>NC_143032.1:17740000-18427500 GCF_057628025.1 Oncorhynchus mykiss
TCCCTCCTACTCCCCCATACTCCCTCATACTCCCTCCTACTCCCTCATACTCCCTCCTACTCCCTCCTACTCCCCCATACTCCCTCATATCCCTCCTACTCCCTCCTACTCCCTCATACTCCCTCCTACTCCCCCATACTCCCTCATACTCCCTCCTACTCCCCCATACTCCCTCCTACTCCCCCATACTCCCTCCTACTCCCCCATACTCCCTCCTACTCCCCCCTACTCCCTCCTACTCCCCCATACTCCCTCCTACTCCCTCCTACTCCCCCATACTCCCTCCTACTCCCCCATACTCCCTCCTACTTCCCCCCTACTTCCTCCTACTCCCTCATACTCCCTCCTACTCCCCCATACTCCCTCGCACTCCATCCTACTCCCACCCCTCATAACTCCCCCCTACTCCCTCCTACCCCTCCTACTCCCCCATACTCCCTCCTACTCCCTCCTACTCCCCCATACTCCCTCCTACTCCCTCCTACTCCCTCCTACTCCCCCATACTCCCTCCTACTCCCTCCTACTCCCCCATACTCCCTCACACTCCATCCTACTCCCACACACTCCCTCCCTACTCCCTCCTACTCCCTCATACTCCCTCCTACTCCCTCCTACTCCCCCATACTCCCTCCTACTCCCACACACTCCCTCCTACTCCATCCTACTCCCCCATACTCCCTCCTACTCCCACCTACTCCCTCCTACTCCCTCCTACTCCCCCATACTCCCTCACACTCCATCCTACTCCCACATACTCCCTCCTACTCCCCCATACTCCCCCATACTCCCTCCTACTCCCCCATACTCCCTCCTACTCCCTCATACTCCCTCCTACTCCCTCCTACTCCCTCATACTCCCTCCTACTCCCCCATACTCCCTCACACTCCATCCTACTCCCACATACTCCCTCCTACTCCCCCATACTCCCTCCTACTCCCTCCTACTCCTCATACTCCCTCCTACTCCCTCCTACTCCCTCATACTCCCCCATACTCCCTCCTACTCCCTCCTACTCCCCCATACTCCCTCCTACTCCCCCATACTCCCTCCTACTCCCCCATACTCCCTCCTACTCCATCCTACTCCCTCCTACTCCCTCCTGCTCCCTCATACTCCCTCCTGCTCCCCCTACTCCCTCCTACTCCCTCACTCCCTCCTACTCCCTCCTACTCCCTCCTGCTCCCCCAAACTCCCTCCTACTCCCTCCTACTCCCTCATACTCCCCCATACTCCCTCCTACTCCCTCCTACTCCCCCATACTCCCTCCTACTCCCCCATACTCCCTCCTACTCCCTCCTGCTCCCTCATACTCCCCCATACTCCCTCCTACTCTCTCCTACTCCCTCCTACTCCCTCCTACTCCCCCATACTCCCTCCTACTCCCTCATACTCCCTCATACTCCCTCCTACTCCCTCCTACTCCCTCCTACTCCCTCATACTCCCTCCTGCTCCCCCCTACTCCCTCCTAATCCCTCCTTACTCCCTCCTACTCCCCATACTCCCTCCTACTCCCTCCTACTCCCCCATACTCCCTCCTACTCCCTCCTACTCCCCCATACTCCCTCCTACTCCCTCCTACTCCCCCTACTCCCTCCTACTCCCTCCTACTCCCTCCTACTCCCCCATACTCCCTCATACTCCCTCCTACTCCCTCCTACTCCCCCATACTCCCCCATACTCCCTCCTACTCCCTCATACTCCCTCCTACTCCCTCATACTCCCTCATATTCCATCCTACTCCCTCCTACTCCCTCCTGCTCCCCCAAACTCCCTCCTACTCCCTCCTACTCCCTCATACTCCCCCATACTCCCTCCTACTCCCCCATACTCCCTCATACTCCCTCCTACTCCCCCATACTCCCTCCTACTCCCTCCTACTCCCTCCTACTCCCTCATACTCCCTCCTACTCGCTCATACTCGCTCATACTCCCTCATATTCCCTCCTACTCCCTCCTACTCCCTCCTGCTCCCCCAAACTCCCTCCTACTCCTCCTACTCCCTCATACTCCCCCATACTCCCCCATACTCCCTCCTACTCCCCCATACTCCCTCATACTCCCTCCTACTCCCTCCTACTCCCCCATACTCCCTCCTACTCCCTCCTACTCCCTCATACTCCCTCCTACTCGCTCATACTCCCTCCTACTCCCCTCCTACTCCCTCCTACTCCCTCCTACTCCCCCATACTCCCTCATACTCCCTCCTACTCCCTCCTACTCCCCCATACTCCCTCCTACTCCCTCCTACTCCCCCATACTCCCTCCTACTCCCTCCTACTCCCACATACTCCCTCCTACTCCCCCATACTCCCTCACACCATCCTACTCCCACATACCCCCTCCTACTCCCCCATACTCCCTCATACTCCCTCCTACTCCCTCCTACTCCCTCCTACTCCCTCCTACTCCCCCATACTCCCTCATACTCCCTCCTACTCCCTCCTACTCCCCCATACTCCCTCCTACTCCCTCCTACTCCCTCATACTCCCTCCTACTCCCTCCTACTCCTCCTACTCCCTCCTACTCCCCCATACTCCCTCATACTCCTCATACTCCCTCCTACTCCCTCCTACTCCCCCATACTCCCTCCTACTCCCTCCTACTCCCCCATACCCCTCCTACTCCCTCCTACTCCCCCATACTCCCTCCTACTCCCCCATACTCCCTCCTACTCCCTCCTACTCCCCCATACTCCCTCCTACTCCCTCCTACTCCCCCATACTCCCTCCTACTCCCCCATACTCCCTCACACTCCATCCTACTCCCACATACCCCCTCCTACTCCCCCATACTCCCTCCTACTCCCTCCTACTCCCCCATACTCCCTCCTACTTCCTCCTACTCCCCCATACTCCCTCCTACTCCCTCCTACTCCCTCCTACTCCCCCATACTCCCTCCTACTCCCTCCTACTCCCCCATACCCCTTCCTACTCCCTCCTACTCCCCCATACTCCCTCCTACTCCCTCCTACTGCCCCATACTCCCTCCTACTTCCTCCACTCCTCCTACTCCTCCATACTCCCCCTACTCCCTCCTGCTCCCCCATACTCCCTCCTACTCCCCCATACTCCCTCCTACTCCCCCATACTCCCTCCTACTCCCTCCTGCTCCCTCATACTCCCCCATACTCCCTCCACTCTCTCCTACTCCCTCCTACTCCCTCCTACTCCCCCATACTCCCTCCTACTCCCTCATACTCCCTCATACTCCCTCCTACTCCCCATACTCCCTCCTACTCCCTCATACTCCCTCCTGCTCCCCCCTACTCCCTCCTAATCCCTCCTACTCCCTTCCTACTCCCCATACTCCCTCCTACTCCCTCCTACTCCCCCATACTCCTCCTACCCCCCATACTCCCTCCTACTCCCTCCTACTCCCCCTACTCCCTCCTACTCCCTCCTACTCCCTCCTACTCCCCCATACTCCCTCATACTCCCTCCTACTCCCTCCTACTCCCCCATACTCCCCCATACTCCCCCTACCCCTCATACTCCCTCCTACTCCCTCATACTCCCTCATATTCCCTCCTACTCCCTCCTCCCCCAAACTCCCTCCTACTCCCTCCTACTCCCTCACCCCCCATACTCCTCCTACTCCCCCATACTCCCTCATACTCCCTCCTACTCCCTCCTACTCCCCCATACTCCCTCCTACTCCCTCCTACTCCCTCCTACTCCCTCATACTCCCTCCTACTCGCTCCTACTCCCCCATACTCCCTCTACTCCCTCCTACTCCCTCCTACTCCCCCATACTCCCTCCTACTCCCTCCTACTCGCTCATACTCCCTCCTACTCCCTCCTACTCCCTCCTACTCCCTCCTACTCCCCCATACTCCCTCCTACTCCCTCCTACTCCCCCATACTCCCTCCTACTCCCTCCTACTCCCCCATACTCCCTCCTACTCCCTCCTACTCCCACATACTCCCTCCTACTCCCTCCTACTCCCCCATACTCCCTCCTACTCCCCATACTCCCTCACACTCCACCTACTCCCACATACCCCCTCCTACTCCCCCATACTCCCTCATACTCCCTCCTACTCCCTCCTACTCCCCCATACTCCCTCCTACTTCCTCCTACTCCCCCATACTCCCTCCTACTCCCACCACTCCCCCATACTCCCTCCACTCCCTCCTACCCCCCATACTCCCTCCTACTCCCTCCTACTCCCCCATACTTCCTCCTACTCCCTCCTACTGCCCATACTCCCTCCTACTTCCCTCCTACTCCCTCCTACTCCCTCATACTCCCTCCTACTCCCTCCTGTCCCCCATACTCCCTCCTACTCCCTCATTACTCCCCATACTCCCTCCTACTCCCTCCTACTCCCCCATACTCCCTCCTACTCCCTCCTACTCCCTCATACTCCCTCATACTCCCTCCTACTCCCCCATACTCCCTCCTACTCCCCCATACTCCCTCCTACTCCCTCATACTCCCTCCTACTCCCCCATACTCCCTCATACTCCCTCCTACTCCCTCCTACTCCCTCCTACTCCCCCATACTCCCTCATACTCCCTCCTACTCGCTCCTACTCCCTCCTACTCCCTCATACTCCTTCATACTCCCTCCTACTCCCTCCTACTCCCCCATACTCCCTCCTACTCCGTCATACTCCCCCATACTCCCTCATACTCCCTCATACTCCCTCCTACTCCATCATACCATACTCCCTCCTACTCCCTCCTACTCCCTCATACTCCCTCCTACTCGCTCCTACTCCCCCATACTCCCTCATACTCCCTCCTACTCCCTCCTACTCCCCCATACTCCCTCCTACTCCCTCCTACTCGCTCATACTCCCTCCTACTCCCTCCTACTCCCTCCTACTCCCTCCTACTCCCCCATACTCCCTCCTACTCCCTCCTACTCCCCCATACTCCCTCCTACTCCCTCCTACTCCCCCATACTCCCTCCTACTCCCTCCTACTCCCACATACTCCCTCCTACTCCCTCCTACTCCCCCATACTCCCTCCTACTCCCCCATACTCCCTCACACTCCATCCTACTCCCACATACCCCCTCCTACTCCCCCATACTCCCTCATACTCCCTCCTACTCCCTCCTACTCCCCCATACTCCCTCCTACTTCCTCCTACTCCCCCATACTCCCTCCTACTCCCTCCTACTCCCCCATACTCCCTCCTACTCCCTCCTACTCCCCCATACTCCCTCCTACTCCCTCCTACTCCCCCATACTCCCTCCTACTCCCTCCTACTGCCCATACTCCCTCCTACTTCCTCCTACTCCCTCCTACTCCCTCATACTCCCTCCTACTCCCTCCTACTCCCCCATACTCCCTCCTACTCCCTCATACTCCCCCATACTCCCTCCTACTCCCTCCTACTCCCCCATACTCCCTCCTACTCCCTCCTACTCCCTCATACTCCCTCATACTCCCTCCTACTCCCCCATACTCCCTCCTACTCCCCCATACTCCCTCCTACTCCCTCATACTCCCTCCTACTCCCCCATACTCCCTCATACTCCCTCCTACTCCCTCCTACTCCCTCCTACTCCCCCATACTCCCTCATACTCCCTCCTACTCGCTCCTACTCCCTCCTACTCCCTCATACTCCTTCATACTCCCTCCTACTCCCTCCTACTCCCCCATACTCCCTCCTACTCCGTCATACTCCCCCATACTCCCTCATACTCCCTCATACTCCCTCCTACTCCATCATACTCCCTCCTACTACCTCATACTCCCTCATAGTACTGACTGAGACCACCTGTACCATCACCACCGGTGAAAATACACACACACATGTAACCCAACACCCCACACACACACGTACCCCAACACCCCACACACACACATACCCCAACACCCCACACACACACACACACGTACCCCAACACCCCACACACACACGTACCCCAACACCCCACACACACTCTTCTGTAGCATCACCTTTCACAGCTCTGGACAGACAGAGAATGCGATGAACACATGTTGCCTACATTAAGCCTAATATTTGCTCTGATATTTGCTTTGAATGAAAATCTGGGGATGGTTTTCCTCTGTCCTGGTTTTATTAAAGACAAGCAGAATGAATGACTACAATGTCTCAGTCTAAATGCCAACCTACTCCTCTGAGAGAGACAGATGGAGAGGATGGTAGAAGAGGAGACATGCGATTACATTTATCTCTTCCATTTCTAGACTAAAGCAAATAGCTCCGAGCTGCACAAATAGCAAGCTGGACATGTGTCACTGACTGTCATTGGCTGTCACTGTTTAAACAACCAAGGGCTAGGGAGTTATACAAGGCTTTCGTTCCAGCCAAGCACTAACACACCTAACTCAACAACACTTTGATAAGTTTAGTGTTAGTGGACGGGAAACACATTCTGTAATGAAAGACGATGGGGAAAGACATGAAATTGAAACTAAAAGTGTTTAGCAAGAACCCTGCCTTTGGCCATTGCAATTATGATGGTTATTTTCTATTAGCTGGTATCATTATAAAGTAGACAATGTATCCATGGAAATGCACTAAAACCTCTCTCCCCCCTCGATGTCGAGAGACATTTCAACTTTGAGACAATCAGAGAGAACGAACCTCTGCAAACAAAAGGAGCAACAAGGAGGAGACAAGAGGCTACTTATCCTGCTGTACTCGTATAATAGAAATGTGTATGAAGTCAGTATACATACGTTCATGGTTCAACAATACTAAGATAGTTGACGTAGCAAAACAGAATACACATATGATGACATTTTCAGATCAGTTTTGAGTGGCCAATGAAATCCATTCTATCCCTTGATGAAATCAGTGTAACAGGCTAGACAGTCAGTCAAGAATCTACTTTCCACTTTCCACAGCTAAATGCCAACGCATTTCTGTTTGTGTGTGTGCATGCATGCATGTGTGTGTGTGTGTGTGTGTGTGTGTGTGTGTGTGTGTGTGTGTGTGTGTGTGTGTGTGTGTGTGTGTGTGTGTGTGTGTGTGTGTGTGTGTGTGTGTGTGTGTGTGCAAGCACATGTGTGTTTGTGTGTGTGTGTGTGTGTGTGTCCACAGGGAGTTAAATGCATTTGAGATGAAAACCAGATGGCGGGACTTACCCCCACACAACCCATAGCACTCACAGACCCTCTGATAGTCGCTTACAGTCGGTATCCATTATTAGTTGTAATATAATATTGCTTTCAGAGTTACGTTCCAAAGTGGAGAAACGGAGAGAGGACTGGAAGGAATGATTACAGTAATTTTCCTCAGATTCACAGGATGAAAAGACTCCATCTAACATGTTGCGTTAACAATAGATGATTACAGTATCAATCCCTTTCACCACTTCTTTCTCCCTGTCCTTTCCTTCTCTCTCTGTGCTTCCTTCGGAAATCCCCACAGGCTCCTGAAAGCACATCAGTTCTGAATTCCAAAATGGAATGGGGATTTTAGGTTCATAAATTGATTTTATTAGAGGATAATAAAACCGACAACTAAAATGTAGCAACTGGAGAAGGTAGAATGGCTTTTGGAGAATGAGAACGTGAGAGAGAAAGACGCATACACACAACGGGCAGGTCCAGCAGTAATTAAGGGGTGAAACACACACACACACACACACAACGGTCAGGTCCAGCAGTAATTAAGGGGTGAAACACACACACACACAACGGGCAGGTCCAGCAGTAATTAAGGGGTGAAACACACACACACACACACACAACGGGCAGGTCCAGCAGTAATTAAGGGGTGAAACACACACACAACGGGCAGGTCCAGCAGTAATTAAGGGGTGAAACACACACACACACAATGGGCAGGTCCAGCAGTAATTAAGGGGTGAAACACACACACACACAACAGGCAGGTCCAGCAGTAATTAAGGGGTGAAACACACACACACACAACAGGCAGGTCCAGCAGTAATTAAGGGGTGAAACACACACACAACGGGCAGGTCCAGCAGTAATTAAGTGGTGAAACACACACACACACACAACGGGCAGGTCCACTAGTAATTAAGGGGTGAAACACACATACACACACACACACACACAACAGGCAGGTCCACTAGTAATTAAGGGGTGAAACACACACACAACGGGCAGGTCCAGCAGTAATTAAGGGGTGAAACACACACACACACAATGGGCAGGTCCAGCAGTAATTAAGGGGTGAAACACACACACAACGGGCAGGTCCAGCAGTAATTAAGGGGTGAAACACACAAACAACGGGCAGGTCCAGCAGTAATTAAAGGGTGAAACACACACACACACAATGGGCAGGTCCAGCAGTAATTAAGGGGTGAAACACACACACAATGGGCAGGTCCAGCAGTAATTAAGGGGTGAAACACACACACAACGGGCAGGTCCAGCAGTAATTAAGGGGTGAAACACACACACAATGGGCAGGTCCAGCAGTAATTAAGGGGTGAAACACACACACACCGGGCAGGTCCAGCAGTAATTAAGGGGTGAAACACACACACAATGGGCAGGTCCAGCAGTAATTAAGGGGTGAAACACACACACAATGGGCAGGTCCAGCAGTAATTAAGGGGTGAAACACACACACAATGGGCAGGTCCAGCAGTAATTAAGGGGTGAAACACACACACAACGGGCAGGTCCAGCAGTAATTAAGGGGTGAAACACACACACAACGGGCAGGTCCAGCAGTAATTAAGGGGTGAAACACACACACAACGGGCAGGTCCAGCAGTAATTAAGGGGTGAAACACACACACACACACAACGGGCAGGTCCACTAGTAATTAAGGGGTGAAACACACACACAACGGGCAGGTCCAGCAGTAATTAAGGGGTGAAACACACACACACACAACGGGCAGGTCCAGCAGTAATTAAGGGGTGAAACACACACACAACGGGCAGGTCCAGCAGTAATTAAGGGGTGAAACACACACACACACAACGGGCAGGTCCAGCAGTAATTAAGGGGTGAAACACACACACAACGGGCAGGTCCACTAGTAATTAAGGGGTGAAACACACACACACACAACAGGCAGGTCCAGCAGTAATTAAGGGGTGAAACACACATACACACACACACACACACAACAGGCAGGTCCACTAGTAATTAAGGGGTGAAACACACACACAACGGGCAGGTCCAGCAGTAATTAAGGGGTGAAACACACACACACACAACGGGCAGGTCCAGCAGTAATTAAGGGGTGAAACACACACACAACGGGCAGGTCCAGCAGTAATTAAGGGTTGAAACACACACACAACGGGCAGGTCCAGCAGTAATTAAGGGGTGAAACACACACACAACGGGCAGGTCCAGCAGTAATTAAGGGGTAAAGTCTATTTGCTACCTTCATCTCAGAGCCCCCTAGTGAGATCAGTGTTCTCCATCCCAGTGTAGTAGAGGCCCCCACAGGTTAATAACAGCAGAGAAAGGGACGACGGTGTGTGTGAGAGAGAGAGAGAATACCCCCCCCCCCAAAAGGCACTTTGAGAATAAGAGAATAGCTGAAGTTGCTGATAAGGTGACTGTGTGTGTGTGTGTGTTTACTAATGGTTACTAAAACATTGAGCAGAAAGCAAGCTGGCCTCTGTCTCTCCCTGTCTATCTTTTTCCATTTCCCACTGCTCATCCCACCGCTCATCTCGCTCCCTGTGTTACCTCTTAATCTCTCCCCTCTCCTCTCTCTTTCTCGGCGGTGCATTCTCTCTCCTCTCTTTCACTTTCACCAGACGTCAGAGGCAATCCATCTCCACGCCAACCTGCCTCTGGCAATAATTACCCTAAGATGGGGACGGGAGAGCGAAGGAGTATGTGTGTGTGTGTGTGTGTGTGTGTGTGTGTGTGTGTGTGTGTGTGTGGATGATAGATTGATGAGAGAGGACACAGACTGTTAAAGGGAACATGCTCTGCTGTATCTCATGGCCTTACTCAAACCTCTTCCCTGCTCTGAACCCAGAGTCCTGGGCCTTACTCAAACCTCTACCCTGCTCTGAACCCAGAGTCCTGGGCCTTACTCAAACCTCTACCCTGCTCTGAACCCAGTGTCCTGGGCCTTACTCAAACCTCTTCCCTGCTCTGAGACCAGAGTCCTGGGCCTTACTCAAACCTCTACCCTGCTCTGAACCCAGAGTCCTGGGCCTTACTCAAACCTCTACCCTGCTCTGAACCCAGAGTCCTGGGCCTTACTCAAACCTCTACCCTGCTCTGAACCCAGAGTCCTGGGCCTTACTCAAACCTCTACCCTACTCTGAGACCAGAGTCCTGGGCCTTACTCAAACCTCTACCCTGCTCTGAACCCAGAGTCCTGGGCCTTACTCAAACCTCTTCCCTGCTCTGAACCCAAAGTCCTGGGCCTTACTCAAACCTCTACCCTGCTCTGAACCCAGAGTCCTGGGCCTTACTCAAACCTCTTCCCTGCTCTGAACCCAGAGTCCTGGGCCTTACTCAAACCTCTACCCTGCTCTGAACCCAGAGTCCTGGGCCTTACTCAAACCTCTACCCTGCTCTGAACCCAGAGTCCTGGGCTTTACTCAAACCTCTTCCCTGCTCTGAACCCAGAGTCCTGGGCCTTACTCAAACCTCTACCCTGCTCTGAGACCAGAGTCCTGGGCCTTACTCAAACCTCTACCCTGCTCTGAACCCAGAGTCCTGGGCCTTACTCAAACCTCTACCCTGCTCTGAACCCAGAGTCCTGGGCTTTACTCAAACCTCTACCCTGCTCTGAGACCAGAGTCCTGGGCCTTACTCAAACCTCTACCCTGCTCTGAACCCAGAGTCCTGGGCCTTACTCAAACCTCTACCCTGCTCTGAGACCAGAGTCCTGGGCCTTACTCAAACCTCTTCCCTGCTCTGAGACCAGAGTCCTGGGCAGTCCAAACGTACCAGGTTTTTCATACTAATAGGTCAGATTAGGATTATACATCCCCATAAACACTGCTCTAAAGTCTGTTCAGCATTTTCCCTGATTTTGGTTAAGGTCAGGATGACTGGGATTTAACCTGTGCCTAATGTCTACCTGTAGCCAAAATAACCTGTTCATTACCTCATTACCTCTCTCTCTCTAGTCGTAACGGTGCTATGCCAGAAAGTGGACAACGAGGAGTCACAGGAAATATGGCTTGGAAAAATGACCTCAATCCAGCGATGGGAGATGTAATCCTAATTATTTCAAACTGATGAATGATGAATCAAGAATATTTAAATACTGCTTGTTTTGAATCAAACTGCCCTTTTCTTCAGCATGCTAGGCTAGCTAATGCTAAAGCAACTCACTGGATTCGACAACATTTCCGGAATCTACTCACCTCAACGCTCTTTTTTTTAAACAATAAAAAACATACATTAACAAAATAAATAAACAGACAAACACAAATTTCAACAAACATCAATAACATCACACCAGCTCAGACCCACATGTTCCTACCACAGCCATATACAACACCTAAACTACATATACAAAAGTATGTGGACACCCCTTCAAATTAGTGGATTCTGCTACTTCAGCCACACCCATTGCTGGCAGGTGTATAAAATTAAGCACACAGCCACGCAATCTCCATAGACAAACATTGGCAGTAGAATGGCTCGTACTTAAGAGCTCAGTGAATTTCAACGTGGCAACTGCTGGACCTGCCCGTTGTGTGTGTGTGTGTGTTTCACGCGTGAAGCGCGTTAAAATGATCTGTCCTCGTTTGCAACACTCACTTCCGAGGTCCAAACTGCCTCTGGAAGCAACGTCAGCACAAGAACTGTTCGTCGGGAGCTCCATGAAATGGGTTTCCATGGCCGAGCAGCCACATACAAGACTAAGATCAACATGTGTAATGCCAAGCATCGGCTGGAGTGGTTTAAAGCTCGCCGCCATTGGACTCTGAAGCAGTAGAAATGTGTTCTCTGGAGTGATAAATCATGGTTCACCTTCTGGCCTACCGACGGACGAATCTGGGTTTGGCGGATGCCAGGAGAATACTACCTGCGCCAAATGCATAATGCCAACTGTAAAGTTTGGTGGCGGAGGAATAATGGTCTGGGGCTGTTTTTCATGGTTTGGGCCAGGCCCCTTAGTTCAAGTGAAGGGAAATCTTAACGCTACAGCATACAAAGACATTCTAGACGATTCTGTGCTTCCATCTTTGTGGCTATAGTTTGGGAAAGGCCCTTTTTCGTCAAGATCGGTGTGGAAGAACATGACTAGCTTGCACAGAGCCCTGACCTCAACCCAATCGAACACCTTTGAGATTAATTGGAATGCCGACTGCATGCCAGGCCTAATCACCCAAAATCAGTGCCCGACCTCACTAATGCGCTTGTGGCTGAATGGAAGCAAGTCCCCGCAGCAATGTTCCAACATCTAGTGGAAAGCCTTCCCAGAAGAGTGGAGGCTGTTATAGCAGCAAAGGGGGGGCCAACTCTATATTAATACCCATGATTTGGAAATGAGATGTTCAATGAGCAGGCATCCACATACTTTTGGTGTAGTGTATGTCTCACAACCACAACCCCACTCCCCTCATCCTTCATCCCCGGGAACGTTCCAGTGCTTGTAGCACTCTATGCCATATGGTGTCAAATTGCACTTTTCTATTTTCTCCATAACCCAGACATTTTCAATATTTAAATAACAGTACATTTGATTCATCCACTGCTGTAGTGATGGAGGATCATTTGATTTCCAGTTTTTAAATCTAATTAAAAAATTAAAAAATTGACAAGAAAAGTATGGTCCCCCTATTGGGTATTTCACCACACCCTCATATGCAATGTCTTGAAATATGCAGATAGACAGATTAAAAGTACCCTTTGTTCCTCTTTAGTGCATTTAACTATATGTAGAAAGTAAAAGCCCTGGGTGGCGAGTTGATACAATTCCAAGTCTGGGAGGTTGAAACCACCTCAGACTTAGGAAGATGTAAAACTTTCCTTTTAATTCTATGAGTTCTATTGCCCATGTAAAGTCTGTTATGACTGAGTATACTGTTTTAAAGAATGTCTTCGGTGGAGTAATTGGTACTACCGAGAATAAATATAAAAACTATGGAAGCCATGCCATTCTGAAGAGGTTTATTCTACCAGTAAGATTTATGGGAAGATTATTCAATTTAATTAGACATGGTTCATATTGTTGAGTAATGTGATAAAGTTGTCTTTATATACTAGTTGTTTGTTGTCACTTAAGCATCTGAAGTATTATATATTTTATGTGGTCCACTTAAAGGATTGCTGTAGATCATGAGTCTGTCACGTTCGGACCATAGTTCTGTTATTTTATTATTTGTTTTAGTATGGTCAGGGCGTGAGTTGGGGTGGGCAATCTATGTTTGTTTTTCTATGTTGGTTTTTGTGTTCGGCCTGGTATGGTTCTCAATCAGAGGCAGGTGTCTCTGATTGAGAATCATACTTAGGTAGCCTGGGTTTCACTTTTGGTTTGTGGGTGTTTGTTTCCGTGTGAGTTTGTTTCCAGTACTGTTCCGGTTTCGTTCATGTTCACGTTTATTGTTTTGTATTTCATAGTGTTCAGTTTATGTCTTAAAATAAACGTTATGGACACTTACCACGCTGCGCATTGGTCCTCCGATCCTTCTCGGTTCTCCTCCTCAGAAGAGGAGGAGGAATGCCGTTACAGAAATACCCACCAACCAAGGACCAAGCAGCGTGGTAACATGCAGCAGCAGGAGAGGCAGCGATACCTGGAGAGATGGACTTGGGAGGAGATATTAGACGACAAGGGACCCTGGGTACAGCCTGGTGAATATTGCCGCCCCAAGGCAGAGCTGGAGGCAGCGAAGGCCGAGAGGTAGCATTATGAGGTGCTAGCTCGGCAGTGCGGCCGGAAGCCCGAGAGGCAGCCCCAAAAATGTATTGGGAGGGGGAACACAGGGAGTGTGGCTAAGTCAGGTAGGAGACCTGAGCCAACTCCCCATGCTTACCGGAGAGCAAGAGGGACCGGGCAGGCACCATGTAATGCGGTGGAGCGCACGGTGTCCCCGGTGCGTGTGCATAGCCCTGTGTGGTACATTCCAGCTCCGCGTATCGGCCGGGCTAGAGTGGGCATCGAGCCAGGTGCCATGAAGCCGGCTCTACACATCTGGTCTCCAGTGCGTCTCCTTGGGCCGGCGTACATGGCACCAGCCTTACACATGGTGTCCCCGGTTCGCCAGCACAGCCCAGTGCCGGCTATTCCACCTCGCCGCACTGGCCTGGCTACGGGGAGCATTCAACCAGGTAAGGTTGGGCAGGCTTGATGCTCAAGAGCTCCAGTGCGCCTGCATGGTCCGGTCTATCCGGTGCCACCTCCCCGCACCAGTCCTCCGGTGGCAGCCCCCCGCACCAGGCTGTCTCTCCGTCTTCTCCCTACAGGTGCTCCCGCCTGTCCAGTGCTGCCAGAGCCTTCCTCCTTCCCAGCGCTGTCAGAGTCTCCCGTCTGTCCTGAGCCACCAGAGTCTCCCGTCTGTCCTGAGCCGCCAGAGTCTCCTGTCTGTCCTGAGCCGCCAGAGTCTCCCGTCTGTCCTGAGCCGCCAGAGTCTCCCGTCTGTCCTGAGCCGCCAGAGCCGCCAGTCTGTCCTGAGCTGCCAGAGCCGCCAGTCAGCCAGGAGCCGCCAGAGCCGCCAGTCTGTCCTGAGCTGCCAGAGCCGCCAGTCAGCCAGGAGCCGCCAGAGCCGCCAGTCAGCCAGGAAACTGTGGTGAAGTGGGGTCCACGTCCCGCGCCAGAGCCGCCAGCGCGGACAGACGCCCACCCAGACCCTCCCCTATAGGTTCAGGTTTTGAACCCGGAGTCCGCACCTTTGGTGGGGGGTGGGGGGTGTACTGTCACGTTCTGACCATAGTTCTGTTATTTTATTCTTTGTTTTAGTATGGTCAGGGCGTGAGTTGGGGTGGGCAGTCTATGTTTGTTTTTCTATGTTGGTTTTTGTGTTCGGCCTGGTATGGTTCTCAATCAGAGGCAGGTGTCATTAGTTGTCTCTGATTGAGAATCATACTTAGGTAGCCAGGTTTCACTTTTGGTTTGTGGGTGTTTGTTTCCGTGTGAGTGTTTGTTGCCACACTGTACTGTTTCGGTTTCGTTCATGTTCATGTTTATTGTTTTGTATTTCATAGTGTTCAGTTTATGTCTTAAAATAAACGTTATGGACACTTACCACGCTGCGCATTGATCATTCTCGGTACTCCTCCTCAGAAGAGGAGGAAGAATGCCGTTACAGAGTCATGGGTCCTGTCTAATTCTTTCTGCAAGCGGTTCAATTACCAGTGCAAACAGGAGGAGAGAAAGAGGACATCCTTGTCTTGTGCCCCTTTCTGAAGCAATTTCATAGATAATGTATTATTTGTGCATATTTTTGCTTTAGGACATTTATATAATATTTGTATTAAATGTATTATTTCAGATTTGTCCCAAAATGTTAAATAGAATTCTATGGGAAAGCCGTGCATTCCTGGTGTTTTTCTCGCATTTTCATAGCATTAAATAGCTTAACATGCTTCAGAAAAGGGCAGTTAAATTAAAAACTAGCAGTATTTCAATATTCTCGATTTATCATTCATCATTTTGGGATAATCTATAATCTAGTTGGTCTCTTTTGGCTAGTCTACCTTGTGCTTATTGCTTATTCCTTGACCTTATTACCATAACCAGGTTTATATGCTGCTCTGCTTTGCTCAATGTAATTGGCTAGACATCCCTAGAGGTGGAGGAGATCTGGTGAGGAGGGTTTAAATTTAAATCAGGTCGACATATTTGGAAATAATGAATTCCCCATTGTTATCTGATGTGTGTGTGTACTTAAGTGTGTTTGCTTGCGTGTGAGTGCACGTACGTGTGTGTGCATGTGTGGTTTGCAGACATGTCTGTGTGTGATTGATGGCACCACAGGGGCTCAGTACTGCAGATGGAGTCTCCTCCAAAAAGAAAGCGAGAGAGAAGAGTGAGAGAGATAGAGAGTGACAGAGACAGAGACAGAGACAGAGAGAAAGAGAGAGAGAGAGAGAGAGAGAGAGAGAGAGAGAAAGAGAGAGAGAAAGAGAGCGAGAGGGAGATGAATGGAATGCACCTGGTATCCCACTGCTCTAATAGACACCTGGGCTGGGCCAAATCCCACGTGTCTCACGTCACCAGTGAACACTGAGTTCTGAGCATGGAGAGTTTGTACTGCAACAGAAGACCCACTCCTGCTCAGAGACACAGACTGCTGTTACAGACTACTGCTCAGGAACACAGGCTAGTCATGAGATCCAGACATTGACATTACATTAGTGGTGTTACAGAATGTTCTGAACAACACATCTCACAAAGTACAATAGAGACTTAACACTTGTAGATGGAGGATATCAAGCACACAGTATCGAATAAATAAAATATATCTGGTATTATGTGAACTCTATTGGTTCATGACCTCAAATGAATTACATATCATGAGTAGTGCTCACAGGACTACAGTCATATACACTATATATACAAAAAGGGGATTCGGCAATTTCAGCCACATCCGTTGCTGATAGGTGTATTAAATATAGCACACAGCCATGCAATCTCCATAGACAAACATTGTCAGTAGAATGGCCTTACTGAAGAGCTTACTGACTTACAACGTGGCACCATCACAGGATGCCATCTTTCCCACAAGTCAGTTGGTCAAATGTTAGAGCTGCTCCTTTCAAGGCTGCTCCTGTCAACTGTAAGTGCTGTTATTGTGAAGTGGAAACGTCAGCACAATAACTGTAAGGTGATAGCTTCATGAAATGGGTTTCCATGGCTGAGCAGCCGCACACAAGCCTAAGATCCCCATGCGCCACCGTTGGACTCTGGAGCAGTGGAAACGTGTTCTCTGGAGTGATTAATCACGCTTCACCATCTGGCAGTCCGATGGACAAATCTGGGTTTGGCGAATGCCAGGAGAATGCTACCTACCCGAATGCATAGAGCCAACTGTAATGTTAGGTAGAGGAGAAATATTGGTCTGGGCCTATTTTTCATATTTCGGGCTAGGCCCCTGAGTTCCAGTGAAGGGAAATCTGAACGTTACAGCATACAGTGACATTCTAGACGATTCTGTGCTTCCAACTTTGTGGCAATAGTTTGGGGAAGGTTCTTTCCTGTTTCAGCATGACAATGCCCCCATGCACAAAGCGAGATCCATACAGAAATAGGTGTGGACGAACTTGACTGGTCTGCACCTCAACCCCATTGAACACCTTTGGGATGAATTGGAACGGCGACTGGGAGCCAGGCATAACCACCCAACATCAGTGCCCGACCTCACTAATGCTCTTGTAGCTGAATGGAAGCAAGTCCCTGCAGCAATGTTCCAACATCTAGTGGAAAGCCTCCCCAGAAGAGTGGAGGCTGTTATACCCATGATTACCCATGATTTTGGAATGAGATGTTCGACAAGCAGGTGTCCACATACTTTTGGTCTTGTTTTGTACATTAGTAATGTCTGTACACATGCATCATTTTGTGTACAATCATATTTCATGAAGCATGTCCCAAATGATCACATTGCCACAAGGAAATCTGTTCATGACGTCTGCCTCGTTGGCAGAAACACAACTTACATGCCCATACTGTGCAACACACAAGCAAACAAACCACCTAAAGCCACCTACAAAGCAAATTTCAAACGGATGACTGAGCCATGATCAGTGTTAACAGAAAATCTAGCAAAGTAGCAATGGGACATGTCTACCATCTCCCTAGAGTAGCTCCGAGCTCCATTATTTCTGTCTTCTACAAGCATGCTCTTAAAACTACAGCCACTCTGATTACTTGGCAAAAGTACTTTCACTACATGTACTGTCACTATATGCACAGTACATATTTCCTTCAGTTCCGAGCTATTTGTTGATGACATTAATAATGCAGGTGTCCTCAGTCCTGGGGTCCCATCAATGCTCCGTCTTCCCAGCATGATATGAAATGTGTACCGTTGCGAACAACTGGATATAACTGTACTTACTGTGCTGTACCAGTCTATATTAGAGCTGGGATGATAATTATTAACACCGATCATACCGATCACTTATGGCAGGCATTTTTGCATTCATTAGCCCATACTAAAGAAATGTGTTTAAAATGGAATAAGGCAGATTGTTAAGGCCTTTAAGAGATGAATAGGGTTCAAGTAGTAGGGTTCTTCATTCATCTCTTAATGGGATAATTGATGGCTACAACCATCAAACTAGTAGCAGTAGTTTACTGGATCATTTAAAAAAACTGTGGTGCACATACATGTTATACACTTATCATTCTATTTATCATTATCGCATCAATTCAGGCAATTTATCCTGATATATATTTGTTTCCATATTGCCCAGTACCAGTCTATAAGACAGTACAATACAACTGTAATGTTCCTTTGTTACAGCGAACCATGGACCTGCCTTCTGTTCAGTTGTCAAACAGCACGCATCACACACAGTTCAGAGCACAGGGTCTAAGCTCCGTTAACCCACAACTAAAATCTTGCGTAATTTGGTCAGATTATGTTTACGTAATCTGTCCGAGAGATTACACAGGTTCAAGCCGCAGTGCAGGGCCTCTGGATGAAGAGCATGTTAGAGAGCATGTCTGAGGTTTAATTCAATCAATCCCAGATAAAAGGGCACTACACTACGGCTGCATGTTTACGCTATATATACAGTATACAGGTCTGACTGACAGTGCTCCAATCTGCCCAATGATAAACGTCTCATTATAATCCCCAGCATGTCGTCTGCATAGAAAACTGGAACGTCAGCTAGATTGGAATGGCAATGAGATATTTTTGGAATGTCATTCCCTCATCCGTCTGTGTGTATGTGGATCACATTCCGACCATAAAACATCTGTCACTGGAAAACCGCTCCTGGTGAGAGGTTTAGAACCGCCACAACCCGCCACAACGGAGTGAGAATGGGGGAACATACCAGACGTGTCCAGAATCCCTAAGAGAATGTAGATGAATAACTGACACTTGGTACAGATCTTTAGTTATAAAACAATTTGACCATTTTGAATGTGTATTGGAACCTTAGTAATGTCTCTGCAGTGTCCACCAACAGCTCTGTAATGAGGTTAGGTTACCAAGCAATACGGAAGACACCGTATATAGATCTGAAGACATTAAGCTCGTAACTAAGGATACTAAAGCGCTGCATGCCACGTTTCTACTAATTAGCTACTCACCAGGCCCTTGATTAGCTGAATCAGGTGTGTTACAATGAGGTTTGAGCAAAAAGCTGTACCCCCAATATCTCTCCAGGGGGACTATTGGTCACCCCTGGCCTACACGTTATTTAGTTAGATCTGATTATAACTGATTAACTCAACTGCATTATAGACAGGCTTCAAGGTGACACGTCCCATTCAGCTGCGATTAGAGAAGGACAGATAGCTATATTTATTTCCTGTTTGTGTGATGTTCAATAGCTTCTACGCTCCAGGGGTTTCCTTTAATAAGGTTCCTAATTAGTGAAAGCACACAACGACCGTCTCAAAGATGCCATGTTAGAGATAAAACAGACACCGTGGCTCCATTCTAAAGACAGATAGGAGAGAAGTCTTCGCCTTCTAAGAGACGACAAAGCTACAATTCACTTTATCTATCGCTACAAAAGAAACCAACAATAGATAGAGACTAGACTAGACCGAGTATTGTTGCACTATCTAGACTGACAATTCTAACCCTATCTAGATAAGCTACGCTCTGATTGAGTTAGCATGAAAAGAAATGTGCAGTTCCCACAGGGTGAAATGCACATTCAGTGTTTCCCCCGCAGAGATAAATCAATTGAATTTAAGAAGAGAAAGACAGGCCAGGCCAACGTATTTTGAAATTACAGCCGGGATGTTATTGGGACCTCTGGGGTGAGTTTATTTATGAGAGGGTGTAACTTCCAGAGGTATATTGAGTCTTTGAAGTTTGTTTTCTGCCCTTTATATCAAATTATAGAGGTGGCCTAAGGTTGTTATTACCAGGGAAATACGCAATATTGTCATGACAAGAAGAGATTCATTTTGATGGAGCAGGTTATATTAGTATTTTAACTGTAATATTGGTTACACCAGTATTGCTGTACATGCTATAATTCCAGGTAATGAAATGTTGAAAAGCAGTCTGTTATAATCTGTGTTCAAGGTATCCAAGGTGTGTGGGCAGCGAGATAACTCAATATCTAGTTGCTCTAAGAACCCATTCCATTTCAAATCCTTTAAAATGTGTATATTGTTTCTCGCCTTCAGTAAATACAACAAGATTGATTGACTCGCGCCTTTCTGAGGCTGCAATCTATTTTAACAAGCAGTGCAACTCTGAAAGGCAATTATATTTCAAAATAAATTGGAAGAGTTTATTTTGTGAGCTGGAACAGTATGTAGATTTGCAGTTTTAACTAGTGATACTGTTTCTATTACAGTACATGATGTATTTAGGCAACAGAATCTCAACACTTGACAGATACTAAGTGTGTGTGTGTGTGTGTGTGTGTGTGTGTGTGTGTGTGTGTGTGTGTGTGTTTATCTGTGTGTGCGTACAGTAATGCGTACAGTAATGCTATGTGTGTGCCTCGGTGGGACCCCCGCGGGACGGTTGAGCTAACGTAGGCTAATGCGATTAGCATGAGGTTGTAAGTAACAAGAACATTTCCCAGGACATAGACATATCTGATATTGGCAGAAAACTTAAATTCTTGTTAATCTAACTGCGCGGCCCAATTTACAGAAGCTATTACAGTGAACGAATACCATGCTATTGTTTGAGGAGAGTGCACAGTTATGAACTTGAAAATGTATTATTAAACCAATTAGGCACATTTGAGCAGTCTTGATACATTTTGAACAGAAATGCAATCTGTCTAAAGCTTTGCACATAGACTGCTGTGGCCAAAATCTAAATTGCGCCTGGGCTGGAGTGATACATTATGACCTTCCTCTTGCATTTCAAAGATGGTGGCACAAAGATGATGGTTTTCTTTGTATAATCTTTTACCAGATCGAATGTGTTGTTCCCTCCTACATTCATTTCACATTTCCACAAACTTCAAAGTGTTTCCTTTCAAATGGTATCAAGTACATGCATCTCCTTGCTTCAGGTCCTGAGCTACAGGCAGTTAGATTTGGGTATGTCATTTTAGGCAAACGTTGAAAAAAAAGAGGTGGATCCTTGGCGTCAAATGGAATTAGACAACATGCAGTTTGAGCTACTACAGGAAGTGATGTTGCAGGATAGCTCAGTGCTGCCCCCTCTCATTGAGTAACTCAGGTTGAGTTTTTATAACTTCTCTGTGCGATTTAATCAGTTCAAGTACATACATCTGGTGTATTAGAAGCAATTATTGGTACAATGATTGCCTTAAAAAGTATATATATATTTACATGAAGAATGACCACAAAGATGAAAACATTTTCCATTCACTATAATGGGGGATCCTGTTTTCTGCTAACAACGCCTGCAATACTGCGCTCGGCCTTGAATATCCGTGGCTTCAATAAGAGAGGACACATGCATTTCAAGGAATTTTACTCTACTTTCAAAAACAAACCTAGTCTGACTGGGGTAAGCCTCCCAAACAGTATTTCAATATTCTGTATGCCTGCTGAAGGTCGGGGAAATACCAGAAGATTATGCACAGCTCTCATTACGGAAAATATAGAAACAAGATAGCTATACAAATAAACACTTATATTTCTCCCAACTTTGTGGATTTGTGTTTTTCCTAGAGTATATCGGAGCGTAATAAACATTTATGTCAATCCAATAATTGTATATTGGTTTGTGGATTATTAGATTAAATTATATTGAACATGTGCACACATAAACACGAACACACGCACACACACACACACACACAAACACACACACACACACACACACACACACACACACACACACACACACACACACACACACACACACACCAGGAGACCATAGGGTATATCGTATGGGTTTTAGTCAACAAACACACTCACTAGCCTATGAGAGGAGGGAGACACCGTGGAAATGGGAATTTATCCCATATATCGATATTTTCATTGCACTGTGAAAAATCATTTCTCCAAAATTACTCAGGCATTTTTTCTCATCAGCCTGAGAGGCCAGCCATATCAGGGGAATTTCACACAAATGTATTTATTTACTGATGCGCTGGAGAATGTGTGTATGTGTGTGTGTGTGTGTGTGTGTGTTTTTCAATGTGTGTGTTCACACTGTGTGTGTTCATGCATATGTGTGCGGGTGTGTGTGCCTGATAAAACTAAGCCTTGATTATTTTGCTGCATATATAATGTGAGAATGAAAAGAGAACGTAGTATGGAAAAGTGAGTATTAAATAGTTTATGGACTGGCTTCATTCAACATCCTCCGGTGGAAATACGCACTGTAAGTCCAGTGTGAAGAAAAACATTTAGAAATGTTTGTGGCGTACAGACATAGTATATCCTCTGTCACACAATTTAGAGAAAAATACTGGACCACAACAAGACTAGACAGAGAACTGCTTGTCAGTTGGCTAATGGGATGTCTATTTACAGTAGACACACACACACACACACACACACACACACACACACACACACAATCAAATGTATTAATAAAGCCTTTTTTACATCAGCAGTTATCACAAAGTGCTGTACAGAAACCCAGGCTAAAACCGCAAAGTGGACAGGAAAAAGTCCATAGAAAGGCAGGAACCCAGGAAGAAACCTAGAGAGGAACCAGGCTCTGAGGGCCAGTCTTCTTCTGGCTGTGCTGGGTGGAGATTATAAGAGTATATGGCCATTAAAGGACAATTCCACCCAAAAACTATCTGTTGTTGTTTGTTTCATCAGTCCATTGTTGATATAGTCCCAAAATGTTTTGCATGTCAGCAATCAGGTTTTCATGATATATAACCTTCAAAATACAAAAATATAGTTGGTATGATGCATTTTGCCTCATATGATGCAAAACGCAGCATCTAGATAGGGGCACGGGTCAGAAAAAACAGTCAGTATCTGGTGTGACCACCATTTGAGTTCATTAGGCTGTTGATTGTGGCCTATGGACTGTTGTCCCGCTCCTCTTCAATGGCTGTGGGAAGTTGCTGAATATTGGCGGGAACTGGAACACGCTGAGGATCCCAAACATGCTCAATGGGTGACATGTCTGGTGAGTATGCAGGCCATGGAAGAACTGGGACATTTTCAGCTTCCAGGAATTGTGTACAGTTCCTTGCGACATGGGACTGTGCATTATCATGCTGAATCATGAGGTGATGGTGGGGGGTGAATGTTAAATGTGTTTCCTGTCAGGTATTTTAATTGTCTGTATTGTTTTAAGGTATTTTAATTGTCTACTTGTTAAATGTTTGTGAAGTCTTCATTTGTGATTGGTTGTAATGTCTTAATAATTGGTGTTGGACCCCAGGAAGATTAGCTAACGTTACGGCGTTAGCTAATGGGGATCCTAATATATAAATATTTTTAATTTACGGCAATGGGCCTCAGGATCTCATCACGGTATCTCTGTTAATTGAAATCACCATCAATAAAATGCAATTGTGCTTGTTGTTGATAGCTTATGCCTGCCCATACCATAACCCCACCGCCACCATGGGGCACTCTGTTCACAATGCTGACATCAGCAAACTGCTCGCCCACATGACGCCGTACACACTGTCTGCCATCTGCCTGGTACAGTTGAAACTGGGATTGCTCAGTGAAGAGCACACTTCTCCAGTGTGCCAGTGGTCAACGAAGGTGACCATTTTCCCACTGAAGTCGGTTACGACACTGAACTGCAGTCAGGTCAAGACCCTGGTGAGGACAACGAGCACGCAGATGAGCTTCCCTGAGACGGTTTCTGACAGTTTGTGCAGAAATTCTTCGGTTGTGCAAACCCACGTTTGAATCAGCTGTCCGGGTGGCTGGTCTCAGATGATCCCGCAGGTCAAGAAGCCGGATGTGGAGGTCCTGGGCTGCCGTGGTTACTCATGGTCTGCAGTTGTGAGGCCTTTGGACGTACTGTCAAATTATCGAAAACAACGCGGCTTATGGTAGAGAATTCTCTGGCAACAGCTTTGGTGAACATTCCTGCAGTCAGCATGCCAATTGCATGCTGTGGCATTATGTTGTGTGACAAAACTGAACATTTAATCAGCTTCTTGATATGCCACACTTGTCAGGTAGATGGATTATCTTGATTATCTTGACAAAGGAGAAATGCTCACTAACAAGGATGTAAACACATTTGTGCACAAAATTTGAGAGAAATAAGCTTTTTGTGCGTACGGAACATTTCTGGGATATTTAATTTCAGCTCATGAAACATTGGACCAAAACTTTACATGCTGTGTTTATGTTTTTGTTCAGTATTTATCAACATGGTGTAATGGCGTTTGTCTGTACGAGAGGCGGACCAAAGCGCAGCGTGGTTGTTTTGATTCATGTTTTTAATAAATAACTTCACATGAACAAACTAACAAAAACAAGAAAAGTGAAAACGCAAAACAGTCCTATCCTGTGACAACAAACACAGTGACAGGAACAATCACCCACAAACACACAGTGAAACCCAGGCTACCTAAGTATGATTCTCAATCAGAGACAACTAATGACACCTGCCTCTGATTGAGAACCATACTAGGCCGAAAACATAGAAATGCCCCAAAACATAGAAAAACAAACATAGACTGCCCACCCAACTCACGCCCTGACCATACTAAATAAATACAAAACAACGGAAATAGAGGTCAGAACGTGACACATGGGAATAATGAAAATAATACCAAAATATTTTTGAGTGGAGTTTCCTTTAAGGCCAGATCATTCTTCAAGATGTTCAAATGTTCATAGATGATGAGCAGGGTCAAATAATAATCACAGTGGTTTGAGTTAGAGGGTGCAACAGGTCAACACCTCAGGACTAAATGTCAGTTGGCTTTTCATAGCCGAGCATTCAGAAGTTGAGACAGCAGGTGTGGTAAAGAGGGAGAGAGGGAGAGAGAAAGAGAGAGAGAGAGAGAGAGAGAGAGAGAGATAGGGTCAGAACAGCAGTTTCCACAACTCCCACAACTCTCTGACAGCAAAGTGTCAAGTCAACTGTTTTCTGCTGGCTGCCTTGAGGGAACAGGCTAGCATCTGCCTCTGACAGGCCTTTGACAGGAAAGAAAGAGATAGGAGGAGGGGGGGAGGGCGAGAATGGGGAAGAGAGAGACAGACTCAGGTAGGAGGAATATGAGTGCTAGAAGGGAAGGGGGAGACAGAGAGCGAGGGAAGACAGAGAAGGAGAAGTCACTAAAGGGATACAAGACTCAGTTACACAGCCAAAACCAGACAAGTGAAGCTATCAAAGACCAATGGGAACGGTACACCTAAGTTACTTTCCTCTCCTTTAGTCCCTTTCCTTCATGTTCTGTTCTCTCTGGTTCTTTTCTCTCTGGTTATTTTCTCTCTGGTTCTTTTCTCTCTGGTTCTTTTCTCTCTGGCTCCAACAGCCTCTGAGACGGGATCAAAAGGGCTGTCATGATTCAACCCCCTAATGTTCACAGACAGAGAGTGGAAGAAAGAGGGATAGAGGAAGAGTCAGAGATGGGAGGGACTTGGACGGAGGGAGATGAATATGCAGAGAGGGGGAAGAGAGGGTGGGAGAGAGAGGAAGAGGAATAGGAAATGTCAACTAGCTCTCACAGTCTCACTGCAGAATTAAGACAATCATCCACGTTTTCCAAACGTCACATTTTAAAGTGCTTTTGCTGCTCCTGCTGCTATGTATCGTTCCAATTCTCCAAATGTCAAAATTCTATGTTAAGGGTTAAGTTTAGATACTAATTCTGAATGGTGAAGGTAAACGTTTGGGATAGGGTTAAAACATGTAGGCACTCCTGAATGGTAGAGGTAAGGGTTAAGGTTGGAGTGTCCAAGTCATGAGATAACCCAGTCCACTATGCCCTCGCAAAAGCCAAGCCTACTTGATGGTAATAGCGCTCACTGTTGAAGGCATTTCCCGACGTCTTCAGGACATGGATAGACGTCCAATTTTGACGTCAATCTTGAACGATCTCCCTGGGAATTGTGTAGGAAATGTGTTGACAGACATGTTGAGCGGAGGGATAATGCCGGGGGAACGGTTGAGGACATGGTTAATGACACATTGACAGACCTGGGTTAGCTGTGTTATTGGACTGTCATACTCATTGGACTTCTGAGACCACACACACCTGACTGAAGGACTCAGTGCTGATAGAAAAGATGTAGTCACAGGGAGTTAACATGACTGAGAGAAACTATAGGGGTGACTGGCTGGATATAACCCTCCTTCCTCATCCTCCTCCTCCTCCTTCTCTACCTCTTCCTCTCTCAACTTCTCCCGTTCTGCCTCCTTTCCTTCTCGTCTTCCTACACCCCACCACCCATCCGCCCAGTCATCCTCTGTTCCTCCATCTCGCTCTGTCTGGGTGAAAGCAGACACACCTTCTTGCTTTTCTCGGCATGGGGCAGGGAACTTGTCAACGTTACGAAGGAATGGATGTGTGTGTATGCGTTGCTGCTACAGCGAGGAGAACTTTTGGACCCAGATTCCACAGCACATAGTGCTGTTCGGTTCATCTGAAGGATGAAAGTCCTTGAAGTGTGAAAGAAGTGACAGAGAAAGTGCAGTAATATTCCAATTAGTAGCTCAATCTGAAACAACACAGATGGATGTAGAAATACATTAGAAGAGGTCAATTTGGCTTGATCCCTCTGCTACTTTATCTCTCTGTACCACTCCTTCAACTCTCTCTTTATTTGTTCTCTAGTCCCCTCTCTCTCTCTCTGTTCCATCGTTCATTAATAGAAAGAGAGGAATGAAAGAAGCCTAATGGTGGCTGCACATAGAGTTAGCCATGGCAGTGCTGCTAATGTACTACATTTCACACACATCTTTCTGCCTCTCTCTCTCTCTCTCTCTCTCTCTCGCTAAAGATCAAGTTGCCTTCAGCTTCTCTCACCGCGACCGAACTAATGAAGCGACAACTGTGATGAGAACGTGTGTGTGTGTGCGTGCGTTTGCGTGCACGTGTGTGTGGAGCGGCAGGTAGCTTAGCGGTTAAGAGTGTGTGGAAAATCTGTTGATGTGACCTTGAGCAAGGCACTTAAACCTAATTGCTCCTGTAAGTCTCTCTGGATAAGAGTGTCTGCTAAATGACCAACAAAATGTGTGTGATAGCTGCTATCTGATGCGTCTCATTGTGCAGCAATACTGGGCAGTTTTTCAACTTTTCCACAGTACGAGCCAAGAGTCAAGAACTTTCTCTCTCTGGATGTGTCAGGCTGTTTGGCAAAAGGGCTTGTCTCCTGTTACAGTTCTGGTGTCAGCTTTACAGTCATCAAACAGGAGACTGCACCCCCCCCCCCCTCCTTCCCTGTCTTCCTCTCCCCCTCCCTTACCAAACCAAAGTTCAACATGATCAGCTGTTACAGCCCAAATCAGTCCCCTCAGTCTCCTCCTCCTTCCCTTCCTTCCTTGTCATCCCTCGTTCACTTGCCTCCTCTCCTCTCCCCTGCTCTTTAAACAAGGCTGAAATGGACTCTACTAAAGGAACAGATGGGAAAGTGCTCAATAAAAGAGAGAGATTATAATACCCTCTGAGATTATAGGGACACAGGGAGAGGAGAAGAGGAGAGGAGAGAGAGGAAAGAAGAAGAAGAGAAGAGAAGAGGAGAAGAAGAGAAGAGAAGAAGAAGAGAGGAGGAGAAGAAGAGAAGAGGAGAAGAACAGACGAAGAGAAGAGGAGAATAGGAGAGGAGAAGAGGAGAATAGGAGAGGAGGAGTAGAAGAGAAGAGGAGAGGAGAGAGAGGAAAGAAGAAGAAGAGAAGAGAAGAGAAGAGGAGAAGAAGAGAAGAGAAGAGAAGAGAATAAGAAGAGAGGAGGAGAAGAAGAGAAGAGGAGAAGAAGAGAAGAGAAGAGAAGAGAAGAGAAGAAGAGGAGAAGAAGAGAACGAGAAAAGGAGAAGAGAAGAGGAGAAGAGAAGAGAAGAAGAGAAGACGAGAATAAGAGAAGAGAAGAGGAGAGGAGAAGAGAAGAAGAGAATAGTAGAAGAGGAGAAGAGAAGAGGAGAAGAGAAGAAGAGAAGACGAGAATAGGAGAAGAGAAGAGGAGAAGAGAAGAGGAGATGAAAGAGGGACAGACATGAGCTTGAGGAAAATGAAAGGGAAAGAAAGACATGGAATAGCAGGGCAAGTTGAGAGAAAAACAGAGTAGTGAGAGAGAATGAGTGTTTAATGAAAGGAAGAGGAGAGAGAGAGAACGAGGGAGTTTAATGAAAGGAAGAGGAGAGACAATGAGAGTGATTAATGAAAGGAAGAGGAGAGAGAGTGAGAGTGTTTAAAGAAAGGAAAAGGAGAGAGAGAGAATGATTAATGAAAGGAAGCGGAGAGAGAGAGTGAGAGTGTTTAAAGAAAGGAAAAGGAGAGCGAGAAGGACAATGTGTGAAAGAAAGAATGGGGAGAGAGAGGAGAGTGTTGAATGAAAGGAAGAGGAGAGAGAGAATGAGAGTTTAATGAAAGGAAGAGGAGAGAGAGAGAACAAGACTGGTTAATGAAAGGGAGAGGAGATAAAGAGAGAGATAGTGATTAATTAAAAGAAGAGGAGAGAGAGAGATAGTGATTAATGAAAGGAAGAGGAGAGAAAGAGAGAGATAGTGGTTATTAAAGGAAGATGAGAGAGTGATAATGATTAATTAAAGGAAAGAGAGAATGAGAGTGATTAATGAAAGGAAGATGAGAGAGAGATAGTGATTAATTAAATGAAGAGGAGAGATAGTGATTAATGAAAGGAAGAGGAGAGAGAGAGAGAGAATGAGAGTGTTTAATGAAAGGAAGAGGAGAGAGAGAGATAGTGATTAATTAAAGGAAGAGCAGAGAGAGATAGTGTTTAATGAAAGGAAGAGGAGATAAATAGAGAGATAGTGATAAATGAAAGGAAGAGGAGAGAGAGAGAGGGATGGTGATTAAGTAAAGGAAGAGGAGAGAGAGATAGTGTTTAATGAAAGGAAGAGGAGATAAATAGAGAGATAGTGATAAATGAAAGGAAGAGGAGAGAGAGAGAGGGATGGTGATTAAGTAAAGGAAGAGGAGAGAGAGATAGTGATTAATGAAAGGAAGAGGAGAGAGAGATAGTGATTAATTAAAGGAAGTGTTACGGTGAGTGAATGAGGACCCAAAAGCGAATTAACTTAAACAGAGCTTCTTTAATTACCAAACATAGGTAGGCTCAGACGGACCGGCAGATTCCGACAGGACAAGACAAGGTTACAGCAAACATGACGACAGTCTGGTTCAGGCATGAAACACAACAAACAAGAATCCGACAAGGACAGGAACAAAAACAGAGAGAGATATAGGGGACTAATCAGAGGGAAAAGGGGAACAGGTGGGAGAAGGGGTGACGAGGTAGTCAAGAGGAGACAAGGAACAGCTGGGGGAAAGCGGGGGAGAAAAGGTAACCTAACAACGACCAGCAGAGGGAGACAGGGTGAAGGGAAAGGACAGAGACAAGACACAACATGACAGTACATGACAGTACCCCCCCACTCACCGAGCGCCTCCTGGCGCACTCGAGGAGGAAACCTGGCGGCAACGGAGGAAATCCTCGATCAGCGCACGGTCCAGCACGTCCCGAGAGGGAACCCAACTCCTCTCCTCAGGACCGTACCCCTCCCAATCTACGAGGTACTGGTGACCACGGCCCCGAGGACGCATGTCCAAAATTCTACGGACCCTGTAGATGGGTGCGCCCTCGACAAGGATGGGGGGGGGGGGGGGAAGACGAGCGGGGGCGCGAAGGACGGGCTTGATGCAGGAGACATGGAAGACCGGGTGGACGCGACGAAGGTAACGCGGAAGAAGAAGTCGAACTGCGACAGGATTAATGACCCGAGAAATACGGAACGGACCAATGAACCGCGGGGTCAACTTGCGAGAAGCCGTCTTAAGGGGAAGGTTCTGAGTGGAGAGCCAAACTCTCTGACCGCGACAATATCTAGGACTCTTAGTTCTACGCTTATTAGCAGCCCTCACAGTCTGCGTCCTATAACGGCAAAGTGCAGACCTGACCCTCTTCCAGGTGCGCTCGCAACGTTGGACAAAAGCCTGAGCGGAGGGGACGCTGGACTCGGCGAACTGAGATGAGAACAGCGGAGGCTGGTACCCGAGGCTACTCTGAAAAGGAGATAGCCCGGTCGCAGACGAAGGAAGCGAGTTGTGGGCGTATTCTGCCCAGGGGAGCTGTTCTGACCAAGACGCAGGGTTGCGAAAAGAAAGACTGCGTAAGATGCGACCAATAGTCTGATTGGCCCGTTCTGCTTGACCGTTAGACTGGGGGTGAAAGCCGGAAGAGAGACTGACGGAAGCCCCAATCAAACGGCAAAACTCCCTCCAAAATTGAGACGTGAATTGCGGACCTCTGTCCGAGACGACGTCTGACGGAAGGCCATGAACTCTGAAAACATTCTCGATGATGATTTGTGCCGTCTCTTTAGCAGAAGGAAGCTTAGCAAGGGGAATGAAATGAGCCGCCTTAGAGAACCTATCGACAACCGTAAGAATAACAGTCTTCCCCGCTGACGAAGGCAGTCCGGTGACAAAATCTAAGGCGATGTGAGACCACGGTCGAGAGGGAATAGGAAGCGGCCTGAGACGGCCGGCAGGAGGAGAGTTACCGGACTTAGTCTGCGCGCAGACCGAACAAGCAGCCACGAAACGACGCGTGTCATGCTCCCGGGTGGGCCACCAAAAACGCTGGCGAATGGAAGCAAGCGTACCCCGAACGCCAGGGTGGCCGGCTAACTTGGCAGAGTGAGCCCACTGAAGAACGGCCAGACGAGTAGGAACGGGAACGAAAAGAAGGTTCCTAGGACAAGCGCGCGGCGACGGAGTGTGAGTGAGCGCTTGCTTTACCTGCCTCTCAATTCCCCAGACAGTCAACCCGACAACACGCCCCTCAGGGAGAATCCCCTCGGGGTCAGTGGAGGCTACTGAAGAACTGAAGAGACGAGACAAAGCATCAGGCTTGGTGTTCTTAGAGCCCGGACGATAAGAAATCACGAACTCGAAACGAGCGAAAAACAGCGCCCAACGCGCCTGACGCGCATTAAGTCGTTTGGCAGAACGGATGTACTCAAGGTTCCTATGGTCAGTCCAAACGACAAAAGGAACGGTCGCCCCCTCCAACCACTGTCGCCATTCGCCTAGGGCTAACCGGATGGCGAGCAGTTCGCGGTTACCCACATCATAGTTACGTTCCGACGGCGACAGGCGATGAGAAAAATACGCGCATGGGTGGACCTTGTCGTCAGAGAGGGAGCGCTGAGAAAGAATGGCTCCCACGCCCACCTCTGACGCGTCAACCTCGACAACGAACTGTCTAGAGACGTCAGGTGTAACAAGGATAGGAGCGGATGTAAAACGATTCTTGAGGAGATCAAAAGCTCCCTGGGCGGAAACGGACCACTTAAAGCACGTCTTGACAGAAGTAAGGGCTGTGAGAGGAGCTGCCACCTGACCGAAATTACGGATGAAACGACGATAGAAGTTCGCGAAGCCGAGAAAGCGCTGCAGCTCGACGCGTGACTTAGGGACGGGCCAATCAATGACAGCTTGGACCTTAGCGGGATCCATCTTAATGCCTTCAGCGGAAATAACAGAACCGAGAAATGTGACGGAGGAGGCATGAAAAGTGCACTTCTCAGCCTTCACAAAAAGACAATTCTCTAAAAGGCGCTGGAGGACACGTCGAACGTGCTGAACATGAATCTGGAGTGACGGTGAAAAAATCAGGATATCGTCAAGGTAAACGAAAACAAAGATGTTCAGCATGTCTCTCAGGACATCATTGACTAATGCCTGAAAGACAGCTGGAGCGTTAGCGAGGCCGAAAGGAAGAACCCGGTATTCAAAGTGCCCTAACGGAGTGTTAAACGCCGTCTTCCACTCGTCCCCCTCCCTGATGCGCACGAGATGGTAAGCGTTACGAAGGTCCAACTTAGTGAAAAACCTGGCTCCCTGCAGGATCTCGAAGGAGAGACAGGAGTAGTAGCGCTCACCAGTAGCCCTCCGCTTACTGACGAGCTCTGGCCTTTTACTGGACATGAAGTGACAAAATGACCAGCGGAACCGCAATAGAGACAGAGGCGGTTGGTGATTCTCCGTTCCCTCTCCTTAGTCGAGATGCGGATACCTCCCAGCTGCATGGGCTCAGCACCCGAGCCGGCAGAGGAAGATGGTAGTGATGCGGAGAGGGGGGCGACGGAGAGCGCGAGCTCCTTTCCACGAGCTCGGTGACGAAGATCAACCCGTCGCTCAATGCGAATAGCGAGTTCAATCAAGGAATCCACGCTGGAAGGAACCTCCCGGGAGAGAATCTCATCCTTTACCTCTGCGCGGAGACCCTCCAGAAGACGAGCGAGCAAGGCCGGCTCGTTCCAGCCACTGGAGACAGCAAGAGTGCGAAACTCAATAGAGTAGTCTGTTATGGATCGATTGCCTTGACATAGGGAAGACAGGGCCCTGGAAGCCTCCTCCCCAAAAACAGATCGATCAAAAACCCGTATCATCTCCTCCTTAAAGTCCTGATACTGGTTAGTACACTCAGCCCTTGCCTCCCAGATTGCCGTGCCCCACTCACGAGCCCGTCCAATAAGGAGAGATATGACGTAGGCGACACGAGCAGTGCTCCTGGAGTAAGTGTTGGGCTGGAGAGAAAACACAATATCACACTGGGTGAGGAACGAGCGGCATTCAGTGGGCTCCCCAGAGTAACACGGCGGGTTATTGATTCTGGGCTCCGGAGATTCGAAAGCCCTGGAAGTGGCCGGTGGATCGAGGCGGAGATGGTGAACCTGTTCTGTGAGGTTGGAGACTTGGGTGGCCAGGGTCTCAACGGCATGTCGAGCAGCAGACACTTCCTGCTCGTGTCTGCCTAGCATCGCTCCCTGGATCCCGACGGCTGAGTGGAGAGGATCCGAAGTCGCTGGGTCCATTCTTGGTCGGATTCTTCTGTTACGGTGAGTGAATGAGGACCCAAAAGCGAATTAACTTAAACAGAGCTTCTTTAATTACCAAACATAGGTAGGCTCAGACGGACCGGCAGATTCCGACAGGACAAGACAAGGTTACAGCAAACATGACGACAGTCTGGTTCAGGCATGAAACACAACAAACAAGAATCCGACAAGGACAGGAACAAAAACAGAGAGAGATATAGGGGACTAATCAGAGGGAAAAGGGGAACAGGTGGGAGAAGGGGTGACGAGGTAGTCAAGAGGAGACAAGGAACAGCTGGGGGAAAGCGGGGGAGAAAAGGTAACCTAACAACGACCAGCAGAGGGAGACAGGGTGAAGGGAAAGGACAGAGACAAGACACAACATGACAGTACATGACAGGAAGTGAAGAGATAGTGATTAATTAAAGGAAGAGGAGATAAATAGAGAGATAGTGATAAATGAAAGGAAGAGGAGAGAGAGATAGTGATAAAAGAAAGGAAGAGGAGAGAGAGAGAGGGATGGTGATTAATTAAAGGAAGAGGAGAGAGAGATAGTGATTAATTAAAGGAAGAGCAGAGAGAGATAGTGTTTAATGAAAGGAAGAGGAGATAAATAGAGAGATAGTGATAAATGAAAGGAAGAGGAGAGAGAGAGAGGGATGGTGATTAAGTAAAGGAAGAGGAGAGAGATAGTGATTAATGAAAGGAAGTGGAGAGATAGTGATAAATGAAAGGAAGAGGAGAGAGAGATAGTGATAAATGAAAGGAAGAGTGAGAGAGAGAGGGATGGTGATTAATTAAAGGAAGAGGAGAGAGATAGTGATTAATGAAAGGAAGAGGAGAGAGAGATAGTGATTAATTAAAGGAAGTGGAGAGATAGTGATTAATAAAAGGAAGAGGAGAGAGAGATATTGTTTAATGAAAGGAAGAGGAGATAAATAGAGAGATAGTGATTAATTAAAGGAAGAGGAGATACATCGTGATTAATGAAAGGAAGAGGAGAGAAAGAGAATGAGAGTGTTTAATGAAAGGAAGAGTAGAGAGATAGTGATTAATTAAAGGAAGAGGAGAGAGAGATATTGTTTAATGAAAGGAAGAGGAGATAAAGAGAATGAGAGTGTTTAATGAAAGGAAGAGTAGAGAGATAGTGATTGATTAAAGGAAGATGAGAAAGGGATAGTGATTAAAAAAGGAAGAGGAGAGAAAGAGAGAGGGAATAAAAGTGTTTAATGAAATGAAGAGGAGAGAGAGAATGATTAATGAAAGGAAGAGGAGAGAGAGAGAGAATGATTAATGAAAGGAAGAGAAGAGAGGGAGAGAATGATTAATGAAAGGAAGAGGAGAGAGGGACAATGAGAGTGTTTAATTAAAGGAAGAGGAGAGAGAGAGAATGATTAATGAAAGGAAGAGGAGAGAGGGAGAGAATGATTAATCAAAGGAAGAGGAGAGATGGAGAGAATGATTAATCAAAGGAAGAGGAGAGAGGGAGAGAATGATTAATCAAAGGAAGAGGAGAGAGAGAGAATGATTAATCAAAGGAAGTGGAGAGATGGAGAGAATGACTAATCAAAGGAAGAGGAGAGAGAATGATTAATCAAAGGAAGAGGAGAGAGAGAGAATGATTAATCAAAGAAAGAGGAGAGAGAGAGAATGATTAATCAAAGGAAGAGGAGAGAGGGAGAGAATTATTAATCAAAGGAAGAGGAGAGAGAGAGAATGATTAATCAAAGGAAGAGGCGAGAGAGAGAATGATTAATGAAAGGAAGAGGAGAGATGGAGAGAATGATTAATCAAAGGAAGAGGAGAGAGGGAGAAAATTATTAATCAAAGGAAGAGGAGAGAGGGAGAGAATGATTAATCAAAGGAAGAGGAGAGATGGAGAGAATGATTAATCAAAGGAAGAGGAGAGAGGGAGAGAATGATTAATCAAAGGAAGAGGAGAGAGAGAGAGAATGATTAATCAAAGGAAGAGGAGAGAGAGAATGATTAATCAAAGGAAGAGGAGAGATGGAGAGAATGATTAATCAAAGGAAGAGGAGAGAGAGAGAATGATTAATCAAAGGAAGAGGAGAGAGGGAGAGAATGATTAATCAAAGGAAGAGGAGAGAGAGAGTGATTAATCAAAGGAAGAGGAGAGAGAGAGAATGATTAATCAAAGGAAGAGGAGAGAGCGAGAGAATGATTAATGAAAGGAAGAGGAGAGAGGGAGAATGAGAGTGTTTAATTAAAGGAAGAGGAGAGAGAGATATTGTTTAATGAAAGGAAGAGGAGATAAATAGAGAGATAGTGATAAATGAAAGGAAGAGGAGAGAGAGATAGTGATAAAAGAAAGGAAGAGGAGAGAGAGAGAGGGATGGTGATTAATTAAAGGAAGAGGAGAGAGAGATAGTGATTAATTAAAGGAAGAGCAGAGAGAGATAGTGTTTAATGAAAGGAAGAGGAGATAAATAGAGAGATAGTGATAAATGAAAGGAAGAGGAGAGAGAGAGAGGGATGGTGATTAAGTAAAGGAAGAGGAGAGAGATAGTGATTAATGAAAGGAAGTGGAGAGATAGTGATAAATGAAAGGAAGAGGAGAGAGAGATAGTGATAAATGAAAGGAAGAGTGAGAGAGAGAGGGATGGTGATTAATTAAAGGAAGAGGAGAGAGATAGTGATTAATGAAAGGAAGAGGAGAGAGAGATAGTGATTAATTAAAGGAAGTGGAGAGATAGTGATTAATAAAAGGAAGAGGAGAGAGAGATATTGTTTAATGAAAGGAAGAGGAGATAAATAGAGAGATAGTGATTAATTAAAGGAAGAGGAGATACATCGTGATTAATGAAAGGAAGAGGAGAGAAAGAGAATGAGAGTGTTTAATGAAAGGAAGAGTAGAGAGATAGTGATTAATTAAAGGAAGAGGAGAGAGAGATATTGTTTAATGAAAGGAAGAGGAGATAAAGAGAATGAGAGTGTTTAATGAAAGGAAGAGTAGAGAGATAGTGATTGATTAAAGGAAGATGAGAAAGGGATAGTGATTAAAAAAGGAAGAGGAGAGAAAGAGAGAGGGAATAAAAGTGTTTAATGAAATGAAGAGGAGAGAGAGAATGATTAATGAAAGGAAGAGGAGAGAGAGAGAGAATGATTAATGAAAGGAAGAGAAGAGAGGGAGAGAATGATTAATGAAAGGAAGAGGAGAGAGGGACAATGAGAGTGTTTAATTAAAGGAAGAGGAGAGAGAGAGAATGATTAATGAAAGGAAGAGGAGAGAGGGAGAGAATGATTAATCAAAGGAAGAGGAGAGATGGAGAGAATGATTAATCAAAGGAAGAGGAGAGAGGGAGAGAATGATTAATCAAAGGAAGAGGAGAGAGAGAGAATGATTAATCAAAGGAAGTGGAGAGATGGAGAGAATGACTAATCAAAGGAAGAGGAGAGAGAATGATTAATCAAAGGAAGAGGAGAGAGAGAGAATGATTAATCAAAGAAAGAGGAGAGAGAGAGAATGATTAATCAAAGGAAGAGGAGAGAGGGAGAGAATTATTAATCAAAGGAAGAGGAGAGAGAGAGAATGATTAATCAAAGGAAGAGGCGAGAGAGAGAATGATTAATGAAAGGAAGAGGAGAGATGGAGAGAATGATTAATCAAAGGAAGAGGAGAGAGGGAGAAAATTATTAATCAAAGGAAGAGGAGAGAGGGAGAGAATGATTAATCAAAGGAAGAGGAGAGATGGAGAGAATGATTAATCAAAGGAAGAGGAGAGAGGGAGAGAATGATTAATCAAAGGAAGAGGAGAGAGAGAGAGAATGATTAATCAAAGGAAGAGGAGAGAGAGAATGATTAATCAAAGGAAGAGGAGAGATGGAGAGAATGATTAATCAAAGGAAGAGGAGAGAGAGAGAATGATTAATCAAAGGAAGAGGAGAGAGGGAGAGAATGATTAATCAAAGGAAGAGGAGAGAGAGAGTGATTAATCAAAGGAAGAGGAGAGAGAGAGAATGATTAATCAAAGGAAGAGGAGAGAGGGAGAGAATGATTAATCAAAGGAAGAGGAGAGATGGAGAGAATGATTAATCAAAGGAAGAGGAGAGAGGGAGAGAATGATTAATCAAAGGAAGAGGAGAGATGGAGAGAATGATTAATCAAAGGAAGAGGAGAGAGGGAGAGAATGATTAATCAAAGGAAGAGGAGAGAGAGAGAATGATTAATCAAAGGAAGAGGCGAGAGAGAGAATGATTAATCAAAGGAAGAGGAGAGATGGAGAGAATGATTAATCAAAGGAAGAGGAGAGATGGAGAGAATGATTAATCAAAGGAAGAGGAGAGATGGAGAGAATGATTAATCAAAGGAAGAGGAGAGAGGGAGAAAATGATTAATCAAAGGAAGAGGAGAGAGAGAGAATGATTAATCAAAGGAAGAGGAGAGATGGAGAGAATGATTAATCAAAGGAAGAGGAGAGAGGGAGAGAATGATTAATCAAAGGAAGAGGAGAGAGGGAGAGAATGATTAATCAAAGGAAGAGGAGAGAATGATTAATCAAAGGAAGAGGAGAGATGGAGAGAATGATTAATCAAAGGAAGAGGAGAGAGAGAGAATGATTAATCAAAGGAAGAGGAGAGAGGGAGAGAATGATTAATCAAAGGAAGAGGAGAGAGAGAGTGATTAATCAAAGGAAGAGGAGAGAGAGAGAATGATTAATCAAAGGAAGAGGAGAGAGCGAGAGAATGATTAATGAAAGGAAGAGGAGAGAGGGAGAATGAGAGTGTTTAATTAAAGGAAGAGGAGAGAGAGATAATGATTAATGAAAGGAAGGAGAGAGAGAGAATGATTAATGAAAGGAAGAGGAGAGAGAGAGAGAATGATTAATGAAAGGAAGAGGAGAGAGAGAGAGAATGATTAATGAAAGGAAGAGGAGAGCGAGAGAATGATTAATGAAAGGAAGAGGAGAGAGAGAGAGAATGATTAATGAAAGGAAGAGGAGAGAGAGAGAGAATGGAAAAGAAGACAGCTCATAGAGAGAGAAAATTGAAAAGGGGCAAATTCTTAGAGGATAAATGACCTCTTGTTGATGTCCACAGGAGGACTGTCTGGGGTCGATGGGAACACATAGGATCTGAGACCACACACACACACACACACATACACACACACCCCTCTCATCTTATCAAATCTTTAATATGGATCGGTTCATTTCCCCGGAGATGGATTACATCGCCTCTCTCACTACTCCATTGTCCGACATCTCGACTGATAGAGAAAGAGATAGAGAGAGAGAAAGAGAGAGAGGGAGAGAGAAATAGAGGTAGTGGAAAGAGAGTGAGAGAGAGATAGAGATAGAGAGAAGGAGAGGGAGAGAGAAAGAGAGAGTGAGATAGAGATAGAGAGAAGGAGAGGGAGAGAGATATAGAGTAGAAGAGAGAGAGAGAGAGAGAGAGATAGATTGAGAGAGAGAGAGAGAGAGGGATAGAGATAGAAAGAAGGAGAGGGAGAGAGATATAGAATAGAAGAGAGCGAGAGAGAGAGAGAGAGAGAGAGAGAGAGAGAGAGAGAGACGTGCGAGAAAGAAAGATGGAAGACCAAGAGAGGAAGTAGGCCTAAAAAGGAGAAATGCATTTGATTACACTAACTAGCTTGTTAGGAGAAAAGGGAGAGGGAGAGAAAAGAGGGCTTTTTAAATGACTCATTTCAGGTAGTTAGTGTATGTTGTGGGTGACTGAAGTCTAATCCAAGTAATTGTAGCTTAAGGTTCTACGGCCTAACCACTACTGACAGGTGTTTGTGTTCGTTTAGAGTAAAGGAACACAGGAAACCATAAATTGAGTAAAGACTAGAGGAGTGTTAATTGACACAGAGAGAGAGAGAGAGAGAGAGAGAGAGAGAGGGAGAGAGAGAGAGAGAGAGAGAGAGAGAGAGAGAGAAATAAATGGAAGGAGAGAGGCCTGGAAAGAGATAGATAGAGAAAGATGGCGAGAGAGAGAAAGAGAGGGAAGGAGAGAGAGAGCGAGAGAGAGAGAGAGAGAGAGAGAGAGAGAGAGAGAGAGAGAGAGAAATTAATGGAAGGAGAGAAACCTGGAAACAGATAGATAGAGTAAGATGGAGAGAGAGAAAAGGAGAGAGAGAGATGAAGAATAGTGAGAGACTGGAGACAGATAGAGCAAGAGAGAGTGGGAGAGAGAGAGCGAGAGAGAGAGGGAGAGAGAGAGGGAGAGAGAGAGAGAGACAGCCAGACAGAGAGTGAGAGAAAGAGAGAGAGAGAGACAGAGAGAGAAAGAGAGAAAGAGAGAGAGCGAGAGAGAGATCTTTGGCAATGTTAACATATGTTTCCCATGCCAATAAAGCCCCTTGAATTGAATTGAATTCAATTGAGAGAGAGAGAGAGAGAGAGAGAGAGAGAGAGAGAGAGAGAGGCCGAGCACATAATGGGTTAAATACTGTGAGGCTTTTTTAATAGGAATAGGATTGGATTTAACATTAAGACATCTCCATATTATTCAGAAAGCACAGAGTGTAGCTAGCTTGTCAACAACACTCTGCCTTAGCTCTGTGACAAACTAACTGCATGCCAATACATGAATACACTTCATACTAGAAATAACATGTCATTGTAGAACAAGACAGGAAGCTTGTGGGTTGATCAAAAGACATGAGAAATATGTTCATAACATTAGCCTTGGCCTGGTTGGGAAAAGAACAGAGCTTCCTCATTTAAACACAGCGGAGAGAAACGCTTGTAAAGCCTCTACTGCCAACATGGCATCATTCTAATATAAAACTCAAGTTTCCAGACCTTGACCACAGTGTATTTCCCAGCAGGGCATTGGGCTAAAAGGTTTGTTAACGTCATCTATAGAGAAGCATTTCCAATTAGCAGTACTGACCAACTCCCAGTCAACAAACATGAGGAGAACAGACACTAGGTCGTCATGTCATTACTGGAATATGTCTGTACGTCACTCTGTCTGTTGTTCAACATCTGACCACAGCTTCTTCACCCCCAAAAGTCTCGAAATGATCTTCTCCTGCAGAGCTCAATGTGATCACCACATTACAGATGGCCCCTAGTGTGTGTGTGTGTGTGTTTGTGTGTGTGCATGGTTTGTCTATGCATTTCTTAAGCTTCAGGTCCTTTAACAGCATCAAAGTCCATCTGGTATCCGGGTCACCTTGATCTCTCTACCCCCCTGAATAATGTACAATCCAATATATCATGTAAAGTACACTATAAACATACTCATTTATACTCTTAAATGCACACGCACACACACACACACACACACACACACACACACACACACACACACACACACACACACACACACACACACACACACACACACACACACACACACACACACACACACACACACAAGCACACACACACAGCTCTCTGTAAAGAAGAAAGGACCCAGAAAAAGCAGCCCAGAAGATGATGTGTTAGCTAATTATTCAGAAGTTGGAGTGTGAACTGTTGAAGAGAGCATTTAAGGGTCTAGTATTGAAGATAAGGAAGCTCAAACTGTACTGAATGTCAACTGTACTGGATGTCAATTGTACTGGATGTCAACTGTACTGGATGTCAACTGTCAACTGTACTTAATGTCAACTGTCTGAATGTCAACTGTACTGGATGTCAACTGTACTGGATGTCAACTGTACTGGTTTTCAACTGTACTGGATGTCAACTGTATTGGATGTCAACTGTCTGAATGTCAACTGTATTGGATGTCAACTGTCTGAATGTCAACTGTACTGGATGTCAACTGTACTGGATGTCAACTGTATTGGATGTCAACTGTACTGGATGTCAACTGTACTGGATGTCAACTGTATTGGATGTCAACTGTATTGGATGTCAACTGTACTGGATGTCAACTGTATTGGATGTCAACTGTCTGAATGTCAACTGTATTGGATGTCAACTGTCTGAATGTCAACTGTACTAGATGTCAACTGTACTTAATGTCAACTGTACTGGATGTCAACTGTACTGGTTGTCAACTGTCTGAATGTCAACTGCACTGGTTGTCAACTGTACTGGATGTCAACTGTACTGGTTGTCAACTGTCTGAATGTCAACTGTACTGGTTGTCAACTATCAACTGTCTGAATGTCAACTGTACTGGATGTCAACTGTACTGGATGTCAACTGTACTGGTTGTCAACTGTATGAATGTCAACTGCACTGGTTGTCAATTGTCTGAATGTCAACTGTCTGAATGTCAACTGTCTGAATGTCAACTGTACTGGATGTCAACTGTACTGGATGTCAAATGTACTGGATGTAAATTGTCTGAATGTCAACTGTCTGAATGTCAACTGTCTGAATGTCAACTGTCTGAATGTCAACTGTACTGGATGTCAACTGTACTGGATGTCAAATGTACTGGATGTCAATTGTCTGAATGTCAACTGTCTGAATGTCAACTGTACTGGATGTCAAATGTACTGGATGTAAATTGTCTGAATGTCAACTGTCTGAATGTCAACTGTCTGAATGTCAACTGTCTGAATGTCAACTGTCTGAATGTCAACTGTACTGGATGTCAACTGTACTGGATGTCAAATGTACTGGATGTCAATTGTCTGAATGTCAACTGTCTGAATGTCAACTGTACTGGATGTCAACTGTACTGGATGTCAACTGTCTGAATGTCAACTGCACTGGTTGTCAACTGTACTGGATGTCAACTGTACTGGTTGTCAACTGTCTGAATGTCAACTGCACTGGTTGTCAACTGTACTGGATGTCAAATGTACTGGATGTAAATTGTCTGAATGTCAACTGTCTGAATGTCAACTGTCTGAATGTCAACTGTCTGAATCTCAACTGTACTGGATGTCAACTGTACTGGATGTCAACTGTACTGGTTGTCAACTGTCTGAATGTCAACTGCACTGGTTGTCAATTGTCTGAATGTCAACTGTCTGAATGTCAACTGTCTGAATGTCAACTGTACTGGTTGTCAATTGTCTGAATGTCAACTGTCTGAATGTCAATTGTCTGAATGTCAACTGTACTGAATATCAACTGTCTGAATGTCAACTGTACTGGATGTCAATTGTCTGAATGTCAACTGTCTGAATGTCAACTGTCTGAATGTCAACTGTACTGGATGTCAACTGTACTGAATATCAACTGTCTAAATGTCAACTGTACTGGATGTCAACTGTACTGAATATCAACTGTCTGAATGTCAACTGTACTGGATGTCAACAGTACTGAATATCAACTGTCTGAATGTCAACTGTACTGGATGTCAACTGTCTGAGTGTCAACAGTACTGAATGTCAACTGTCTGAATGTCAACTGTACTGGATGCCAACTGTACTGGTTGTCAACTCTCTGAATGCCAACTGTACTGGATGTCAACTGTCTGAATGTCAACTGTACTGGATGTCAACTGTGAACTGTACTTAATGTCAACTGTCTGAATGTCAACAGCACTGATTGTCAACTGTCTGAATGTTAACTGTACTGGATGCCAACTGTACTGGTTGTCAACTGTCTGAATGCCAACTGTACTGGATGTCAACTGTCTGAATGTCAACTGTACTGGATGTCAACTGTGAACTGTACTTAATGTCAACTGTCTGAATGTCAACTGTCTGAATGTCAACTGTACTGGATGTCAACTGTACTGGTTGTCAACTGTACTGAATGTCAACTGTACTGGATGTCAACTGTACTGAATGTCAACTGTACTGGATGTCAACTGTACTGGTTGTCAACTGTACTGGATGTCAACTGTACTGGATGTCAACTGTACTGAATATCAACTGCCTGAATGTCAACTGTACTGGATGTCAACTGTACTGGTTGTCAACTGGACTGAATGTCAACTGTACTGGATGTCAACTGTCTGAATGTCAACTGTACTGGATGTCAACTGTGAACTGTACTTAATGTCAACTGTCTGAATGTCAACTGTCTGAATGTCAACTGTACTGGATGTCAACTGTACTGGTTGTCAACTGTACTGAATGTCAACTGTACTGGATGTCAACTGTACTGAATGTCAACTGTACTGGATGTCAACTGTACTGGTTGTCAACTGTACTGGTTGTCAACTGTACTGGATGTCAACTGTCTGAATGTCAACTGCACTGGATGTCAACTGTCTGAATGTCAACTGTACTGGATGTCAACTGTACTGGATGTCAACTGTCTGAATGTCAACTGTACTGGTTGTCAACTGTACTGGATGTCAACTGTACTGGATGTTAACTGTCTTAACTGTCTTAACTCCAACCTCCGAATAATTCGCTAACACATCTTCTTCTGGGCTGCTTGTTCTGGGTCCTTTCTTCTTTACAGAGAGCTGTGTGTGTGTGTGTGTGCGCACTGCAGCCATAAGTGCCTATGGATGAATACCACATACTTTGTGACTTCACAGACCAATTAATTATTTGTACCTTCGGGGTATGGATAAGGGTACTAAATGAATGTATTGATACTGTATGTATTGATTACCAACTTCATTCATTATTGGCTGATCATGGTGTTTGTTACGACAGAGTAGTTGGTTTGACTCCCGTGACCACTCATATGTAAAATGTACGCACGCATGGCTGTTAGTGGCTGTCTATAAAAGTGTCTGCTAAATGGCATTATTAATATTATTATTTAGCTTTTGATGCAGTCTGTATTTGGACTAGCTGTAGGTTCACTTCATACAATGTCCTCCAGCCTTCATCTGATAAACTGACACTAACAAAATGCTTGTAGAACTACAGAAGGCAAGACCATGAGTTGAGAAACCGTGTAGGCGTGAAACAGCATATTTCCTTTTGAGAGAGTGTGTGTAACGATGTGCACTGAGAGTCGGGAAGCAAGTTCAGGGAGTGAGTGTTTTAATCAATAAACACAACACAAAACAAGAAACACGACCAACGCACAGACTTAACACAGGAAACAGAAACAATAACGCCTGGTGAAGGAACCAAAGGGAGTGACATGCATAGGGAAGGTAATCAGGGAGGTGATGGAGTCCAGGTGAGTCTGATGACGTGACAGGTGTGGGCCATAACGAGCAGCCTGGTGACCTAGAGGCCAGAGAGGGAGCACACGTGACAGTGTGGGACTAGTTAGAACTGCCAAGCCTTTATTAGTGCTGTTGAGTTGGGATCTCGTTCAAGGTGAATCCCAGTGGATTACCGGTGACATATTACACTGAGACTGGGAAAGTTGGTGATATTGTTACTATGAGAGACAGGCACACACGCAGACACACACACACACACGCAGACACACACGCAGACACACACACACACACACGCACACACACACGCACGCACGCACGCACGCACACACACACACACACACACATACACACACAAACACGCAGACACACACACACACACGCAGACACACACACACGCAGACACACACACGCAGACACACACACACACACGCAGACACACACACACACACACACAGACACACACACACACACAGACACACACGCACACGCACCATGGTGGTGTGAAAGCTTCTTCTCTACTACCTGCAGTGTAAATGGTCATTTTGAACCCTTCATGAAAATGTCACAGAATCAAGATCTAGACAACAGAAATATCCAGAGAATGAACCAGCCATACACCTTCTGTTTCCTCCCTCCCTGTATTATTTGTATGGGGGGGAAAGATGGTGGTGTTGCTAGCACCTTTGTGTTTTGGCAGACAAACATCTCAGTATGAACTCTCTCAAGACCCCATCCATACAGAAACCATTGACGGTTCTGGTAGATTGATTTTGGTGTCAGTTTGTCTCATTAAATCAGTGATGAATAACATTAATGACAGAACTTTTGAACAGAAGTGAATGGTTGGGACACACATTGTACTAGGAACACGATGATGTATCACATCTCTGTGACATTTCCTCCTTAGCCAGTGTAATTGACAGACTGGCAACCGCTTCAACCTTGGTGCCCCTCTTCCTGCCTCTGCTCTTTACTGAGGGGTCCTGTGCTTCAGTCTCTCCTCTTTCCTCATTTCTGTCTGTTTCAACCTCTCTCCATTTCTGTCTGTTTCAACCTCTCTCCATTTCTGTCTGTTTCAACCTCTCTCCATTTCTGTCTGTTTCAACCTCTCTCCATTTCTGTCTGTTTCAACCTCTCTCCATTTCTGTCTGTTTCAACCTCTCTCCATTTCTGTCTGTTTCAACCTCTCTCCAACCTATTCATCTTTATTTGGATTGTTCAGCGGACAGGCGACGAGGCTTGTAGACAGACTGACAAACAGGCAGACAGCGAGTCTGACAGACAGACAGCCTGACAGACAGACAGCAAGGCTTGAAGACAGACAGACAGACAGACAGACAGACAGACAGACAGACTGACTGACTGACAGACAGACAGACAGTGAGGCTGACAGACAGACAGACTGACAGCGAGGCTTGAAGACAGACAGACAGACAGACAAACAGGCAGACAGCGAGGCTGACAGACAGACAGACAGACAATCTGACAGACAGAGAGGCTTGAAGACAGACAGACAGGCAGACAGCGAGGCTGACAGCGAGGCTGACAGACAGACGTTACAGGAGCAGATTTAAAATGTCACCAAAGGTTGCTTTGAAAGTAACAAACTCCCCTCACAGTCCAAACTGACTGCTGAACAGAAGCGGCTGTGGGAGAGTTTGGACTGTGTGTGTGTGTGTGTGTGTGTGTGTGTTGTGTCACTCTAATTTCAGTCATACAAACTAGCAGGCAGATGTGTGGTGTAGTGGTTAGGGGATGGATCACAGACCAGAGGTCCACCTGTTCAAATCCCTGGTGTTTCAGACAGATGTCCTACCCTGGAGCAGGACACTCCCATGAGAGAGCCAGCTGTCTAAACAGGTGTTGGTTATAATCACACATTTAATTATACATAGGTGTATCCAGTCACAACAGAGTAACTATAGTACTATCCTTAAGAGACGGTGTAAACTGAACAGATATTCAATAGGAATGTGTGTGTGTGTTTGAGAGACTGCAGCAAGCTGTTCTTTTCGCTCTCTGTCCCTGTGTGTGAACAAAAAGTCTTCAGTCTCTCTCCCCTCTTATCAGATGCCTTTCACAGTGCCCCCCCCCCCCCCCCCCCCCAACCAGGCAGGCTGGAGAGGGTTTCCACTATATAACACAGCCAAAAATTCAGATTCCAAAGAACGGAGAGGAGTGTGAGAAAAGATAGAAACCAAGTGCAGTGTGCAGAGTCAAACAAAGAGGGGCTGGTTGATAAGGCTCTTAGGCTGTAGCTAGGTGATCACTGTGACTGACAAGTGAATCCACCTGTCATAGGGAGCGTGGACCGGGTTGTATTCACTAGACAAAACAGAGGCAAATGGGCTGAAATTTGCGGAGGTACTATATCAACGCCTGTTTTCATTCCTATTTTTTGGGTCTATGACGTGAACTAAAAATATGTCTGGTAAACATGTTCGGTGCTGCTGCTTTCAAAGTGGTGTAGCTACTGGGGGAAATGCTGTCTCGCCACACATTTTCCCATGGCTCTGACACACACACACACACAGATTATTCATGAATAGGGGAGATGGTCCAATAACAGTCAAATGCTACTAATAAATTGAGTCTGAGTAGTAATGGACTTTCTGTTTGCTGCCTTGTGATCTGCTACTTCAGAAAGGTCAAACTGGTCAGACTGGCAAGGTCACAATATATTACTACCCACACAGATGGAAAGAGAGAGAGTGAAAGAAAAAGGGAGAGAGAGAGAGAGCGAGAGAGAGAGAGAGAGAGAGAGGGAGAGAGAGAGAGAGAGAGAGGAAGAAAGAGAGAGGTAGGGAGAAACAGAGAGAGCATGAGAGAGAGAAAGAGAGAGAGAAAGAGATAGGGAGAGACAGAGAGAGCACGAGAGAGAGAAAGAGAGAGAAAGAGAGAAAGAGAGAGAGAAAGAGAGAGAGAGAGAGAGAGAGAGAGAGAGAGAGAGAGGTAGAGAAAGATAGAGAGAAGACTAAACTGGGGAAACAGAAAGGTAGAATGTAATAAAGACAAAGGGGAAGATAATAAGGAGCCAGTGTGAGAGAGAGAGGGAGAGCTAGTGAGTGAGAGAGAGAAGGAGGTGTTGTGTCTCAGTAGCTACCAGAGGGAGACAGCATCAGATACTGTATCTGCTGAGCAGGGTGAGAGTATGCCAGCCCTGCAGTAATCATAAACAATGACCCAGTTAATGTCACCTGAAATACCACCCTTCTCTCTGTGAGACAAAAACAAACACGCACGCGCAGACACACACAAACACACACACACTAGCCCATGTGGAGAGTCAGCTTCTTTCCATAGCACCTTCTGTCACTCCTTTGGTGACATTTTAAATCTGCTGTCACCTCAGTGAGGTTCAGTATCATGGACAGCTCCTCTGCCAGTGTGTTCAGCATCATAGACAGCTCCACACTATCTACCAAGAGAGTTCTCATTTCTATTATTCGTAGCCGTCTATTTACCACCACAAACATATGCTGGCACTAAGACCGCACTCGACCAGCTGTATAAGGCCATTAGCAAACAAGATGCTCATCCAGAAATGGCGCTCCTAGTGGCCGGGGACTTTAATGCATGAAAACTTAAATCTATTTTAACTCATTTCTACCAGCATGTCACATGTGCAACCAGAGGGGAAAAAAACTCTAGATCATCTTTACGCCACACAAAGCTCTCCTTCGCTCTCCATTTGGCAAATCTGACCAAAATTTTATCCTCCTCATTCCTGCTTACAAGCAAAAACTTAAGCAGGTTGTACCAGTGACTTGCTCAATACGGAAGTGGTCAGAAGATGCGGATGCGATGCTACAGGACTGTTTAGCTAGCGCAGACTGGAGTATGTTCATTGGATTCATCCAATGGCATTGAGGAGTATACCACCTCAGTCATCAGCTTCATCAATTAGTGCATCGACGACGTCGTCTCCACAGTGACCGTACGTACATATCCAAACCAGAAGCTATGGATTACAGGCAACATCTGCACTGAGCTAAAGGCTAGAGCTGCCGCTTTCAAGGAGCGGGGCACTAATCTGGACACTTATAAGAAATCCTGCTACACCCTCAGACGAACCATCAAACAGGCAAAGCTTCAATACAGGATTAAGATTGAATCCTAGTACACCGGCTCTGACGCTCGTTGGATGTGACAGGGCTTGAAAACTATTACAGACTACAAAGGGAAACCCAGCCAAGAGCAGCCCAGTGATGTGAGTCTACCAGACGAGCTAAATGCCTTTTATAATCGCTTTGAGGCGAGCAACACTGAAATATGCATGAGAGCATCAGCTGTTCCAGACGACTGTGTGATAACGCTCTCGGTAGCCGATGTGAGCAAGACTTTTAAACAGGTCAACATTCACAAAACCGTGGGGACAGACGGACTACCAGGACGTGTACTCAAAGCATGCACGGACCAACTGGCAAGTGTCTTCACTGACATTTTCAAACTATCCCTGACACAGTCTGTAAAACCTACATGTTTCAAACAGACCACCATAGTCCCTGTGCCCAAGAACGCGATGGTAACCTGCCTAAATGATTACTGCCCCGTAGCACTCACGTCGGTAGCCATGAAGTGCTTTGAAAGACTAGTCATGGCTCACATCAGCAGCATCATCCCGGAATCCCTAGACCCACTCCAATTCGCATACCGCCCCAACAGATCCACAGATGATGCAATCTCTATTGCACTCCACACTGCCCTTTCCCTCCTGGACAAAAGGAACACCTATGTGAGAATGCTGTTCATTGACTACAGCTCAGCGTTCAACACCATAATGCCCACAAAGCTCATCTCTAAGCTAAGGACCCTGGGACTAAACACCTCCCTTTGCAACGGGATCCTGGACATCCTGATGGTCCACCCCCAGGTGGCATGGGTAGGAAACAACACGTCTGCCATGCTGATCCTCAACACTGGGGCCCCTCAGGGGTGCGTGCTTAGTCCCCTCCTGTACTCCCTGTTCACCCACGACTGCGTGGCCAAACACAATTCCAACACCATCAATATTAAGTTTGCTGACAACACAACAGTGGTAAACCTGATTACGAACAACGATGAGACAGTCTTTAGAGACCTGGCAATCTGGTGGTAGGACAACAACCTCACCCTCAATGTGAGCAAGACAAAGGAGCTGATCGTGGACTACAGGAAAAGGCAGAACAGGCCCGCCTTTTTAACATCGACAGAGCTGTAGTGGAGCGGATCAAGAGTTTCAAGTTCCATGGTGTCCACATCATAAATTAAGTATCATGGTCCAACCACACCAAGACAGTCGTAAAGAGCGCACGACATCACCTTTTCCCCGTCAGGAGACTGAAAAGATTTGTCATGGGTCCACAGATCCTCAAAAAGTTATACAACTGCACCATCGCGAGCATCCTGACCAGTTGCATCCCCCCCTGATATGACAACTGACCGTAAGGTGCTACAGAGGGTAATATGTACAGCCCAGTATATCACTGGGGCCAAGCTCCTGCCATCCAGGACCTACAGTTGAAGTCAGAATACACCTTAGCCAAATACATTTAAACTCAGTTTTTCACAATTCCTGACATTTAATTCTAGTATAAAAAATCCCCGTTTTAGGTCACTTATTTTAAGAATGTGAAATGTAAGAATCATAGTAGAGAGAATGATTTATTTCAGCTTTTATTTATTTCATCACATTCCCAGTGGGTCAGAGGTTAACATACACTCAATTAGTATTTGGTAGCATTGCCATTAAATTGTTTAACTTGGGTCAAACATTTCAGGTAACCTTCCACAAGCTTCCCACAATAAGTTGGGTGAATTTTGGCCCATTCCTCCTGACAAGAGCTGGTGTAACTGAGTCAGGTTTGTAGGCCTCCTTGCTCGCACATACTTTTTCAGTTCAATCCACAAATCTTCTATGGGATTGAGGGCAGGGCGTTGTGATGGCCACTCCAATACCTTGACTCTGTTGTACTTAAGCCATTTTACCACAACTTTGGAAGTATGCTTGGGGTCATTGTCCATTTAGAAGACCCATTTGCGACCAACCTTTAACTTCCTGACTGATGTCTTGAGATGTTGCTTCAATATATCCATATAATTCTTTCCTCCTCATGATGCCATCTATTTTGTGAAGTGCACCAGTCCCTCCTTCAGCAAAGCACCCCCACAACATGATGCTGCCACCCCTGTACTTCACGGTTGGGATAGTGTCCTTCGGCTTGCAAGCCTCCCCCTTTTTCCTCCAAACATAACGATGACCATTATGGCTATCAGTTCTATTTTTGTTTCATCAGACCAGAGGACGTTTCTCCAAAAAGTACGATCTTTGTCCCCATGTACAGTTGCAAAACGTAGTCTGGCTTTTTATGGCGGTTTTGGAGGAGCGGCTTCTTCCTTGCTGAGCGGCCTTTCAGGTTATGTCGACATAGGACTCGTTTTAGTGTGGATATAGATACTTTTGTACCTGTTTCCTCCAGCATATTCACAAGGGCCTATCAGAAGCTTCTAAAGCCATGACATAATTTTCTGGATTTTCCAAGCTGTTTAAAGGCACAGTCAACTTAATGTATGTAAACTTCTGACCCACTGGAATTGTGATACAGTGACATATAAGTGAAATAATCTGTCTGTAAACAGTTGTTTGAAAAAGTAGTTGTGTCATGCACAAGATGTCCTAACCGACATGCCAAAACTATAGTTTGTTAATAAACAAGAAATTTGTGGAGTGGTTGAAAAACGATGACCAACCTAAGTGTATGTAAACTTCCGACTTCAACTGCATATACTAGGCCGTGTCAGAGGAAAGACCAAAACATTTTCAAAGACTCCAGTCAGCCAAGTCATAGACTGTTCTTTCTGCTACCGCACTGCAAGCAGTACCGGAGCACCAAGTCTAGGACCAAAAGGCTCCTTAACAGCTTCTACCCCCAAGCTGAACAATTAATCAAATGGCCACCCAGACTATTTACATTACATTACATGCACACTAACTGTTTATGGTAATAGGTTGAGTATGTCACAGAGTTCCTACAGATGGTCAAATTCAAGGACTTTGAAGTACTTTTTCTAGCACTAATATTTATTTTCAAGGACCATCAATTTGTAATAGCTCCTATTATGCAATTTGTTTTAGTTGCCACCAGATGCCAGTATATCGTCAAAACCGCATGAAAAAAAAGTACTATTCATTACTACCTTACAAGTTCTACTCAATAATATGTGTTTCACTACCTATTTACTACATACATGAGTGGTAAGTCAGTACTGATGATGTTGACATATTAAGTACAATCTTTGAAATTGTTGCATGTTTCGTTTATATATTTGTTCAGTGTACATGTGGATATATTAAAATTGTCTTTATATTTCAAAACAGTCTTGAATCCACAGGCTGTCCCAACACATAATGACAAGACAGTGAATTATAAAAGTGTAAAAGGCACTTAGTTGACTTTAACATGTTGTGTTCTATGCCCATTTAAAGAGAAACAAGTTATTACTGTGTTTTATAAGATTAAAGATTCTCTCAGGGGACCCTATTTAAATGTTAGGGGAACGAACTGTATTACTAACCTCTCTCCCTGCTTGCTTCAATGCTTCCTCTCTCTGTGTATAACCTCTCTCCCTGCTTCCTCTCTCTGTGTATAACCTCTCTCCCTGCTTCCTCTCTCTGTGTATAACCTCTCTCCCTGCTTCCTCTCTCTGTGTATAACCTCTCTCCCTGCTTGCTTCAATGCTTCATCTCTCTGTGTATAACCTCTCTCCCTGCTTCCTCTCTCTGTGTATAACCTCTCTCCCTGCTTCCTCTCTCTGTGTATAACCTCTCTCCCTGCTTCGTCTCTCTGTGTATAACCTCTCTCCCTGCTTCCTCTCTCTGTGTATAACATCTCTCCCTGCTTCATCTCTCTGTGTATAACCTCTCTCCCTGCTTCCTCTCTCTGTGTATAACCTCTCTCCCTGCTTGCTTCAATGATTCCTCTCTCTGTGTATCTCCTTTGCCTCCTTCATTGCAGCGTGACTCTCCACTGTCTGTCTCACTACTCTCTGTAAAGAGAAGGCATTTTGTAATGATTACTTATAGTAGCCCATCTTTTGATTATAGCTAGTTTAATTTGAGTAAACTGCTCCTGCTGAGGTCAGGATCCGTTCAACATTAGCTTCTAACGTCATCCTTCTAACCAGCTAGCTGGCTACCAACAGACAGAGCCCTTGAGCTACCTAGCTACATCTGACTGAGGTATCAGTGACTATTTACCATTTGTACACTCATTCTCTGAGAGTAAGGGGTTTTTGTTTGGGGGATGTCTGTTGACAAGGCAGGAGTCGAGGGCTAAAAAAAATCCACACTGTCAGCGGTGTCTCCCTGCCACTTGCCACTGTAGGTCTGGGCTGAGGTCGCTTGTTTCACCTCTAGGCCTATGTCGTGGGCTGAGTTTCCCGTTGGACAGATTGGTAAATGAATGCACTGCTAACAAGGCAACTCTGAGGGAGTAAGTGAACATAACAAACATACATTAATCATTGATGATTCCACTCGTTCGCAGACGGTAGATGCGATTAGAACTCAGATCAACAAGCCTTCTGAGCGTTGATCAACGCTGGGAACACAATCATAAGTGGGTAAATGATAATTAACAAAATAAAATGGTGTGTAAACAGTGTTTACGTACATTTACCCTCCACTACATCCCTGGGTCTGGCAAAAAACATCACTATCCTGACAGGCAGGCTTGAATCTACGTTTGCCAGGCATTTTAGTTATCGATGTGATGTTTGGCGGCACCTAATCAGTCAGTTCTTTGCCTGCCTGGCTGAGTGCCAGTGTGGGTGGAACAAACGAGCTCACCTGGCAACCAGAGCGCGAAACACGTGAGGAAATAAAACTCGGTCGTCTGCCTGGAAATGTATTCGCCGGACATGTTAACATATTTGATCATTTTCTGCTCTCCTCTCATTTTAATTCAAGTACCTTTCAAGTACCAAATGAGAAAATGTCTAATTTTCAATATATTCCAGTACTTGAATTTCACAGTGCCAAATTCAAGTACTTTAAGCACCTCAAGCACCTTGTGTAAACCCTGATGTCATTAGTCATGTAAACACCTTACTCTGCTTACAGTATCTTAATGAGTGTAAGGTCATAATTGAAGTAAACATACGCTGATTAAAACACCTGCATTTCTGATAAATCTTTCGAATTGTTAGGACATGTAAACACAATCAGAGCTCCAGCGGTGTCTTTGATCTGCACATGTGTTAGCACCAGCTGTGCGAGTCTCCCTCTTTTGAGTGAGTGAAATGATTTCAGAAAACTGAAAGTACGTACTGAAAGTACTTGTAGTCAATCTGGCTGCGTTTAGACAGGCAGCCCAATTCTGATCTTTTTTTCACTAATTCGTTTTTTGACTAATCAGATGAGCACTGAAAAAGAGCTGATATGAAAGGATCTGATTGGTCAAAAGACAAATTAGTGAAAAAAATATCAGATTTAGTCTGCCTGTCTAAACGCAGCCTTTGAGGTTTAAAAAAAACTTCTGAAGATTGTAATTTCCACTTTGAAATTTCAGACTTAATTTCCCCTTATGAAACATGTATAATCCCCTACAATAATGTCCATTAATTATATTCCATATAATAGTTCAAATGTCCTGTTGCTGCAGGATTATTTTCCTGCTGTAGTAAACTGGCTCAAATGAAGATCCTACATCTGTATGTCCGAACTAAGAATCTAATTGGCTTCCCAAAAATAACATGGTTGCTGTTATGGAACGTTTATTTTTTGATTGCCGATTTTCTGCATTTATCAAAGTCCCATCAGGGAGCCTGTTTTCAGATGTCTACGTAAGCAGGATAATTGTAGAACAGCTGACAGAGGAGCTGTCCATGGTGCTGAGCACTCTGACCGAGGAGTTGTCCATGGTGCCGAGCACTCTGACAGAGGAGTTGTCCATGGTGCTGAACACTCTGACAGAGGAGTTGTCCATGGTGCTGAACACTCTGACAGAGGAGTTGTCCATGGTGCTGAACACTCTGGCAGAGGAGTTGTCCATGGTGCTGAACACTCTGACCGAGGAGCTGTCGATGGTGCTGAACACTCTGACAGAGGCGCTGTCCAGGGAACTGGCCAAAGCATGTCATTGTTTTAATCAAACTATTATATTAATCTGAGTAGTCACAATAATTGTATTGTTGTATGCATGTAAACATGTCCACTGATGCAACACAACCCAAACGTTGAGATCAAAGAAAAGTTCAAAGAAACATACTATTAGTCCATGAAAGCTTTTCTCTTCCGTTCTCTCTGTTCCTCTCCTCCCTTCCCTGGGGTTTAAACTCCTTCCTGCACTGGGGTTTAAACTCAACCCTGCTCTGGGGTTTAAACTCCTTCCTGCCCTGGGGTTTAAACTCAACCCTGCTCTGGGGTTTAAACTCCTCCCTTCCCTGGGGTTTAAACTCCTTCCTGCACTGGGGTTTAAACTCAACCCTGCTCTGGGGTTTAAACTCCTTCCTGCCCTGGGGTTTAAACTCAACCCTGCTCTGGGGTTTAAACTCCTCCCTTCCCTGGGGTTTAAACTCCTTCCTGCACTGGGGTTTAAACTCAACCCTGCTCTGGGGTTTAAACTCCTCCCTTCCCTGGGGTTTAAACTCCTTCCTGCACTGGGGTTTAAACTCAACCCTGCTCTGGGGTTTAAACTCCTCCCTGCCCTGGGGTTTAAACTCAACCCTGCCCTGGGGTTTAAACTCCTCCCTGCCCTGGGGTTTAAACTCCTTCCTGCACTGGGGTTTAAACTCATACCTGCTCTGGGGTTTAAACTCCTCCCTGCCCTGGGGTTTAAACTCCTTCCTGCACTGGGGTTTAAACTTCTTCCTGCTCTGGGGTTTAAACTCCTCCCTACCCTGGGGTTTAAACTCAACCCTGCCCTGGGGTTTAAACTCAATCCTGCTCTGGGGTTTAAACTCCTCCCTGCCCTGGGGTTTAAACTCAACCCTGCCCTGGGGTCTAAACTTCTCCCTGCCCTGGGGTTTAAACTCAACCCTGCCCTGGGGTTTAAACTCCTTCCTACCCTGGGGTTTAAACTCAACCCTGCCCTGGGGTTTAAACTCCTTCCTGCCCTGGGGTTTAAACTCAAACCTGCCCTGGGGTTTAAACTCCTTCCTACCCTGGGGTTTAAACTCCTTCCTGCCCTGGGGTTTAAACTCAACCCTGCCTGGGGGTTTAAACTCAACCCTGCCCTGGGGTTTAAACTCCTTCCTGCCCTGGGGTTTAAACTCAACCCTGCTCTGGGGTTTAAACTCAACCCTGCCCTGGGGTTTAAACTCATCTCTGCTCTGGCAGTATTAATGGCTCAGGCTCTATGGAAGTCAACCCCGTTAATAAGAAACACTAAAACAGAGGGAAGAGGGAAAGGGGAAAAAGGGGGGACAGGTTGCAGGGAGGAAAGAAGGGAAGCATTAGGTGTTCATTCAGTGTGTTGTTTTCTTTATTAGGTTATCTAAGGGTAACCTCTTTCCTGCAGTCAAATGACCAAATCCACCCTAGTGGCCTCATGGGTGGAATGCTATTCATATTTAAAATAATAAACATTATTTCCAAAAACCCACCAAAAATCCAGTGTTTCTATGTCAAACAGTTTTGTTATATTTCAATCTTCTGTGATGTATATAACGTGTAATATTGGGATGCAAACTCAAAATCGAATACATTTCAACTCTATATCTGACATGGTACAGGTATCTTCTTTCTTTAATTCATGTGTGTGAGGTGTATACCTTTGATTCAAAGTAGATTTTTTAAAGACTACTAAGACACACTCTGTGTGACCCTGATTTAGCCCACTACAGTAAAAGGTTAATGGCTGAAATCATCGGGTTAATGCTTTACACTTCAAAGAACTGATTTTTCTGTTGCTTTCCATCAGCTAATCCTTCAGTACTGCTGAACTCTCACATGGATCATCTGATAGTTCGTCCCAAATGGCACACTTTTCCCTTAATAGTACGCGTCTTTTGAGTTGAACCCTGGCAAAAAGTAATGCATTATGCAGGGAAAAGGGTGCTATTTGGGATGCAGACTGTATCATCTCTCTGTGTGCTTTAGCTTCCATCTTCTTGTGCTTCTAAAACCTGCCTCCTATACCGCCATAGTCTAAGACCTCAGAAACCCAATCAGGCATGATGATGCAACACCGCTGCAAACGGATTGGAGGGAATGATCCCTTATGGGAAAAACAGCGAGGGGTAGAGAGCGAGGAAGATAGATTGAGGTGGGGAGAGGGAGAGTGGTAGAGGGAGCGAGAAAGAGAGATACAGAGGGATATATTGATGTATAGAGAGACAGAAAGAGAGACAAAGAGAGAGAGAGTGGTAGGTAGGTAGAGAGAGAGACAGGTAGTAGAGAGAGAGAGGTAAAGAGAGAGATACAGAGGGATATATTGGTGAGCGAGACAGAGAGAGAGATAAAGAGAAAGAGAGAGAGACATGTAGGTAGGTAGAGAGAGAGACAGGTACAGTGCCTTGCAAAAGTATTCGGCCCCCTTGAACTTTGCGACCTTTTGCCACATTTCAGGCTTCAAACATAAAGATATAAAACTGTATTTTTTTGTGAAGACTCAACAACATGTGGGACACAATCATGAAGTGGAACGACATTTATTGGATATTTCAAACTTTTTTAACAAATCAAAAACTGAAAAATTGGGCGTGCAAAATTATTCAGCCCTCTTAAGTTAATACTTTGTAGCGCCACCTTTTGCTGCGATTACAGCTGTAAGTCGCTTGGGGTATGTCTCTATCAGTTTTGCACATCGAGAGACTGAATTTTTTTCCCATTCCTCCTTGCAAAACAGCTCGAGCTCAGTGAGGTTGGATGGAGAGCATTTGTGAACAGCAGTTTTCAGTTCTTTCCACAGATTCTCGATTGGATTCAGGTCTGGACTTTGACTTGGCCATTCTAACACCTGGATATGTTTATTTTTGAACCATTCCATTGTAGATTTTGCTTTATGTTTTGGATCATTGTCTTGTTGGAAGATAAATCTCCGTCCCAGTCTCAGGTCTTTTGCAGACTCCATCAGGTTTTCTTCCAGAATGGTCCTGTATTTGGCTCCATCCATCTTCCCATCAATTTTAACCATCTTCCCTGTCCCTGCTGAAGAAAAGCAGGCCCAAACCATGATGCTGCCACCACCATGTTTGACAGTGGGGATGGTGTGTTCAGCTGTGTTGCTTTTACGCCAAACATAACGTTTTGCATTGTTGCCAAAAAGTTCAATTTTGGTTTCATCTGACCAGAGCACCTTCTTCCACATGTTTGGTGTGTCTCCCAGGTGGCTTGTGGCAAACTTTAAACAACACTTTTTATGGATATCTTTAAGAAATGGCTTTCTTCTTGCCACTCTTCCATAAAGGCCAGATTTGTGCAATATACGACTGATTGTTGTCCTATGGACAGAGTCTCCCACCTCAGCTGTAGATCTCTGCAGTTCATCCAGAGTGATCATGGGCCTCTTGGCTGCATCTCTGATCAGTCTTCTCCTTGTATGAGCTGAAAGTTTAGAGGGACGGCCAGGTCTTGGTAGATTTGCAGTGGTCTGATACTCCTTCCATTTCAATATTAGCGCTTGCACAGTGCTCCTTGGGATGTTTAAAGCTTGGGAAATCTTTTTGTATCCAAATCTGGCTTTAAACTTCTTCACAACAGTATCTCAGACCTGCCTGGTGTGTTCCTTGTTCTTCATGATGCTCTCTGCGCTTTTAACGGACCTCTGAGACTATCACAGTGCAGGTGCATTTATACGGAGACTTGATTACACACAGGTGGATTGTATTTATCATCATTAGTCATTTAGGTCAACATTGGATCATTCAGAGATCCTCACTGAACTTCTGGAGAGAGTTTGCTGCACTGAAAGTAAAGGGGCTGAATAATTTTGCACGCCCAATTTTTCAGTTTTTGATTTGTTAAAAAAGTTTGAAATATCCAATAAATGTCGTTCCACTTCATGATTGTGTCCCACATGTTGTTGAGTCTTCACAAAAAAATACAGTTTTATATCTTTATGTTTGAAGCCTGAAATGTGGCAAAAGGTCGCAAAGTTCAAGGGGGCCGAATACTTTCGCAAGGCACTGTAGAGAGAGAGAGAGAGAGAGAGAGAGAGAGATAGGTAAAGAGAGAGATACAGAGGGATATATTGATGAGAGAGAGAGACTAAGAGAGAGAGAAACAGAAAGAGAGAGAGAGGTAGGTAGAGAGAGCGACAGGTAGAGAGAGTGACAGGTAGAGAGAGAGAGAGAGAGATAGGTAAAGAGAGATATACAGAGGATATATTGATGAGAGAGAGACTAAGAGAGAGAGAAACAGAAAGAGAGAGAGAGGTAGGTAGAGAGAGCGACAGGTAGAGAGAGCGACAGGTAGAGAGAGAGAGATAGGTAAAGAGAGAGATACAGAGGGATATATTGATGCATAGAGAGAAACAGAAAGAGAGAGAGAGAGGTAGGTAGAGAGAGATAGTTAGGTAGAGAGAGATAGGTAGGTAGAGAGAGCGACAGGTAGAGAGAGAGATAGATCGGTAAAGAGAGAGATACAGAATGATATATTGGTGAGAGAAAGAGAAAGAGAGACAAAGAGAAAGAGAGAGAGAGAGGTAGGTAGGTAGAGAGAGATAGGTAGGTAGAGAGAGTGACAGGTAGAGAGAGAGAGAGATACAGAATGATATATTGGTGAGAGACAAAGAGAAAGAGAGAGAGAGGTAGGTAGGTAGAGAGTGAGATAGGGGGAGAGAGAGAGAGACAAAGAGAAAGAGAGAGAGAGGGGTAGGTAGGTAGGTATAGAGAGATACAGGTAGTAGAGAGAGAGAGGTGAAGAGAGAGATACAGAGGGATATATTGGTGAGCGAGACAGAGAGAGAGACAAAGAGAAAGAGAGAGAGACAGGTAGGTAGGTAGCGAGAGAGACAGGTAGAGAGAGAGAGAGATAGGTAAAGAGAGATACAGAGGGATATATTGATGAGAGAGAGACTAAGAGAGAGAGAAACAGAAAGAGAGCGAGAGGTAGGTAGAGAGAGCGACAGGTAGAGAGAGAGAGAGGTAAAGAGAGAGATACAGAGGGATATATTGATGAGAGAGAGACTAAGAGAGAGAGAAACAGAAAGAGAGAGAGAGGTAGGTAGAGAGAGCGACAGGTAGAGAGAGCGACAGGTAGAGAGAGAGAGAGATAGGTAAAGAGAGAGATACAGAGGGATATATTGATGAGAGAGAGACGAAGAGAGAGAGAAACAGAAAGAGAGAGAGAGAGAGAGAGAGTGTTTGAGGAGGTAATGTGACACATAATAATGAACACCTGTCACGTGTCAGAGTAGCAGTTCAATGTTGGTAGTGAGATCTTTCATCTAAATAGAACACCTACTGAGACGCCCACGTCTGTCAGACCCTGCAGTTATTAATACCCTGTGTGTGTGTGTGTGTGTGTGTGTGTGTGTGTGTGTGTGTGTGTGTGTGTGTGTGTGTGTGTGTGTGTGTGTGTGTGCAACAGTGTCTGTGTGTAGATGTGAGTAACTCTCTCTCCCTTTGTGGGTATGTATGTGTTTGTGTGTGTGCGTGACTGTTTCTGTGTGTGTGTGTGTGTGTGTGTGTGTGTGTCTAAACTGTTGAGAGCATGAGCAGAGTGTCCCTGTGAGTGTAGAGGAGGGTATCCAAGCAGGAAATTAAAACTGGACTCTTTCACTTCCATCTGTCTATCATGATGGATGGATTTACACACACACACACACACACACACACACACACACACACACACACACACACACACACACACACACACACACACGCACACACACACACACACATCCATCTCACAGCACTCCTCACTGATTCGTCAATATCCCCTTTGCATAACAAGCATACACAATAAAAAAAACATCAATGTCCAATTTTGAGCACTGTTAATTACCATACACCCTCTTGATAACCAGTTCAGATACAGAAAACAGCTTAAAATGTTTTTGACAAAGGGGTCGTTCCACCTCAAAAAGCACAAGAAAGAGGATTTCAACACCCATCATCTCAGATTGTTCTGAAATTGTTTCTGTTGTTAAAAACAGATGGTGCTCTTCCTGCTATGAAGTGATTACTTTTTGTTTTAGATCTCTCTCCCCCCGCATTGTTAAAGAGATAGTTCACCCAAATGACAAAATGACATATTGGTTTTCTTACCCTGTAAGCAGCCTATGGACCAGGTATGACAGCAACACATGGTTTGGTTTTGTTTATCTGGCCACTGTTTCAAATGCAAACTTTTTAGTGTAAAGGACACTTTAGCATCTGGGCTTGTTGAGGGGCCTTTATTTAAAAAAAATATTGAATATTTTATTCATTGTGTCGCTCTGTAGCACTCCTGATGAAACATTGCGTGCCTTGAATTATTATAACTCACTCAAGTGCTGCTCAGTTGCCCCTACTGCCTGTCTTGTCAACATTGTCTGACTGTTATAAAAATGACAACCTACAACCTAAGGTATTGTAACACCACTATTCATTTTTATGTATAGTCCTTGAATATTTCAAAATAATTGTTATATTGAGCACAAATGCAGTACAACTATTAAATAAAGAATTGAACTCCTGTTTGTGTAAGCTTCAATTCACTTGTTCAAATTTGTGTGTAGCTAATGTCTTTAAACATCAAGGAGAGATATTGTATATAATTGCTAAGAAGCAATAAAATAAAAAAAATTGCATTTTTGTCAAAAATCCAATGCAAGTCAATGGTACCTATATTAGCATTTCCAAGCTTCATATCCAAATAATCTATAAGTAACATCACTGAGTTACAATCATTTTTAGATACTATAGGATGATTTGGACATGAAGCGTGAAAATGCTAACATTGACATGCATTGGATTTGACAAAAATGCTAAAAAGTTAGCATTTGAAACAGTGTCCAGGTAAACAAAACCAAAGCATGAGCTTCTGTCATACCTGGTCCATAGACCAAGAAAACCAATATGTCATTTTGTAATTTTTGGGTGAACTATCCCTTTAACATTGGAAGTGGGGGGTGTCACCTAAGAATCACCTAACAGCAGGAACACCATCTAGTGTTCAGAACCTGGTATGATCAGGATGTAAGATGGGACATAAACCCAACAGCATCAATGACTCATTTCTCTGAACAGGGAAAAAAACATCACCAAATACACTGAGAATACATTACATAGGATGAAGAAACAATACTCCAAGCTACATACTACTTGTCAAACATAGAGAACGGATAGCATATACTCTTTGTTGGAGTGGGAGTTGCATGGGGTGTGGGGTGTGTGGGGAGGTCAGCGGATGGCTTTTGATTCCTCATGTCTTACTCATTGTTGGAAAAAAGTTTGGTCCAAATCTGATTTTAGGTACTTTTTAATTCCTGAATATTATATGAATCCTGTCAATTAAAATGGCCAATTTGGGTGCAATCAATTAGCTTAATTTCTCCAAAATCAAATTATATTTAAACAAAACATTAATTCCAGAATGCTTATCTTATCGATTTTTAACAAAATAAATAATCTCAGAACAATCTGAAATGTGGGTGTCAAGGCTTGTCAAATTGCAGACATTTCTCAAAATCTGAAATGAGTGTTTCTGTTTCTCTGATGAAAACAAAACATAATAACTTTAATCTCATCAAAACACTACACTTCTTCCTATACAATAGACATACACCTAACAATGTTTAGGTTTTGTCTCCATAGCAATGGCAGATTGCTGATCTGAGTATCAAATACTAGATAAATACCCTGTCATATATAAAAGGAGAGAGTGATGGAATGTGGGTTAAAGAATGATAGGGAGAGAGAGAGAGAGAGAGAGGGAGAGAGAGTGATGGAATGCGGGTTAAAGAATGATAGGGAGAGAGAGTGATGGAATGTGGGTTAAAGAATGATAGGGAGAGAGAGTGATGGAATGCGGGTTAAAGAATGATAGGGAGAGAGAGTGATGGAATGTGGGTTAAAGAATGATAGGGAGAGAGAGTGATGGAATGTGGGTTAAAGAATGATAGGGAGAGAGAGAGAGAGAGAGAGAGAGGGAGAGAGAGTGATGGAATGCTGGTTAAAGAATGATAGGGAGAGAGAGTGATGGAATGTGGGTTAAAGAATGATAGGGAGAGAGAGTGATGGAATGCGGGTTAAAGAATGATATGGAGAGAGAGAGAGAGAGAGAGGGAGAGAGAGTGATGGAATGCGGGTTAAAGAATGATAGGGAGAGAGAGAGAGCGAGAGAGTGATGGAATGCGGGTTAAAAAATGATAGGGAGAGAGAGAGAGAGAGAGAGAGAGAGAGACAGAGTGAGAGAGAGAAAATGAGAAAAAAGACAAGAGAAGAGGGAGAGAGGGTGAGATAACAAAGGGAAAGGAGAGAGGGAGATAGATAGAGAGAGGGAGATAGGGGTGACATAAGGTGAATTACTTTGCTGATAGGGAAACCAGTCCACACTGCTGTCACTCATTTCATCTCTCTCTCTCTCTCTCTCTCTCTCTCTCTCTCTAAAGTTTGTATTCTAAGCAATCTAACATTAACACAGATATGAAGTATAGCTCAGTGTGTAATATGGTTACAGGTCATACAACGCAAAGACGACAGTTCAGAATTACTCTCCTACACATATCATAAGAATGGGTGTCACATACTCTACCCAATCAGCCGCAAGTATCTCTGTGGGACCATGAACAGGAAGGGAACAGAATTTTACAAGGGACATAAATACATACAACACCTCCCTAGGGGAAAGAGAGGGAAGAAAACAAGATTTTACAGGTGACATAAAAACATACAACACCTCCCTATGGGACTCGCTCTTTGCTGTCTCTGAAGGTGTGTGTGTGTGTGTGTGTGTGCCTGGAAGAGAGTCCGCACGTGCTGTGAGACGACCTATGTGTGTTCCCTGGTATTTTCAAACCTGAAGCAACTCAACTCTTGCTTTTATAACTTTTTTGTGTGTTCATCTATCTCCCTTACCTCGGGAACGTCTGATTGTCACAGTACACACACACACACACACACACACACACACACACACACACACACACACACACACACACACACACACACACACACACACACACACACACACACATACACACACACACACACACACACACACAGAGATCAGCAGATAGGACACAGCATGTAAACCCCTGATAACTATCCATCTATCTGTGTTAGATGAGAGGTGTATTGATTGATGCTGCCTGGCTATCAGCTGGAGGGAGATAGGGGCAGAGAGAGGTAATGCATGTCAACGCAGATAGACAACAGAGTAGAGACAGGAAAACAGAGAACAACTAGAGGGAGCAGATGGACATGTTAGAAAAAAGCGAGTGAGAGGGAGGGAGGGAGGGAGTAGGTACTGCACTGTACTCCTCTCTGCAGGTAGTCTGTTGATCTGGGAACAGACCCACATAGTTCTCTCTCTCTCTTTCTCTCTCTCTCTTTCCTTCTCCCGCTCACTCTTCCCCCTCTCTCTCTCACCTCCCCTCCCCACCCAACCTCTCCCCACCCTCTCTCTCTCTCTTTGGTGTAAATATTGTTTCAGAGGACAGACTGGTTTATCTACACTAACCCACATGGTCAATGTCTGACTCTGCCAACCTGTGTGTGTATGTGAGTGTATATGTGTGTGTGTGTGTGTGTGTGTGTGTGTGTGTGTGTGTGTGTGTGTGTATGTGTGTGTGTGTGTGTGTGTGTGTGTGTGTGTGTGTGTGTGTGTGTGTGTGTGTGTGTGTGTGTGTGTGTGTGTGTGTGTGTGTGTGTGTGTGTGTGTACGAGTGTTTGTGTGTGACTGCCAACATGTGTGTCCTGCCAAAAATTCAATTAACTCTGAAATCGATGAACATTTGGGCGAGAGAGAGAAAGGGCGTAACTGTGTATGTCTGGCTGAGTCGCAAAAACACCACCCAACAGCTGAAAGAAGCCAGCAAACAGAGTTAAACAGATGAACAGCATTATTCTAAATAAACACAGCTACATGGATGAAGTGCCATTCTGCATCACTGGTGTACAACAGAAGTGAACAGCAGCTGAATTACTGAGAGACAAAGGAAAGAATTGAATGGCTTATAGCCAGCTCTGTCCTTTCTTTCTCTCAGCATCTCACTTTCTCTTTCAGTTTGTTTGAACTGCCCTCTGTTTGTTTCTCTTCACGCTCTTCTCCATTCTCTTTCTCTTCACCCTGTTCTCCATTCTCTTTCTCTTCACCCTGTTCTCCATTCTGTTTCTCTTCACCCTGTTCTCCATTCTCTTTCTCTTCACCCTGTTCTCCATTCTGTTTCTCTTCACCCTGTTCTCCATTCTCTTTCTCTTCACCCTGTTCTCCATTCTCTTTCTCTTCACCCTGTTCTCCATTCTGTTTCTCTTCACCCTGTTCTCCATTCTCTCTCTCTTCACCCTGTTCTCCATTCTCTTTCTCTTCACCCTGTTCTCCATTCTCTTCCTCTTCACCCTGTTCTCCATTCTCTTCCTCTTCACCCTTTTCTCCATTCTCTTCCTCTTCACCCTGTTCTCCATTCTTTTCCTCTTCACTCTGTTCACTCTAGTCCCCTCTCCAAAAAGCGGGTGGTCGACGAACGAAAACATTACATAGAGGAAAATTAGTACCTGTGCGGGTACACACACACACACACACACACACACACACACACACACACACACACACACACACACACACACACACACACACACACACACACACACACCAATCCAGAGAGTAACAGGGTGAGCATCCTCTGCTGATTTATATTTCCACTTTTGTTTTTCACTGTCTGCATCTCCCTGCTGTGTGTTCATGTGCTTATGTGTGTGTGGTGAGGTTATGCCAAGTCATACATTATGCTGCAGTTAAAGCAGTAGTTTGAACCCAGAGGCAGTGACTGCCCTGCTATCGATCTGCTACTGCAGTCACGCATCGCCCCTGGCCTACCCAGAGAAAGAGAGAGAGAGGGGACAGTGTGTGTGTGTGTGTGTGTGTGTGTGTGTGTGTGTGTGTGTGTGTGTGTGTGTGTGTGTGTGTGTGTGTGTGTGTGTGTGTGTGTGTGTATATACTATACCTGAAAGTCATGTTTGAAGGGGTTTAAATGGATATCTAGCTCTTTAAAGAGCACAACAGAGGTCTAACCAATTACACTGCTCAGCAGGAGAGGAGGAACAACACCTGTGTTCTCAATAGGATAGACAGAGGAGAGAGGAGAGATGAGAGAGGTGAGGGGGAGGAGAGAGGAGAGAGGAGAGGAGAGAGGAGAGAAGAGAGGAGAGAGGAGAGGAGAGGAGAGGAGAGAGGAGAGTAGAGAGAGGTGAGGGGGAGGAGAGAGGAGAGAGGAGAGGAGAGAGGAGAGAGGAGAGAAGAGAGGAGAGAGGAGAGAAGAGAGGAGAGAGGAGAGGAGAGAGGAGAGTAGAGAGAGGTGAGAGGAGAGGGGGAGGAAAGAGAGGAGAGGGAGGGAGGGAGGGAGGGAGGGAGGGAGGGAGGGAGGGAGGGAGGGAGGGAGGGAGGGAGGGAGGGAGGGAGGGAGGGAGGGAGGGAGGGAGGGAGGGAGGGAGGCTGTCCTAGATAAATCTTGGCTCATCATTATTAAGATGACAAAGACAGAGTAGGAGACATCTTCTGTTGGAAAACAGCACTCACAATGAATTAGAATAATGTAACCAAAACATGTTATATAGTCAGGAAGGCAAATAATGACGTGCATCACCTGCTAAACATATTTCTATAGGAAGACCATCATGCTTCCTGGAACCCATCTGAAATACTTCCCATTGACAGAGCCAGGGAGAGGAAGGCCTGCTGATTCAGGTCCCATATGGAATAGAGGAAATGCTTTAATATGGTCATCATGGACAGGATGTCTGTATAATTTGTGTAGGTGGTGGAACTGTTCCCAAAATAGGCTGCTTTTCCATTATAATTGGAATATATAATAGAATGGTGTTTTATTGGCAAAGGGCTCTTCTCTCTCAGTCCTCCTCACCCCTCCTCCTCCTCCATCCCTTCCTCCTCCCTCTCTCTATCCCTCCTTCCCTATTTCCCTCCTTACAAAAGTGTTCGGTTGTCAGCCTCCCTCAGTTAAATTCGCAGACGGTTTTGTCCTGAGAGTGACACACTGGGCTCTGATGATTAATAAGTCTGTGCCTCACTCACACGCACACTCTCTCTCTCTCTCTCACACACACACACACACACACACACACACACACACACACACACACACACACACACACACACACACACACACACACACACACACACACACACACACACACACACACACACACACACACACACACACACTAGTGTTGTCCATAGGATTTGAGACCCTCCTAAGTTTTTGAAACCTCCTCTTGGCAGCAGAGTTAACATTTTGCTGCTTTAAAGCTAATTTCCTGTAATTGTACATGTTTTGCCATGGCTTATGCTATATTACTTATCTGAGGGACTCAATTATTATAACAAAATCAATTGGGCCCATGCCATGACAGTTTGTAGAATCTGCGATTCTCCATGACTGACAAGTGTTTATTTTGGTGACTGTTAGTTCTCAAACATGATCTTGTTTAAAAATATATAAGTCTAGGTCCATTATGGGGGAGGCAGGTAGCCTAGTGGTTAGAGTGTTGGACTAGTAACCGAAAAATTGCAAGATCGAATCCCCGAGCTGACGAGGTAAAAAATTATATTTTCTACATACTTTATATCTGGTTTTAGTCTGGTCTTAGTGATTTTTGGGAGTGGCGGCAGCACTTTAGCAGCGACAGGGAAACACTGTACACACAAGTCCCCAGTCTCAGGGGAGCGGGACAAATCATTAATCCAAGCCCAGAGAGAAAGGCCCGTCAGGGGGATTAAACCACAGCCATGGGGGAGATGGAGAGGAGGAGAGGGAAAAAAAGAGAGGAGGAGTGGGGTGGATGCAGGAGAGTAGTGAAGAGAACTGTAAGGGGATGGAGGGAAGGGAAAAAAGGTGAGAGAGGGGTGAAGGAGGGGGCAGACAGAGGGTTGAGGGGAGGAGAGAGGTTAGGAGGAAGGCAGGGGTACGGTTGAGTGAGAGAAATACTGGCCACAGTAGGATCAGACGAGGACCATGGTCCTGAGTGACACATCTGGAGGTCCACCATTATCCCTGGAGCAGGCTGACCTAGAATTCCCTGCTCTCCTGTCCTGTCCTCTCCTGTCTTCTCCAGTCCTGTCCTCTCCTGTCCTGTCTGCTCTCCTGTCCTGTCCTCTCCTGTCCTGTCCTCTATGTCCTCACTCACTACGGTCATGAACAGAATATTTAAGGACAATCTTATAGTCATTCTCTCTCTCTCTCTCTCTCTCTCTCGCTCTCTCTCTCTGTTATGTCTCTTAGTTCTCTCTCTCTTCTCTCTCTCTGTCATGTCTCTTAGTTCTCTCTTCTCTCTCTCTCTCTTCTCTCTCTCTCTCTCTCTCTCTGTCATGTATCTTAGTTCTATCTTCTCGCTGTCTCTCTGTCTGTCATGTCTCTTAGTTCTCTCTCTCTCTATGTCATGTCTCTTAGTTCTCTCTCTCTCTCTCTCTGTTATGTCTCTTAGTTCTCTCTCTCTTCTCTCTCTCTGTCATGTCTCTTAGTTCTCTCTTCTCTCTCTCTCTCTCTTCTCTCTCTCTCTCTCTCTCTCTCTCTGTCATGTATCTTAGTTCTATCTTCTCGCTGTCTCTCTGTCTGTCATGTCTCTTAGTTCTCTCTCTCTCTATGTCATGTCTCTTAGTTCTCTCTCTTCTCTCTCTCTGTCTCTCTCTCTCTCTCTCTCTCTCTGTCTGTCATGTCTCTTAGTTCTCTACTCTCTCTCTCTCTCTCTTTCTCTCTCTCTCTGGCATGTCCCTTAGTTCTCCTTCTCTCTCCCTCTGTTATGTCTCAGTTCTCTCTACTCTCTCTCTCTCTCTCTCTCTCTCTCTCTCTCTGTCTGTCATGTCTCTTAGTTCTCTACTCTCTCTCTCTCTCTCTTTCTCTCTCTCTCTGGCATGTCCCTTAGTTCTCCTTCTCTCTCCCTCTGTTATGTCTCAGTTCTCTCTACTCTCTCTCTCTCTATCTCTTTCAAATTCAAGCTGCTTTGATTAGCATGAAAAACATTGAGTCAATATTGCCAAATCAACAATGTATACAATATACATTGTAATAAAATGATAAAGAATAACAAATAATAATATAACATGGCATTAAATAATACAACATTAAATAAAATAATAACAGTCAAAATAAAAAGAGTCAGTAGTAGAAATGTAATAAATATAAAAAACTACACATGGAAAATGAAACTATAACTAACTTATACTACTACTTGTACTACATCTTCAATCATCATTCATTACTACTACTACCACCATCACAGAACTGTTATCACTACCATCACCATTACTACCCCCACCACCATCACTGAACTGTTATCACTACCATCACCATTACTACTACTACCACCATCACAGAACTGTTATCACTACCATCGCCATTACTACTACAACTACCACCATCACTGAACTGTTATCACTACCATCACCATTACTACCCCCACCACCATCACTGAACTGCTATCACTACCATCACCATTACTACTACTACTACCACCATCACAGAACTGTTATCACTACCATCACCATTACTACCCCCACCACCATCACTGAACTGTTATCACTACCATCACCATTACTACTACTACTACCACCATCACTGAACTGTTATCACTACCATCACCATTACTACTACTACTACCATCACTGAACTGTTATCACTACCATCACCATTACTACCCCCACCACCATCACTGAACTGTTATCACTACCATCACCATTACTACTACTACTACCATCACTGAACTGTTATCACTACCATCACCATTACTACTACTACCACCATCACAGAACTGTTATCACTACCATCACCATTACTACCCCCACCACCATCACTGAACTGTTATCACTACCATCAGCATTACTACTCCCACCACCATCACAGAACTGTTATCACTACAATCACCATTACTACTACCACCATCACAGAACTGTTATCACTACCATCACCATTACTACTACCACCATCACAGAACTGTTATCACTACCATCATCATTACTACCCCCACCACCATCACTGAACTGTTATCACTACCATCACCATTACTACTACCACCATCACAGAACTGCTATCACTACCATCATCATTACTACTACCACCATCACAGAACTGTTATCACTACCATCACCATTACTACTACTACCACCATCACAGAACTGCTATCACTACCATCATCATTACTACTAACACTACCATCACTGAACTGTTATCACTACCATCACCATTACTACTACTACTACCACCATCACAGAACTGTTATCACTACCATCACCATTACTACTACTACCACCATCACTGAACTGCTATCACTACCATCACCATTACTACTACTACTACATCACTGAACTGTTATCACTACCATCACCATTACTACTACCACCACCATCACTGAACTGTTATCACTACCATCACCATTACTACTACTACTACCACCATCACAGAACTGTTATCACTACCATCACCATTACTACTACTACTACCACCATCACTGAACTGTTATCACTACCATCACCATTACTACTACCACCACCATCACTGAACTGTTATCACTACCATCACCATTACTACTACTACTACCACCATCACAGAACTGTTATCACTACCATCACCATTACTACTACTACTACTACTACCACTATCACTGAACTGTTATCACTACCATCATCATTATTACCATCACTGAACTGTTATCACTACCATCACCATTACTACTACTACTACTACCACCATCACAGAACTGTTATCACTACCATCACAAGTACTACTACTACTACCACCATCACTGAACTGTTATCACTACCATCACCATTACTACTACTAATACCACCATCACAGAACTGTTATCACTACCATCATCATTACTACTACTACCACCATCACAGAACTGTTATCACTACCATCACCATTACTTCTACTACCACCATCACTGAACTGTTATCACTACCATCACCATTACTACTACTACTACCACCATCACTGAACTGTTATCACTACCATCATCATTACTACCCCCACCACCATCACTGAACTGCTATCACTACCATCATCATTACTACCATCACTGAACTGTTATCACTACCATCATCATTACTACTACTACCACCATCACTGAACTGCTATCACTACCATTACTACTACTACCACCATCACTGAACTGCTATCACTACCATCACCATTACTACTACTACTACCATCACTGAACTGTTATCACTACCACCACCATCACTGAACTGCTATCACTACCATCACCATTACTACTACTACCACCATCACTGAACTGCTATCACTACCATCACCATTACTACTACTACTACCATCACTGAACTGCTATCACTACCATCACCATTACTACTACTACCACCATCACAGAACAGTTATCACTACCATCACCATTACTACTACCACCACCATCACTGAACTGCTATCACTACCATCATCATTACTACTACCACTACCATCACTGAACTGTTATCACTACCATCACCATTACTATCACTACCACTACCACTACCATCACTGACCTGTTATCACTACCATCATCATTACTACCACTACCATCACTAAACTGCTATCACTACATCACCATTACTACTACCACTACCATCACTGAACTGCTATCACTACATCACCATTACTACTACCACCACCACCATCACTAAACTGCTATCACTACATCACCATTACTACTACCACCACCACCATCACTAAACTGCTATCCCTACCATCATCATTACTGCCACAACCACCACCATCACTAAACTGTTATCAATAACATCATCATTACTACTACCACCACCATCACTAAACTGGTATCACTACCATCACCATTACTACTACCACCACTACCATCACTGAACTGCTATCAGTACCATCATCAATACTACTACTACCACTACCATCACTGAACTGCTATCTTTATCATCATCATTACTACTACCACCACCATCACTAAACTGTTATCACTACCATCATCATTACTACTACCACCACCATCACTGCTATCACTACCATCACCATTACTACTACTACCACTACCATCACTGAACTGCTATCACTACCATCACCATTCCTACTACCACCACCATCACTAAACTGCTATCACTACCATCATCATTACTACTACCACCACCATCACAAAACTGCTATCACTACCATCATCATTACTACTACTACCACCATCACTGACCTGCTATCACTACCATCATCATTACTACTACCACCATCACTGAACTGCTATCACTACCATCATCATTACTACTACTACCACCATCACTAAACTGCTATCACTACCATCACCATTACTACTACTACCACCATCACTGAACTGCTATCACTACCATCATCATTACTACTACCACCACCATCACTAAACTGCTATCACTACCATCAACATTACTACTACCACCACTATCACTAAACTGATATCACTGCCATCATCATTACTACTACTACCACCACCATCACTAAACTGCTATCACTACCATCACACCTACTACCCATACCACTACTATTTGGAATGATTATCACAACAACAACAATGCTAGTAATAACAATAATAGTAATACCAATAATACTAATAATAAGTAAGTTACTGTTTACTATGCAGTTGTTATTCAGTGCCTCTCAGGATATGGCAGGCAAATACATATTTGGCTGCAAGAGGAGCCATTGGACCTTCGCCCATTAGTATTCTTAGTTTTTCCTCTGGGTTTAATATGTCCAAATTTGGAATAAATGTAGAAATGTCTGTGAATAATGAATCTCTTTGTGAGGAATATTTATCACAGTAAAGGAAAAAGTGTATCTCTGTTTCTACCTCCCTTGTTGTGCAGTGACCACATACGCTACTCTTTGGGTAGCCATGTCTTTTTATGTCTACTGGTTTCTATTGCCAATTGGTGGTCACTCAGTCTGTACTTGGTAAGGATCTGTCTCTGCTTCGTATCTCTGACAGAGTAGAGATAATCAGCCAATTCATATTCTCTGTTTTGGGTCAGATAGAAATTTAGTCGGCTTTGAGATTTTGTTTAGTTTTTCCAGTCTTTTGATTGGTTCATTCTTTCATTTTGATTTTGTTCATTGGAATTCTTTCTTTTGAAGCAGTGCTGGTGTCAGCTTGGTTGGCTAGGTCCAACACCAGCTAACTGAGAGGGCTCATTTCTGGGCTCAGCTCTTGGGTTTGAAGTGCTTTAAATTGCAGAGTTGAATTTGAATTTAGATGTAGCCAAAATGTTTATGATATTTTCTGTATTTTCATTAGCACTGGAAAGCGACCCAATTCTGCCCTACATGCATTAGTTGGTGTATTTCTTTGGACAGAATTCTGCATGTAGGGCTTCAATTGGATGTTTGTCCCACAATTTCTGTCAAGATCTTTCAAAATCGAACCCAGAAGCAGACCAGGACAAGGAGAGTAGGAAGAAGGTGAGTATTTATTTACAAGTGAATGTGAATGGGTAGATATATCCAGGTGGCGTAGCGGGCAGTGGTGGTGAGTTGATGGGAGTGAATAGGTGGATCCAATGGGGTAGCGGAATCCTCCGACGACCAGGCGGGAATGGGGTAAATGATCCGGGTGAGTAACTGAAGACAGAACAAACGGAGGTAAGTTTAAGGCAAGCAATACGTAAAAAACAACAAAACAAATTCTATCCAACTTGAGGCTGATACTATGGCACAACATACTGTTCATGGCTAACGATCCGGCAGGGAATGGATGTCAGGTCAGAGCTTTTGAAGGGGAGAGGTGATGATCAGGACAGGTGTGCAGATTACTGATGGGATACAGGTGCGGGTGAACATCGATCTCCCAACAAGCTAATTCGCCCGGCAACCAGACAGGGTGCGTTCCAGGACACCGGAGACACATTCCAGGACAGAAACACAGGCAAACACCGACTCAGGAAGCGGGATTCGTGACAGTACCTCCGACGAACGCCACCGGGCGGACTACCTGGAGCGCCAGGGTGGAGGCGGTAGAAGTCACGAAGCAGGTCGTCATCAAGGATCTGACGCCGAGGAATCCAACTCCTCTCCTCTGGACCATATCCTTCCCAATCCACGAGATATTGGAAACCTCGACCCCGCCGTCTGGAATCCATTATGCGGCGCACCGTGTAGGCAGGACCACCTCCGATCATCCGAGGAGGAGGAGGACGAGGAGGAGGGGGCAACAGAGGACTGAGGAGAACCGGTTTGAGGCAGGAGACATGAAAGGTGGGGTGTACTCGAAGCGTTGCCGGCAATTTGAGTCGGACCACAACAGGGTTAATGATTCTCTCCACCACAAACGGACCAATGAACTTTGGTGACAGTTTCCTCGACTCAGTCCGTAGAGGAAGATCCCGTGTTGCCAACCAAACCTTATCTCCGATGGTATAAGCGGGAGCAGGAATACGGCGACGATTCGCCTGGATCTGATACCGGTCAGAAACTCTAAGGAGGACCTTCCTGGCCCGATGCCAGGTCCGGTGGCAACGACGAATGTGGGCCTGGACAGAAGGAACCGAAAGATCCCTCTCCTGAGAAGGAAACAAGGGAGGTTGGTATCCGTACAGGCATTGGAAGGGGGACATCCCAGTGGCAGATGAAGGAAGGGTATTATGGGCATACTCGACCCAGGGTAATTGAGATGACCAAGAGGTGGGATCAGATGAGACAAGACAACGCAGCGTGGACTCCATCTTCTGGCTGGCTCTCTCCGCCTGACCATTAGATTGTGGGTGAAATCCAGAAGTGAGACTGACTGTAGCTCCAATGGCCAAACAGAAGGATCTCCAGACAGCAGAGGTAAACTGAGGACCACGGTCAGAAACAATGTCACTGGGCAATCCGTGGACCCTGAAAACCTCCCTAACCAGGATCTCGGACGTCTCCGTGGCAGATGGAAGCTTGGAGAGAGGGACAAAATGAGCAAACTTGCTGAATCTGTCCACAATGGTCAGAATGACCGTGTTCCCAACAGAAGGGGGCAATCCCGTGACAAAATCCAGGGCCAGATGCGACCAAGGTCGCCGAGGAATAGGTAGGGGGTGAAGAAGCCCAGAGCTGGGCCGATTGGTACTTTTGTTCTGAGCACAAACAGGACATGCGGCAACAAACCTCCGGGTATCTTCTCCCATGGCAGGCCACCAAAATCGTCTGCGCAGTAGCGCCATAGTCCGAGCAACGCCAGGGTGACAAGCTATCTTGCTGGCGTGGGACCACTGAAGAACAGCAGAACGGACCGACTAAGGCACGAACAACCGACCGGGTGGACCGTTACCTTCTTCGACCCAGGTCGGAACGTCAGGGAAAAATTGAAGCGTCCAAAAAACAAAGCCCACCTGGCCTGACGGGAGTTGAGACATTTAGCCGATTGCACGTAAGCCAGATTCTTGTGGTCAGTCCAGACCACAAACGGTTGCTCCGCTCCCTCCAACCAGTGACGCCACTCCTCCAAGGCAAGCTTCACAGCGAGAAGCTCCCGGGCCCAATCCCGAACCGCCCGAACCTTCTCTTGGTCCATCTTGATCTCACCCCTGGAGATGATGTACCCAAGGAAGGATGTAGTGTGGGCGTGAAAAATCACACTTCTCTGCCTTCACAAACAGACGGTTCTCCAATAACCGCTGCAGGACCTGCTTAACATGCTGGATGTGGCTGGAAAGCTCCTTGGAGAAAATCAGGATGTCATCCAGGTAAACGAACACAAACAGACCGATCATATCCCTCAGCACGTCATTCACCAAACTTTGGAACACTGCTGGAGCGTTGGAAAGTCCAAACGGCATCACCTGGAACTCGAAATGGTGGCGAATGAATCGCCGGCAAACTGAGCTGATCCTGGATTTGTGTCAAGCTAGCAGATAAGTTTTGGATTGAACCCGCTATCTCCTGTAGCGCCGTCTTGTGTTGTCCCAATGTCTTCCCCTGCTGGGTAATGGCATGGCAAACGGAGTCCAGGTCCGCTGGGTTCATCCTTGGCCGGATCGTTCTGTCAAGATCTTTCAAAATCGAACCCAGAAGCAGACCAGGACAAGGAGAGTAGGAAGAAGGTGAGTATTTATTTACAAGTGAATGTGAATGGGTAGATATATCCAGGTGGCGTAGCGGGCAGCGGTGGTGAGTTGATGGGAGTAAATAGGTGGATCCAATGGGGTAGCGGAATCCTCCGACGACCAGGCGGGAATGGGGTAAATGATCCGGGTGAGTAACTGAAGACAGAACAAACGGAGGTAAGTTTAAGGCAAGCAATACGTAAAAAACAACAAAACAAATTCTATCCAACTTGAGGCTGATACTATGGCACAACATACTGTTCATGGCTAACGATCCGGCAGGGAATGGATGTCAGGTCAGAGCTTTTGAAGGGGAGAGGTGATGATCAGGACAGGTGTGCAGATTACTGATGGGATACAGGTGCGGGTGAACATCGATCTCCCAACAAGCTAATTCGCCCGGCAACCAGACAGGGTGCGTTCCAGGACACCGGAGACACACTCCAGGACAGAAACACAGGCAAACACCGACTCAGGAAGCGAGATTCGTGACAATTTCAAAGTCCAGTTTATTGAGTGGCCCCAAAATGTCACTTCCATAAAGAGCTATTGGTAGGATTACACTGTCAAATATTTTGGTCCAAATTCTAATTGGGTTTTGGAATAATTTAATTTTTATTGCATACAATGCTCTGCGGGCTTTTTCTTTGAGTGCATTCACTGCCATATTAAAGTTTTCCGGTGCAGATATGGTCAGACCAAGGTACGAGTAATTTTTAGTGTGTTCAATTATGCTGTTGTTCAGGGTGAATTATATTTGTGTTTCTGACATCCAGGTTTTTTCTAGAAAATTATGATTTTTGTTTTTAAAATGTATTTACTGCCAGTTGTTCTACTGAAGACCTTCTTTGGTTGGTGATAGAAGTACCAAATCATCACCATATAGCAGGTATTTTACCTCTGTGTCAAATAGTGCGAGTCCTGGGGCTGGAGAATACTCCAACATGTCTGCTAATTCATTGATATAAATGTTGAAAAGAATTGGACTCAAACTGCAGCCTTGTCTCACACCTTGACGTTGTGAAAATAATTATGTTCTTTGGTTTCAGATTTTTATTGCCCACTTGTTTTCTGTGTACATACATACTATTAAGTCATACACCTTACCACCAAGCCCACTTATGAGAATTTTGTAGAATAGCCCTTCATGCCAAATAGAATCAAATGCTTTTTTTTAAGTCAATTAAGCAAGCAAAGATTTTGCCCTCTTTTTTTTGGTGGACGTGTTTATTAATTAGTGTGTGTAAGGTATATATGGTCAGAAGTGCGATGGTTGGGGAGAAAGCCAATTTGACATTTACTTATTACATTTTTTTCTCGAAGTAAGGTTTGAATTCTTGAATTCAAAATGCTACAGAAAACCTTTCCCAAGATGCTGTTTACACAAATTCCCCTGTAATTATTGGGGTCTGATTTTCTTCTCCACTTTTGTGGACAGGGGAGATGAGTCCCTGGTTCCAGACATCAGGAAAGCAGACAGAAGTTAGTACCATGTTGAACAATTGAAATGCAGCATTGTGCAACTCAGGTGTGCTGTTTTTTAGCATTTCATTTCTGATGTTATCTAGACCACAAGCCTTCTTTGATTTTATAGATTTAAGGTTTTCATTTAGTTCTTGTTCGGTTATTGGGTAATCTAATGGATTTTGGTTGTTTTTAATGACTGTTTCAAGGATGTTCAATTATTCTTGAATTTCTAATTGGTTCTGTTGTAAGTCTTTTTGTGGGATGTTTTTGTATAGATTATCAAAATAAGTTTAGCAAATTCCTTCATCTTGTATGGTTAATTCTTTTGGCTTTGTCGTGCTTAAATTGTTCCACATGTCCCAGAACTGATTTTGGTCAATTGCGTTTTCAATTTCATAAATTTCTTGCGTTTCAGTTTATGTTTATACTGTTTCAGAGTTTCAAATTATTCATTGCGTAGCTCTGGGTTGTTTTTCTGCTTATGTTTTTCATTTGACAGTTGTCTCCGGTGTTTTCTAATTGTTTTTCATTTGTTATCAATCCATTTTTTCAGAAACCTTTTGTTTTTAGTTTCTGATGTTGCATTTCTTTGGTTTTCTCAAATTGTTGTTGATGCTGCTTTTTGGAATATGCAATTGATGTTTTGAGGAGCCAAATCGACACCTTCTTTATTGTTTTGGTATTGTGAGTTCAATGTTTCAATGAATCCCTCTGCACTGTTTTGAGCCCATCTGTACAATTGGTTTATGTTGTAGAGTGTATTGGGCCATTTTTTAAATGAATATTGCCAGGTAATTTCTTCAGAAACACATTGATCTGACTGTGATCTGACAATGGTGTCTGTGGTCTGACAGTGAATGGACTAATAGAGGATGGGTCAATGTCAGTGATGGCTTAATCGACTACACTTGTCCCAAGAGTTGAGCAGTAAGTAAACTGACCTAAAGAGTCCCCTCTGATTCTACCATTAAGCATGTACAGGCCTAAGACTCGAAATTGAATGATTTCTGTACGGAGATTGTCAAAAAACTGATCATCATAATATGATGAATTTGAAGGAGCATAAGCTGCACATGAGTATACATCATTGTCACAATAGATTGTACCTTTATTAAGTTTTAGCCAAATGTGCTTAAAACCTTTTTTCATTTCATTCAGTGCTAAGTCTATTAGCTACAAGCTATTTAGTCATTGTTTGCCACTGATAGCGGCTTTTACCTTCTGCACAGATACCAGCCCGGTTCTTAGCCTGGATAATACTCGCCAGTCTACCAGTATCGGACTATCTCTCCACAACAACGCCGGATTCCCTGGACCACTACTTCTGATCTTCGCAGCTAGCTTGTTTCACTCCAGACCTGACTGCCCTCGACCAGAACAAAAACATCCTGTGGCGGACTGCAATAGCATCGAATAGTCCCCGCGATATGCAACTGTTCAGGGAAGTCAGGAACCAATACACGCAGTCAGTCGGACTGCGTGTATTGCTTTTTCAAGCAGAAATGTGCATCCTGTAGCTCTAACTCCAAAAAGTTCTGGGACACTGTAAAGTCCATGGATAGCAAGAGCACCTCCTCCCAGCTGCCCACTACACTGAGGCTAGGTAACACGGTCACCACTGATAAATCCATGATAATTGAAAACTTCAACAAGCATTTCTCAACGGCTGGCCATGCCTTCCTCCTGGCTACTCCAACCTCAGCCAACAGCTCTGCCCCCCTCCCGCAGCTACTCGCCCAAGCCTCCCAGCTTCTCCTTTACCCAAATCCAGATAGCAGATGTTCTGAAAGAGCTGCAAAACCTGGACCCGTACAAATCAGCTGGTGATGACAATCTGGACCCTCTATTTCTGAAACTATCCGCCGCCATTGTCGCAACCCCTATTACCAGCCTGTTCAACCTCTCTTTCATATCGTCTGAGATCCCCAAGGATTGGAAAGCTGCCGCAGTCATCCCCCTCTTCAAAGGGGGAGACACCTTGGACCCAAACTGTTACAGACCTATATCTATCCTGCCCTGCCTATCTAAGGTCTTCGAAAGCCTAGTCAACAAACAGATCACTGACCATCTCGAATCCCATCGTACCTTCTCCGCTGTGCAATCTGGTTTCCGAGCCGGTCACGGGTGCACCTCAGCCACGCTCAAGGTACTAAACGATATCATAACCGCCATCGATAAAAGACAGTACAGTGCAGCCATCTTCATTGACCTGGCCAAGGCTTTCGACTCTGTCAATCACCATATTCTTATCGGCAGACTCAGTAGCCTCGGTTTTTCTAATGACTGCCTTGCCTGGTTCACCAACTACTTTGCAAACAGAGTTCAGTGTGTCAAATCAGAGGGCATGTTGTCCGGTCCTCTGGCAGTCTCTATGGGGGTGTCTCAGGGTTAAATTCTCGGGCCGACCCTTTCCTCTGTATATATCAATGATGTTGCTCAACTGCTCTTAAACGCTAGTAAAACCAAATGCATGCTTTTCAACCGTTCGCTGCCTGCACCGGCGCCTGACTAGCATCACCACCCTGGATGGTTCTGACCTAGAATATGTGGACATCTATACGTACCTAGGTGTCTGGCTAGACTGTAAACTCTCCTTCCAGACTCATATCAAACATCTCCAATCTAAAATCAAATCTAGAGTCGGCTTTCTATTCCGCAACAAAGCCTCCTTCACTCACGCCGCCAAACTTACCCTAGTAAAACTGACTATCCTACCGATCCTCGACTTCGGCGATGTCATCTACAAAATAGCTTCCAATACTCTACTCAGCAAACTGGATGCAGTTTATCACAGTGCCATCTGTTTTGTTACTAAAGCACCTTATACCACCCACCACTGCGACCTGTATGCTCTAGTCGGCTGGTCCTCGCTACATATTCGTCGCCAGACCCACTGGCTCCAGGTCATCTACAAGTCCATGCTAGGTAAAGCTCCGCCTTATCTCAGTTCACTGGCCACGATGGCAACACCCACCCGTAGCACGCGCTCCAGCAGGTGTATCTCACTGATCATCCCTAAAGCCAACACCTCATTTGGCCGCCTTTCCTTCCAGTTCTCTGCTGCTTGTGACTGGAACGAATTGCAAAAATCGCTGAAGTTGGAGACTTTTATCTCCCTCACCAACTTTAAACATCTGCTATCTGAGCAGCTAACCGATCGCTGCAGCTGTTCATAGTCCATCGGTAAATAGCCCACCCAATTTACCTACCTCATCCCCATACCTTTTTTATTTATTTACTTTTCTGCTCTTTTGCACACCAGTATCTCTACCTGTACATGACCATCTGATCATTTATCACTCCAGTGTTAATCTGCTAAATTGTAATTATTTGCCTACCTCCTCATGCCTTTTGCACACAATGTATATAGACTCTTTAAAAAAAAAATGTATACTGTGTTATTGACTTTATTGTTTACTCCATGTGTAACTCTGTGTTGTTGTCTGTTCACACTGCTATGCTTTATCTTGGCCAGGTCGCAGTTGTAAATGAGAACTTGTTCTCAACTAGCCTACCTGGTTAAATAAAGGTGAAAAAATAAATAAAGTCCTGCTTATGCCAAATCATGATTCCACCTCAGTCTCGGCCCCATTTAACATTTTTATGTTTGATTGATGGTAGGAAACTTTCTCTATAGCCTGAGTGACACTGAGTATCTATGTCTCCATGACACCATGTTTCCAGTAGGATTATGATGTCCTGTCCCTTGATGTTTTAAGAAAATTCTGGATTTGTTGTTTTATAACCAAAATGTGAAGAGTATAGGCCCTGGATATTCCAAGAGTTGATAGTTAATGATCTCATTTATAATAAGTGTTATTCACTGGTTTGAGTAAAGTACATTGAAAAAAAATATTACACATACATATAAACTCATTCATATACATATAAACTCAGCAAAAAAAGAAACGTCCTCTCACTGTCAACTGCGTTTATTTTCAGCAAACTTAATTATAACGTGTAAATATTTGTATGAACATAAGATTCAACAACTGCGAAATAAACTGAACAAGTTCCACAGACATGTGACTAACATAAATGGAATAATGTGTCCCTGAACAAAGGGGGGTGAAAATCTAAAGTAACACCAGCTGCATTAAGTACTGCAGTGCATCTCCTCCTCATGGACTGCACCAGATTCGCCCATTCTTGCTGTGAGATGTTACCCCACTCTTCCACCAAGGCACCTGCAAGATCCCGGACATTTCTGGGGTGAATGGCCCTAGCCCTCACCCTCTAATCCAACAGGTTCCAGACGTGCTCAACGTGATTGAGATCCGGGCTCTTCGCTGGCCATGGCAGAACACTGACGTTACTATTGTTTGTACAGATGAACGTGGAAATTGCTCCTAAGGATGAACCAGACTTGTGGAGGTCTACACATTTTTTTTCTGATGTCTTGGCTGATTTCTTTTGATTTTCTCATGATGTCAAGCGAATAGGCACTGAGTTTGAAGGTAGGCCTTGAAATATATCCACAGGTACACCTCCAATTGACTCAAATGATGCCAATTAGCCTATCAGAAGCTTCTAAAGCCATTTTCTGGAATTTTCCAAGCTGTTTAAAGGCACAGTCAACTTAGTGTATGTAAACTTCTGACCCACTGGAATTGTGATAAAGTGAATTATAAGTGAAATAATCTGTCTGTAATAATAATAATCTGTCTGTTGGAAAAATTACTTGTGTCATGCACAAAGTAGATGCACAAAGTAGATAGTTTGTTAACAATACATTTGTGGAGTGGTTGAAAAAGGAGTTTTAATGACTCCAACCTAAGTGTAAGTTAACTTCCGACTTCAACTGTATACACACACACACACACACACACACACACACACACACACACACACACACACACACACACACACACACATATAATTATTACATATAATTATAATACAAATACATATAATTATTATTATAATACCAGTGCAAATAAAATAAAGAATAGTTGTAAACAATTAATTAGAGTGGAATAAGATTGCACAAAAAAGAAGTACAGTACAATGCAATGCAATCTGCAGCTATACGTGTGTGCGCGTGTGGGTGTGTAAATGAAATGGTCTGTCTAGTCCAGGAGTCTGCACGTTAGATGCAGTAGTTGGCGCACCTCTCCAATCTCTGATTGTTCTAGCTGTCTTTTTCCAGAGGTTACCTCAGCATATGTAAGCTGATGATCTGAATGATACATGGTGTGGACTGCATCATGTGGTGTACTTCTCTGAAGGACAGTGTTCTGCCCAACCCTAGAGTAGTGGTCAGTGCTGTAATGTTATGGGCCTGGTCTAGTAGAGCTGTGTTGTGATGGGCTGGGTCTAGTAGAGCTGTGTTGTGATGGGCCGGGTCTGGTAGAGCTGTGTTGTGATGGGCCGGATCTGGTCGTGCTGTCCAGAGGCGGGTCTGGTCTGTTAAATCTGTGCTGTGTTGGGCCTGGTCTTGTAGAGATGTGCTGTAATAAGCCGTGTCTGGCTCTTCTCCTGGGGATGGTGGGGGTACTGTTGTTTCAGAAAGGGGAGCAGGGGGCCTCTGCTGCTGGGGTGATGGGTGTGTGGATCCCTACCAAGTGTTGCATCCTTTAGGTCCTTGGCAAAGTTTCTGATACTGTCCTGATCAAGATGTACATTATTGTATAAGTGTTCACATGTCAGAGTGGGATAGTGAGCCGTTCTGACATTGAGCAGTGAGGCACAGTCCACAGTGATCTGTTGATTTATTTTGTCGATCAACTGTCCTGGGAAGTCTTTTCTTGGTAGGAGGGTGGACACAACTATATTAGTTGTTGGGAACATAGCCGTGCCCATTCCGCCACTCTTCTCACTGCCCCAGACACATTTTCACCTTTGGCATGAAGGTGGTTTGTGCCAGTGTGGATGATGATGTTGTCAGGGGTGTCAATCCTGGTCTGACTGAGTAGCTGCATTGCACTGTCAGTTGTAAGACACCAGAACTTATACACCTGGTGTCTAGGGAATCATATTTCCTGGACTAAGAACTTCCCATTTGAATCAATAAGGATTGCAGCTGTGGGTGATTGTCTGGCCTGGAGCAGACTGGGTGGCTGGTTGGCTGACCTGGGCTGGAGCAGACTGGGTGGCTGGTTGGCTGGCCTGGGCTGGACCAGACTGGGTGACTGACCTGGGCTGGACCAGACTGGGTGGCTGGTTGGCTGACCTGGGCTGGACCAGACTGGGTGGCTGGTTGGCTGACCTGGGCTGGAGCAGACTGGGAGGCTGGTTGGCTGACCTGGGCTGGAGCAGACTGGGAGGCTGGTTGGCTGACCTGGGCTGGAGCAGACTGGGTGGCTGGTTGGCTGACCTGGGCTGGACCAGACTGGGTGACTGGTTGGCTGACCTGGGCTGGACCAGACCGGGTGGCTGGTTGGCTGACCTGGGCTGGAGCAGACTGGGTGGCTGGTTGTCTGACCTGGGCTGGAGCAGACTGGTAGGCTGGTTGGCTGACCTGGGCTGGACCAGACTGTGTGGCTGGTTGGCTGACCTGGGCTGGAGCAGACTGGGAGGCTGGTATGCTGACCTGACTGACCAGACTGGGAGGCTGGTGCAGTGTCATCAGGCTGTGTGGTGGAGGCCATGCTGGTCTCAGGTTCTGTCTGTGTTATACCAAGCTGGTGGACATGTTCTCTAGATGCAGAGGACATAATGACTAGCTGTTGGTTGAGGGTGTCAATGTACCTCTCTCTTTGCTCTAGCTCCTCTCTTGTTGTGCTCACATGGTCTCTGAGGTCATCATTTGTCTCACTCAGTTTGTCCATTCTGCTTTCTAATTTAGCAATAGATGCTCTGCTCTCCTCCCTGAACTGTTTCACCTCTTATTTTAGTTTCTGGACAGTGTCATCCTCTTGAAGCTTGTTCTCTCTGAGTTCTATGACCTCTGCTTCGACTAGAGAGAGGGTGTTGTGGAAACATTGCATAGCAGGTGTTCTTGGTGTTGTAGGCATGTTCTTGGCTCTGTCTGCTGCAGGTGAGATAGGTAGAGGGACACTGAGGGCTTCTTGCTGGGGTCTGTTTTTTTCCATCTCCCTCCATTACTTTTTCCTCAGTTTCTGAGATGAGTTCAGCTTCTAATTTTAGGGTAGCAAACACATTCTCTAAAGCCTAGAGGTTTGAATCACTGCCTTGTATCAATACTGTTCCGTTATTGTAGAAGTTTACTGTTTAATACGTGTTGCTCTGGTCAGCTTCTTCAAAAATGCTGATCTGACAGCCTGATATGTGCCCTCGTTTGGTATTAAATATTACATTTGCATTTGTTTTGCAACTGGTAAGATTTGTAAACCGGCATTCATGGTTCTGTCCCATCATCAAACCTTTGAAACTTTTCTTAGCTTTCTCTGTTTGGATGTCTGGTGGGAAAACAATTTCCATAACAAAGCTGGTGATGCTGGTTACAATGTTGCAATAGAAGAATACCTTTTCCAAAAGCAGTGTTGTTTCTTGTATTATTGTCTCTTGTGTCTTTAGAGAACTGTTTTACTATGATGTCCTTTGTCTTCTGTCCCTATTTTGTCTTTCTATTCATTAGTTAACTAGCTATTTTTTGTTAGCTAGCTAGCTTCTTTTTTGGAGAGTCCCTAGCAACTGCTTAGCAACTGGTAAACAATTCAGCTCCCTAAGATAACTGCAATTTTATGAAAAACAGTTACTTTTTCAAAAGCCTATCCTCTTCATTTGTTGCTTGTTTTGTCTCCTATCCAGTCTTGCAGTCTTGAAGTTTTCTTTTGTTTTTTTCCCCAATGTACTTCACTCTAAACACCATGTAAATTTCAATATTTGTAGGAGCTCATTTTTTGAGCTTCAGAATCATCTATCTCTCTCTCTGTCATGTCTCTTAGTTCTCTCTCTCTCTCTCTCTCTCTCTCTCTCTCTCTCTCTCTCTGGCATGCCTCTTAGTTATCTCTCTCTCTCTCTCTCTCTCTCTCTCTCTCTCTCTCTCTGTCATGTCTCTTAGTTCTCTCTTCTCTCTCTCAATTAAATTTGCCTTTTTGGCATGACGTAACAATGTACATACTGCCAAAGCTTATTTTGGATATTTACTATATAAAAATAATAAGAATCAAGATTGTCAACTGGACAACAGTAACAACAATAACCAAGGGTCAAAATAACCATACATTGAACAATAACAATTAGCATACAGTAGAGTACATGTGCAGGTTGATTGGTCTGTCAGACACTGTCCCTCATCTTATGGCAGGCAGCAATGTAGTGCGCTGCCAACCCACAGCTCTCTGCGTCTCCCCTAACAGTACGGGTAGTCTATTCTCATCAGAGAGGTATTTGAAACCTTGAATAAGAGTTTCAAATTTGGGGAAATTACACTCTCTAATTGTTTTATATTTTTTTATATTTTGTCAGGAAATGCAGCTCTGTCTCAGGTTCTGCTGTTGTGCAGTGGTTGCACAGCCTTTCCTCTACAGGTAGCCAGGTGTTGCTTTGTCTACCCTTCTCACTGGCAAGGCTGTGCTCACTGAGCCTGTACTTTGTCAAGGTTTTTCTAAGGTTTTGATCAGTAACCATGGTCAAATAGTTAACCATGGGGTACTGTCGATTTAGGGCCAGATAGCACTGCATTTTTCTTTGTACTTGTGTTTCCCAATAAGCAATGTAGTTTTGTTTTGACTGTGTTGTAATTTGGTTTATTCTGATTGGTTGGATGTCCTGGTTCTGAGGCTTCAGTGTGTTAGTAGAACAGGTTTCTCTCTCTCTCTCTCTTTCTCTCTCTCTCTCTCTCTCTCTCTCTCTCTCTCTCTCTCTCTCTCTCTATGTCATGTCTCTTAGTTCTCTCTCTCTCTTCTCTCTCTCTCTGTCATGTCTCTTAGTTCTCTCTTCTCTCTCTCTGTCTGTCATGTCTCTTAGTTCTCTATTCTCTCTCTCTGTCTGTCATGTCTCCTAGTGCTCTCTTCTCTCTCTCTGTCTGTCATGTCTCTTAGTTCTCTCTTCTCTCTCTCTGTCTGTCATGTCTCTTAGTTCTTTCTCTCTCTCTGTCATGTCTCAGTTCTTTCTCTCTCTGCCATGTCTCTTAGTTCTTTCTCTCTTTATGTCATGTCTTTTAGTTCTCTCTCTCTCTGTCATGTCTCTTAGTTCTTTCTCTCTTTATGTCATGTCTCTTAGTTCTTTCTCTCTTTATGTCATGTCTCTTAGTTCTTTCTCTCTTTATGTCATGTCTCTTAGTTCTCTCTCTCTGTCATGTCTCTTAGTTCTCTCTCTCTCTGTCCCTCACTATGTCATGGCACTTAGTTCTCTCTCTCTCACTATGTCATGTCACTGAAGTCTCTCTCTCTCAATTCAATTCAATTAAATGTGCTTTATTGGCATGATGTAACAATGTACATATTGCCAAAGCTTATTTAGGATATTTACAATATAAAAATAAATACAAATGAGAATCAAAATTGTCAACGGGACAACAGTAACAACAATAACCAAGGGTCAAAATGACCATACATTCAACAATAACAATAAGCATACGGTAGAGTACATGTGCAGGTTGATTGGTCTGTCAGACACTGTCCCTCATCTTATGGCAGGCAGCAATGTAGTGCGCTGCCAACCCACAGCTCTCTGCGATTGGTAGGATGGTCAGTTTTACAAGGGTATGTTTGGCAGCATGAGTGAAGGATGCTTTGTTGCGAAATAGGAAGCCAATTCTAGATTTAATTTTGGATTGGAGATGTTTGATGTGGGTCTGGAAGGAGAGTTTACAGTCTAACCAGACACCTAGGTATTTGTAGTTGTCCAAGTATTCTAAGTCAGAGCCGTCCAGAGTAGTGATGTTGGACAGGCGGGCAGGTGCAGGCAGCGATCGGTTGAAGAGCATGCATTTAGTTTTACTTGTATTTAAGAGCAATTGGAGGCCACGGAAGGAGAGTTGTATGGCATTGAAACTTGCCTGGAGGGTGGTTAACACAGTGTCCAAAGAAGGGCCAGAAGTATACAGAATGGTGTCGTCTGCGTAGAGGTGGATCAGAGACACACCAGCAGCAAGACCGACATCATTGATGTATACAGAGAAGAGAGTCGGTCCAAGAATTGAACCCTGTGGCACCCCCAGAGAGACTGCCAGAGGTCCGGACAACAGACCCTGCGATTTGACACACTGAACTCTATCAGAGAAGTAGTTGGAGAACCAGGCGAGGCAATCATTTGAGAAACCAAGGCTGTCGAGTCTGCCGATGAGGATGTGGTGATTGACAGAGTTGAAAGGCTTGGCCAGATCAATGAATACGGCTGCACAGTAATGTTTCTTATCGATGGCGGTTAAGATATCGTTAGGACCTTGAGCGTGGCTGAAGTGCACCCATGACCAGCTCTGAAACCAGATTGCACAGCAGAGGGTATGGTGAGAATCGAAATGGTCGGTAATCTGTTTGTTGACTTGGCTTTCGAAGACCTTAGAAAGGCAGGGTAGGATAGATATAGGTCTGTAGCAGTTTGGGTCAAGAGGGGGATGGGAATCTCAGACGACACGAAAGAGAGGTTGAACAGGCTAGTAATAGGGGTGGCAACAATTTCGGCAGATCATTTTAGAAAGAAAGGGTCCAGATTGTCTAGCCCGGCTGATTTGTAGGGGTCCAGATTCTGCAGCTCTTTCAGAACATCAGCTGACTGGATTTGGGAGAAGGAGAAATGGGGAAGGCTTGGGCGAGTTGCTGTGGGGGGTGCAATGCTGCAGGAAGCAAATTTCTGCTTGAAAAAGCTAGCCTTGGCTTTTCTAACTGCCTGTGTATATTGGTTTCTAGTGTCCCTGAAAAGCTGCATATCACGGGGGGCTGTTCGATGCTAATGCAGAATGCCATAGGATGTTTTTGTGTTGGTTAAGGGCAGTCAGGTCTGGGGAGAACCAAGTGCTATATCTGTTCCTGGTTCTACATTTCTTGAATGGGGCATGCTTATTTAAGATGGTTAGGAATTTACGGATGCAGGCAATGAGGCAGTGATCGCTGAGATCTTGGTTGAAGACAGCAGAGGTGTATTTAGAGGGCAAGTTGGTTAGGATGATATCTATGAGGGTGCCCGTGTTTACGGCTTTGGGGAGGTACCTGGTAGGTTTATTGATCATTTGTGTGAGATTGAGGGCATCAAGCTTAGATTGTAGAATGGCTGGGGTGTTAAGCATGTCCCAGTTTAGGTCGCCTAGCAGCACGAGCTCTGAAGATAGATGGGGGGCAATCAGTTCACATATGGTGTCCAGAGCACAGCTAGGGGCAGAGGGTAGTCTATAGCAGGCAGCAACGGTGAGAGACTTGTTTTTAGAGAGGTGGATTTTTAAAAGTAGAAGTTCAAATTGTTTGGGTACAGACCTGGATAGTAGGACAGAACTCTGCAGGCTATCTTTGAGATCTGGATCTTCTCTTGAAAATCATTATTTTAGTCTTTTTGGGGGTTATTGCCAGGGCCCAGGTCTGGCAGTACTGCTCTAGCAGGTCCAGGCTCTGCTGTGGGTAACAGCAGGCATAGGTCATCTGCATTTAACTTCTGAATTGTGGAGGCTAACACCAGGGGCTGAGGATTTTTCTAGAATAGTGGCTAATTTGTTAATGTAAATATTGAAGTGTCTCTTAGTTCTCTCGCTCTCTCTCTCTCTCTCTCTCTCTCCCTCTCTCTCTCTCTCTGTCATGTCTCTTAGTTCTCCCTCTCTCACTCTGTCATGTCACTTAAGTCTCTCTCTCACTCTGTCCTGTCACTTAAGTCTCTCTCTCTCTGTCATGTCTCTTAGTTATCTCTCTATCTCTCTCTCTGTCATGTCTCTTAGTTCTCTCTCTATCTCTCTCTCTGGGTCATGTCTCTTAGTTCTCTCTCTCTCTGTTATGTCTCTTAGTTCTCACTCTCTCTCTGTCATGTCTCTTAGTTCTCTCTCTCTCTGTCATGTCTCTTAGTTCTCTCTCTCTGTCATGTCTCTTATTTCTCTCTCTCTCTCTGTCATGTCTCTTAGTTCTCTCTCTCTCTGTCATGTCTCTTAGTTCTCTCTCTCTGTCATGTCTCTTAGTTCTCTCTCTCTTTCTCTTTCTCTCTCTCTCTCTCTCCCTCTCTCTCTCTCTGTCATGTCTCTTACTTCTCTCTCTCTCTCTCTCTCTGTCATGTCTCTTACTTCTCTCCTCTCTCTCTCTCTGTCTCTATCCCACGCTAGTGAAGAAAGCAGTGTGTGCGTCTGCCAACGTCAGGAATGATTTAACGGGCTGTGTGCATGTGTGTGTGTGTGTGTGTGTGTGTGTGTGTGTGTGTGTGTGTGTGTGTGTGTGTGTGTGTGTGTGTGTGTAGAATAAGCTGCCTGCGTGTGTTTGGGAGTGTGTTTTAGCATTTGAAACTTCTGAGCCTCGTACAAAGGAAACACACGCCGCTTATTTACAAAGTACAAGTTGAATGTTCTACACATTCACACACCCACTCATCAGTAGTGCGTGCAGAATTACACTAAGATCATTCTGAAAATAGTCACACATGTCAGATGAATGTGTGGTGGTTTCGAAGCCGCTGATAATTTTGATATCATAATGCTAACATCAAGCAATAGATGTGGAGTGTGGGAGGAGGGGTTGACAGCTGGCTAAAAGAGAGAGAGTGTGTGTGTGTGTGTGTGTGTGTGTGTGTGTGTGTGTGTGTGTGTGTGTGTGTGTGTGTGTGTGTGTGTGTAGAATAAGCTTAATCCCTAGCTGTGGATTGTGTAATCCTTTCATTCAGTAGGTCAAGTTAAAGAATCTGTTTTAATACTGACATACAAACTGTCTGACAGACACATAGCCACATCATCTTCAGAAGATAATGTACTATTTAAATTTCTATGGATTTAAATAGATTTTCTTGAACATAAGAAAACCTTGTCCCGGCCCAAACCCATTGTACATCAAGCGTCAGGCAGCTTGATGTGCAAGTACACCCCCAGGACAGGATGCTAGTCTGTTGCAGAGCCTTGAACAGATATTCCTGAACATACTGAGTATTAAACTAAATAGACTCCATCCCTGATAAATGCAACAACCACAAATAAAGATGTCTTCAGGTTGATATGGTGAGTTCCATTAAAAGGCAGAAGGAAGTCCTGGTTCTAATTTGTCAGTAGCAACGTGAATGTTGAGACTCCAATGGGGCGAGCCATCATTAATGGAGTAATTACAGAATATCTAAAACCAAACTTAAAAAAGATTCATCTGCAATTAAAAAACTATTTGGTAAATGCACCAATGAGAGTTTATATGTGTTTGTGTGTGTGTGTGTGTGTGTGTGTGTGTGTGTGTGTGTGTGTGTGTGTGTGTGTGTGTGTGTGTGTGTGTGTGTGTGTGTGTGTGTGTGTGTGTGTGTGTGTGTGTGTGTGTGTGGCGGTCAGTGGCGTTCAGTGCCGTTTAAGATGAGGGAGGACGATTATTTTTTTCATGAGGATGGCCTTATTTCTATTACACTATATTGGATGACTGTCATTCATCTTCCATTCACCCCATTCAATGTAACAGTGACGTAACAGTTTGCTCCGTTTAAGAAATGTTTTTCAACAGATTCAGCGGAATGAATCTGTCATGCCACACTGCCTACATCATTTTCACCATTAGCTAAAGTAACGTCATAGTCAGCATAGCTAATACTATAGAACTAACGCGTTAGTAAACCAACTACAATCATGTAGTAACGTTACAGTGTACGGTCAGTAAGCAGTTACACCGGCAGGCCCCGGTGGCAATAAATTAGTAAAACCAAAAGCTTACCTTGACTTGGAAGAGTTGCAGTGTTGTGTTGGATAGTCATAAACAGCTATCTAACATAGCATCCCACTGTTTGAGCAGGCTCTTTCAGTAGGATAAACTAGCTAGCTGCATTTGCTAGCTAAGTAAGTGCAACTGAAAGTGAATTTTTTTAAACAAAATCTCTCTCTCTATTTATTTCTTGCTTCTCCTTCATTTTCAAAGAAATTAGAATGTTCAAAATTGTTAAAGTATTGTATTTCTCTCTCTTTGAGTCAACTACTCACCACACTATCTGTAGCTTATTCTTTCAGTACTAGATTAATTCACTGATCCTCGATTGGGTGGACAACATGTCAGTTCATGCTGCAAGAGCTCTGATAGGTTGGAGGACTTCCTCCGGAAATTGTCATAATTACTGTGTAAGTCTATGGAAGGAGTTGAGAACCATGAGCCTCCTAGGTTTTGTATCGATGTCAATGTAGCCAGAGGAGGGCGGAAGGTAGCTGTCCTCCGGCTACACCATGGTGCTACCGAACAGAGTGCTGTTGAGGCTACTACTGTAGACCTTTGTTTTAATCAATTATTTGTTTACATGATTATATGTTGCCCTTCCTACCCTCCACTGGTGTGCATGTGTGGTACTGTACAACTATTCAGAGTAGGGTGTGTTCCCTGATACCTGACTCATTACACAGCAAGGTTTTGGAAGGGGGGAAGGAGAGAGAGAGGAGAGAGAGAGATCATTAGACAGCAAGGCTTTGAAAGGGGGGAAGGAGAGAGAAAATAGCAGAAAATGACTTTGTAATAGCTGTGTCGCCTTTCATTTTGTCATGAGTAAATATGCGTAATTGCTCATTCTCTAAGATGCACACACACACACACACACACAGACACACACAGACACACACAGACACACACGCACACACACATACAGAAGAACCCACACACACACTCAAGCGTTGAAGTTTTAAAAAGAGAATTAAGGGGTTTGTTGTCCACTGTAACATGAGCTGTTATAGTTCAGAGGGAGAGAGAGATAGAGAGCAAGAGAGAAAGCAAGAGAGATAGAGATAGAGAGATCCTAGAGGTACAGTATACTACACTGTATAATATAAAACATTAATGATTGCCCTGAGGGTCTATTCAGTGGGCTTATTCTCCTGTAACAAGCAACAATTAATCACATACATCCCACACGTGGATGTTACGTCTTGACGTGTGTGTCAAGTACTCCCTGGCAGAGAGACATGTACCGTAGCAGTGTCTTAGTTAGTGCAGTATAATCGTCTTGTGTCTTGGGTGTTGCATTAAGCAATTGTTCCATGTGAGCAGGATGTGTGTGTGTGTGTGTGTGTGTGAGAGAGAGAGAGAGAGAGAGAGAGAGAGGGCAGTTGAACAGAAACTCCCCAGGGTGCTAAACCAACCACAACCCCACCTGACCTCAGCATACCAGGGCGCAGGGCCAGACACAGTAGCCAGCCAGACAGACAGATTATGCAGTCAGGAAAGCATGGCACACTAAGGACTATTTAGGCTAGAGCAGGGTGGTGGTGGTGGCTAACCCTCCTGAACGGAGAGCTGCTGGGTCTGGATGTGAAGGGTTTTGATCCAGCCTTACAATTACACATCTGATTCATCTAGGTTTTAGTGTCAATCTGGGATGTTCTGATGGCCATCCATAGGATTACTGCATAAACACATCTCTGATCAGTTTCACTATCATAATCTATGTCTGGGATTGGTATTTATAATGTGTGTGTGCGTGTGTGTTTGGGGGTTTTCGGTGGTTTGGTGATAAACTGATGGCAAACTTCCATAGGGTTACACATAAACCCATCTCTGATCAGTTTCACTTTCATAATCTATGTCTGGGATGGGATTAGTGCGATTTTATTTAGGTGTTTCTCCAACCATGCATGTGACAGTGTGTATATATACATTGAGTATACCAAGCATTAGGAACACCTTCTTATTATTGAGTTGCACCCCCTTTTGCCCTCAGAACAGCATCAATTCGTTGAGGCATGGACTCTACAAGGTGTCGAAAGTGTTGCACAGGGATGCTGGCCCATGTTGACTCCAATGCTTCCCACAGTTGTCAAATTGACTGGATGTCGTTTGGGTGGTGGACTATTCTTGATACACACCGGAAACTGTTGAGCTTGAAAAACCCAGCAGTGTTGCAGTTCTTGAGACACTCGAGCCAATGTTCACTCAAAGCTCCGAGACTCCTGCGCAGCTCCCCTGGGACTGCCACGCAGAAATATCAGCCCACAGAGAGAAGCACCAGATTGAACTTCACTCAACTTTCTAGAGCACTTCACTCAACTTTCGATATCCAAGGCATTCCTAGTCGATCACCAAACATTTCTGACAAAAAACCCAACGATAAAGATATATATTTGTATTTGTCTCGGGCTCTTGGTGGTAGGTGCACCCGATTCAGGTGAGATTTCAAAACGTTTAAAACCATGACTAGAGAGACAATGTCAGCGAACACAGCAGAGAGATGCAGTTTTATTAGTGAGTTTATTTTGAAGTTCTTACCAGCACTGTTAACACTTTGTATTCAACACTTTAATAAGACAGAAAATTAGTGTTCTTCCTATTTCCACTCAGCGCTACAACAAGCACTGCAGCAGTAATGAATGAGTAGGAAAGTGTAGCTATAGGCTTGGGTATTTTGTAATATAAAGGAATATTTCACTTTCTCAGTCCATAGGAGTAACAACATGAATTTGTACATGAGGCAGAAATAATGAGGTGCGTCTCGAGTTTTGCCATCGGCTGGAAGACGGTGTCCCTTTTTGGTTAGCGGAGGAAAGGGAGAGAGGAGGGATGTTGAGACCCTCTCCCTCCGCTGAGACTGAACATCAGATACAGGCCCAGTAAAATAAAATAACAATTCTTTAAATGTATGCTCACTCAGCTGTGCCTCACAAGTAATACAACAATGGCTCTATTACCGGTGTGATCATATAGCCTACCTCAAATTTTGAAATATAGTTTTAAAAAATGGCCCGAGCGACAATGCATTGGCAGTGCAATTCAAGCAAAGCCAATATGTGGTAGTAATGTATTGGGCCTATAGCTTACTGCACAAACCTCATTGCTACAGTACTGTCATTAATTGGTTAATGTTGTATAGGTTTGCGGTTTTTAAGTAATGTAAGAAAAAAATATGAATTGTAGATCTCCACTTGCATTTTGACTTAAAGTGATCTTGACTCAGAACAGGTTGGTGACCACTGTTCTAGAGTTTTCCCTGTTAACACTATCAACATTTCCCTTTACTGTCGCAATTGTGACACGCAATATTAACCACTTTCAAGGAAACATAGCAAAGCAAATCAAACTATGCAACAGATTTTGTTGTAGGCAGAAAGCATCGGAGTAGGATTCTATTGCATTGACATGCACTACTCAGCCCGTACTCTACACAGACCTGTGCGGCACAAACAATCAGAGCTGCAGTAGGCCTATATGCATTGCCATATATGGATCTTTGCCATTCACTTTGAACTGAACTGTGTTTACAGCATGAGCGGTCGTGAGTAGATGTACTTGTTTTGAGATCAAATCGAGAGCTGCATGTTGCCACATGTGAACATTTTGTTCATTTCCTATGCTTGTTAGTGAGTTATTAGCCCAGTTATAGATCATTTGTTGTCAGCAGTAGAGGAGTGATTGCTTCCTACAAGAGCACAAAACGTATACCTTTCTAGACATCTTTGAAAGCGAGTCAGATAAAGAGCTTTTTTTGTCTTAAAGGGGCATTGTTATATTTGGAGACAGGCTTGAATAAGGTAAGTAGCCAATAGGCAGAGAGTAGCATAATTTGCCTGATTCTCTGTAACAATGGCATGGGAATAATGATCCATTATATTTTGTAAAGTGGTTTCTTGCATCAAACAACACAACATCGTTTTCAGTCACCTTCTTGTCTGAAGGACAAGTGTATAAACAAACTGGTTAATATCAAACCCTGTTTAATGTTAAAATGTTAATATGTTATGGGATGCATTTTCTCCATTGTTTTAGATGGTAGGCCACTCTGGAAGGCCACTCTGGTAGGCCACTCTTATGATATTTTAAGCAGACACAGCCTCAGTGTTCACAGTAAAATTGTAATTTAAAGCTGGTACAGCCTCAGTGTTCACAGTAAAAATTTTACTTAAAGCTGGTACAGCCTCGGTGTTCACAGTAAAAATTTTACTTAAAGCTGGTACAGCCTCAGTGTTCACAGTAAAAATTTTACTTAAAGCTGGTACAGCCTCAGTGTTCACAGTAAAAATTTTACTTAAAGCTGGTACAGCCTCAGTGTTCACAGTAAAAATGTTACTTAAAGGTGGTATAGCCTCGGTGTTCACAGCCAACAAGTGATGGAGGTTGCATAGACGTTTGTGCTCAGCAGACCTGAAATTTGTTTAGTGCTGAATTTTTTTTGAGGGAACATTGACTCAAACCGCACCTACTACCCAGTGGAGGCTCCTCAGAGGAGGACCATCCTCCTCAGTGAATTTCATACAAATTGTAAAACATTTAAAAAGTGATTATTTTCAGATAAAACTATACTAAATATATTCACATCACCACATCATTTATTAAAATACACTATTTTGCAATGAAGCCTCAACAGCACTCTGTAGAGTAGCATCATGGTGTACCCAGACGACAACTATCTCCCGTCCTCCTCTGGCTACATTGACTTCAATACAAAACCTAGGAGGCTCATGGTTCTCACCCCCTTCCATAGACTTACACAGTAATTATGACAACATTCCAAAGGGAAGTCCTCCAAATGATCAGAGCTCTTGCAGCATGAACTGACATGGTGTCCACCAAATCAAAGGATCAGAGAATAAATCTTGAGCTGAAGGCTCAAACACCCTGCTCAAACAGAGGGATGCTATGTTAGCTGGCTGGCTATGACTATCCAACACAACACTGTAACTCTTCCAAGTCAAGGTTAGCTTTTGGTTTGACTAATTTATTGCTACTGGGGCCCGCCAGTGTAAGTGCTAAACTGCTTACTGACTGTACACTGTAACTTTACTGCATGATTGTAGCAGGTTTACTAACACGTTAGTTCTATTAACTATGTTGTTATTGATGTTATTTTAGCTTACATGGTGACAATGATGTAGGCTCTGTGTAGTGGTTATGACATGGTTTGGCTTGAAATGTTTTTTCGGCTGGTCACATACAGCTGATGTGTTGTGTATTGAAGTCCACAAGCAAAGGGAAAAGGTGAGAGGAAGAGAGCGCATTAATGCGAGAAGCAATACAACGTGGCTGCTATGAAAGTGAACTGTGTTTATGTGTGATCAGGGGTGTATTCTTTCCGACGATTCTGTTGAAAAACATTTCTTGAACGGAAGCAAACAAAAGGGAACGGGGATAAACATACCTGAACTTGTCCAATAGAAACTATTGTAACTGTTGACACTAATGATTACACCCCAGGAAAGAGTGTGCAGGGTGGAATTGAATGTGTCACTCACTGTATGTCACCTCAAATATTTCTCTCAACCTGTGTGCACCTATGTTGTAAACTTTCATTCATAGGCTAGGTTGTAGGAACCTCATGATGGGTGCTGGGAAAATTTGAGTATCATGTAGTAGCCAAAACCTTCCCTGTTACACTGAACTGGGTGAATGGAATAAGAATGACAGTGATCCTATATACTGTAATAAAAATAAGGCCATGCTCATGAAAAAAAATGTATCGTCCTCCCTCATCTTAAACGGCACCGACCGCCACTGCTACTTCAATACCCTATTCAAAAGCACTTAAATCTTTTGTCTTGCTCATTCACACTCTGAATGGCACGTCTCAATTGTCCCAAGGCTTAAAAATCCTTCTTTAACCTGTGTCCTCCCCTTCATCTACACTGATTAACGTGGATTTAACAAGTGATATCACTAAGGGATCATAGCTTTCACCTGGATTCCACCTGGTCAGTCTATGTCATAGAAAGAGCAGGTGTTCTTCATGTTTTGTATACTCAGGGTATGTGTTGTTTGTGTGTGTGTGTGTGTGTGTGTGTGTGTGTGTGTGTGTGTGTGTGTGTGCGTGCGTGCGTGCGTGTGTGTATGCAGCTAACAGTATTTAGCCAGCCACAGGCAGAAAGCACAGGTAGTTATGTGCTAAATACAGGTCAATATCATGTAGTCCAGTTGGGCAACAGCTGGTATCAATCACAGGCTAATGGGGGTTTCCCCTTGTAAGTCCAGAGGGGTGTTGTGAGTGTTTGGAACTGTGTGCTAGATGTACAGTAAACTGTACAGGATTAAACCCTTAAGAAGCGTGTAAGGGTTTGTGCATGGGGAGCAGAGGAGGGAGGCCTCAGAGTAGTGCCAGAATACATATGCCTCCTCCTCCTCCTCCCGTTTTTTAGTCTGTCCCTTCTACCTATGTCGCTTCCACCTCTGTCCCTCCCACCTCTCTTCCTACCACCTCTCTCCCTTCCACCTCTCTCCCGTCCACCTCTCTTCCTACCACCTCTCTCCCTCCCATCTCTGTCCCTCCCACCTCTCTTCCTACCACCTCTTTCCCTCCCACCTCTGTCCCTCCCACCTCTCTTCCTACCACCTCTCTTCCTACCACCTCTCTCCCATCTATCTCTCTCCCTTCCACCTCTCTTCCTACCACCTCTCTTCCTACCATCTCTCTCCCATCTACCTCTCTCCCTTCCACCTCTCTTCCAACCACCTCTCTCCCATCCACCTCTCTCCCTTCCACCTCTCTTCCTACCAAGTCTCTCCCTTCCACTAATGTCCCTTTTACCTCTCTTCCTGCCATCTCTCTCCCTCTCACCTCTCTCCCTTCCACCTCTCTTCCTACCACCTCTCTCCCTTCCACCTCTCTCCCTACCACCTCTCTCCCTTCCACCTCTCTCCCTACCATCTCTCTTCCTACCACCTCTCTCCCTCCCACCTCTCTTCCTACCACCTCTCTCCCTTCCATATATCTCCCTTCCAACTCTCTTCCTACCACCTCTCTCCCTTCCACCTCTCTCCCTACCACCTCTCTCCATTCCATCTCTCTTCCTACCACCTCTCTCCCTCCCACCTCTCTCCCTTCCATATATCTCCCTTCCAACTCTCTTCCTACCACCTCTCTCCCTTCCACCTCTCTCCCTACCACCTCTCTCCATTCCACCTCTCTTCCTACCACCTCTCTCCCTTCCACCTCTCTCCCTTCCACCTCTCTCCCTACCACCTCTCTCCCTTCCACCTCTCTTCCTACCATCTCTCTTCCTACCACCTCTCTCCCTCCCACCTCTCTTCCTACCACCTCTCTCCCTTCCATCTCTCTCCCTTCCAACTCTCTTCCTACCACCTCCCTCCCTTCCACCTCTCTTCCTACCATCTCTCTTCCTACCACCTCTCTCCCTCCCACCTCTCTTCCTACCACCTCTCTCCCTTCCATCTCTCTCCCTTCCAACTCTCTTCCTACCACCTCCCTCCCTTCCACCTCTGTCCCTTCTACCTCTCTTGCTCCTTTCCACTCTACTCAGTGAGGCCTGACTATCCCATCTCTCACCATCCTCTTTTCCTCCTCCTCATATTCTTTCTCTATTCCCTTATCCTCTCTTCCTACCACCTCTCTCCCTTCCATCTCTCTCCCTTCCAACTCTCTTCCTACCACCTCTCTCCCTTCCACCTCTGTCCCTTCTACCTCTCTTGCTCCTTTACACTCTACTCAGTGAGGCCTGACTATCCCATCTCTCACCATCCTCTTTTCCTCCTCCTCATATTCTTTCTCTATTCCCTTATTCCAGGCAGGGCTAGTTTTTCTCCCATCTCATCCTCTCATCACTCTCGCCTATACAGTCAGGCAGGGCTACATGTTCTCCCTTTGTCTCTCTCTCTCCCTCTCTCTGTCTCTCTTTCCTATAAATAGCAGGCTTGATTCCTCCCCAACAGAGAGAAACAAACAGGTCAAGGAGGTCTTCTTTAGAGAGAGAGAGAGAGAAATAGAAAGAGAGAGAGGATAGATAGAGAGAGAGGATAGAGCACTGAGACAGGGGGATGAGCAGCCATGAGAGTGTTGTTTACTTGGACGACTAGCTCTGTCCCCTGTAAGAGATACACACACCCACACACCCAAACACACACACACACACTAGATCAAAACAATTATGACATGTCATCATTTAAGGATCAATGCTGTTCTTTCATTATGTGTTCTGAAAGCCATGTATTATTCAGTGGTTTCAAATGGATCCTGAACAGAAAGATGTGATAACGTCCTTTCTAAAGCACAAACACTTTCTGGTGTTATACGATTTGTTGATACTATGTTCAGATGAAAGTCAGCCTCCTTAAATGAAAATATTGTACATGTACACATGGCAAGATACATGTGGTCCTATATCATTATACATGCATGTGTCATCCAATAGAAGAAAGGAAAGAAGACCTTTATTTTTCCAAAATAGACTTGAAGTTAGGAATCACATTTTTATTAAATGAATTAAGTATAAATATCACACCAGCGCAATCTATAGTTTGAGGACAATCTATACATGAATAAATAGAATATAAAGAATAGAGCAGACTGATTGGAATAGATGTTTTATTGATCCATTATTCAACAGAAACATGTCGTTTTGTTGATACTGTACCCGTATCCCAACCCCCAGATACACCATTTACACACTATAGGTAGACAGTAAAACAGGGTCAGCTGCAAAACAGATGCTCGACAATGACTATAATGTAATGTATAATCTTCTTACAAGACATATATAAAGTCATGTATAATCTTCTTACAAGACACACAAGGCCCTCCCCAGCCATGGCTTTACCATCCTTTCACAGTGTCCTTGATAGACTATCAGAGATGCTTCTGTTTCACTCTAGCCCTGACTCAATCAATAACACACACTTCAGACGTTCCATAGGAAATGACTAGACAGCAGAGGAAGTCTGCTGGATGATGTATCACACGTGCGCGCACACACACATACACACACACGCACATGCACACACACACACACGCACACGCGCACACACACACGCACATGCACACACACACACACACACACACGCACACGCACACGCACACACACTTGTTTCTAGGGATTTGACACTCATCAACAATAGCCAGGATTATCCAGTGTCATTAATGGAGAGATACACTGAGTCTAGGAAAAGCAGTGATGAAGACAGGGACAACGAGAGGAGGAGGGGATAAGGGAGAGGAAGAGGAAGAGGGGAGAGATTGCAGTGTTTGAAGGAAAGTAAGAAATATATACAGTTATGTGTGAGAGAAGTGAAAGGAAGAGAGAGTGAGGGTCAGAAAGAGGTAAGAGAGAGCGAGACAAAGAGAGTGATATAGACACAGAGAGGAGTGAGAGAGAGGTGAGAGGAGAGAGAGGTGAGATAGAGAAAGGGAGAAAAAGAGGTGTGTGTGTTTTAGAGAGAGAGAGAGGGAGGGATGGACGGTAAGAGAAAGAGAGAGAGCGAGAACGAGAGAGAGAGGTGAAAAGAGGAGGCAGTCACTCTTGTCTGAGTGATGGTGTACCTCTGCAGGACCTTGAGCAAGGGTTAATGGACTATATCTGTTATTAACACACACACACACCAAGCCGCCAGTCCTACTGGAAAAAACAACATTGTAAAGGCCACAGTGCTTCCACTTAGACAAATGTTTTTACTCCCTGCCTTTGCATTCAATTTGTTTCTTAAGCCGCTTGAATACCTTATTTACCCATTTACAGGGCTAGATGGAGTGAATTAATGTCCCCACACCTTCCCCTGACTACAGCCGCCCTTTATCTTCACCCATAGGGGAAAACAGAGGCAGAGGAAATACAGGACTATAGAGAGACGGTAGTTTGTAAAAAGCTAATGGTCTGTGTGTGTGTGCGTGTGTGTGTTTTATGTCTGTGTGTGCCTGTGTGTGTTTGTGTCGTGGGGGTGGGGGTGGGGTGTATGTGTGTCCTAAAGTACTCTGTTGCTGCTAACATCTGCCACACCAAATGGAATAGAAGGAAAGTGAGTGCCCGGGTTGCTTTGTGTCTCTTGTGACTATTGGCAGGCCAGCACAAACACACAGAGATAAAAGGGTTCCCGTCAGAATGTAGGCTACACTCTGATGGCAGGTCAACTGCACTACTTGCTAAAGATTAAATAGTGACAAGACAGAATGGGGGAGGACACAACTGAACATCAAGTACTCCTACAATTTGTTTACTTTTTTATTTTAATTTATTATTTTTTTTGTGAGGAAATGTAATGTAATAGTTGAATATAATGGCGATGCTGGAATAACAACATTGATGATTCGAAATAATAGTGAATGATAGAATGCCAGTGGTCACTGCTCTCCCTCGGACTGTCATTCTACAAGCTATCAAACCTCATCCCATTCTCCCTCATGACCAACGCTCTCTCCATTCTACAAGCTATCAAACCTCATCCCATTCTCCCTCATGACCAACGCTCTCTCCATTCTACAAGCTATCAAACCTCATCCCATTCTCCCTCATGACAAACGCTCTCTTCATTCCTCCATCCTTTGTTCATCCTTCTTGAACCGTTTCCAATCGAGGTCGATGTGTTCTGACTTGTGCTAATAAGAACACATTCCACTAGAATAACTTTAGATTCTGCTCTCTCTACGTCTCCCTCTATCCATCTCTCTCCGTCTCTCTCGCTCGCTCTCTCTCTCACACACACACACACACACACACACACACACACACACACACACACACACACACACACACACACACACACACACACACACACACGCATACGGACACCCACCCACACACACACACACACACACACACACACACACACACACACACACACACACACACACACACACACGCATACGGACACCCACCCACCCACACACACACACACACACACACACACACACACACACACACACACACACACACACGGGTATGGTAGTCGTGGTAGTTGGACATTGTTAAAGGAATTATCCTGCATGGGTTGTCACTGTGCATTGACACAACCAGGAATTTGTTTCCTTGATAAAGCATAGAATCATCTTGGTATTCATGTCCCTATATGAAAAACTGAATGGAATAAAGATATTCCACTACTCTTGGAAGGAAATTGTATCTCTACTAAAGAGGTGTTTTATAGAAAAACAACATGTTTCAACATTATGTTCAGATTCAGATACAGTTCTATATCCTAGTCATGTGTTACACCAAGGAGAGGGAGAGGGGAAGAGTTGTATGGAAAAGCCCCAGAGTCTGGCTGGTCTGTGGGCTGTGGGGCTGTGGATCAGATCCATCCTTTACGGTTGCTACACCTGATCCCTGGAGAGACACACAGTTTCTCCCTAGAGAGAATCCTGGTAGAAGGGAGTTTTTAGTAATCAGGTAGCGAGAGGGGAAAAGGTGGAGGAGAAAAGGGGTGTAGCGGAGGAGAGACAAAATGAGGCAGAGCGAACGAGAAGAACTGAAGAATGGAGAGAGATAGAGTGTGGGAGATGGGGATGGAGAGAGATAGAGAAACAGAAGGGTGGATTAGTGGGGGAAGAGAAAGAGAGAGGTGTAGAAAGAGACAGTAGAAGGAAGAAACAAAGAAAGGTAGAGAGAAAGAAGAATTGACAGGGTAATCTCCAGAGGGAGAAGAGAAGAGAAGAGAAGAGAAGAGAAGAGAAGAGAAGAGAAGAGAGAGAGAGAGAGAGAGAGAAATGGCAGTGCAATTAACAGCTAACAGTCTGGTTTCCCTCTCCTTACTCAACTGTCACTGAGCATGATTAATCTACAGACCACACACTCACACTCACACACTCACACACTCACACTCACACACTCACACACACTCACACACACTCACACACACTCACACACTCACACACACTCACACACACACACACTCACACACACACAGCTTCATGTATGCAGTTAAAATGAGATGTTGTAAATAAGACTGAGGAGGACAATACATTCTGTAACAGTGCACTGGACCAACATGAATAGTTCATATTGTTATAGTAGAGATCAGATTTAATGTGATCTGATCTAGGGCACATCTATGATTTATACCAGGGGCATCAATCCTCCTAGGTGTGCTGGTGTCCTAAGGATCATGTAGATTCAGGTATGTAAGAGCAGGGTTGGAACACAACCAAGCAGGTGCACTACAGTTAATGTATAGCCTACACTGAATCCAAATATAATCATCATCTTTATTGTGAATTATTTATTTGTCATAGATATTCACTGCAGAGAAAATAATAATAATAATAACTGACCACCTACCAAATGACACATTAACTCTAAACACGCTACAGACAGGTCTCCAAAATAATCTAGGCGATCTGCAATAGTAACCCCATAGCCTTAGCTAGATACACGTTGACAAGCTCTCAAAAAAAATGTAAGTGGCAACCAATCAAAGCATGAAGTTCCACCACCACCAGCATGTTTTTCTCATATAGCTTACCTTTTCCTCTCCGCACCGGCTAGGCGAGCATCCCTTCATGTATAACTGACCCTAGACAACAACACCAGCCCGGTTCTAATAGCGTAAGACCATTTAGCTTTGGGGGAATAAGAGGGAAATGGTCTGGAGCGTCGAAGCTGCACCATCACATACATTCACACACGAAAAACTAATGACTAAATACAATCAGTTGACACCATCTACAAAAATACATGTTCATAACGGCATCAAACCGTATCCATTCCGTGCATCACCGTGCAGATCGGTTCTCATGCCCTCCCTTCCATCATCCCCTGCCCCAGGATGCACCCGAGAGCCACCACCACCACTAAACGGAAAATGACGAAGAAACAAACCGGTAACTTACGTGCGAAAGGGAGAGCTCCGTGCAGGCTGCGGAAACTGTTAAAAATCCACAGCATTGACGTTAACGTGAATGTTGAGACCAGCCCAGGACGGTGCATCTTCGCGTTGATAAAATGCCGAGGGAGAAAACAGGATAAATGAAAGTGGCGGAGAAATATATCCTTTTAGCACGAGACAATGCCTCCCTGCCGCTCGAGAGCTACAGACTGGCGAGGAGAAGACTCCGCGCGCGCGAATCTCTCTTTTCTACCACTTGTTCTCTCTCTCTCTCTCGTTCTCTCTCTCTCTCTCCCTCAATCTTATTGCCTACCAACCAACAGTAGCTATCCTATCTCATCAAGAGAGCGGTATTCGCGATCCCCAACTTTAACGACGTCACAACCAATAACTACATTAGAGGATAGATAGAGACTGTTAATAATTGTTACAATATCAAGCCATTTTTCAGGTAGGCAGCACTCAATGCACTGTCGACTAGTAAGACTGAAAGCTATTTGCTGATGGCTTCATGAAAGAAGCTTCGTTTCGCTCGGAAGTCCAGTGCTGATTGGTGCTGAAGTTGCTCTCTCGCTCTGTCCCTCTCTCCGCTTCCCACTTTCCGGTGGCAGTTGGTATGTTCCTCGCGACGTTCCCGCTGGAATCCTCTTGGGACACCGTGTATTTGTAACCCGCTGTCATATTTAGAAATGATTGCCAGACCTGTTGATTTTTATACATTTAGGATTATTTGAGTATAGATCTACTGTGTTTTCCAGTGATATTCAGTGAAACGACACCTATTACAATAGCAATTATACACATTATAGATAGCATATTGGCTATATAGGCCTACTCTACACATTTAAAAGGGATTGATTCAGGCGATTCAGTCATGATTCAGGTATTACATTCACTTTAAGTGTTAAATTAACAGTCATTGGTGTAAAAGAACCACGGTGTTGGTGTTAATAACTAGTGTCACCCCAAAACCACACCCATCAATATCACATTTCCCAGCATGCTCTGTTTTTGGAATTGTTTGTTTCAATATCTATGTTTTTACATGCACATTGATTGAGTAATTCATATTATGCTACTCATATATAAATAACATACATTTGTCTAAACCAATCTGTTACTTGGATTTTTGCACTCACTATTAAAATAGTTATTCCAGTTTAAAAGGTTATATAAGATGTATACAACAGTAAAAAGAGTAGGTCGTCTCATAGTCTTCCCAAGCTAGCAGTCATTCTGGATGCAGGTTGTGGGTGAATAGTCATTCTAAATGTTGGATATCCCCACTCTGGCTGAATTCCAATAGATATTACACATCTGCAAGCCAGCATAATGTGATTTACAGGCCTGATGTGACCTGTAAACAAACTATGAGTTTCAGGCGACTGTAAAACTATGCCTGCAAAATAAGGCCTTCTGAAATACTTGCTGTATTGTGTTAAGGATTTACATTTTAATTATAACATATTTCATTTCGATTTCACTTGGTGAAGGCCACAGGACTGAAAATAATTTAAAGAAACAACCATGTCTCTGTCACTAACAAATACACATGTACAGTCATAGGTGGTAACTCTACAATTCAATCAAAAGGCAAGGCATGGTATAACATATGCAAATAAAGCTATAGACGAAGCAGTGTGTTAATATGACCCTGAAAAGTGTGGACCCGATTTAACACTGGAGAATATGCTGTATAGTCAACAGGAGTGGGATAGAGAAAGGGTAGGTTGATCACTGTAAAATGTTAATGTATCTATCCCATCAAGAGTATCTTAAATAAGACAAAACATCTGTCGTCGCCCCCCATAAAAAAGCTGTGCTTTACTTTTCCTACTAGCACTGACTTTGCTTATAGCTTCTTTATTGAGGAAAAATATACTGACTACGACTGTTATATGTGGGGGTCTCTCCTAGCTATCTTAAGATGAATACACTAAGTCACTCTGGATAAGAATTTCTGCTAAGTGAGTCAAATGTGAAGTGTGAAAATGTAAATTAGTTTCATGATATGATCTTGTAGACCTATATTTGATAGATACTGAAGTATACTAAACTCAGAAGCCTATCAACTAAAATGTGTTGAGGACTGTAAATTAGTTTTTTCATAGTTGCCGAAATGCCACGTATGTCCACTTATATCAGTGCATTCGTAACCACCTAACCATTACAAAACTTATGTTAGAGCAAATAAGCTTCACGCAACAAATTAACAATTACATTTTTTGTTGACCAAATTCAACTCTCTCGTTGACATCCTTACAAAACTCCTCACTTCGTGGTCTTATTTTCGTGGGGCAGATTTTGTGCGGAGGAGACGCTTCCCTGTTTCCTCTCTGACAACACATAAGAATGCCAAAATGGCTCCTACACTAGACTATATTTTCAGCATTTCACTCCTAAATGAAATTCTGCAGAATTGACTTATGTTAATTAGTGACCTTCAGTGTCAATCGCTCTGTGGATTATTAGCATATTCTCAAAATAGCACTGGAAGTACTGAAGATTATAAACATCTACACTGTCTTGTGCACTAAGCTTTCCATATGTCTGCTTGTATTATGTCACACTTTACACCATTATTATAATAATACCGTATGTAGTCTAAAGTGTGACCAAATACAAGAAGACATATACATTTCAGTAGGCTAATGTTAGAATATTACTAATATTAGTAGTAATATTATAAAATGATTATTATAATATGTATTATTATATTATATAGCCTAGCTTCTATCAGAATAGATCATTGTATGTTATAGTATCTGAATATACGGTTAGCCTACATGTTATATTGTCAGAATGTACTGTGTACTGTACTTGTGTACAGTATGTTGAATGACTGAAATATGCTAAAATAAAAGAGCACACACCTGTGGAGGAAAACATTTTGGAGTATACAAGTATACCAATGTCCTGGGGTTCAAATAGGTGTTAACTCCAATATACTCCCATTTGTTTTTGTAAGCATACTACTGTTGTAGATCAGTGTGTTGTGAAAAGCCAGAGCAAGGCTTGAACCAGTGACCTTGTAATTACAGGGTAAGCACATTATCTCCTGTGCCATAAATGCACAGACTACTATGTCTGGGATTCTTGAATGTCAGGACAATCCTAGTCCGACAGAGAAAATGTATTGTTATAGTAGAGCTACATATATATTTTTTTATTATTTGAACTTTAAAAAAAAATACATTTAGGGGTATTTTTCTAAATATTTTCAATATTATTAATTTCCATGTCAGGAAATTCCCTTCTCCAGAGCAAAGGATCACATTTTCAAAAAACTGTCAAGAATAATCAATAACTGATACAGGATCTCATGTAGTTTCTTCCTATAGACCTCTCTGACTAATATTTCTCTCATAACTGTGATTCCTGAAAAAAATTCTAAATGAATCAGAAATGAGCATCTATACCATGACAACTCCTTCTTCATCTCCTGATTACATGTAGTGCAATGAGACAACGCATGGTCCTGAAGGTCGTCTACTTTTGAAATCACCAAACAATATCGAAATCACCATGGTCACAACCATAACCTGTCAACTCCATCTCCCTTATAGATTAAGATAGAATATGAGTTTTGGTTCAAATATGTTCATTTTAAATATGTTTTATAGTCATAAAGCAACTGAGGAAAAACACAATTACTACTAAGTGTAGCACTTCAACAATGAAGAAAAAAATGCAATTTGTCAACTCCGTAAAACATAAACTACATCAGATGTTTGACAGTCACCACCGTCAGAGTGCTGAAAGGTCTAATAGAAGGGATATGTTTTATTGGGGATTTTTAAATTAAGACATTTTCACATTTTACAAATGTTTTTATTGTACTTTTGTTTTTAGAGACAAAACTGTCTTTTGAGTATCTGTTGTCAACTCCATCAGAGGCTTGTCAACTCCGTCAGAGGCTTGTCAACTCCATCAGAGACTTGTCAACTCCATCAGAGGCTTGTCAACTCCATCAGAGGCTTGTCAACTCCGTCACGGATGGCTAACCCCTCTAAGATACATTTTCTTGTCAATATTTGGAATACATTTTTAATCACTGTTCTGCAAAATATGCTTCAATTATTGAAGTACATTACACGGCCAAAAGTATGTGGACACCTGCTCATCGAACATCTAATTTCAAAATCATGAACATTAATATGGAGTCGGTCCCCCCTTTGCTGCTGTAACAGCCTCCACTCTTCTGGGAAGGCTTTCCAATAGCCTAGGAACATTGCTGTGGGGACTTGCTTCCATTCAGCCACGAGAGCATTAGTAAGGTCGGGCACTGATGTTGGACGATTAGAGCTGGCTCGCAGTCGGCGTTCCAATTCATCCCAAATGTGTTCGATGGGGTTGAGGTCAGGGCTCTGTGCAAGCCAGTTACCTTCTTCCCAACGATCTCGTCAAAACATTTCTGTATGGAAATTGCTTTGTGCACAGGGCCATTGTCATGCTGAAATAGGAAAGGGCCTTCTCCAAGCTGTTTCCACAAAGTTGGAAGCACAGAATCATCTACAATGTCATTGTATGCTGTAGCGTTAAGATTTCCCTTCAATGGAACTAAGGGGCCTAGCCCGAACCATGAAAACAGCCCCAGACCATTATTCCTCCTCCACCAAACTTTTCAGTTGGCACTATACATTCGAGCAGTTAGCGTTCTCCTGGCATCTGCCAAACCCAGATTAGTCCGTTGGACTGTAGGATGGTGAAGCATGATTCATCACTCCAGAGAACACATTTCTACTGCTCCAGAGTCCAATGGCTGTGAGCTTAACACCTCTCCAGCCGATGCTTGGCAATGCGCATTGTGGTCTTAGGCTCGCGTGCTGCTATGAGGCCATGGAAACCCATTTCATGACGCTCCCAACAAACAGTTCTTGTGCTGAAGTTGCTTCCAGAGGCAGTTTGAAACTCGGTAATGAGTGTTGCAACCGAGGACAGATTATTTTTATGCGCTACGTGCTTTAGCTCTCGCCGGTCCCGTTCTGTGAGCTTGTGTGGCCTATCACTTTGCGGCTGAGCTGTTGTTGCTCCTACATTTCCACTTCACAAATAAACGCAAAACACAATTATTTTCCATCAATATTGCCCCTGTCTGTCGGTGTGGTGCATGCGTTTGTCTAACACTGTGTAGCCAGTTGTGATAACCATCTTGTGGCTGGGTTGAAATAAATACTTTCCCCAAAACCTTATCAATTAAATGTTAACTGTAAAATAGGCTTACCTAACGGAAGTATATCATGACTAAGTATATTATTTGTATATATTATTTGTTATTTGCAATCTTTGCCATGAAATGAGCAGCAGCAGTACCAAACCATCTGCTATACCGTCACATTAGACGACACTTTCATTACTAGCTAGATGCACAATTAAAGGGCCAGATATGCAATTAAAGGGGCATTACACCAAAAAAATCAAAATTTGTTTGTTTTCTTCCAGACTTTTTCTTAATTAAAAAACAATTCTGATCTGATTTACGCATTGACATGGACACAGAACATTCAAGTTTGTTGTTTCTCTATGAACAATTGTAATTCTAAAACCATGAACAGAGTGGTGCAGCGGTCTAAGGTACTGCAACTCAGTGCAAGAGGTGTCACTACAGTCCTTGGTTCAAATCCAGGCTGTGTCACATCCGGCTGTGGTTAAGAGTCCCATAGGGCGGCGCACAATTGGCCCACCGTTGTCCAAGGTAGGCCGTCATTGTAAATAAGAATTAGATTTTAAGTGACTTGCCAAGTTAAATAAAGCTTAAAATAAAAATTGAGAACATAATTTGGGAAAATAAAGATTTTATTACAGTTTTTTATTAACCCTTATTTTACCAGGTATATTGACAGAAAACTTTTATAGTGCAACTCAATATTAGGAAGGTGTTCTTAATGTTTTGTACACTCAGTGCTATAAAACAAAACAAAAATAAGTTTGGAGATGTGTATTACGTATTTGAATCATCTGATGTTAGAATGAAACAATCCAGGCCTTTAAACACTCCTCGGACAATACATGTAAATGTAAAAAGCCTTTTATGTTGTCTGACGGAGTTGACATAAATCCACTTTATTGCATTTTATGAAGATTCATTTTTTTAAAGTTGTTAATTTACATAGACCAAAGTATCAGCTATCACACTATCTAAATATATACAGTGGCAAGAAAAGTATGTCAACATTTGGATTTCCTGAATTACCTGGATTTCTGCATACATTTAATCTTCATCTAAATCACAACAATAGACAAACACAGTGTACAGAAACTAATAACACAAACATTATTGTATTTTTCTTGAATACATCATTTAAACATTCACAGTGTAGGTTGGAAAAAGTATGTGAACTCCTAGGCTAATGACTCCTAGGCTAATGACTAGAGTTGCCCTGCCCTATAAAAAACACTCACAACATTTTAGTTTGCTATTCACAAGAAGCATTGCCTGATGTGAACCATGCCTCAAACAAAAGAGAGCTCATAATTATTCACTTGCATAAAGCTAGAAAGGGTTACAAAAGTATCTCTAAAAGCCTTGATGTTCATCAGTGCAAAGTAAGACAAATTGTCTATAAATGGAGAAAGTTCAGCACTGTTGCTACTCTCCCTGTGAGTGGCCATCTTGCAAAAATTACTGCAGGAGCACAGTGCAGAATGCTCAGTGAGATTAAGAAGAATCCTAGAGTGTCAGCTAAAGACTTCCAGAAACCTCTGGAACATGCTAACATCTCTGTTGACGAGTCTACGACACGTAAAACACTAAACAAGAATGGCGTTCATGGGAGGACACCAAGGAAGAAGCCACTGCTGCTGCACCTCTGAAGTTCGCAAAAGAGCACCTGGATGTTCCACAGCGCTACTGGCAAAATATTCTGTGGACAGATGAAATTAAAGTTGAGTTGTTTGGAAGGAACACACAATACTATGTGGGAGAAAAAAAGGCACAGCACACCAACATCAAAACCTCATCCCAACTGTAAAGCATAGTGGAGGGAGCGTCACGGTTTGCGGCTGCTTTGCTGTCTCAGGGCCTGGACAGCTTGCAGGAGAATGTTAGGCTATCTGTCTGTCAATTGAAGCTCAACAGAAGCTGGGTGACGCAACAGGACAATGACCCAAAACACAGAAGAAAATCAACAACAGAATGGCTTCAACAGAAGAAAATACGCCTTCTGGAATGGCCCAGTCAAAGTCCTGACCTCAACCCGATTGAGATGCTGTGGCATGACCTCGAGAGAGGTTCAAACCAGACATCCCAAGAATATTGCTGAACTGAAACAGTTTTGTAAAGAGGAATGGTCCAAAATGCCTCCTGACCATTGTACAGGTATGATCTGTAACTACAGAAAACGTTTGGTTGAGGTTATTGCTGCCAAATGAGGGTCAACCAGTTATTAAATCCAAGGGTTCACATACTTTTCCACCCTGCACTGATAATTTTTACACAGTGTGTTCAATAAAGACATGAAAATGTAAAATTGTTTGTGCGTTATTAGTTTAAGCAGACTGTGTTTGTCTATTGTGACCTAGATGAAGATCTGAAGATCAGATCACATTGTATGACCAATTTATGCAGAAATCCAGGTGATTCCAAAGGGTTCACACACTTTTTCTTGCCACTGTATTTCAAATTTTGTTAATATAATGAAAAGATTATAGATTGTCCCATCGTTCAAACATCTCTGAGGTAGATGATGCAGTGCTCTGTCATACAGAGATGCTACGTCTACTTTGGTTGCCACTTAGCACTGGCCCACTTCACCCATTAACTGTCATGTTGCTATCTTCAGGTTTCTGCACCCAACATTCTGCTAATAGGCTATTCATTCCATGACAATACCTACTTCTGGATGATGTAGCGTTTCTGTATTCTTGTAGTTCCAAGCCTCCAGCCAGCCAATGACGTTAACATCTATTCAGTATTCAGGATAAAAGATCCAATATTGCCATGGCCTCGCACTCATATGTTCATTCACTCCCCAAATTAACTAGAGATCCAATTTAGCACCTTCATAATGTTCTCCCTTATCTGATCTCAAGCTCTTTTCAACCCCAATAACATGACACAGAGGAGAATTCAAAGGTCTGTCATATCAACGCAGGTGAAAGCTACTGTACATACCCTAAGAAGAGAGAGAGTAAGAAAAAGAGAAAGGCGCCTCCCGGGTGGCGCAGTGGTTAAGGGCGCTGTACTGCAGCGCCAGCTGTGCCATCAGAGTCCCTGGGTTCGTGCCCAGGCTCTGTCGTAACTGGCCGCGACCGGGAGGTCTGTGGGGCGACGCACAATTGGCCTAGCGTCGTCCGGGTTAGGGAGGGATTGGTCGGTAGGGATCTCCTTGTCTCATCGCGCACCAGTGACTCCTGTGGCGGGCCGGGTGCAGTGCGCGCTAGCCAAGGTTGCCAGGTGCACGGTGTAGCCTCTGACACATTGGTGCGGCTGGCTTCCGGGTTGGATGCACGCTGTGTTAAGAAGCAGTACGGCTGGTTGGGTTGTGTATCGGAGGACGCATGACATTCAGCCTTCGTCTCTCCCGAGCCTGTATGGGAGTTGTAGCAATGAGACAAGATAGTAGCTACCACAACAATTGGATACCATGAAAAAGGGGTCAAATTAAAAATAAATAAAAGAGAGGGAGAGAAACCATCACTTTAGAGCAGCGGTCTCCTTTTCTAGCATCAGAGCTACTTTTTTTTTTTTAAGTAATATGTTGCGAGTTGCTCATTTTTTTCTAGCTTTCAAATGATAGAATAACTAACTATCTATGAAGTAATGACTCGGGACGTCGGTTGTAGATGAACACTTATTTGTAGTAATAATACTTCTGTTACATTTTACCACTTAGAATTCTACAAAACAAAAGGAAGTTGCTAGCAAAAGCCAGAATAATCACTTGTCACTTGTACCTAACTGCCGCGCTCTCGTTTTTCTTACTTCCATGTTTCAAAGCATTCTGGTACTTGTACATTATTGTACATATGTAAAAAACTGTAAATTAAAAAATATTTAGATACAGCTCAATGAATTAACTGTAAACATTCACTCTCTAACCCATTAAAGTTACAACACAAGAAGGCACATTCTTCTCTTCTTCTCTCCCTTGCAACTCTTCTGTAGGTCCTTAGTGTACAAGAGAAAGTAGTGCACTATCTTTTCTGTTAATACACCTGGTAAAATAATGGTTCATTAACAACTCTAAGGGGGGGCCTATAAAATCAGAGATTTTTCCCAAAGTCTATTTGATATTTTCCCAAATTATCTTCTCAGTTGACTTTTCCTGGTTTTAGATTACTTTTGTATTTTTTTATGTCTGGAAGAAAACTATCACGTTTATACATTTTTGTGTAATTCCCCTTTAATTGAGCATCCGGCCCTTTAATTGCACATCTAGCTTGTGAGGAATGTGCCATCTAATGTGCTGGTCTAGTGATGGTTCTGTACTGTTGCTGCTCATTTCATAGTAGACTTTGCAAATAACATATAATATACAAATTATATACTTCCTCATGATATACTTCTACTAGGTAAGCCTACTCTGCAGTGAACATTTAATTGAGAAAGTTTTGGGGAAGGTATTTCTGTCAACCCATAAGTTATCACATCAACTGGCTACACAACTGGACTGATAGACAGACACTCGCACCACACAGACAGACAGACGGGCAATATTGCTGGAAATTAATTGTCAGATATTGTGTTATGTTTGGCTTTTTAAGCCAAGAATGGATAACCATGGGTGTGATAATGTCAACATTGCGTTGATTAGATAATAGTTGAGAGCTCGCTGTGTCAGATACTTGTGAGATTTGTTTATGACAGTTTGTGGTGTAATGTGAAAATTGCATGTACTTTCAGAACTGTTTGGCGAGCTGCTCGTAGGTGGACTGCGAGCTACTGGTAGCCCATGATCAACCTGTTGGAGACCTCTGTTTTAGAGTGAAAGAAAAAGACAAAAAGAGAAAGGAAATTGCTGACCTCATTGATTTACTGTTAGCAAACAGGAAAAACAATTTCCCTTTCCAATAACCTCAAGGGTCATACAAGTTTCCTTTTCTCAAAAAAAGAGAGAGAGGGAGATAAAGTAAGTGCTCTCACATAAGCAGCTTTATTGTAATGAGTAATGTCAGGGAGTAATTGGTTTCTGAAACGTTTCATGAGCTCAATTAGCTAAATGAGTCTAAAGGATGGAGAGAGAAGGGGAAAGAGAGAAGGAGAGGCAGAAGTAGGGACATAGAGAGAGCAAGCGAGAGATAGAGAGAGAGGGAGAGAAACAGATAGAGAGAGAAGGGGAAAGAGAGAAGGAGAGGCAGAAGTAGGGACAGAGAGAGAAAGAGAACATATAGAGAAAAAAAACAGAAGAAAGAAACGGCACAGATCCTGATGACCCGATACCCTCACTCTCCTTCCCCCATGATTGGTTGGGCAAGGATTCTGATTATCTACTTCCTTTGTCCTCATTGGCCCTCAGATCTCTAAGAGCTTAGGATAGGTGGAAGACAGGAACATTGGGGGCATTAACCACAGAACTGTTCACATCAGAAAGTTTAGTTCATTATAGCATTACAGAATGGTGCTGTCCTCACACAGGTCAGAGAAGGAAGACACTGATGGTGGTATTTTGTATTTGTATTTATTATGGATCCTCATTAGCTGCTGCCAAAGCAGCAGCTACTCTTCCTGGGGTCCAGCAAAATGAAAGCAGTTCACACCATTTTAAAACATTACAATACATTCACAGATTTCACAACACACTGTGTGCCCTCAGGCCCCTACTCCACCACTACCACATATCTACAGTACTAAATCCATGTGTATGTATAGTGCATATGTTATCGTGTGTGTGTGTGCATGTGTGTGTGTGTGTGCCAATGTTTGTGTTGCTTCACAGTCCCTGCTGTTCCATAAGGTGTTTTTTTAATCTGTTTTCTAAATCTAATTTTACTGCTTGCGTCAGTTACTCTATGTGGAATAGAGTTCCATGTAGTCATGGCTCTATGTAGTACTGTGTTCCTCCCATAGTCTGTTATGGACTTGGTGACTGTAAGGAGAGACCTCTTGTGGCATGTCTGTTGGGGTATGCATGGGTGTCCAAGCTGTGTGCCAGTAGTTTAGACCGACAGCTCGGTGCATTCAACATGTCAACATGTCAATACCTCTCATAAATAAAAGTAGTGATGAAGTCAATCTCTCCTCCACTTTCACATGCATATTATTAATATTAGATCTCTGTGTACATCCAAGGGCCAGCTGTGCTGCCCTATTCTGAGCCAATTGCAATTTTCCTAAGTCCTTTTTTGTGGCACCTGACCACTCGACTGAACAGTAGTCCAGGTGCGACAAAACTAGGGCCTGTAGGACCTGTCTTGTTGATAGTGTTGTTCAGAAGGCAGAGCATCGCTTTATTATAGACAGACTTCTTCCCATCTTAGCTACTACTGCATCAATATGTTTTGACCATGACAGTTTACATTCTAGTGTTACTCCAAGCAGTTTAGTCATCTCAACTTGCTCAATTTCCACATTATTTATTACAAGATTTAGTTGAGGTTTAGTTTTTACTGAGTGTTTTGTTCCAAATACAATGCTTTAAGTTTTAGAAATATTCCTTGCCACCCACTCTGAAACTAACTGCAGGTCTTTGTTGAGTGTTGAAGTCATTTCAGTCGCTGTAGTAGCTGACGTGTATAGTGGTGGTGAAGTTATTATTATTATTATTATCTCAGAGCTCATAACCTGAGGGGAGATGGCCTGAGGGGAGATGCAGTTAGTTTCAGAGTGGCCAGAGAGCCCGTGGCCTGAAGGGAGATGCATATAGACCACATCCCCCTCATCCAGATTTAATGTCAAAGTATTAGATATGTACTCATTATACCCATCATCCTGGTCATTATTATTCATCAGTCTCTTGTCATTGTGGTAAAGGTAAACACCAAAGGTTTGTAAACTGCGCTCCTCAAAGGCAGTGCATCTGATGTAGTAGACTTCTCTCACTGGTGCTGTGAAGATGCCTGCATCAGAGGAGAAGCAGGGAGTGATCATCACTGTCCATCTCTCATAGACACTGCTAGTAATACTGAACTGTAGCTGGATCCAGTCTGTGTTCAACTCACATTTTATTTGTCACATGGGCTGAATACAACAGGTGTAGACTTTACTAGGAAATGCCCCAAGACAATTCGAACTGGCAACAGACAAACAGAGAACACAGGTATAAATACACAGGGGATAATGGGGCAGATGGCCGACACCTGGAGGGGGGTGGAGACAAGCACAAAGACAAGTGAAACAGATCAGGGTGTGAAAGTCAGTGTCGAGGCACAGATCTGGGGAAGGGTATCAAAAAATGTCTGCATTGGTCAGGGAGGTGACCAACAACCCGATAGTTCCTCTGTGGAGATGGGAGAAACCTCCAAAAGGACAACCATCTCTGCAGCACTTCACACGTCCTTTATGGTAGAGTGGCCAGACGGAAGCCACTCTTCAGTAAAAGGCACATGACAGCCCGCTTGGAGTTTGCCTAAAGACTCTCAGACCATGAGAAACGAGATTCCCTGGTCTCGTGAAACCAAGATTAAACTCTTTGGCCGGAATGCCAAGCATCACATCTGGAGGAAACCTGCCACCATCCCTACGGTGAAGCATGGTGGTGGCAGCATCATTCTGTGGGGATGTTTTTCAGTGACAGCAACTGGGGCAAAGGTTCACCTTCCAACAGGACAATGACCCTAAGAACAAAGCCAAGACAATGCAGGAGTGGCTTCGGGACAAGTCTCTGAATGTCCTTGAGTGGCCCAGCCAGAACCCAGACTTGAACCCAATCTAACATCTCAGGAGAGACCTGAAAATAGCTGTGCAGCAATGCTCCCCATCCAACCTGACAGAGCTTGAGAGGATCTGCAGAGAAGAATTGGAGAAACTCCCCAAATAGAGGTGTGTCAAGCTTGTAGCATCGAGGCTGTAATCACTGCCAAAGGTGCTTCAACAAAGTACTGAGTAAAGAGTCTGAATACTTATGTAAAAGTCAAGGGGTCTGAATACTTTCCAAAGGCACTGGATATACTCTCACAAGCTGTCACTCTGGCCTCCCTGGCTGAAACAACATGAAGAGAAGCATTAATAAATAAAAAACACAATGAAAACCAAATATCAATTCTACTTTTTTTATAAACAGGAATTCAATTTGAGTTAATCAAAAATGTTGATTAGACCATTAAGTAACAATTAGATTGAATGATCAGTGTTAATTTCCTCTCTCTTCATCTCCTCCAACTCCGTCTCACTGGAACTCAGTCTGCCCTCCAAGACTGCAGTTAGTGAAAAACAGTAGTTAACCAATGTAATGGAGTTGGTCTGGTGAGCCATGCTCCTGTGATGAGTAACCTTGACTGAGAACTAAAGACTTGCATTATCTCCCTAACCTAAGCGTCTTTTAGGACAGACAACCAAGGTTCAAACCCACTCTGTCACACTCACATACACTAAAATTATGCAAAGGATTATAGTGAATCTCTTCTTTTCCTTACCTGCTTTCCCACTCTCGCTGGCTGTCACTCTGGCCTCCGGGGTTAACATCACTTGCAACCAAACACAGTTCCCTCAACAATCAGTTCTAAAGGAACAATCAGTCCAATTATGATCAAGTAATAAACATAAACAAAGAAATGGAATTTCAACTGTAATTTATTCTTACACAATGATTATGTGTGATGTGGCTTTATAATATTACCTGCATTCTCTGTCTTCAGCTCCTCCAACTCCTCACTGGCTGTCACTCTGACCCCCATGGCTGACAGTTCAGCTGCTTGTCCTAGAATTATGGGAAATATTTTCTCCAAAATCTGTAGATATTTTACTGTACTGACTTCACAATGAACCAAACAAATGTTAATGTTTCTACATAATGAGGCATTACCTGCATTGTCTTTCTCCAGCTCCTCCACCTTGTTCTTCTGGAGCTGCTGTTGAGTGGTGGTGATGCTCAGCTCCTCTCTAAGAGCCGTCACCTCCTTTTTCTGCTCCTCCACCTCCTTCTCACTGGCTGTCACTCTGGCCCCCATAGCTGACAGTTCAGTTGTTGATCCGCCAATGAACTGACCTCATTAATCCCAATGCTTCTAATAAATCCTGCTACAACCTTCGACGAGTCATCAAACAGGCAAAGTGTCAATACAGGACCAAAGTTGAATCCTACTATGCTGGCTCTGACGCTTGACAGATGTGGCAGGACTTGCAAACTATCACGGATTACAAAGAGAAACCCATCTGAGAGCTGCCCAGCGATGCGAGCGTACCAGACGAGCTAAATGCCTTCTATGCTTACTTCTAGGCAATCAACACTGAACCATGCATGAGAGCAACAGCTGTTCCGGATGAATGTGCTTACTTCTAGGCAATCAACACTGAACCATGCATGAGAGCAACAGCTGTTCCGGATGAATGTGTGTTCTGTCTTGAATGTCTTGTTCTCCATAGCCGATGTGCGTAAGAGCTTTAAATAGGTTAACATTCCCAAGGCTGCAGGGCCAGACGGAATAACAGGATGCATACTCAGAGCATGTGACAAACAGCTATCAAGTGTCTTCACTGACATTTTCTTTATTTTGTGTTTTTTTGTTGTTGTTGAATTTTACAAATTTTTCATTTTTACAATTTCATGGTAGCTACTATCTTGTCTCATCGCTACACCTCCCGTACTGGCTCGGGAGAGACGAAGGTTGAAAGTCATGCGTCCTCAGATACACAACCCAACCAAGCCGCACTATTTCTTAACACAGCGCCATCCAACCCGGAAGCCAGAGTGTCAGAGGAAACACCGTGCACCTGGCAACCTTGGTTAGCGCGCACTGTGCCCGGCACACCACAGGAGTCGCTGGTGCGCGATGAGACAAGGATTTCCCTACCGGCCAAACCCTCCCTAACCCGGACGACGCTAGGCCAATTGTGCGTCGCCCCACGGACCTCCCGGTCGTGACCGGTTACGACAGAGCCTGGGCGCGAACCCAGAGTCTCTGGTGGCACAGCTGGCACTGCAGTACAGCGCCCCTAACCACTGCGCCACCTGGGAAGTTAGTCTTTAATTTGTCACTTTAATTTGTAAAGTGACTACACATAGATAATAAACAGCGAGTAACAGCAGTGTAAATAGTCCAGGTGGCTATTTGATTAATTGTTCAGCAGTCTTATGGCTTGTGGAGCCTTTTGGTCCGAGACCCTGACGCTGCGGCACCGCCTGCCATGCGGTAGCAGAGAGAACAGTCTAGGACTTGGGTGACTGGAGTCTTTAACAATTATTTGGGCCTTCCTCTGACACCGCCTAGTATATAGGTCCTGGATGTCAGGAAGCTTGGCCCCAGTGATAAACTGGGCTGTACCCAGCACCCTCTAGTGTCTTACAGTCAGATGCGGAGCTGTTGCCATACCAGGTGGTGATGCAACCTGTCAGGATGTTCTCGATTGTGCAGCTGTAGAACTTTTTGAGGATCTGGGGACCAATACCAAATCTTTTCAGTCTCCTGAGGGGGAAAAGGTGTTGTCGTGCCCTCTTCACGACTGTCTTGGTGTATTTGGACCATGATAGTTTGTTGGTGATGTGGACACCAAGGAACTTGAAACTTTTGGCCCACTCCACTTCAGCCTCTTTGGCCCTTCTTTTCCTGTAGTCCATGATCAGCTCCTTTGTCTCACTCACATTGAGGGAGAGGTTGTTGTCCTGGCACCACACTGCCAGGTCTCTGACCTCCTCCCTATAGTCTCATAATTGCCGGTGATCAGGCCTAACACTGCTTGGCCACGCAGTCGTGGGTGAACAGGGAGTACAGGAGGAGACTAACCACGCACATCTGAGGGGCCCCAGTGTTGAGTATCACCGTAGCAGACGCGTTGTTGCCTACCGTTACCACCTGGGGGCGGCCCGTCAGGAAGTCGGAAGAGGACACAACAAAGCCTCTTCCCCCTCAGGAGGCTGAAAATATTTGTTATGGGCTCTCAGATCCTCAAAAAGTTCTACAGCTGCATCATTGAGAGCATCTTGACTGGCTGCATCACCGCTTGGTAGGACAACTACAAGACACTCGACCGCAATGTGTTACAGAGGGTGATGAGTATGGCCCATTACATCACCGGGGCCAAGCTCCCTGCCTTCCAGGACCTCAATATCAGACGGTGTCAGAGGAAGGCCTAAAACATTGTCATTGAGTCCAGACACCCATTTACTCCAGACACCCAAGCCATAGACTTTTCTCCCTGCTACCGCATGGCAAGCGGTATTAGTGCACCAAGTCTGGAACCAACAGGACCCAGAACAACTTCTACCCCCGAGCCATAAGACTGCTAAATAGCTAACCAAATAGCTTCCCAGACTACCTGCATTGATCCTTCCCAGACTACCTGCATTGAACTCTTTTGCACTGACTATATGCACACACACTGGACTCTACCCACACACTCACACATACTTACACTGACACCCCAACACACACACACACACACACACACACACACACACACACACACACACACACACACACACACACACACACACACACACACACACACACACGCACGCACGCACGCACACACACACACACACACACACACTACATACTCCCACAAACTTTCACACTCACAACATACGCTGCTGCTACTGTCTATTATCTATCCTGTTTCCTAGTCACTTTACCCCTACCTACAGTATATGTACCATAGCTAACTCAATTACCTCGTACCCCGGCATATCGACTTTGTTCGACTTTGTTCCCTGTATACAGCCATGTTGTTTTTCATCGTTAGTGTTACTCTATTAACACTGTGTTAATTCCTTCTGTCACTATTTACATTTTTTAGCTTATTGTTTTAATCTTATCTTTAACTTACATTGTCAAAAAGGACCCGCGTAAGTAATGCCACGTTTAGATGGTACGAGGTAGACGGTAGACCAGATGTCATTCTTTTCAATGAGAGCACAACAGTAAATGCTGTCGCATTCTGTTCCTCCAGTCAAAGTTGAAATCGTTGCTCATCTACCAGGTCCCCACTGTCCTTCAGTTTTATCTCCATCTCTTTATTCTAAGACTCAATTATGGACACTCTTACTGACAGTTTTATCTCCATCTCTTCATTCTAAGACTCAATTATGGACACTCTTACTGACAGTTTTATCCCCATCTCTTCATTCTAAGACTCAATTATGGACACTCTTACTGACAGTTTTATCTCCATCTCTTCATTCTAAGACTCAATTATGGACACTCTTACTGACAGTTTTATCTCCATCTCTTCATTCTAAGACTCAATTATGGACACTCTTACTGACAGTTGTGGCTGCTTCGCGTGATGTTGTGTTGTCTCTACCTTCTTGCCTTTGGGGTGTTGTCTGTGCCCAGTAATGTTTGTACCATGTTTTGTGCTGCTGCCATGTTGTTGTTATGTGGTGTTGCCATGCTATGTTGTTGTCTTAGGTATATTTTTATGTAGTGTTGTGGTGTCTCTCTTGTCGTGATGTGTGTTTTGTCCTATCATTTTTTTTTAATCCCATCCCCCGTCCCCGCAGGAGGCCTTTTGCCTTTTGGTAGGTCGTGATTGTAAATAAGAATTTGTTCTTAACTGACTTGCCTAGTTAAATAAAGGTTAAATAAAATAAATTCACCCTGGCTTCAATGTTCTTCAGCAGTCTTGGACAGTCAGCTCCGCTCTCTATTTCACCACCATATCTCTCAGCTCCTTCAGCCGTCTCTGTAGCTTCAGTCTTTTGGCTCTCGATATGAACCACTTCCACCCTGATCTCTCCCTTCACTGTGACCTTGTTGAGTGATGCCATTATCTCTGACCCCTCCACTCTCTCTCTGAGCCCATGCTCCAGACAGACAGACCATCAACACCAGCAGAGCTACAGCACCACTTATTCTGAAATAAAACCCCTTCGGAAATGATGTAGTCTATGAATCTCAGTCCCCTTCTTTCTTTAAATACACTCACAACATAGTGAGCCAATGAATTAGAATTTAGCATATGTTTCTGAAGCACACTTTAAAACTGAAGCCAAGTATTCAGATAAAGGGAGAAGTGACCACATAGCAGGTCATTTAAATATGTTGCAAAAAGGAGTTTGGAGAGGGTGTATTTTTATATTCGGAAGCTTTTATCGGTAAACTGGTCACCAAAAAAAACTTGTATCACTTAATCAATGTTCGTAATCGCCAACATGTTGAGTTGTGTGGGGTGTCATATGTTGTAAGGGTTGTATCTCTGTGGCGTTACCACGGTGACAGTGGGAAAGTTTGTGTCAGAAAGTCATGTGCTGCAATGGCTTAGGCTGATAAGTAACATGACTGAGTCATCGTTTTAGGTCTGCCTCTGCCGTATATGCCTCCACTCCTCTCTTCTCCCCCTATCTTCCTCATCTCTCCCCTCCATACTCCTCCTTTCCTTTCTCTTCCATAATCTTCCCCTGTTCTCCTCTCTCTTTCCTCCATCCCCTGTTCTCTCCCTCCCACTTGATCTCCTCTTTTCTTTCTTTCTTCTCCTTCCTTCCTTCCTTCCTTCCTTCCTTCCTCTCTTTCCCTCTCCCCTCTCTCGCACATCGACATTAACCTAATTATCTAGTGGCTGTTAGTTTACAGTAGGAAAAGAAGAGAAACCATTTCCAATTACCTCTAGGGTCATACAAGTTTCATTTTTCCAGGAAAGAGAGAGAGAGAGCTACGGTATGGTCTCAAATAAGCAGCTTTCTTTTAGTAATGTCAGGGAGTAATTGGTTTCTGAAACGTTTCATGAGCTCAATTAGCTAAACGAGTATAAAGGATAGAGAGAGAAGGGGAACGAGAGAAGGAGAGGCAGAAGTAGGGACATAGAGAGAGCAAGCGAGAGATAGCGAGAGAGGGAGAGAAACAGAGTGAGAAGGGGAAAGAGAGAAGGAGAGGCAGAAGAAGGGACATAGAGAGAGCAAGCGAGAGATAGAGAGAGAGGGAGATAAACAGATAGAGAGAGAAGGGGAAAGAGAGAAGGAGAGGCAGAAGTAGGGACATAGAGAGAGCAAGCAAGAGATAGACAGAGAGAGAGAGGGAGAGAAACAGATAGAGAGAGAAGGGGAAAGAGAGAAGGAGAGGCAGAAGTAGGGACATAGAGAGAGCAAGCGAGAGAGAGAGAGAGAGAGAGAGAAACAGATAGAGAGAGAAGGGGAAAGAGAGAAGGAGAGGCAGAAGAAGGGACATAGAGAGAGCAAGCGAGAGATAGAGAGAGAGGGAGATAAACAGATAGAGAGAGAAGGGGAAAGAGAGAAGGAGAGGCAGAAGTAGGGACATAGAGAGAGCAAGCAAGAGATAGACAGAGAGAGAGAGGGAGAGAAACAGATAGAGAGAGAAGGGGAAAGAGAGAAGGAGAGGCAGAAGTAGGGACATAGAGAGAGCAAGCGAGAGAGAGAGAGAGAGAGAGAGAAACAGATAGAGAGAGAAGGGGAAAGAGAGAAGGAGAGGCAGAAGAAGGGACATAGAGAGAGCAAGCGAGAGATAGAGAGAGAGGGAGATAAACAGATAGAGAGAGAAGGGGAAAGAGAGAAGGAGAGGCAGAAGTAGGGACATAGAGAGAGCAAGCAAGAGATAGACAGAGAGAGAGAGGGAGAGAAACAGATAGAGAGAGAAGGGGAAAGAGAGAAGGAGAGGCAGAAGTAGGGACATAGAGAGAGCAAGCGAGAGAGAGAGAGAGAGAGAGAGAGAAACAGATAGAGAGAGAAGGGGAAAGAGAGAAGGAGAGGTAGAAGTAGGGACATAGAGAGAGCAAGCGAGAGATAGAGAGAGAGGGAGATAAACAGATAGAGAGAGAAGGGGAAAGAGAGAAGGAGAGGCAGAAGTAGGGACATAGAGAGAGCAAGCAAGAGATAGACAGAGAGAGAGAGGGAGAGAAACAGATAGAGAGAGAAGGGGAAAGAGAGAAGGAGAGGCAGAAGTAGGGACATAGAGAGAGCAAGCGAGAGAGAGAGAGAGAGAGAGAAACAGATAGAGAGAGAAGGGGAAAGAGAGAAGGAGAGGTAGAAGTAGGGACATAGAGAGAGCAAGCGAGAGATAGAGATAGAGAGAGAGGGAGAGAAACAAAAAGACAAAGAGAAGAGACAAATTTGAGAAAAACGTCAAGGATCCTGACAAAGCAATAATCCCCTTTCTCCCTCACCCATGATTGGTTGACAAGGAGTCAGATTCGGTAACTCTCTCCCCTTCCTCTGCCCTCATTGACCCTCGGATCTCTAAGAGCATAGGATAGGTGGAAGCTGTATACTATAGCTCCAACTTTATCAGGATAAAGCAATAACAATTGTTATCACTTCAAGTTGCTGATACTAAAATATCAATGATACAAGAGAGGGTTATCTGGCTTTTGTAATGCTTATTTATTGGTTAGAGAGGAACATTGGGGGCATTAACCACAGACCTGTTCACATCTGTAAACAGGATTAATTACAGCATGGTGCTGCCTTCACATAGGGCAGAGAAGAAAGCCACTGAATGTGGTGAAGTTATTATTATTATTATCCCAGAGTCCACGGCCTGCAGAGAGACACATGTAGACCACATCTCCCTCATCCAGCTCTAGAGACAAAGCATTAGATATGTACTCATAATACTAATCATTGGTGTCATTATTAAACATCCGTCTCTTGTCATTGTGGTAAGGGTAAACAGCCATGGCTTTCCCAGTGCGGTTTTCAAAGGCAATGATCTCCTCTCACTGGTGCTGTGATGATACCGGTATCAGAGGAGAAGCAGGGAGTGATCATCACTGTCCATCTCTCAGACACCGTTAGTAATACTGGACTGTAGCCTGATTCAGTGTGTGTTGGATTAGTGTGGTCAGTACTTGTAGTTGTGTTGTAGGCCCTGCCAGTGTTGGTGAAGACTTTACTGTAGATCAGTGTGGTGTCAGTACTGAAGGGTCCTACCACTCCTGAACGAGTCAAAGCAGCAGAGAGGCCACTTTTGATCTGTCTGAACACAGATGATATACTGAAAATAAGCACACATTATTAAAATACATCTTCATGGCCTTCAGACCCAGGTTTGATCCCAGGCTGTGTCACAACTGGCTGTGACCAGGAGTCCCATAGGGCAGTGCACAATTGGCCCAGCGTCGTCCGGGTTAGAGGCTTTGGAGGGCGGGCTTTACTTGGCTCATTGAGCTCTAGTGACTCCTTGTGGTGGGCTAGGAGCCTGCAGGCTGACTTCGGTCATCAGTTGAACTGTTTTTTCTGGTGCAGCTGGCTTCCAGGTTAAGTGGGCGGGCATTAAGTAACGCGGTTTGGCAGGTCATGCCTCTCCCGAGCCTGTTGGGGAGTTGCAGTGATGAGACTAGATCACAATTGGATATCACGGATTTGGGGAGGAAAAGGGGGATTTAAAAACAAATGCATCTTCATACTGAGAAGAACAATTTATATTTTTTGTCAACGACTAAATTATAATTACCTTACAATCAATGTAATGAGTTTTTAATGGCGTTATGATTTACCTGCGTTCTCTGCAAGCACATGTGCATATCAAATACACTGCTGGAACGCCGATTAAGGTGTTTACTAATAATAAGAATGAATGCTCAGAAAAGGCGAGACAGAAAAGGTTGTCATTTTCAAATAAAATGGAATTCAATATAAGATGATGTTGATTAGATGATGTTGATTAGGCTTATCAAGTAACAATTAACGTTACTCATCTGTTTTACCTGCATTCTCTCTCTTCAGCTGCTCCACCTCCCTCTCTCTGGTATGCAGTTTGGCCTCCAATGCTGGATTTAGAAAGAAACATTTGTGCAGTTTTACTTAGTCAACCTATGTAATGTAAGTGGTTAGGTGAACCACGCTCATGTGATGAGTAACTGTCACATCTACTCTCTCTTCCCCCTCCTCTGGAGTTCGACATCGGCAGTATACTAACATAGGTCCTGGAATCCATCATTTCACACAACTGGCACCAATCATTACGCACACCTGCACTTCATCATGAGGCACTCCTGGACTCCATTACCTCGCTTATATCCTCCCCTATATCTGGAACTCCCTTAGGTTTTTCCCCAGTCAGTATTGTTTATGTGTAGACGCCACTGCTATGTTGTCTCGGTCTGTGTTTGTTGTTTTATTAAACGTACCACCTGCTTCTTGACTCTCAGTGTCTTTGTTACAGAATACTGATTCAAACAATGGAAGCAGCAGGAAAACAGTATCTCCCAGACAGTCGATGAGCAGGGATACCTTCTTTGTCAAGACCACGACCAGCTGGCACAACTGGGGACTGCTATGGAAGAGGTTCTTTGCAGTGTGCAACGTCTCGAATATACCCAGGAGGCGTTGCCGTCAACTAGCGGAGGATACTCTACAACCAGTCGACCCAGCAAGCCAGCACAACAGCCCATTCTGCAACTCGCTCAGGTCAGCAATGCCCGTTTTTCCCTCCCGGATAAATATGACGGCATCTAAATGCCGGGGCTCCCTACTTTAGTGCTCCCTCTACTTTGCCACCAGATGGGAGCCCCCACCACCAGGAGGTCCAAGGTTGCCACGGTTATTTCTCTAATGACTGGGCGGGTGTTGGAATGGGCCACAGCCGTCTGGGAGAGAGGAGAGGAGATGAGAGGAGGAGCTAGATTCATATGCAGGGTTCATGGCTCTGTTTAAATGTATCTTCGATAATCCCTCGGAGGGCAGGGAGGAGGGGGGGTGGTGGTGAGCACCTACTCCAATTACGGCAGGGGGACCAGATGGCACCATCCAGTGGATGGAATTAGCCGGTGCTTCGTACGGTATTCAGAAGAGGTCTGCGCGAGGAGGTCCAGACGGAACTGGCCTGTTGAGACGACAACCTCTACATGGACGCACTCATTGCGATGGCCGTCTATCTGTATAATCTACTTCGCGAGCATCAGTACTCTCATCGCCTCTCTCCCTCCCTCAGGGAACACTCTGGTTCAGAGCCTGAACCCACTGAGGTAGGGGTCACACGCCTCCCTTCAGCAGAGCGATGCAGACGGAGACATCTGGGGCTCTGTCTTTATTGTGGTCAAGGAAGGCACCAGCTCCAGCAGTATCCTGTACTTCCCAACCTGGGATCCATCATAGCAGCACCATCATCTTCCACCTCCTGGGGAATGGGTGAATATTCCCTCTTCGTCACTTCCTGCTAAACTCTTTTTCGTGTCCATCACACTAGTTGACTGTCCCTCATGTACTGTGTCTACAGCGTTAGTGGATTCCGGTGCTGCGGGGAACGCTTCGGGAGAGGGTTCTAACCATATTGCACCTATAATCCCATCCTTTCTCAGCCCCTGTGGTCTGGGACGTAGATGTGGACATCCGTCAGGCTCTGGAGAGGGAGCCCACACCCACTAACTGTCCTCCTGAGCGCATCTATGTTCCCACAGAGATAAGGGATTGGCTGCTGACCTGGGCACACACAGCTGTCATTGCTGGTCATCCAGGTATTTCTCGCACTACCAAATCCATCTCTGAAAAGTACTGGTGGCCAACCTTGGTGCAGGACGTCACTCGCTACGTCGTTGTTACTGATCTCCCCTCTCTTCTCTTTTGGTGGTTGTGGATATATTTTCCAAATACTGTGTCATGTATTGTCATATTATGTCTTGTTCCTGTTCTTTCTCTTCACTCCGTCTCCCTCTGCTGGTCATATTAGGTTACCTTCTCTTCCTCTCCTTCCCCCAGCTGTTCCTCATCTTCTCTAACTACCTCGTTCACCCTTTTCCCACCTGTTCCTTTTTTCCCTCTGATTAGGTCTCTATTTCTCTCTCTGTTCCTGCTTCTGTCTTTGTCAGATTCTCGTTTGAGTTTCTCATGCCAGAACCAAACTATCGTCTTGTTTGCTTCACCCTTGTCCCGTCCTGTCGGAATCTGCCTGTTCATCTGATGCTACGTGTGATCAGGTACCTCTGTCCTCTACGACCCGCGCCTACCCAGAGAGACCAGCAGTCTGTCGCCGCTAACCCAGCTATTCTCCTCTGCTGCTAAGAAGGGGACACTAACCCAGCTATTCTCCTCCGCTGCTAAGAAGGGGGACTCTTCTGTAAATATCAGAAGGACTTTATGATTCATTTGTCGCCCTCTCTGCGGGTTGTCTATTTTGCCATTATATACATCTGAAGAGGATCTATGTCTTCCCTATGTTTTGACATTAAAGGACTCTGTTTTTGTTAAACCGCTTTTGGGTCCTCACTCACGTGCATAACATACTGTCATTTTATCCCTCTCTGGTCTCCCTACTGCTCTCCAGGTTGCTGAGGCACTATTCCAGCAGGTCTTCCGGCATTATTCCCTTCCGGAGGATATTGTCTCTGACCGTGGCCCCCAATTCACATCACGGGTATGGAGAAGCTCAAGGTCACGGTCAACCTCACTTCCGGGTATCGGCCTCAGTCCACCAGGCAGGTGGAAAGGATGAACCTGGAGCTGGGGAGGTTCCTGAGGAGTTACTGTCAGGACCGGCAGGTAGAGTGGGCCCGATTCCTTCCATGGGCCGAGTATGCCAAGAATTTGCTACGTCACTCCTCCACTGTGCTGACTCCCTTCCAGTGTTCTAGGTTTTCAGCCGGCCCTGGCTCCGTGGACCCCAGTCCAGACCGAAGTTCCTGCAGTTGATCAGTTCAGGCGTGCAGAGGTATGGAGCGACATTCACGTGAGACTCCAGTGTGCTGTCCACCATCAGAAGGAGCAGGCAGCCCGCCACCGCAGTGCGACCCCCGTTTTTCATCCTGGAGATCATGTCTGGCTCTCTGCCAGGAACCTCCCACTCCGCCTGCCCTGTAAGAAGCTGAGCCCCACGATTTGTGGGGCCGTAAAAGGTTCTCTGGAGGATCAACAAGGTGATGTATAGGTTACAGCTTCCCAGTGACTACCGTATCTCACCTTTTCATGTCTCCCTTCTCAGGCCGGTGGTTCCTGGTCCCCTAGCTGATGCTGTCCCCACAACACCCCTCCGCCCCCCCTGGACATCGAGGGGTTCCGGCCTATGCCGTCAGATCCCTACTGGACTCCTGACGTCGTGGGGGTCGGCTCCAGTACTTGGTGGACTGGGAGGGGCATGGCCCAGAGGAGAGGTGTTGGTTTCTGGTGGAGGACATTCTGGATCCCAACAACATTCGTGATTTCCACCTTTACAGCCTGGACCGGCACACTCCTCGTCCTTGGGGCCGTCCCTCTGGTTTGTGTCGTCCTGCCGTAGGAGCCGCGTGTCGGGGGGTACTGTCATGTCTACTCCCGTTCCTCCCCTCCGGCGTTCGACATCGGCGGTATACTAACCACCAGTCTTGGCATCCATCATTACGTGCACGTGCACTTCATGAGCGACACCTTGACTCCATTACCTCCCTTAGATTCTTTCCCCAGTCAGTATTGTTCCTGTGTTCATGCGTAGATGCCACTGCTATGTCTCGTTCCATGTTTTACTGCTTCTCGACTCTCAGCGTTTTTGTTACAGTAACCTTGACTGTCACAAGCTAATGGCATATCTGACTGACGGTCTTGCAGCATGCAGAAAACGCCAGTTCAAACCCAGTCACTCACCTACTTATACAACAGATGGCACTGTCTTGTTTTCCTTATGTGGTCTCAATCTCTCTGGCTGTCACTCTGGTATCCAGGAATAACACCACACGAAAGGAAAATCAGTTAACTAAACAGTCACTTCTGAATGAACAACCAGTTCAATGATCACGAATTGCTACGAAATTGTAACTTTCATTAATTCTTACACATTGGTCATGTGCGATGTGGATTCAAATCACCTGCATTATCTTTCTGCAGATCCTCCACCTTGTTCTGTCTGGCCATCACTCTGGCCTTCATGGCTGACAGTTCCGCTGCTTGTCCTGGAATTATTCTCAAACTGATCTTTTACTGAATTATCCTCAAAGAATGACCAAATGATATTCCATATCCATGCATAGTGGTCGCTTACCTGAGTTCTGTTTCTCCAGTTCCCCCACCTTGTTCATTTGGCGCTGCGGTTCAGTCAGTGACAGTCAGCTCTACTATGCTCCACCACCATGTCTCATCTCCTTCAGCTCAGTCCAGATGTCAGGGGTGGTGGTAGCCTGGCCAGCCATCTGTTTGTGGGTCGTCTCTGTAGCTTCAGTCCCTTGGCTCTCAATCTGAACCTCTCTCTCTCCTTGCTCTCTCCCCCTTCACTGTGACCCTGTTGAGTGATGTAATTCTCTGACACCTCCACTCTCTCCCTGAGCCCATGCCCCAGACAGACAGAAGAGCAGCACCAGCAGAGCAACAGCACCACTTATTCTGAAATAAAACCTCTTCAGAAAGGATGTGGCCTGTGAATCTCAGTCCCCTTTCTTTATATACAGTCACAACATAGTGAGCCAATGAATGAGAATTGAACGTGTTTCTTACATAAGCTTTAAAACTCAAGCCAAGTATTCTGACCTCATAGAAGGTACTTTGAATCAGATGTTATAAAAAGGCATTTGGAGTGGTGTATTTTGATATTCCTATGCTTAACAGTAAACTGGTCAATCTTATGCTTTGTTGGTAAACTGGTCAATAAACTCTCCTCTTCCACCTACATTTCCCTTCTCTCCCTCCTGCTCCATCTCCTCCTTTCTCCCTCACTCTCTCCCCAACAAGCTGTCAGTCTCACTGCAGAATTAGACATTTTCCAAACGTCACATTTTCAAAGTGTTTTTGTTGCTCATGCTGCTCTGTATTGGTCCATTTCTCCAAATGTCAAAATTTGATGTTAAGGGTTAAGTTTAGGCACTAATTCCCTAAAGTTTATTGATTCACTGGTGTGTCAATCTAAGTTAAAAAACAAAAAATCCCCATAACAATCTATCAGTTTAAGCTAGAGACATGTTTTTTTTGTCCATTGGATGCGTCTCAATCCACCACATCAACCAGTGTCGGCCTTCCGTATCTGTGGTGAAAGGTGGCAGAGCTACAGCGCTGTTTGTCAGATCATGAGACATAATGAAAATTGGTATTCTCACAAAAACGTCTGTAGGGTCCAAACTGTTTGACCTACAAACTTTTATTATGACCACTTTCAGTTTCAGAGGACTCGTCTGAAGTCGGTACCATCGATGTGCCAACATCTGTTTGTAGCGTCCGAAGCGTTTGGGCTACAAACTACTGTGACCCCACTGTGGAAAGGGGAGATTCCCACAAACAGTGTGGTGTACTCCATTGTGCTCTTCGACCCCTACAAGTGTCACGGGACTTGTCTAAAGGTAACTGGTACCGTTTGTTTTATGAATGGAACTATGAAGGTGAAAGGGGATTAATGAAAAGGGATTAAACACAGTGCCTTAAGAAAGTATTCATACCCTTTAAGTTATTCCACATTTAGTTGTGTTACAGCCGGAATTCAAAATGGGTTAAATAGATTTGTTTTCTTACCCAGCTACACACAATACACCATAATGACAAAGTGGAAACATGTTTTTAGAATTTTTTGCAAATGAATTGAAAATGAAAAACAGAAATATCTCATTTACATAAGTATTCACACCCCTGTCTCAACACTTTGTAGAAGCACCTTAGGGTAAGCGATTACAGCTGTGAGTCTTTCTAGGTATGTCTCTAAGAGCTTTCCTCACCTGGATTGTGTAACATTTGCACGTTATTTTCCAAATTCTTTAAACTCTGTAAAATTGGTTGTTGATCATTACTAGACAAACATTTTCAGGTCTTGCCATTGATTTTCAAGTAGATTTAAATCAAAAGTGTAACTCGAACATTTACTGTCTTACTGGTAAGCAACTCCTGTGTAGATTTGTTTTATGTTTTAGGTTATTATCCTGCTGAAAGGTGAGTTAATCTCCAAGTGTCTGGTGGAAAGCAGACTGAACCAGGTTTTCCTCTAGGATTTTGCCCGTACTTAGCTCCATTCCATTAATATTTTCCCCTGAAAAACTCCCCATTACTTAACAATTACAATCATACCCATAACATGATGCAGCCACAACTATGCTTGAAAATATGGAGAGTGGTATTCAGTAATGTGTTGTATTGGATTTGCCCCAAACATAACACTTTGTATTCAGGACAAAAAGTGCATTTATTTTTCACATAGTTTTGCAGTATTACTTTAGTGCATTGTTGCAAACAGGGTACATGTTTTGGAAGAAATGTATTCGGTGCAGGCTTCATTTTCTTCACTCTGTCAATTAGGTTAATATAGTGGAGTAACTACAATGTTGTTGATCCATCCTCAGGTTTCTCCTTTCACAGCCATTAAACTCTAACTGTTTTAAAGTCACCATTGGCCTCTGTTTTTCTCCTTTCCGCCAACTGAGTTAGGAAGGACACCTGTATCTTTGTAGTGACTGGGTGTATTTATACACCATCCAAAGAGTAATTAAGAACTTCACCATGCTCAAGGGATATTCAATGTCCATTTCTTTTTATACCCGTCTACCAATAGGTGCCCTTCTTTGTGAGGCACGGAAAAACATCCCTGCCCTTTGTGGTTTAATCTGTGTTTGAAATTCATTGCTGGACTGAGGGACCTTACAGATAATTGTGTATGTGTGGGGTACAGAGATGAGGTAGAATACTTATTGATTCAAGACATTTCAGCTTTTCCTTTGTCATTCGTTCGTACATTGTGTGTAGGCCAGTGACAAAGAAATCTAAGTTTGATCCATTTTAAATCCAGGCTGTAACACAACAAATGTGGAAAGTCAAGGGGTGTGAATACCTTCTGAAGGCTCTGTAATGAATGAATTCAATTCATTACATTTTATTTTTGTGTCTAATCTCCAGTTGGCAACCCATCACTTATGGGATTAATTGACACATAAACAAACATTACAATAATTCAATGTGATAATTCAGCGATAATTCTTCTTTCGGTGTTCTCTGCAGTGTGCATCGCATACAGAGTGAAACTAATTAAAGATAAAATCAATACGTAATAGTAAATAAGGTTATCCAAACAATAATTATGTCCCTAGAGCAGTAAAAAATATACTTACTGTACATACATACATACATACATACATACTGTACATACATACATACATAACATATACAGATAAATAAATAAAATAAAATGAAACAGAAGGCATTTGAACCAAGTCTGACACAAACAGACGATTCATGTGGGAGACAATTTCAGTTTCTCCTCATCGCTCAGCCACATAATGCCAGGGTATATCTGGTGTGCTTTCTGGAATAAGATCAAGAGTATATCGTTGTAGAAAGGGCAATAGAGAATAACATGAGTTTCATTCTCTATTTCTTCGAGGTCACAATAGTTACATCGTCTTTCCTCTTCCATTTCACCACAATACCTGTTTCAATACTCAGACACAATATCCCTGATCGTACCTGTTTCAATACGCAGACACAATATCCCTGATCGTACCTGTTTCAATACGCAGAGACAAATCCCTGATCTTACCTGTTTCAATACGCAGACACAATATCCCTGATCGTACCTGTTTCAATACGCAGAGACAAATCCCTGATCTTACCTGTTTCAATACGCAGAGACAAATCCCTGATCTTACCTGTTTCAATACGCAGACACAATATCCCTGATCGTACCTGTTTCAATACGCAGAGACAAATCCCTGATCTTACCTGTTTCAATACGCAGACACAATATCCCTGATCGTACCTGTTTCAATACGCAGAGACAAATCCCTCATCTTACCTGTTTCAATACGCAGACACAATATCCCTGATCGTACCTGTTTCAATACGCAGACACAATATCCCTGATCGTACCTGTTTCAATACGTAGACACAATATCCCTGATCTTACCTGTTTCAATATGCAGGGGCAATATCCCTGATCTTACCTGTTTCAATATGCAGAGACAAATCCCTGATCTTACCTGTTTCAATACGCAGACACAATATCCCTGATCGTACCTGTTTCAATACGCAGACACAATATCCCTGATCGTACCTGTTTCAATACGCAGACACAATATCCCTGATCGTACCTGTTTCAATACGCAGACACAATATCCCTGATCTTACCTGTTTCAATACGCAGAGGCAATATTCCTGATCTTACCAGTTTTAATATGCAGAGGCAATATTCCTGATCTTACCAGTTTTAATATGCAGAGACAAATCCCTGATCTTACCTGTTTTAATATGCAGAGACAAAATCCCTGATCTGTTTTTAGTGTAACAGTAACGTTAAAGGCCTACCATGCTATGCCATTATATTCAGTTCTGTTATGTAAAATACTAATCATTATGTGATCTTGCATGACACTGATTCAGCTTCAGAAATTATTTCCCAGAAATGATTTTTACCAGCTCTGTGTATTTGTAAATTGAATAAAAGTGAGGGGGTGCCGCTCCCGCGCACACCGGCAGCACTACATCCCTGCTCAGCTGTCTTCCTAAGCCCCTGATCCCCCCCACCATTAAAACCCACCAGACTCAAATGAGGAAACCTGCTTCAGGAAACTACATCATTCCCAGCTAGCACATTTGCTTCCTTGAAAGTTCTGGGAACATAAGTTTTTTGTTCCCCATTGGTTCTGGGAACATAGCCATAAGTTTATTGTAGAACTGCACGTTATTTAAACTTTCTGAGACCGGAAGTGAACATTTAGCCTGTTCTTGGAATGTACATTTTTAGGTTGGTTCTGAGAATGGAAACCATAGGTTATTGGAAGGTAATTAAATAACATTCTGAGAACATGTTTCATTTAATAGTCTTTTAATAACACTGCTAGCTTAGGTTAAATCAGCGTTTCCTTGGAACCCCAAGGGGATCACGTTTTTGGTTTTTGCCCTAGCACCACACATCTGATTCAAATAATCAACTAATCATCTAGTTTTGATCATTTTAATCAGCTGTGTGGTGTTAGGGCAAAAATGTGCACCCCTTAGAACTACGTTTGGGAAATGCTGGGTACACTGTTTTGGAATCCAAGCACATATAGAAATGAATTTGCTTAGGCATTAATCATTCAAACCCATGAATTGTTTTATTGTGGCGTGGCATCAGTGAGATTTGAATCTACGATCTTTTGTTCCCTATCTATGTAATTAGTCCAATTGGCCACGGACGGAGCTATTGTTCAATGTTTTTTTATTCATACAAAGCTGTTCATTTTTGTCTATTCAAACAGACCCCATTTAAAAGGAAACAAGCACTAATTAAGATCGTGTGTGGCCAATTAGTAGACCCGGCCAACACACCTGAACACACTTAACAAGATAGAGGATAGAGAGAGTTTTGTTGATGCCGAGAATGGAATGTATATATTTTAAAAAACATTCTTAGAATGTTTGCTAAAGTTTTCTTGTGGTTTTTATAGACAATTTTCTTAACGTTCTCGGAACAATTTGACATTAAATAAAACCATGAGGAAACCTGTAGGAAATGTTATGCTGAAGTACTGAAATTCCCTCAGAAGAACGTTGTTTCTTAATGTTCTCTGAACTATTTGAGAACATTCCCAATGTCAAACCGGTTGGAGAACGTTCCTAGAATATTGCCAAAATTGAAATTAAATGTAACCATGTTTGAACTTTTAGGAAACGTTCTATTAAAGTAATGAAATACAAAGAAAATTCTATTTTTTGTCGATTTCCTTAAATGTGCTGAGAATGTTCCAAAGCCAAGCAACTATCCTGCACCATTCCCAGAAAGATGTGGGAAGGTTGTATGCTAAATAACCATAGGAAAATCACACTCTCACCTAGCTCAATGGAACATATGATTCTAAGAATGTTATGCTCTTGTCACGACTCCCACCGAAGGTGGCTCCCCTGCCTGTTTGGGCGGTGCTCGGCGGTCGTCGTCGCCGGTCTACTAGCCGCCACCGATCCCTTTTTCCTTTTCTGCTCGTTTGGTCTTATTAGTTGCACATGTTCCTTTTTGTGTTTCTTGATTTTTGTCTATTTAAGCCTGTTAGGCCCGCGGGATTGCTATGATGCTAGTTTGTGGATGTTTATTTGTATTTAATTTTTCCGGACAGTTTTGGGTCCTGTGTGTGGGCCGGTCAGTTGATGCTTGTGTTTTTGGCGTGACCGTTTTTTCCGGTAATAAAAAATATACATTTATTCGAACCCTCTGCTCTCTGCGCCTGACTCCAAACCCACTGTTCTTGAAGAACTCTGACAGAATCCCGCACCAGGTGTGGTCGGAGAGGACACACTGCCGATCGGTGCTGGAAGAGCTTGTCTGGGAGTCGGGATGGCAGGCAGAGCACTCCTCGTTCACCCCAGGTGAGTCAGCACCAGACTCACCCAGAGCTCCCTGTTGGCCATATGTTCTTATTCTTTTTTTCCCCTGGCTTTTCTCCCTCTCTACAACATAAGACGCTAGTTTATTCAGGCGCAGCTGGGAACTTTATGGATCGTGTAGGCTCGTGTTAAGGCTAGGGATTCCCCTGGTGTCATTAGACCACCCTTTCCCCGTGCACTCCTTAGATAGCCGACCATTAGGGTAATGGCTGGTCGGGGATGCCACGGTTCCACTGGACATGGTAACACAGGGGGATCATAAGGAGCGGATCAGTCTCTTCCTTATTGATTCACCTGTGTTTCCAGTGGTGCTGGGGATTCCCTGGCTGGCTAATCACAATCCGGAGATTTCATGGAGACAGGGGGCTCTCCGAGGGTGGTCAGAGGAGTGTTCAGGCAGGTGCATAGGAGCTTCCATCGGTGCGACGACGGTGGAGAGTCCAGACCAGCTTTCCACTGTGAGCATTCCCTCTGAATATGCCGATTTGACTATCGCCTTCTGTAAGAAGAAGGAGACCCAATTACCACCTCATCGGCGAGGGGATTGCGTGATAAACCTCCTGGTAAACGCTGCACTTCCCAGGAGTCACGTGTACCCGTTGTCCCAGGAGGAGACAGTGGCTATGGAGACATACGTCACTGAATCTCTGGGACAGGGGTACATTCAGCCCTCCACGTCACCCGTCTCCTCAAGCTTATTTTTTGTGAAGAAGAAGGAGGGAGGTCTGCGTACGTGCATTGATTATAGAGGTCTAAATTCCACCACAGTGGGGTTTAGTTACCCCACTACCTCTCATTGCCACGGTGGTGGAATCATTTCACGGGGTGCGTTTCTTCACAAAACTGGACCATAGGAGTGTGTATAATCTGGTGCGTATCCGGGAGGGAGATGAGTGGAAGACAGCGTTTAGTACCATATCTGGCCATTATGAGTACCTCGTCATGCCGTATGGGTTGATGAATGCAGATTCTCAGAGACCTGCACAGGCAGGGGGTGGTAGTGTATGTCGATGACATACTGATCTATTCTGCCACACGCGCCGTGCACGTGTCTCTGGTGCGTAAGGTACTTGGGCAACTGCTGGAGCATGACCTGTACATCAAGGCTGAGAAATGTGTGTTCTCCAAACAAGCCGTTTCCTTCCTGGGTTATCGCATTTCCACCTCTGGGGTGGTGATGGAGTGTGACCACGTTACAGCCGTGCGTAATTGGCCAACTCCCAACTCGACCGCGGTAAAGGAGGTGCAGCGGTTTTTAGGGTATGCCAATTACCCCGGAGGTTTATCCGGGGTTTTGGTCAGGTGGCTGCTCCCATTACCTCACTGCTGAAGGGGGGGCCGGCGCGCTTGCGCTGGTCAGCAGAGGCGGCAGAGCTTTCAGTCGCCTGAAGGAGCTGTTCACCAACGCTCCAGAGGGCTCATCCGGACCCCTCTTTGGCGTTCATAGTGGAGGTGGACGAGTCCGAGGCTGGGGTGGGAGCCGTGCTATCACAGTGCTCGGGCACGCCACCAAAGCTCCGCCCCTGCGCTTTTTTTCGAAGAAGCTTGGTCCGGCGGAGCGGAACTATGACGTGGGAGACTGGGAGTTGTTAGCTGTGGTCAAGGCTCTGAAGGTGTGGAGACATTGGCTTGAAGGGGCCAAGCACCCTTTCCTCATCTGGACTGACCATCGTAATCTCGAGTATATCCGGGCAGTGAGGAGACTGAATCCGCGTCAGGCCAGGTGGGCCATGTTCTTTACCCCGTTTCCGTTTTACGATTTCATATCGGCCAGGCTCCCAAAATACGAAGGCCGACGTGCTGTCCCGCCACTTTGACACTGAGGAGCGGCCCATGAGCTGACTCCCATCCTCCCAGCTTCATATCTGATGGCACCGGTGGTATGGTGGACGTGGAGATCGAGCAGGCGTTATGGTTGGAACCTGCACCCCCTCAGTGTCCAGCAGGGGTTCAGTACGTGCCGCTTGGTGTCCGTGATAAGTTGATTCGATGGGCCCATACACTACCCTCTTTGGGTCATCCTGGGATCGAGAGGACAGTGCGGAGTCTTAGGGGGAGGTACTGGTGGCCCACGTTGGTAAAGGATGTGATGTGTTATGTCTCCTCCTGCTCGGTGTGCGTTCAGAGCAAGGCTCCTCGACACCTACCTAGAGGGAAGTTACAGCCCCTCCCCATTCCACAACGGCCGTGGTCGCACTTGTCGGTGGACTTTCTCACCTACCTTCCCCCGTCTCAGGGAAACACCACGATCCTGGTCGTTGTGGATCGGTTTTCTAAGTCCTGCCGTCTCATCCCGTTGCCCGGTCTCCCTACGGCCCTACAGACTGCGGAGGCTCTGTTTACCCATGTCTTCCGGAAATATGGGGTGCCTGAGGACATTTCAGATTGGGGTCCCCAGTTCAAGTCCAGAGTTTGGAGGGCGTTCATGGAACGGCTGGAAGTCTCGGTCAGCCTGACCTCGGGTTTCCACCCCGAGAGTAATGGGCAGGTGGAGAGAGTAAACCAGGATGTGGGTAGGTTTCTGCGGTCGTATTGCCGGGACCGGCCTGGTGAGTGGGCGAGGTACGTCCCATGGGCGGAGCTAGCCCAGAACTCCCTCCGCCACTCCTCTACTAAAATGTCTCCGTTCCAGTGCGTGTTGGGCTACCAGCCGGTCCTGGCTCCATGGCATCAGAGCCAGACCGAGGCTCCTGCGGTGGGGGAATGGGTGCAGTGCTCAAAGGACACCTGGAGAGCCGTCCAGGAATCTTTAAAACAGGCTAGTGGATGGCAGAAGAGGAGCGCTGACCAGCACTGCAATGAGGCCCCCGTGTTCGCACCGGGGGACTGGGTCTGGCTCTCGACCCGAAACCTGCCCCTCCACCTGCCCTGTCGGAAGCTGGGGCCGAAGTGTGCGTGGCCATTTACAGTCCTGAGGAGGATAAACGAGGTGTGTTATAGGTTACAGCTTCCTACTTACTATCGTATTAACCCCTCGTTTCATGTGTCTCTCCTCAGGACTGGTGGCTGGTCCCCTGCAGGAAGGTGAGGTGCCGGAGGTCCCTCCGCCCCCTCTGGACATCGAGGGGAACCCGGCGTACACAGTACGTGCGATTCTGGACTCGAGACGCCGGATGAGGGGCGTACACTACCTCGTGGACTGGGAGGGGTACGGTCCGGCGGAGAGGTGCTGGGTACCGGTGGGGGACAATTGGGACCCTTCTCTACTGAGGGACTTCTACCGCCTCCGCCCGGATCGCCCAGCGATCCCCCCGGGTCGCCCTCGAGGCCATTGGCGGCTCGCTGCAGGAGCCGCGCATCAGGGGGGGGGGGGGTGCTGTCACGACACCCACCGAAGGTGGCTCCCCTGCCTGTTCGGGCGGTGCTCGGCGGTCGTCGTCGCTGGTCTACTAGCCGCCACCGATCCCTTTTTCCTTTTCTGCTCGTTTGGTCTTATTAGTTGCACCTGTTCCTTCTTGTTTTTCTTGATTTTTGTCTATTTAAGCCTGTTAGGCCCGCCTAGGTTTGTGCGGAATTGTTATGCTGTTAGTTTGTGTTTTTTTTAGTATTTTTCCGGACAGTTTTGGGTCTTGTGTATGAGCTGGTCAGTTGATGTGCCTTGTGTTTTTTTTTGGCGTGACTGTTTTTTCCGGTAGTATATACAGTATTTTTAAAATTAAATTCCTCTGCTCTCTGCGTCTGACTCCAAACCCACTGTTCTTGAAGAACTCTGACATCTCTAGCTGGGAGAGAAAGAGAGCCCCCCCCCCCACAACCCTCCACACTTGGCATAACCCATGACTCAAGTTCCACTCTGATAACACCAATGTACACAAGCAATACTCCACAACGTCCACAAACACACAGCATGCACTCTCTCGCTTTTCCTCTTCTCCTACTTCTCCCTGCCATCTTGTTCCATTATAAGGCATCTTTACACCCAGGCTGGTATTAGTGTTATGTTAGTGGTGAGTGGGTGGGATTGGCTCCTATATAAAACCTGATTATAGTGATTAGGAAGGATATTTTGTGGTGCAGTTTAGCAACTGATTTGAGATGCCTGGTCAGTAAGTATATGGAATCAGAGGGAGCTGAAAGTAATTTACTTATGCCCGCTGCACTGTTGTATGGTAATGCTGAGTTATTTCATTTGTACAGTACACTTTTTATTTTTAAATCATCATCGCTAGGTGCTTAACGGCAATCATAAAACAGATTCTCTCTCTCCATCTCTCTCTCTCTCGCTCTGTCTCCCTCTCCATCTCACTCTCTCTCTCTCTCTGTCTCCATCTCTCTCTCTCTCTCTCTGTCTCTCTCTCTCTCTCTACCTATTGGCATGCACATTCTTAGTCTCTAACTTTCTTTCTTCCTCTCTTTCTCTTGTCTCCAAGAATATTGCTGTTCAAATTCTTAAGCGCTGGATCCACCCAGAGGGGGAAATACAAGCGTTTATATTTGATCTCGTCTCCTCTCTTCCTGTGTGTGCGTGTGTGTGTGTGTGTGTGTGTGTGTGTGTGTGTGTGTGTGTGTGTGTGTGTGTGTGTGTGTGTGTGTGTGTGTGTGTGTGTGTGTGTGTGTGTGTGTGTGTGTGTATATGCATCTGTGTTTGTTTGTTTGTATGTGTGTGTGTATGCATGTGTCAGATGAGGTAAATAAGAGCAGGCATCCCCATCCATCGCTGTCTCCATCGATCTCTAGAGATGACAGGCAAAGTGCTGACACCACCTAATTTACTCTCACACACACACACACACACACGCACACGCACACGCGCGCGCTGACACCAACTTATTCTAGAATTGAATTTAATAAATCATACATTTCTGGTTTAATGTAAGAGGCAAATCATGGGCAAATAACTCTCTTGTTTTTGTCTCCCTCTCGTTTCTCTGTCTCTCCTGTTTCTGTCTCTCTCTCCCTCCTGTTTCTCTCTGCCTCCTGTTTATTTCTCCCACCTGTTTCTCTCTCCCTCCTGTTAATTTCTCCTACCTGTCTCTCTCCCTCCTGTTAATTTCTCCTACCTGTTTCTCTCTCCCTCCTGTTAATTTCTCCTACCTGTTTCTCTCTCCCTCCTGTTAATTTCTCCTACCTGTCTTTCTCCCTCGTCTGTCTGCTTCCTGTTTGTATTTCCTTCTCTCTCTCTGCCTGTTTTCTCATCCTCTCTCTGTCTTTCACTACTCTTTGTTTCTCTCTCTCTCTCTCCTCTCTTAATTATCCCTGGCGAAGACGCATCCAGCTGTATAAGGTATACAGTATAAGGTATGTATGATATAATATACTGTATAAATACATACAGATAATTGTAGCATACTTTATACCACAGAGTATTCAAATTAACCTTCCCATTCAAATCAGTTCCCTGATGATGGAAAGGTAAAAATGAAAAATACAAGCATTTGTTGAATATTCAAACTGATCTTTGTTTCCCTGTAGCCTATGACCTTGCTTTCTTTTATGTGCGCATTTCATTAGATTCCTGTACAGCCATTAATGCTAGAGTGTGTGTATGGGAAATAAAACATGTTTTTTATGGGGACATCTTTCACACACACACACACACACACACACACACACACACACACACACACACACACACACACACACACACACATACACACACACACACACACACACACACACACACACACACACACACACACACACACACACACACACACACACACACACACACACACACACACACACACACAGAGCCACTAGGAGTTCCTATAAGCACCCTAGTGTGTGTGGTCATCTCGCACCATGAGGAGGAGATCTGTCATCTTAGACCAACAGTATTTTTCTCTCCCTCTGAGCACAACATTGTGCCTCAGTCTGACTTTGTTTATAATTTGTTAAGTGAAATGTTGGGGTTGGGACAGGTGAAGTTGGAAAGACATTCATCTCTACCTTGCCTCCCTTCTCTCCTGTGTAACTAGCCAGAGGGGATGTGTGTGGTATGGTGTGTGTGTGTGTGTGTGTGTGTGTGTGTGTGTGTGTGTGTGTGTGTGTGTGTGTGTGTGTGTGTGCGCGTGCGTGCGTGTGCCAGCCCTAGCCAGAGCAGACGTTTCAAGCAGGGTGACAGATTGGCTAGACGATTGCTTTTAACAAGCCAGAAAGAAAGTAGGGCAAAAATACTAATGTCTTTCCCCATAGGCTACTATCCTACTCTTTATACACACTCTCTTTCCAGACAACTGGATAGAATGTGCGTGTGAGTGTGTGTGTGTGTGTGTGCGTGCGTGCGTGCGTGTGTGTGTGTGTGCGTGCATGCGTGTGTGTGTATAAATGCCATTCAATGTATTATATGCATTCCTGCATGTGGTGGGCAGGGGTTGTATTTGTATGCACTTGAAAATGACTGAAGGTTTTAGTAGACTGATTAGTTCATGGGCTCCATATATTTATATCCCTGATTCACAGTATATTTTGAATTCACCCCCTGTATTGTGTCATGTTGCAGGATACCCTTCAGATTAAGGTTTTTACTTTTGGAGGATTAAACCCCCATCGGACAGACAGCTGGTGTACTGTGTGTGTGTGTGTGTGTGTGTGTGTGTTGGTTTTGGGGGGCATGGATTATGATTCACTGTTGCTGTGTGTGGCTCCTAAGACTCCAACACAATCTATATATATATTTTTTGAATTTTACCCCTTTTTCTCCCCAATTTCGTGGTATCCAATTGTTGTAGTAGCTACTATCTTGTCTCATCGCTACAACTCCTGTACGGGCTCGGGAGAGACGAAGGTTGAAAGTCATGCGTCCTCCGATACACAACCCAACCAAGCCGCACTGCTTCTTAACACAGCGCCATCCAACCCGAAAGCCACCCGCACCAATGTGTCGGAGGAAACACCGTGCACCTGGCAACCTTGGTTAGCGCGCACTGCGCCCGGCCCTTCACAGGAGTCGCTGGTGCTCGATGAGACAAGGATTTCCCTACCGGCCAAACCCTCCCTAACCCGGACGACGCTAGGCCAATTGTGCGTCGCCCCACGGACCTCCCGGTCACGGCCAGTTACGACAGAGCCTGGGCGCGAACCCAGAGTCTCTGGTGGCACAGCTGGCGCTGCAGTACAGCACCCTTAAACACTGCGCCACCCGGGAGGCCCGACTCCAACATAATCATTAAGTTTGCCGATGGCACGACGGTTATAGGCCTGATTACTTCCTATAGGGAGGAGACCTGGCAGTGTGCTGCCAGGACAACAACCTCACCCTCAACGTCAGCAAGACAAAGGAGCTGATCGTGGACTACAAGAAACTTAGGGCAGAGCACACCCCCATTCACATCGATGGGACTGTATTGGAGCGGGTCGAGAGCATCAAGTTCCTCGGTGTCCACATCACTAAGGATCTACCATGATCCACACACACCAATACATTTGTGAAGACAAAGTCCCTTCCCTTTCAGGAGCCCGAAAAGATTTGGCATGGATCCTCAGATCTTCAAAAAGTTGAGAGCATATTGACATGCTGCATCACTGCTTGTTATGGCAACTGCTTGGCATCTGACCGCAAGGAGCTACAGAGGGTAGTGCGTACGGCCCAGTACATCACTGGGGATGAGCTCCCTGCCATCCAGGACCTCTATACCAGGCGGTGTCAGAGGAAGACCCTAAAAATGGTCAAACTCTCCAGCCACCCAAATCATATACTGTTCTCTCTGCTACTGCATGGCAAGCGGTCCCAACGCACCAAGTCTGGAAGCAACAGGACCTTGAACATCTTCTACCCCGAAGCCATAAGACTGGTAAATATTTAGTTAAATATTTAACCAAATAGCCAACCGGATTATCTGCATTGACCCTTTTTGCAGTAACTTTTTTGACTCTCACATACGCTGCTACTACTATTTATTATCTGTCACTTTCTTCCTAGTTATAGAGTGCATTTGGAAAGTATTCAGCCCCTTGACTTTTCCTCCATTTTGTTACGTTTCTACCTTATTCTAAAATTGATTAAATTTTATTTTTTCTTCATCAATCTACACCACAATACCTGATTATGACAAAGCAAACACATTTAAAAAAAAAATCTTTGCAAAATAAATACTGAAATATCACATTTACGTAATTATTCAGACCCTTTACTCTGTACTTTGTTGAAGCACCTTTGGCGGCGATTACAATCTTGAGTCTTCTAGTCTTCTTGGGTATGATGCTACAAGCATGACTCACCTGTATTTGGGGAGTTTCTCCAAATCTTGTCTGCAGATCCTCTCAAGCTCTGTCAGGTTGAATGGGGGGCATCGCTGCACAGCTATTTTCTGGTCTCTCCAGAGATGTTCGATCGGGTTCAAGTTCTGGCTCTGGCTGGGCCACTCAAGGACATTCAAAGACCTGTCCCAAAGCCACTCCTGCATTGTCTTGGCTGTGCGCTTAGGGTTGTTGTCCTGTTGGAAGGTGAACCTACGCCCCAGTCTGAGGTCCTGAGTGCTCTGGAGCAGGTTTTCATCAAAGATCACTCTGTACTTTGCCTCGATCATCTTTACCTCGATCCTGACTAGTCTCTCAGTCCCTGCCACTGAAAACATCCCCACAGCATGATGCTGCCACCACCATGCTTCACCGTAGGGATGGTGCCAGGTTTCCTCCAGAAGTGATGCTTGGCATTCAGGCCAAGGAGTTCAATCTTGGTTTTATCAGACCAGACAATCTTGTTTCTCATGGTCTGAGAGTTCTTTAGGTCCCTTTTGGCAAACTCCAAGCAGGCTGTCATGTGCCTTTTACTAAGGAGTGGCTTCCGTCTGGCTACTCTACCATCAAGGTCTGATTGATAGAGTGCTGCAGAGAGGGTTGTCCTTCTGGAAGGTTCTCCCATCTCCACAGAGGAACTCTGGAGCTCTGTCAGAGTGACCATCGGGTTCTTGGTAACCTCCCTGACCAAGACCCTTTCACCCCCGATTACTCAGTTTGGCCGGGTTAGCTCAGCTCTAGGAAAAGTCTTAGTGGTTCCAAACTTCTTCCATTTAAGCCACTGTGTTGTTGGAGCCTTCAATGCTGCAGAATATTTTTGGTACCCTTCCCCAGTTCTGTGCCTCTACACAATCATGTCTCGAAGTTCTACGGACAATTCCTTTGACCTCATGGTTTGGTTTTTACTCTGACATGCACTGTCAACTGTGGGACCTTATCTAGACAGGTGTGTGCCTTTCCAAATCATGTCCAATCAATTGAATTTACCACAGGTGGACTCTAACAATGTTTCAAGGATGATCAAAGAAAACAGGATGCACCTGAGCTCAATTTCGAATTTCGAGCAAAGGGTCTGAATACTTATTTAAAAATGTTCTGTTTTCACTTTGGCATTATGGGGTATTGTGTGTAGATTGACGAGGATTTTTTTTTATTTAATCACTTTTAGAATAAGGCTGTAACGTAACAAAATGTGTAAAACGTCAAGGGGTCTGAATACTTTCTGAATTCACTGTATGTACATACCTTAATTACCTCGTACTCCCCTGCACATCAACTCTATACTGACACCCCGGGTATGTAGCCAAGTTATCATTACTTGCTGTGTATTTATTATTACATGTTTTATTTTTATATTATTTGTCCATTTTATTTTTCTCTACATTGTTGGGAAGGGCCCAAGTAAGTATTTTATTGTTAGTGAACACCTGTCGTTTACAAAATATGTTACAATTCAAATTTGATTGAGGCACAGATCTAGGATTCATTCTCAGTACGGGATAGATGGACCTATAACCTAAAAGTCATACCCGGCATATTGTTATTATATTTTATGTTAGTTCACCGATAGATGGCGCCATCACAGAGTCTATGGACATTTTCCACCAGAGCAGGATGTCTTGCTGTCAGATCCGGAGCTGTTGTTGACTACACACAAATCTGACCAGGAACTCTTGCCGTTAGTTACTTTACTCAGTGAGTATGAATTTACACCTAAATACGACATACATAATTGTTCTACCAAAGTCACATAGCTAGATGTGTTGAGAGTAAATCGTGATTGTAATGTGTTTGTGTATCTAAGCATGTGAGAGCAAACTCGGCATCTCTGTCCTTGCCGACTCCCGGTTTACCGAGGTAAAATGAGTTAATATTGAATATTCGTTTTTTTATTCACAATCGGGAAGATGGACAAATGTATTTTTATTTTTGGGGTCTTTCAATCTTCAATATCTCTTACACAAAGCGTGCCTTGACTATGAAAAGTATCCTGTATATTCTGAATCAGGGAGGATAGAGAAAAATCAAAACAATTTGTACTTGTTTTTTGTTGTTGTGTTTGTTGATTATTTTACTCCCTACAGAATTTCTTCTGTATAATGGGAACCTGTTGACACCATCTGTCTTTAACCATGTCACATGTAAAACCTCACAATATATTGACCTTTGTCATAGTATCTGCCTCTCTGTCACTTACCCTCAAATAGTCCTTCAGAACTATTCCCACCACTCGTCATATTGCTGAGATGGAACTCACTGGTATGAAGCTGCCAATGGCTAACTGATCAAAAGTTCAGGTTGCAGAGTAGAGAATAAATTATTTTGCAACGCTCAGATAAGCAATCAGTGTTGGGGTCAGAGGTTGTTAGAATGTTGGGAAACCTGTTCCTTTAACTTATTCCTTCTAGAGTCTGCCTCTTGGCTTGGCAAGTATGGTATGTTGTTGACATGTAATTGGGAGGAATTGCCTTAATAGTGAGAGTTTATGATAATGGTTTGTTACTTGTTTTCAAACTGTTGGGTGTCAGATACTTTAGGCCATCGGCAATTATTTTGAAGGTTTGATGAACTTTGAAGAAAGAAATGAATAAAGGAAGAAAGAATAGTATGGAGTGACTGTGTGTGTTTCTCTGTTCCAGTTGAGTACTTCTGCAGAAGAGACGGAACATCTGGATGATCATGGATGAATTCACTCCTTTAGACTGTCTGCTGCCTACAGGTATTGTATTCCCTCTCTGACAGACACACTTAAAAAAATATATATATATATATATATATATATTTCACCTTTATTTAACCAGGTAGGCTAGTTGAGAAGAAGTTCTCATTTACAACTGCGACCTGGCCAAGATAAAGCAACAAAGTTTGTCACATATAACAACACAGAGTTACACATGGAATAAACAAACATACCGTCAATAATACAGTAGAAAATAAGTATATATGCAGTGTGTGCAAAGGAGGTAAAATAAGGGAGTTAAGGCAATAAATAGGCCACAGCGGTGAGGTAATTACAATATAGCAATTAAACACTGGAGTGATAGATGTGCAGAAGATGAATGTGCAAGTAGAGATATTGGAGTGCAAAGGAGCAAGATAAATAAATAACAATATGGGGATGAGGTAGTTGGATGGGCTATTTACAGATGGTCTATGTACAGGTGCAATGATCTGTGAGCTGCTCTGACAGCTGCTGCTTGAAGTTAGTGAGGGAGATATGAGGCTCCAGCTTCAGTGATTTTTGTAGTTCGTTCCAGTCATTGGCAGCAGAGAACTGGAAGGAAAAGCGGCCAAAGGAGGAATTGGCTTTGGAGATGACCAGTAAAATATACCTTCTGGAGCGCGTGCTGCGGGTTGGTGCTGCTATGGTGACCATTGAACTGAGATACGGCGGGGCTTTACCTAGCAAAGACTTGTAGATGACCTGGAGCCAGTGGGTTTGGCAACGAGTATGAAGCGATGAGCCAGCCAATGAGAGCATACAGGTCGCAGTGGTGGGTAGTATTTGGGGCTTTGGTGACAAAACGGATGGCACTGTGATAGACTGCATCCAATTTGTTGAGTAGAGTGTTGGAGGCTATTTTGTAAATGACATCGCCGAAGTCGAGGATCGGTAGGATGGTCAGTTTTACGAGGGTATGTTTGGCAGCATGAGTGAAGCATGCTTTGTTTGCGAAATAAGAAACCGATTCGAGATTTAATTTTGGATTGGAGATGCTTAATGTGGGTCTGTAAGGAGAGTTTACAGTCTAACCAGACACCTAGGTATTTGTAGCTGTCCACATATTCTAAGTCAGAACCATCCAGAGTAGAGGTCGACCGATTAATCAGAATTGCCTATTAATTAGGGCCGATTTCAAGTTTTCATAACAATCGGAAATCGGTATTTTTGGCACTGATTTTTTTTTGTTTTTTTTTTGTTTTACACCTTTATTTAATCTTTATTTAACTAGGCAAGTCAGTTAAGAACATATTCTTATTTTCAATGACGGCCTAGGAACAGTAGGTTAACTGCCTTGTTCAGGGGCAGAACGACAGATTTTCACCTTGTCAGCTCGGGGGACCCAATCTTGCAAGTTTAACTAGTCCAACGCAATAACGACCTGCCTCTCTCTCGTTGCACTCGACAAGGAGTTACGCGAATGCAGTAAACCGATGTAAGTTGCTAGCTAGCATTACACTTATCTTATAAAAAACAATCAATCATAATCACTAGTTAACTACACATGGTTGATGATATTACTAGATATTATCTAGCGTGTCCTGCGTTGCATATAATCTGACTGAGCATACAAGTATCTAAGTATTTGACTGAGCGGTGGTAGGCAGAAGCAGGCGCGTAAACATTAATTCAAACAGCACTTTCGTGCGTTTTGCCAGCAGCTCTTCGTTGTGCGTCAAGCATTGTGCTGTTTATGACTTCAAGCCTATCAACTCCCGAGATGAGGCTGGTGTGACTGAAGTGAAATGGCTGGCTAGTTAGTGCGCGCTAATTGTCGTTGTGTTGCTGGTTCGAGCCCAGGGAGGTGCGAGGAGAGGGACGGAAGCTATACTGTTACACTGGCAATACTAAAGTGCCTATAAGAACATCCAATAGTCAAAGGTTAATGAAATACAAATGGTATAGAGGGAAATAGTCCTATAATTCCTATAATAACTACAACCTAAAACTTCTTACCTGTGAATATTGAAGACTCATGTTAAAAGGAACCACCAGCTTTCATATGTTCTCATGTTCTGAGCAAGGGACTGAAACGTTAGCTTTCCTACATAGCACTTTTACTTTCTTCTCCAACACTTTGTTTTTGCATTATTTAAACCAAATTGAACATGTTTCATTATTTACTTGAGGCTAAATTGATTTTATTGATGTATTATATTAAGTAAAAAATAAGTGTTCATTCAGTATTGTTGTAATTGTCAATATTACAAATAAATAAATAAATAAACCGGCAGATTAATCGGTATCGGCTTTTATGGTCCTCCAATAATCGGTATCGGCGTTGAAAAATCATAATCGGTCGACCTCTAATCCAGAGTAGTGATGCTGGATGGGTGGGCAGGTGCAGGCAGCAATCGGTTGAAGCATGCATTTAGTTTTGCTTGCATTTAAGAGCAGGAGAGTTGTATGGCATTGAAGCTCGTCCAAAGAAGACCTTAGAATGGCAGGGTAGGATAGATATAGGTCTGTAGCAGTTTGGGTCTAGAGTATCTCCCCCTTTGAAGAGGGGGATGACCGCGGCAGCTTCCCAATCTTTGGGGATCTCAGTCAATACGAAAGAGAGGTTGAACAGGCTAGTGATAGGGGTTGCAACGATCTCTGCAAATAATTTTAGAATGAGAGGGTCCAGATTTGTAGCCGTAGAAAAATGCTATCGGTGGTGACAGTGTTTATCGGTGGTGACAGTGTTTCTGAGAGTAGGTGCTGGGAGGAGGTGCTCTTATTCTCCATGGACTTTACAGTGTCCCAGAAATTTTTTGAATTTGTGCTACAGGATGCACATTTCTGTTTGAAAAAGCTAGCCTTAGCTTTCCTAACTGATTGTGTATATTGGTTCCTAACTTCCCTGAAAAGTTGCATATCACGGGGGCTATTTGATGCTAATGCAGAACGCCACAGGATGTTTTTGTGCTGGTCAAGGGCAGTCAGGTCTGGAGTCAACACAGGCACATACAGGAGTTTTTCACTGCATAATGCAGTCATTCAGTTTTTCCTCTTTGTTGTGGGCTATGTTGGGCATCATGCATTGAAGTAGCCTATCTAAACAATTCAGTGATTTGCCCTGCAGATATATTGTAGTAGATAACATAGAAATCTAACTCCTAAGACAATTCAGTGATTTGACCTGCAGATATATTGTAGTAGATAACATAGAAATCTAACTCCTAAGACAATTCAGTGATTTGACCTGCAGATATATTGTAATAGATAACATAGAAATCTAACTCCTAAGACAATTCACGGTAGCCAAAGTATTGTCCCTATCACAGTAAGTGGGACTGAGTGTCTGAGTTGTTTAAACACCTCCAGCCCCTAGAGTTTTCCTGGGCTTTACTATTTTTACAGAGAGCAGAGCTCAAGGCAAAACAAGAGGCACGCATCTATTAACATGGTCTGGAATAACTCTGACATGGTCCTGCACTTAACAGAGGGCTAAAATATCACTGCCCTGTTCCCCCTGTAGTTTACACACATTCTATCCTTCCTTATCCCACTCTCTTTCTGTGTTGGTTTTGAAATTCAGAATAGGGAGGAAAAGAGGGGCGATGAATTCATGAGACACTCCTAAATCACTGTTATCTACTGTTAATACACTGCCTAGAAGTGGGCGCGCGTGTGTGTGTTTGGGTTCGCGTGTGTGTGTTTGCGTTCGCTTGCGCTCGCTGTGCAAGTGAGTGCAGGCAAATTTGTTCTGAAACAGGCTTTTCATTCTGCTATATGGCTCTATATCTGTGATGTTCAATTGCAGAAAGGACCATATCTGATTATTACTTTTATTGAAGATATAATACCATATTCCAGACATCTGAGTGTGTTGGACATGTTGTTTGTGCTTGTAGAGAGAACTCACAGGTTTTGTGTTATCTCTTCTCCCCTCTCTCTTTCTTGATCTCCCCCTCACCATTTCTCCATTCCACTCATGAGTCAGACTCTTCTGACATGAGACTAGCTTAGTCCTGAGTGATTCATCGAAATGCTGGTTATTTTAAGTTTTTAAACATCTAATTCACCTATGTAGGTTCAATGATTTGAATTCCATTTTGTTTTAGTTTTTTTCTTCTGTGAACTCAATGTGCACATTGCAGTTTCTCCAGAGATAAATCAGATCCAGATTGAACTTTGCGATGTAGTACGGAGTTGTAGTTTCCAACTGGCCAATATTCTACCATAATCCATTGCTCATCTACTTGTCCAGTCTGTGTCTCTTTTACGCCTGCTACAGAAGAGGAAAGAATGCATGATGGTGAGGCGATATAGAGAGAACAGCTGTTGCTTTGCAAGTTATCTAAGTGACTCATAGTTGGTATTCAGCAGTCATAAAAATGCCTTATTTATTTTGAAGAACAACAAAACAGTGATTTTTTTTTAGACAGCATAGGCAGCAGCTCTATAGAGATGAGGACTTGGAATGAAATAATGAAGTCATCAAATAAAACAAATGTAAAATACACAACTGAAATATTTTATTAAAGTAAAATAATGTTAATAAATTGTTAATAATTGATAAGCAGTAATGGGCAGTCACTACCATCATGAGACTTTTATTAATAAAAAATAATTTAAATCAATTAAAACTGTGATTATTTTGTAATAATCAAACCGAATCAGACCTAAAAAAAACACTAATCGCTCAGCACTAGACTAGCGCTACAAATTTATTACACGTAGGTATTCCATGAGGTGTATTAGGATCATATTATGAGTCCAGCATGCTAATTTATTAGGAGAATGTTCCATTGTATTTTAATGAACACAAATTCCCTTAGCACAGTCATTTGGGTTATATGATAATGTGTAAGTGACAGACGGCTATCGGCAATAAGACACTAAATGAGAGTTGATGAAAACAGCTTGGCTCTCTTGCTGTCAACAGATCCTCATTAAGAGGAGACATCAAAGTATATAGACTGTCAGACTGGATTGACAGATAACTGACAGAGAGAGAGAGAGAGAGAGGGATTTCCTCAACCATAGTAGCTGACTATTGTTGTACCAGTGCCCATTTAAGAGTCCTTGAAATAACTATTCCGACTTTTTCAAAGTGTTTTAAAATAAATAAAAAAAAACAAAGAACATAACAGTACTTACGACTGAAAACAAAAAACAACAGTCCGCAGTACCAAAACTTGAACGGTCATTGAAAAAATGCTCTCAACAGAAAGTACAAGTTTCCTTTGATAAAATGACGGTAGTCCTTGAAATGACATTAGTCAAGAGATGATAGTGTCATAAAAAGCAAGGTATTTAAAAGCCTGTCACCAATAGACACCAATACATTACCTCCCAAAACAGTCTTTCATGGGCCACTCCCCATTTGTAAAGCTGGCACCCAGTTGGTTGACTAGGCATATACACACATACACTACATGACCAAAAGTATGTGGACGGCTGCTTGTTGAACATCTCCTTCCAAAATCATGAGCGTTAATATGGAGTCGGTCCCCCCTTTGCTGCTATAACAACCTCCACTCTTCTGGGAAGGCTTTCCACTAGATGTATGAACATTGCTGTGGGGACTAAAGAGCATTAGTGAGGTTGGGCACTGATGTTGGGTGATCAGGCCTGGCTTGCAGTGGGCGTTCCATTTCATCACAAATGTGTTCGATGGGGTTGAGATCAGGGCTTGTGCAGACCAGTCAAGATCTTCCACACCTATCTCGACAAACTATTTCTGTATGGACCTCGCTTTGTGCAGAGGGGCATTGTCGTGCTGAAATATGAAAGGACCTTCTCCAAACTGTTGCCACAAAGTTGGAAGCACAGAATCATCTAGAATGTCATTGTATGCTGTAACGTTAAGATTTCCCTTCACTGGAACTAAGAGGTCAAGCCCGAACCATGAAAAACAGCCCCAGACCATTATTCCTCCTCCACCAAACTTTACAGTTGGCACTATGCATTAGGGCAGGTACCATTCTCCTGGCATCCGCCAAACGCAGATTCGTCCATCTGCCAGATGGTGAAGCGTGATTCATCACTCCAGAAACGTGAACTCGGAAGTGAGTGTTGCAACCGAGGACAGAATATTTTTACCCTCCACGCGCTTCAGCACTCTGCGATACCATTCTGTGAGCTTGTGTGGCCAACCACTTCACGGCTGAACCGTGAAATGGAAGACAAACTGACTTGTTGGGAAGGTGGCATCCTATGCCAGACCCACGTTGAAAGCCACTGAGCTTTTCAGTAAGCCATTGTACTGCCAATATTTGTCTATGGAGATTGAATGGCTGTGTGCTCGATTTTATACACCTGTCAGCATTGGGTGTGGCTGAAATAGCCGAATCCACTAATTTGAAGGTGTGTCCACATACTTTTGTATTTGTAGTGTATAAATACAAAGTTGTATCTTCACCTTTCGCCAGGCTTTGTATCTGATCTCCTCACCACCGAGAATGTTAAAATCTCTAACTGCCTTTTATGAAAATGGACAAAGCATCATTAGTATAGTAACAGATTTGTTATAACATATCAGGATCAAAGATTGATGAGTTAGTAGTAATACAAATGATGTTATGATGAATATGGAGTTGTTTTAAAGATATTACAAATGTTCAATATACAGATAGCTCATTTTTTATGGCCAGTCTTGTTCCCAGTGCAGTAGACCTCCTTAGTCTTGTTGCCAGAGCAGACGACACTGGTGGTCTTGTTGCCTTGGCAGTAGTCACCGATCTTCTTGTTGCCAGGGCCATAGACACAGGTCTTCTTGTTGCCAGGGCAGACGTCACCGGTGGACTTGTTGCCTTGTGTTGCCAGGGCAGTAGTCACCGGTCTTCTTGTTGCCAGGGCAGTAGTCACAGGAGGTCTTGTTGCCTGGGCAGTAGTTAACGGTCTTCTTGTTGCCAGGGCAGTAGTCACCAGTCTTCTTGTTGCCACGGCAGTAGTCACAGGAGGTCTTGTTGCCTGGGCAGTAGTCACCGGTCTTCTTGTTGCCAGGGCAGAAGTCACAGGAGATGTTGTTGCCAGAGCAATAGTCACAAGACGTCTTGTTGCCTGGGCAGTAGTCACAGTAGGTGTTATTGCCAGGGCAGTGGACACCGATGCAGTGGCTGTAGTGTTCTGTTTAGAAGTCTCCCTCCAGTGGAAATAGTTGAGCTGCAGGTTCCTCTGCTTCCATTGGAAATGTGAAAGCTGCAGACAGGAATGGACACAATACCAATGAGGGTCAATAATAAGTTGCTCTGGATAAGAGTGTCTGCTAAATGACTCAAATGTAATGTAAGAGTAACAGTGATAGGCACTGATCAATCTATCGATATTGGTTGCATATTTTTTCCATTACTCTATCGATAAATATCGTGGTTAAACAAAAAAATACTCCAACTGTATGAATGTTCATTTCCACAGCTCTGTCCAGACAACCGTTTGTGGATTGGCAGGGCTCTACGCTGACCTTTTCTTACAAGGAGCATGTGTGCGTGGCGCTTATGTTGAAAAATGTAGGTGCATACAAAGAAATTTAGGAGCACAACGAAAAGATATTTGAGATTATACATTTTTGAGGTAATAAAAGTTCTTAATTTTTCGAGGCGCACTGGTGCTCCTAAATTAAAATTCCAAGTCGCAAAATATATAATATGTACTGTATACTGAAAAAAAAAACGTAACATGTAACAATTTCAAAGATTTTGCTGAGTTACAGTTCATATAAGGAAATCTATGGATTTCACATGACTGGGCAGGGGCGCAGCCATGGGTGGGCCTGGGAGCGCATAGGACCACTTGGGAGCCAGGCTGACCGACCCGCTGGGGAGCCAGGCCCAGCCAATCAGAATGATTGGGCTTTATTACAGACAGAAATACTCCTCAGTACTTATGGAACATTTCTGTGATCTTTTATTTCAGCTCATGAAACATGGGACCAACACTTTACATGTTGTGTTTATGTTTTTGTTCAGTGTATATGCAAGTCAAATGCTTGCACTGTAAAATGCTGAATTGGCCATTTGGCCAGGTGTGAATTTTCTGAGGGCTTAATCCTACCCACTCAATATGAATTCAATGGACGCCCAGACAAATGTGTGAATGTATGCTTTTCTTTTCACTTGCATGCCTCTGTCCAGACAACTGCTTGCAGATGGGTTATAATGCCAGGTGTGAATGTTCATGGTGTAGGACCTATCCTAAGTGTGAATTCAATGGGAAATCCATCCACCTTTATGGCCCATAATTTTTCAAATGTAAGAACAAATAGTTTGTGTTTTTAACTAATAAAAACATCACCATGTTAGGAGTGTGTATCGGAGGCGAAGTCAGGTGCAGGATAGCAGAGTGTAGTGAACAGGTGCACTTTTTATTCCGGTCAAAATGACAGCACAAAGTAACAAAGTGTGCTCAAAACACGGAACATAGACAAAAAGTAATGCGCGTAACAATATCAAAATACACGTAACACAAAACAATCCTACACAAAGACATGGGGAACAGAGGAAAAAATCCATATGAATTGATTGGGGAATGAAAACCAGGTGTGCAGGGAACAAGACAAAACAACCACTGAACGCTGCCCGAACAAGGAGAGGAGCCGACTTCGGCGGAAGTCATGACACACCATGTGAAGATATTTGTAAATATATATGTATATATTATAGGTACATTTATTAGTTGTATTAGTAGTTTTATCAGAAGTTTTTATTAGTTGTTTTAGCAGTAGTTTTTATTAGTTGTAGCAGTAGTTTTTATTAGTTGTTTTAGCAGTAGTTTTTATTAGTTGTTTTAGCAGTAGTTTTTATTAGTTGCAGCAGTAGTTTTTATTGGTTGTTTTAGCAGTAGTTTTTATTAGTTGTTTTAGCAGTAGTTTTTATTAGTTGTTTTAGCAGTAGTTTTTATTAGTTGTTTTAGCAGTAGTTTTTATTAGTTGTAGCAGTAGTTTTTATTAGTTGTTTTAGCAGTAGTTTTTATTAGTTGTTTTAGCAGTAGTTTTTATTAGTTGTTTTAGCAGTAGTTTTTATTAGTTGTAGCAGTAGTTTTTATTAGTTGTTTTAGCAGTAGTTTTTATTAGTTGTAGCAGTAGTTTTTATTAGTTGTTTTAGCAGTAGTTTTTATTAGTTGTTTTAGCAGTAGTTTTTATTAGTTGTTTTAGCAGTAGTTTTTATTAGTTGTTTTAGCAGTAGTTTTTATTAGTTGTAGCAGTAGTTTTTATTAGTTGTTTTAGCAGTAGTTTTTATTAGTAGTTTTAGCAGTAGTTTTTATTAGTTGTTTTAGCAGTAGTTTTTATTAGTTGTTTTAGCAGTAGTTTTTATTAGTAGTTTTAGCAGTAGTTTTTATTAGTTGTTTTAGCAGTAGTTTTTATTAGTTGTAGCAGTAGTTTTTATTAGTTGTAGCAGTAGTTTTTATTAGTTGTAGCAGTAGTTTTTATTAGTTGTAGCAGTAGTTTTTATTAGTTGTTTTAGCAGTAGTTTTTATTAGTTGTTTTAGCAGTAGTTTTTATTAGTTGTTTTAGCAGTAGTTTTTATTAGTTGTTTTAGCAGTAGTTTTTATTAGTTGTTTTAGCAGTAGTTTTTATTAGTTGTTTTAGCAGTAGTTTTTATTAGTTGTTTTAGCAGTAGTTTTTATTAGTTGTAGCAGTAGTTTTTATTAGTTGTTTTAGCAGTAGTTTTTATTAGTTGTAGCAGTAGTTTTTATTAGTTGTTTTAGCAGTAGTTTTTATTAGTTGTTTTAGCAGTAGTTTTTATTAGTTGTTTTAGCAGTAGTTTTTATTAGTTGTAGCAGTAGTTTTTATTAGTTGCAGCAGTAGTTTTTATTAGTTGTTTTAGCAGTAGTTTTTATTAGTTGTAGCAGTAGTTTTTATTAGTTGTTTTAGCAGTAGTTTTTATTAGTTGTTTTAGCAGTAGTCTTTATTAGTTGTAGCAGTAGTTTTTATTAGTTGTTTTAGCAGTAGTTTTTATTAGTTGTTTTAGCAGTAGTTTTTATTAGTTGTTTTAGCAGTAGTTTTTATTAGTTGTAGCAGTAGTTTTTATTAGTTGCAGCAGTAGTTTTTATTAGTTGTAGCAGTAGTTTTTATTAGTTGTAGCAGTAGTTTTTATTAGTTGTAGCAGTAGTCTTTATTAGTTGTTTTAGCAGTAGTTTTTATTAGTTGCAGCAGTAGTTTTTATTAGTTGTTTTAGCAGTAGTTTTTATTAGTTGTAGCAGTAGTTTTTAATAGTTGTTTTAGCAGTAATTTTTATTAGTTGTAGCAGTAGTCTTTATTAGTTGTTTTAGCAGTAGTTTTTATTAGTTGCAGCAGTAGTCTTTATTAGTTGTTTTAGCAGTAGTCTTTATTAGTTGTAGCAGTAGTTTTTAATAGTTGTAGCAGTAGTTTTTATTAGTTGTAGCAGTAGTTTTTATTAGTTGTAGCAGTAGTCTTTATTAGTTGTTTTAGCAGTAGTTTTTATTAGTTGTTTTAGCAGTAGTTTTTATTAGTTGTAGCAGTAGTTTTTATTAGTTGTTTTAGCAGTAGTTTTTATTAGTTGTAGCAGTAGTTTTTATTAGTTGTAGCAGCAGTAGTCTTTATTAGTTGTAGCAGTAGTTTTTATTAGTTGTTTTAGCAGTAGTTTTTATTAGTTGTTTTAGCAGTAGTTTTTATTAGTTGTTTTAGCAGTAGTTTTTATTAGTTGCAGCAGTAGTTTTTATTAGTTGTAGCAGTAGTTTTTATTAGTTGTAGCAGTAGTTTTTATTAGTTGTTTTAGCAGTAGTTTTTATTAGTTGTTTTAGCAGTAGTCTTTATTAGTTGTAGCAGTAGTTTTTATTAGTTGTTTTAGCAGTAGTTTTTATTAGTTGTTTTAGCAGTAGTTTTATTAGTTGTTTTAGCAGTAGTTTTTATTAGTTGCAGCAGTAGTTTTTATTAGTTGTTTTAGCAGTAGTTTTTATTAGTTGTTTTAGCAGTAGTTTTTATTAGTTGTTTTAGCAGTAGTCTTTATTAGTTGTTTTAGCAGTAGTTTTTATTAGTTGTTTTAGCAGTAGTTTTTATTAGTTGTTTTAGCAGTAGTTTTTATTAGTTGTAGCAGTAGTTTTTATTAGTTGTAGCAGTAGTTTTTATTAGTTGTAGCAGTAGTTTTTATTAGTTGTTTTAGCAGTAGTTTTTATTAGTTGTTTTAGCAGTAGTTTTTATTAGTTGTTTTAGCAGTAGTCTTTATTAGTTGTTTTAGCAGTAGTTTTTATTAGTTGTTTTAGCAGTAGTTTTTATTAGTTGTTTTAGCAGTAGTTTTTATTAGTTGTTTTAGCAGTAGTTTTTATTAGTTGTAGCAGTAGTTTTTATTAGTTGCAGCAGTAGTTTTTATTAGTTGTAGCAGTAGTTTTTATTAGTTGTAGCAGTAGTTTTTATTAGTTGTTTTAGCAGTAGTTTTTATTAGTTGTAGCAGTAGTTTTTATTAGTTGTTTTAGCAGTAGTTTTTTTTAGTTGTAGCAGTAGTTTTTATTAGTTGTTTTAGCAGTAGTTTTTATTAGTTGTTTTAGCAGTAGTCTTTATTAGTTGTAGCAGTAGTTTTTATTAGTTGTTTTAGCAGTAGTTTTTATTAGTTGTTTTAGCAGTAGTTTTTATTAGTTGTTTTAGCAGTAGTTTTTATTAGTTGCAGCAGTAGTTTTTATTAGTTGTTTTAGCAGTAGTTTTTATTAGTTGTTTTAGCAGTAGTTTTTATTAGTTGTTTTAGCAGTAGTTTTTATTAGTTGTTTTAGCAGTAGTTTTTATTAGTTGTAGCAGCAGTAGTTTTTATTAGTTGTTTTAGCAGTAGTTTTTATTAGTTGTAGCAGTAGTTTTTATTAGTTGTAGCAGTAGTTTTTATTAGTTGTTTTAGCAGTAGTTTTTATTAGTTGTAGCAGCAGTAGTTTTTATTAGTTGTAGCAGTAGTTTTTATTAGTTGTTTTAGCAGTAGTTTTTATTAGTTGTAGCAGCAGTAGTTTTTATTAGTTGTAGCAGCAGTAGTTTTTATTAGTTGTAGCAGTAGTTTTTATTAGTTGTAGCAGTAGTTTTTATTAGTTGTAGCAGTAGTTTTTATTAGTTGTAGCAGTAGTTTTTATTAGTTGTAGCAGTAGTTTTTATTAGTTGTAGCAGTAGTTTTTAATAGTTGTTTTAGCAGTAGTTTTTATTAGTTGTAGCAGTAGTCTTTATTAGTTGTTTTAGCAGTAGTTTTTATTAGTTGTAGCAGTAGTTTTTATTAGTTGTTTTAGCAGTAGTTTTTATTAGTTGTAGCAGTAGTCTTTATTAGTTGTTTTAGCAGTAGTTTTTATTAGTTGTAGCAGTAGTTTTTATTAGTTGTAGCAGTAGTTTTTATTAGTTGTTTTAGCAGTAGTTTTTATTAGTTGTTTTAGCAGTAGTTTTTATTAGTTGTTTTAGCAGTAGTTTTTATTAGTTGTTTTAGCAGTAGTTTTTATTAGTTGTAGCAGTAGTTTTTATTAGTTGTTTTAGCAGTAGTTTTTATTAGTTGTTTTAGCAGTAGTTTTTATTAGTTGTAGCAGTAGTTTTTATTAGTTTTAGTAGTAGTTTTTATTAGTTGTTTTAGCAGTAGTTTTTATTAGTTGTAGCAGCAGTAGTTTTTATTAGTTGTAGCAGTAGTTTTTATTAGTTGTAGCAGCAGTAGTTTTTATTAGTTGTAGCAGTAGTTTTTATTAGTTGTAGCAGCAGTAGTTTTTATTAGTTTTAGTAGTAGTTTTTATTAGTTGTTTTAGCAGTAGTTTTTATTAGTTGTAGCAGCAGTAGTTTTTATTAGTTGTAGCAGTAGTTTTTATTAGTTGCAGCAGTAGTCTTTATTAGTTGTAGCAGTAGTTTTTATTAGTTGTAGCAGCAGTAGTTTTTATTAGTTTTAGTAGTAGTTTTTATTAGTTGTTTTAGCAGTAGTTTTTATTAGTTGTTTTAGCAGTAGTTTTTATTAGTTGTAGCAGTAGTTTTTATTAGTTGTTTTAGCAGTAGTTTTTATTAGTTGTTTTAGCAGTAGTTTTTATTAGTTGTAGCAGTAGTTTTTATTAGTTTTAGTAGTAGTTTTTATTAGTTGTTTTAGCAGTAGTTTTTATTAGTTGTAGCAGCAGTAGTTTTTATTAGTTGTAGCAGTAGTTTTTATTAGTTGTAGCAGTAGTAGTTTTTATTAGTTGTAGCAGTAGTTTTTATTAGTTGTAGCAGCAGTAGTTTTTATTAGTTGTAGCAGTAGTTTTTATTAGTTGTAGCAGCAGTAGTTTTTATTAGTTTTAGTAGTAGTTTTTATTAGTTGTTTTAGCAGTAGTTTTTATTAGTTGTAGCAGCAGTAGTTTTTATTAGTTGTAGCAGTAGTTTTTATTAGTTGCAGCAGTAGTCTTTATTAGTTGTAGCAGTAGTTTTTATTAGTTGTAGCAGCAGTAGTTTTTATTAGTTTTAGTAGTAGTTTTTATTAGTTGTTTTAGCAGTAGTTTTTATTAGTTGTAGCAGCAGTAGTTTTTATTAGTTGTAGCAGTAGTTTTTATTAGTTGCAGCAGTAGTCTTTATTAGTTGTTTTAGCAGTAGTTTTTATTAGTTGTAGTTGTAGCAGTAGTTTTTATTAGTTGTAGCAGTAGTTTTTATTAGTTGTTTTAGCAGTAGTTTTTATTAGTTGTAGCAGTAGTTTTTATTAGTTGCAGCAGTAGTTTTTATTAGTTGTTTTAGCAGTAGTTTTTATTAGTTGTTTTAGCAGTAGTTTTTATTAGTTGTAGCAGTAGTTTTTATTAGTTGCAGCAGTAGTTTTTATTAGTTGTTTTAGCAGTAGTTTTTATTAGTTGTAGCAGTAGTTTTTATTAGTTGTAGCAGCAGTAGTTTTTATTAGTTGTAGCAGTAGTTTTTATTAGTTGTAGCAGCAGTAGTTTTTATTAGTTGTAGCAGTAGTTTTTATTAGTTGTAGCAGCAGTAGTTTTTATTAGTTTTAGTAGTAGTTTTTATTAGTTGTTTTAGCAGTAGTTTTTATTAGTTGTAGCAGCAGTAGTTTTTATTAGTTGTAGCAGTAGTTTTTATTAGTTGCAGCAGTAGTCTTTATTAGTTGTAGCAGTAGTTTTTATTAGTTGTAGCAGCAGTAGTTTTTATTAGTTTTAGTAGTAGTTTTTATTAGTTGTTTTAGCAGTAGTTTTTATTAGTTGTTTTAGCAGTAGTTTTTATTAGTTGTAGCAGTAGTTTTTATTAGTTGTTTTAGCAGTAGTTTTTATTAGTTGTTTTAGCAGTAGTTTTTATTAGTTGTAGCAGTAGTTTTTATTAGTTTTAGTAGTAGTTTTTATTAGTTGTTTTAGCAGTAGTTTTTATTAGTTGTAGCAGCAGTAGTTTTTATTAGTTGTAGCAGTAGTTTTTATTAGTTGTAGCAGTAGTAGTTTTTATTAGTTGTAGCAGTAGTTTTTATTAGTTGTAGCAGCAGTAGTTTTTATTAGTTGTAGCAGTAGTTTTTATTAGTTGTAGCAGCAGTAGTTTTTATTAGTTTTAGTAGTAGTTTTTATTAGTTGTTTTAGCAGTAGTTTTTATTAGTTGTAGCAGCAGTAGTTTTTATTAGTTGTAGCAGTAGTTTTTATTAGTTGCAGCAGTAGTCTTTATTAGTTGTAGCAGTAGTTTTTATTAGTTGTAGCAGCAGTAGTTTTTATTAGTTTTAGTAGTAGTTTTTATTAGTTGTTTTAGCAGTAGTTTTTATTAGTTGTAGCAGCAGTAGTTTTTATTAGTTGTAGCAGTAGTTTTTATTAGTTGCAGCAGTAGTCTTTATTAGTTGTTTTAGCAGTAGTTTTTATTAGTTGTAGTTGTAGCAGTAGTTTTTATTAGTTGTAGCAGTAGTTTTTATTAGTTGTTTTAGCAGTAGTTTTTATTAGTTGTAGCAGTAGTTTTTATTAGTTGCAGCAGTAGTTTTTATTAGTTGTTTTAGCAGTAGTTTTTATTAGTTGTTTTAGCAGTAGTTTTTATTAGTTGTAGCAGTAGTTTTTATTAGTTGCAGCAGTAGTTTTTATTAGTTGTTTTAGCAGTAGTTTTTATTAGTTGTAGCAGTAGTTTTTATTAGTTGCAGCAGTAGTTTTTATTAGTTGCAGCAGTAGTTTTTATTAGTTGTTTTAGCAGTCGTTTTTATTAGTTGTAGCAGTAGTTTTTATTAGTTGCAGCAGTAGTTTTTATTAGTTGCAGCAGTAGTTTTTATTAGTTGTAGCAGTAGTTTTTATTAGTTGTTTTAGCAGTAGTTTTTATTAGTTGTTTTAGCAGTAGTTTTTATTAGTTGCAGCAGTAGTTTTTATTAGTTGTTTTAGCAGTAGTTTTTATTAGTTGTTTTAGCAGTAGTTTTTATTAGTTGCAGCAGTAGTTTTTATTAGTTGCAGCAGTAGTTTTTATTAGTTGTAGCAGTAGTTTTTATTAGTTGTAGCAGTAGTTTTTATTAGTTGTTTTAGCAGTAGTTTTTATTAGTTGCAGCAGTAGTTTTTATTAGTTGCAGCAGTAGTTTTTATTAGTTGTTTTAGCAGTAGTTTTTATTAGTTGCAGCAGTAGTTTTTATTAGTTGCAGCAGTAGTTTTTATTAGTTGCAGCAGCAGTTTTTATTAGTTGTAGCAGTAGTTTTTATTAGTTGCAGCAGTAGTTTTTATTAGTTGCAGCAGCAGTTTTTATTAGTTGCAGCAGCAGTTTTTATTAGTTGCAGCAGCAGTTTTTATTAGTTGCAGCAGTAGTTTTTATTAGTTGCAGCAGCAGTTTTTATTAGTTGCAGCAGCAGTTTTTATTAGTTGCAGCAGTAGTTTTTATTAGTTGCAGCAGCAGTTTTTATTAGTTGCAGCAGCAGTTTTTATTAGTTGCAGCAGCAGTTTTTATTAGTTGCAGCAGCAGTTTTTATTAGTTGCAGCAGTAGTTTTTATTAGTTGCAGCAGTAGTTTTTATTAGTTGCAGCAGCAGTTTTTATTAGTTGCAGCAGTAGTTATTAGTTGTAGCAGTAGTTTTTATTAGTTGCAGCAGTAGTTTTCATTAGTTGCAGCAGTAGTTTTTATTAGTTGCAGCAGCAGTTTTTATTAGTTGTAGCAGTAGTTTTTATTAGTTGTAGCAGTAGTTTTTATTAGTTGCAGCAGTAGTTTTTATTAGTTGCAGCAGCAGTTTTTATTAGTTGTAGCAGTAGTAGTTATGTTAGTTGTATTAGTAGTTTTTATTAGTTGTAGTTGTAGCAGTAGTTTTTATTAGTTGTATTGGTAGTTTTATTAGTTGTAGTTGTAGCAGTAGTTTTTATTAGTTGTATTAGTAGGTGTAGCTGCAGTTTTTATTATTTGTATTGGTAGTTTTTATTAGTTGTAGCAGTAGTTTTTATTAGTTGTAGTTGTAGCTGTAGTTTTTATTAGTTGTATTAGTAGGTGTAGCAGTAGTTTTTATTAGTTGTAGCTGTAGTTTTTATTAGTTGTATTAGTAGGTGTAGCAGTAGTTTTTATTAGTTGTAGTTGTAGCTGTAGTTTTTATTAGTTGTATTAGTAGGTGTAGCAGTAGTTTTTATTAGTTGTAGCAGTAGTTTTTATTAGTTGTATTAGTAGGTGTAGCAGTAGTTTCTATTAGTTGTAGCAGTAGTTTTTATTAGTTGTAGCAGTAGTTTTTATTAGTTGTATTAGTAGTTTTTATTAGTTGTATTAGTAGGTGTAGCAGTAGTTTCTATTAGTTGTAGCAGTAGTTTTTATTAGTTGTAGCAGTAGTTTTTATTAGTTGTAGCAGTAGTTTTTATTAGTTGTAGCAGTAGTTTTTATTAGTTGTATTAGTAGGTGTAGCAGTAGTTTCTATTAGTTGTAGCAGTAGTTTTTATTAGTTGTAGCAGTAGTTTTTATTAGTTATATTAGTAGGTGTAGCAGTAGTTTCTATTAGTTGTAGCAGTAGTTTTTATTAGTTGTAGCAGTAGTTTTTATTAGTTGTAGCAGTAGTTTTTATTAGTTGTATTAGTAGGTGTAGCAGTAGTTTCTATTAGTTGTAGCAGTAGTTTTTATTAGTTGTAGCAGTAGTTTTTATTAGTTGTAGCAGTAGTTTTTATTAGTTGTATTAGTAGGTGTAGCAGTAGTTTCTATTAGTTGTAGCAGTAGTTTTTATTAGTTGTAGCAGTAGTTTTTATTAGTTGTAGCAGTAGTTTTTATTAGTTGTATTAGTAGGTGTAGCAGTAGTTTCTATTAGTTGTAGGCCTATTCGTAGTTGTACAACAACTTTTCTATGTTGTTTATGTACATTTTTATTATTATTATTAGACAGTAGTTGCCATATTATTCTTCTTACTAAGTATTGTGTTGTTTTTTAAATGTTTTTTTGGACACTTGCAAACGAGATGGTGCATCTCAAGAGATGTCATCCTGCAAAATGTCTAATAAATAAAATAACCTTTTAAAGTAGGCCGAGTTGAGTGCCTGCCTTTGAGAGGGTTTTGTGTATTTACACAATAGCATGCCTGCTAGCATATTGACTATTGACGACAAGTGCACTAGGAAGTAGCCAATAATAATGTTCAATCAAGAGAGCAGCATTCTTTACCCAATAAAGTTCACTTGTCTTCACAATTCTCATGCTGAAAGCTGTTCTGAGAACTCCAAAAATGAACTCGCCTTCAGTAATCGTTTGGTATTTGTTTTCTTGGAAGAGTTACACGTATAACTAACTAGTTAGGTAGTAGATACTTTGGGCCAGTTTCCTTGACCCACATGAAGCCTAGCTAGCTAACTAGCGAAGTTACAGTCCTGCTGACTGACACAATTCCAATGAAGATTCTCCATTGAACAAACTTTTTAATCTAGTGGTAACAAACCTAGTGTACAATGCATTCGGAAAGTATTCAGACCCCTTAACTTTTTCCACATTTTTATGTTACAGCCTTATTCTAAAATTGATAAAATATTTTTTCCCCTCATCAATCTACACACAATACCCCATAATGACAAAGCAAACATTTTAATATCACATTTACATAATTATTCAGACCCTTTACTCAGTACTTTGTTGAAGTGATTACAGCCTCGAGTATTCTTGGGTAATACGCTACAAGCTTGGCACACCTGTATTTGGGGAGTTTCTCCCATTCTTCTCTGCAGATCCTCTCAAGCTCTGTCAGGTTGGATGGGGAGCGTCGCACAGCTATTTTCAGGTCTCTCCAGAGATTTTTACATTTTTTAATTCACCTTTATTTTACAACTGCGACCTGGCCAAGATAAAGCAAAGCAGTTTGACACATATAACAACACAGAGTTACACATGGAATAAACAAACATACAGTCAATAATACAGTAGAAAAAAAGTCAATATACATTGTGTGCAAATGAGGTAAGATAAGGGAGGTAAGTCAATAAATAGGCCATGGTGGCGAAGTAATTACAATATAGCACTTAAACACTGGAGTGATAGATGTGCAGAAGATGAATGTGCAAGTAGAGATACTGGGGTGCAAAGGAGCAAGATAAATAAATAAATACAGTATGGGGATGAGATAGTTGGATGGGCTATTTACAGATGGGCTATGTACAGGTGCAGTGATCTGTGAGCTGCTCTGACAGCTGGTGCTTAAAGCTAGTGAGGGAGATATGTGTCTCCAGCTTCAGTGATTTTTGCAGTACGTTCCAGTCATTGGCAGCAGAGAACTGGAATGAAAAGCGGCCAAAGGAGGAATTGGCTTTGGGGGTGACCAGTGAGGTATACCTGCTGGAACACGTGCTACGGGTGGGTGCTGCTATGGTGCTATGGTGACCAGTGAGCTGAAATAATGCGGGGCTTTACCTAGCAAAGACTTGTAGATGACCTGGAGCCAGTGGGTCTGGTGACAAATATGAAGCGAGGGCCAGACAACGACAGCGTACAGGTCGCAGTGGTGGGTAGTATATGGGGCTTTGGTGACAAAACGGGTGGCACTGTGATAGACTGCATCCAATTTGTTGAGTAGAGTGTTGGAGGCTATTTTGTAATGACATCGCTGAAGTTGAGGATCGGTGGGATGGTCAGTTTTACGAGGTTATGTTTGGCAGCATGAGTGAAGGATGCTTTGTTGCGAAATAGGAAGCCTATTCTAGATTTAATTTTGGATTGGAGATGCTTAATGTGAGTCTGGAAGGAGAGTTTAAAGTCTAACCAGACACCTAGGTATTTGTAATTGTCCACATATTCTAAGTCAGAACCGTCCAGAGTAGTGACTGGACGGGCAGGTAGGTGCGGGTTAGCACACACTGCGCCAGGCCCGCCACAGGACTCGCTGGTGCGCGATGAGACAAGGATTTCCCTACCGGCCAAACCCTCCCTAACCCGGACGACGCTAGGCCAATTGTGCGTAACCCACGGACCTCCCGGTCGCGGCCGGTTATGATAGAGCCTGGGCGCGAACCCAAAGTCTCTGGTGGCACATCGCCCTTAACCACTGCGCCACCCAGGAGGCCAGGGGGTTCAGATTTTGCAACTCTTTCAGAACATCAGCTATCTGGATTTGGGTGAAGGAGAAATTGGGGAGGCTTGGGCGAGTTGCTGTGAGGGGTGCAGGGCTGTTGGCCGGGGTAGGGGTAGCCAGGTGGAAAGCATGGCCAGCTTTAGGAAAATGCTTATTGAAATTGTCAATTATCGTGGATTTATCGGTGGTGACAGTGTTTCCTAACCTTAGTGCAGTGGGCAGCTGGGAGGAGGTGCTCTTATTCTCCATGGACTTTACAGTGTCCAATAACTTGTTTGAGTTTGTGCTACAGGATGCACATTTCTGCTTGATAAAGTTAGATTGTAGGATGGCCGGGGTGTTAAGCATGTCCCAGTTTAGGTCACCTAGCAGCACAAGCTCTGAAGATAGATGGGGGGCAATCAGTTCACATATGGTGTCCGGAGCACAGCTGGGGGCAGAGGGTGGTCTATAGCAAGCGGCAACGGTGAGAGACTTGTTTCTGCAAAGGTGGATTTTTAAATGTAGAAGCTCGAATCGTTTGGGTACAGACCTGGATAGTAAGACAGAACTCGGCAGGCTATCTCTGCAGTAGATTGCAACACCGCCGCCCCCTTTGGCAGTTCTATCTTGTTGGAAAATGTCATAGTTAGGGATGGAAATTTCAGGGTTTTTGGTGATCTTCCTAAGCCAGGATTCAGACATGGCTAGGACATCCGGGTTGGCAGAGTGTGCTAAAGCAGTGAATTAAACAAATTTAGGGAGGAGGCTTCTAATGTTAACATGCATGAAACTAAGGCTTTTACGGTTACAGAAGTCAACAAATGAGAGCACCTGGGGAATAGGAGTGGAGCTAGGCACCGCAGGGCCTGGATTAACCTCTACATCACCAGAGGAACAGAGGAGGAGTAGGATAAGGGTACGGCTAAAGGCTATAAGAACTGGTCGTCTAGTACGTCCGGAACAGAGTGTAAAAGGAGCAGGTTTCTGGGCGCGATAGAATAGATTCAAGGCATAATGTACAGACAAAGGTATGGTAGGATGTGAATACAGTGGAGGTAAACCTATGCATTGAGTGATGATGAGAGAGATATTGTCTCTAGAAACATCATTTAAACCAGGTGATGTCGTCGCATGTGTGAGAGGTGGAACTAAAGGGTTGGATAAGGTATATTGAGCAGGGCTAGAGGCTCTACAGTGAAATAAGACAATAATCACTAACCAGAACAGCAATGGACAAGGCATATTGACATTAATTAAGGAGAGGTATGCGTAGCCGAGTGATCATAAGGGTCCAGTGAGTAGTGAGGCTGGTTGGAGACAAGACGCTAGCGGGCCAGGGATAGCAAGCTAGCAGATGGGCCTCAGAGGGGGACTACGTGACGGAGGAAGTCTGTTTATAGCCTCCTCGTGCGTTTACGTCGGTAGACAATTCGTGATGGATTAGTAGGGTTCCGTTTGGTAAAGGGGACCAGTCCAATTGGCAAAAATAGGTATAGTGGCCCAAAGAATTGGCCTAATGGACCTATTCAGCTAACAGCCGATATGCTCTAGCCTCTTACGTATTGTGGTTCCTGTACAGGAACCAAAGTCAGCGGAAATTTCAGAGCGCCACTCGTAGTACTCGATAAAACTCAAACTTTCATTAAAACACACATTCAAGGTACTCAATTAAAGCTACACTCGTTGTGAATCTAGCCAACATGTCAGATTAAATCCGATTAAATCCGTCAAAGTATGCCCAAAATGTCCATTTATGAAGGCCGTCTGATCCAAGGAAAATTCACCATTACAAGACGCAACGTCACTTTTTAAAATTAAAAAAGTTGCCTATAAACTTTTACAAATCACTTCAAACTACTTTTGTAAACCAACTTTAGGTATTAATAAACGTTAATAATCGATCAAATTGATCACGGGGCGATCTGTATTCGATAGCAGCAAGTCTTGAAATCATCGTCCATTTTTTTCACTTTCATCATTTCCTGGGTGCACCCCAAGACAGGAAGTGCCTATACGTCATCCCACCAAGGATAAACTCGCAATGAAATGCCAGTATTGGCGACATCGTGTGGAAGCTGTAGGCGTTGTAAACGGAACCTCATCTATTTTCTATCGCCTTAGACAATTCAAAGACTGGCGGATGAATATTTTTTTTGTGCTTTTGGTGATTTTTACTCCTGAACACGTTCTGTTATAGCCACAGACATGATTTAACCAGTTTTAGAAACTTCAGAGTGTTTTCTATACACACATACTTATGCATATACTATATTCCTGGCATGAGTAGCAGGACGTTGAAATGTTGCGCGATTTTTAACATAAAGTTGCGAAAAGCTGCGAGAATTCGCATCATCCGTAACAGGCTAGACAGCTAGCGGGCCGCGGCTAGCAGGCAGGCAGATGGGCATTCAGGGGACGCCGCAACGGAGGGGCCAGTTGAATAACCCCCTCTGGCAGATTACGTCGGTAGTCCAGTCATGAAGGGCCGGTGGGTCTCCGCACCGGCAGTAAAATGTGTCCAGGCCAATTGGCAAAATAGGTATTGTAGCTGTTGTTCGATCAGGTTCAAGTCCCGGCTCTGGCTGGGCCACTCAAGGACATTCAGAGACTTGTCCCAAAGCGACTCCTGCGTTGTCTTGGCTGTGTGCTTAGGGTCACCCAAACTCCCCGGCTGGAGAGTTTGTGTGATGAAAGTTGGACAGAGGATTTCCAAATCTCTGTGCAAGAAACACTTTGAACGAACTTCAAAAAATTGTTAGGCTATTTTCTGGCAATTGTGCCGTTATTATGTGCCAGATGTTTATAAATAGCCTATTTGCAAGATTGACTTGTTATTTCAATAGGCGTAGGCTACTGACTAAAATCTGGGTTTAGAATTGCAATTTAACTTTGCCATGGTTTGATGAGCTAGATGCAGGTAGCTTATAGCCACTGATAGCCCAACATCGAATTTCAAGGAAAAGTCCACAATGAAACTGACATTAAGTGTTGCGATAGAGCTGTGACCATGATCACAATGGATAACTTTCAATTTAATTAACTAAACATGGCCATTAATAATTTCATAATAACAACAACAACAAACAGCGTTATAGGCTGTTTATTAAATCAGTTTGCCAGCTCCAGGTAAGCTACACAAGTGGCACAAATTGATTTACAATGGCTACAGTGATATCGTCATTTCAACATATTTATTGTATCAAATGGTAGATTACAGTAGCCTACAATGGCATAGAAATGAATAGCCAACATATGAAAATGTACCCTATCATTCTCCACATTTAATGTGTTTTTAAGTGTGGTCTTTGTGGACTCATCTAAAGAGCTGTAGTGCGCCTAAAGTTGTTTTCCAATGCTTTGTCGCTGTCATATCAGTTCTAGCGCCTTGATGTTTCATGGAAAAAGGGTGTCTCCATAATGACCAATCTAAATAGCCTACCAACAACTGGTATAAAAAAAGTTGTCACGACGTGCGTGCTGCTCTGTTTCCGTAGCTGTGTTTGAATACTCATAATAACCGCACTAACCATACTATTTGCGACACAAATTGTTAATGTGTAGTATGCTTATTGGTCATAGTATGGATATAGTTATTATTTTTTCTTTAACTAGGCAAGTCAGTTAAAGAACAAATTCTTATTTACAATGATGGCCTACCAAAAGGCCTCAGGCGGGGAACGGGGGCTGGTAGTAAAATTACAAAAATATATAGGATTACAACAAGTTTACTGAAATGAACTAATAGTATGTAGTATATACTCATTAAGTATGTAGTATACAGTATGTTATTATGGGTAATCGAACACAGCTCGTGACTCAGCTGGCTCTGCTGCAGCACTCTCTCAACCAGTGCTCTCTCAATGCACACACCCCCCTGACCCTCCCCCTCCTCACCATTTACTCACTCACTCATTAACAGCCTGCTCACTGCCTGATAGTCAGCAGCAAGTAACAGTGAAATATATAGTAAAAAAAAATACAAAAGATATAAATGCCATGGCGCCCGCAGTGCAATTTAGAAGTAGCTCACCAATACATTTTCACCCACGACATCGTTTTCAGCGTAGCCTAATTTCGTCTGAAAACCACAAACATGGCAACCCTGCACAAAAGAGTGTAGCAAGATGGCTGCGTTCCATGAGCGATGAAAACACGGGGCGCCTCTCGACACCTAGGTCAGGGGAGAACTGCAAGTCTGCTGGAGCCAAACATACAGTATGTCTCTCTATCTTGCGGGGTAAGCGTGGTCCCCAAACTTGAATGCTAAAACCGTGAGGGTTCCCGGTGGACAGACAAGTCACACAGACAACTAAGACAAACCCTCAGTGCCGCAATACAGTACTGGTCAACCAAACCGAGTATCTCCCAGGTTGGTACACTGTCACAAGTAATCAAAACAAGGACAAAACTCAAACGAGATGGCACAAGCCAAACCGAGTGGGGGGACAGCATAGCACCCAGATGGAGAGGCTAGCTGCTCCAAGCTATTGATTAGCAGCAGGTATACTTCTGCGATTATACACTACATAGAGCTCTTACCAAGCGAATCCTCTTCTTCTTTAAGTTTCTATTGGCGGATTGCAACCAACTGACGGGTGCATATACACCTACTATACTAGAGTGCAAGGCCAGTCACAACCTATCTATAACGGGGGTTCCCAAATGTTTTCACTAGGAGCCCCCCTTTTAGCATTGGGGAACATCCCACACACCCCTGCGCGCGCACACCCCACATCTATTTCTATGAGCACAAGCACTGTTCATGACACAAACTGTTCACACCCCTCTTGTTGGTGGAGAGAATTTAGCAGGTTTAAAGCTTATTTTCTGCAATTCTACACATTTTGTCATGGGATGCAAAGAACATTTTAAAGCAAATGTTCTTGTAATTCTGTAAATTTTTTCATGTCTAATGTGTATTGATGTGATATTTGAGTGACAAAAAAATGACAACAATATCTATTGGCTAAAAAACCTAAATAAAAAACTTTAACTGGCGTGCGCCACAGTTTGGGAACCACTGATCTATACCACTAACTCTGAATTTCTAATAAAATAAAATAATTTCCTACAAACCTCACTACTCCCATCACCCCCACCCAAAATACCAGCCACTCCCCATTCCAGTGCAACGTCTGACCCTGTCAAACAACCTCTCCTTTTGTTCAACCGTTTCCTCTGTCATACAGCCATTAATCATTCCAGTACCATGTTTCCCTATCAATTTCGAAGAGGAATTCAATCCCATATGCCCTAATCTCATCCTAGATAACATAACTTCCTCCCTTTTGCTCCCATTATATGACTCTATCCTGCGTACAGATTTCCTTGTCAGAAAATCCTCTCTGGAATGAGCCGTGGTTTTTATATGGCAATTGGAAACCAACTTTAAGGTACTAACTGGACTGGTGTGTGGACTAGAGACAGTGAAAGTCTAAATCCTACCCAACATTATCGTTTCCCTAAGGAAACGAAGTACATAATAAAATACTACATCCCTTGAAGATTTCCCCAGCAGTTCACTTAATCCTTGCTCTTTTTATTTTAATTAAACTAGGCAAGTCAGCTAAGAACAAATTCTTATTTTCAATGACGGCCTAGTGCCTGTTCAGGAACTACAGATTTGTACCTTGTCAGCTCGGGGGTTTGAACTTGCAACGGTTCCGGTTACTAGTCCAATGCTCTAACCACTAGGCTACGCTGCCGCCCCATTACTCTTCCAATCTAATAACAATCTCTCCCTTTCCCTCCCATATTTCTGGCACTGAAATAGAGCGTGTTCCACTGTCTCCATCTCCTCCTGACAATGATCACACCTCACAGTCGGATGTTTCCCCACCACTTTCAATGTACTATTTAGCCTTGTATGTCCCAGTCTCAGCCTTGTGATTACACTTTCCTCCCTTCTCTCTCGGCCCGAGGACCTCCCTGCACCCACCTTTTCCTAGATCTTATACAGGTGTCTTTCATTTCCCTCCCTTATCCACAAATCTTGCCATTTGTTTTTAACCCCTGTTTTTATTAACCCCCTGGCTTCTACTTCACTGATTAACAGTTCTATCTCAACATGAAGATGTTTTAGAGCCTGCTTGGCGATAACATCGACCTCCTCATTCCCCTCTACTTCCACATGAGCTGTTACTAAGAGGAACATCACAAATACCCACATATTTTTCACCCTATACAAGCACTGCAAAACCTCACACAAAACATCCTTTCTGATCTGAGACACAAATTAATTTTAAGCTCATCAGTGCTGCACAGGAGTCAGAGCACATGACTACCCTGTTTGGCCTCACTTCCTCCACCAACTCCACAGCCAATAGTTTGGCCAATAACTCCGTTGCTCTTTTTATCACTTCCACCTTAAACTCAGGAACATTAAAGCTGCACCTGTCCTTCCTGGTTTAGGGTCCTTAGATCCATCTGTGTATATATTCAAGAAAGCATAGTATTGTGTTTTTAAATGTTCACATACAACTGAATCTACTCCTCAACAGCTTCTTCCTCAGCTTATGTAAATAAGGTATTTCTGTTTTTTATTTGTAATATATTTGCAAACATTTCTAAATACCGGTTTTCACTTTGTCATTATGGGGTATTGTGTGTAGATTGTAGAGGATTTGTATTTATTTAATCCATTTTAGAATAAGACTGTAACGTAACAAAATGTGGAAAAGGTCAAGGGGTCTGAATACTTTCCGAAGGTGCTATATATAGCATTTTCAACGCCATTCTATCTGCCCCTCACTTCATTCCTGACAAGCAACTACTCTGACACTAATATGGTCCGCCCCTGCCATTCGAGTGTCAAACCAGACACCCAGGAACCTAAACACCTTCCTCTCCAGATTCCTTCCATACAGCTTCAAGTAAATTTCCTCCCCAACCTTCCTTCTAGAAAAAAACAGTCTGTGTTTTTTCAATTGAGAACTTGAATCCCCACCTGAGGGACCACCGCTCAACTTCACTAATCGCTTCATGAACTCTTCTGGCTGTATGGATAATATTTCTCCCTCTCTTCCACAGTGCCCCATCATCTGCAAATAATGACATCCCAATATCAGATCTCAACTGGGAGAATACATTGTCAGTGATAATGAAGAATAACAAAGGACTAATGACACTTCCCTGGGGGGTACCATTATCTACCTCATAGCTTTCTGACATAAAGCTTTCCACCCTCACTTGTAATGATCGCCCAAAAATGTAATCCTTTATCCAGTTATAAGCCCTTCCTCCAACCCCCATGATATTCAGCTTGATAAGTAGGCCTGCCTTCCACATCATATCATAGGCCATCTCTACATTGAAGAAAACGGCTACCATCACCTCCTTATTTAGCTGTCCTAATGATCCTCCTTACTGCTGCTTGTGCTTGTTTATTCTGAATCAGGTGCTGGTAATTATGGGACCTTTTCATCATTCTGAAAGCCCTGTTCCTACACTTCACTGCTTCTCTACATTCTTTAGTCCGCTACGTACCCGAACCCGGGTCTGTAGTAATGCCTCTAACACTGCGAATCAGTGCCTCATACCGCTGCCCTACTTGTGAGGCCCTCGAATGTAGGCATTTTTGTAGAGAATGCTAGCTAACTAGCTACCGGTGGTTCATACTAGTTATATAGCCATGCACATCGTAGTCAAAATAGCGCACTATTGCCACCTGCTGGAGTGCAGTGCAACGGAGTCTACTGCATATAGTGATACCTCTTGATGTACTGTGAGTCATTATGGAAGGAGAAGGGCAAAGGGGATACCTAGTCAGTTGCACAACTCATTTGCATTCAACCGAAATGAGCTGTCTGATGCAAGCATTTGATATCTCTAAAACATTTAAATGATTGAATTCTCTTGTTGTAAAATGGAGCCCAAAAGGCAAATAGTTCTGACTATCAACCCACACCCCCCAACTGTAGGTGATGTTCAAACTAATTTCTGTTTAATCTCCGAACCAAAGCGTGATTCCTGTCTGGCTCATTATCATTGTGGTTAAAACTATTAAAACAACAAGAGCACTGAGTGTTAAAGTAGAATTAGATTTCTCTCAGAGCTGTTGTGGAAGGAAGAGCAGTTTATGGCCTTACAGTACCTTTCTGAAGTAGACCTGCATGTCTGGTTCAGAATAGATCTGGTATTGTGTAACAAATGCAAGTAATGATCTCCCTGCCTCCCTACAGGCACACAGAAAATATGTCTGATCATTCTCAACCAGCCTTTGGAAAAAGACACTCTTCACACACTCTGGAGTAAAGGTATTCATCTTGTAGCTTTTATATACATTGATCATTCATATGATACCAATAATATAGTTTTTTCTTTCCTCTTAGCTTACACTATTGTGAAATAAAGCATACATGACCGTTGCACAAAACTCTTTCTCAGACCTTCGTGCAGGCTATCAAGTCAGCATACTTAATTGCCCTGCTGATGGCCCATCAGAGGTGGATGATTTGAGATTGGTTGGCTTCCAGAATATTCACACCTGGCCGTTTGGCCAATTAGCAGTTGTCTGGACTCAGCAGAGCTGTGGGGGTGAATACTGAAGTGAACATTTACACCGTTTTTATTGGTATCTTGATCTTTCTTGGTATCTTTCCATATCAGTGCTCATCTCTACTAATAATCAAATTCTAAAATGTATCCTTCAGTGTAAAGTTAAGACAGCATTGTTAGGTCTGTACTGATATGGCTGTCTCACACCTTTTTGTTGGGGGTATGTTTTGAATCTGTGCTTGAGAGTGGGAAAGTTCCTATAGAGAAGGGCGCTACATTCCTTATCACGGTGTGTTTGCCAGTACACACACTCTTGTGACACACGTGTGTGTTTAAAACAGAATATGTCTCTCTGCTGAATGCATTGGTTATTTTAAACAAGGTGCTTAGAGAATGCTTCTATTGCTCCTATGCAGTCTTTCCCCATGACACAAAAACAGACTCCTTAATAAAGCCACAGGTTCAATTTGAATAGCATTAATAAATTGTGAAATTTGCAAACGGAATGCTTCAAATTCCCCAAAATACGAATAACATTAAAAGTTGGATCTGGGGACCGCATATTTTGTTTTTGGGTAAAATTAGAAAGGAGTTTTTTTATTACTATTGTTACACATGCATTATGTTTGGGAGCAATAGGAAATAAAAGCAAAAAGTTGTTTGCACACAAAACAGACATATACATCTTAGCAAGATTCGTCCACCTCTTTCAGCTAAGCAAGGTCTCTCTCTCTCTCTGTAGCTCTCCTGCGGGCGTGTGCAGATGGTGCGGCCAACCACCTGTATGACATCACCGCTGGACAACAAGACAGGTACAAGTAGCCACTCTGTGTGTTTGAATATTTCTCTCCTTCCTAAAGGACAGATACATTAACTCTGGGGTTCTCAAACGTTTTGGGTCTGGGCACCCCTTTTGTGATAGAACATTCATCAGGGACCCCATCATAATCAGAGCACAAGAGAATGCCAAGAGTGTGCAAACCTGTCATCAAGGCAAAGGGTGGCTATTTTGAAGAATCTCAAATATAAAATAAAAAACACTTTTTTTGGTTACTACATGATTCCATATGTGTTATTTCATAGTTGTAATGTCTTCACTATTATTCTACAATGTAGAAAATAGTAAAAATAAAGAAAAACCCTGGAATGAGTAGGTGTCCAAACTTTTGATTGGTGCTGTATATACAGTGCCTTGCGAAAGTATTCGGCCCCCTTGAACTTTGCGACCTTTTGCCACATTTCAGGCTTCAAACATAAAGATATAAAACTGTATTTTTTTGTGAAGAATCAACAACAAGTGGGACACAATCATGAAGTGGAACGACATTTATTGGATATTTCAAACTTTTTTAACAAATCAAAAACTGAAAAATTGGGCATGCAAAATTATTCAGCCCCCTTAAGTTAATACTTTGTAGCGCCACCTTTTGCTGCGATTACAGCTGTAAGTCGCTTGGGGTATGTCTCTATCAGTTTTGCACATCGAGAGACTGAAATGTTTTCCCATTCCTCCTTGCAAAACAGCTCGAGCTCAGTGAGGTTGGATGGAGAGCATTTGTGAACAGCAGTTTTCAGTTCTTTCCACAGATTCTCGATTGGATTCAGGTCTGGACTTTGACTTGGCCATTCTAAAACCTGGATATGTTTATTTTTGAACCATTCCATTGTAGATTTTGCTTTATATTTTGGATCATTGTCTTGTTGGAAGACAAATCTCCGTCCCAGTCTCAGTCCCAGTCCCAGTCTCTCTCTTTTGCAGACTCCATCAGGTTTTCTTCCAGAATGGTCCTGTATTTGGCTCCATCCATCTTCCCATCAATTTTAACCATCTTCCCTGTCCCTGCTGAAGAAAAGCAGGCCCAAACCATGATGCTGCCACCACCATGTTTGACAGTGGGGATGGTGTGTTCAGCTGTGTTGCTTTTACGCCAAACATAACGTTTTGCATTGTTGCCAAAAAGTTCAATTTTGGTTTCATCTGACCAGAGCACCTTCTTCCACATGTTTGGTGTGTCTCCCAGGTGGCTTGTGGCAAACTTTAAACGACACTTTTTATGGATATCTTTAAGAAATGGCTTTCTTCTTGCCACTCTTCCATAAAGGCCAGATTTGTGCAATATACGACTGATTGTTGTCCTATGGACAGAGTCTCCCACCTCAGCTGTAGATCTCTGCAGTTCATCCAGAGTGATCATGGGCCTCTTGGCTGCATCTCTGATCAGTCTTCTCCTTGTATGAGCTGAAAGTTTAGAGGGACGGCCAGGTCTTGGTAGATTTGCAGTGGTCTGATACTCCTTCCATTTCAATATTATCGCTTGCACAGTGCTCCTTGGGATGTTTAAAGCTTGGGAAATCTTTTTGTATCCAAATCCGGCTTTAAACTTCTTCACAACAGTATCTCGGACCTGCCTGGTGTGTTCCTTGTTCTTCATGATGCTCTCTGCGCTTTTAACGGACCTCTGAGACTATCACAGTGCAGGTGCATTTATACGGAGACTTGATTACACACAGGTGGATTGTATTTATCATCATTAGTCATTTAGGTCAACATTGGATCATTCAGAGATCCTCACTGAACTTCTGGAGAGAGTTTGCTGCACTGAAAGTAAAGGGGCTGAATAATTTTGCACTCCCAATTTTTCAGTTTTTGATTTGTTAAAAAAGTTTGAAATATCCAATAAATGTCGTTCCACTTCATGATTGTGTCCCACTTGTTGTTGATTCTTCACAAAAAAATACAGTTTAATATCTTTATGTTTGAAGCCTGAAATGTGGCAAAAGGTCGCAAAGTTCAAGGGGGCCGAATACTTTCGCAAGGCACTGTATATATATTTTTATATACACAACATGACCAAAACTATGTGGACACCTGCTCGTCGAACATCTCCTTCCAAATCATTGGCATTAATATGGAGTTGGTCCTCCCTTTGCTGCTATAACAGCCTACACTCTTCGGGGAAGGCTTTCCACTTGTTGTTGGAACATTGCTCCGGCGACACGCTTCTATTCAGCCACGAGCATTAGTGAGGTCGGGCACTGATGTTGGCCGATTAGGTCTTGCTCACAGTCGGCATTCCAATTCATCCCAAAGGTGTTCGATGGGGTTGAGGTCAGGGCTCTGTGCAGGCCAGTCAAGTTCTTCCACATCGATCTCGACAAACCATTTCTGTATGGACCTAGCTTTGTGCACAGGGGCATTGTCATGCTGAAACAGGAAAGGTCATTCCCAAAACTGTTGCCACGAAGTTGGAAGCACAGAATCGTCTAGAATGTCATTGTATGCTGTAGCGTTAAGATTTCCCAGCCCCAGACCATTATTCGTCCTCCACCAAATTTTACAGTGGCACTATACATTGGGGCAGCTAGCCTTCTCCTGGAATCTGCCAAACCCGGATGTGTCTGTCGGACTTCCAGATGGTGAAGCGTGATTCATCATGCCAGAGAACACGTTTTCTCTGCTCCAGAGTCCAATGGCGGCGAGCTATACACCATTCCAGCCACACTTGGCTGCTCGGCCATGGAAACCCATTTCATGAAGCTCCTGATTAACAATTATTGTGCTGACGTTGCTTCCAGAGGCAGTTTGGAACTCAGTAGAGAGTGTTGCAACCGAAGACAGGTGATTTTTACGCGCTACTCACTTCAGCACTTGGAGGTCCTGTTCTGTGAGCAATTGTGGCTTACCACTTTGCGGCTGATCCGTTGTTGCTCCTAGACGTTTCTACTTCACAATAACATCACTTATAGTTGACCGGGGCAGCTCTAGCACGGCAGAAATTTGACGAACTTACTTGTTGGAAAGGTGGCAGCTATGGAGATTGCATGGCTTTGTGCTCGATTTTATACACCTGTCAGCAACGGGTGTGGTTGAAATAGCCGAAACCACAAATTTGCAGGGTTGTCCAACTACTTTTCTGTGTATATATATACGGACCCCCATATTTCCCAAACTGACCCTTTCCAAAATCCTCTTCTCTCTTTATTTTTCTTGTTCTCTCATCTAGTTTTCTTCCAGACTACATCAGTGGGGACTTTGATTCTATTACTGCAGAGGTCAAAGCTTTCTACACAGAGAAGGTGACACACACACACACACACACACACACACACACACACACACACACACACACACACACACACACACACACACACACACACACACACAGTGTGCGATTGTGTTCAGAGCCCAGGGTACATAAGTGTTTACTGTTTGAAATGGAGATGACACCCTGAGTGTTTGAGAGACGAGGAGTAGGCACCCAGCCATGATGACTCAGCCATGATGAGTCATGTAAATAGCAGTGTTCTCTGTCATCTAGGAGAATGAGCCCAGTTTAACACTGATCACCCATTATTCACTGTATGCATTATATTATGGTAGTGATATTAGAGGTACATCGCTCTGGTTCTTTACACCCACAGTACTCTGCTCCTTCTAATCAGAGACTGACTTGGACAACTGGCCAATCACTATGTAGAGAAAATAAAACCAATAAAAAACACATGACCTTCCAGTATCTACCTGGATTATGTTATGGTAATGTTATAGAATAGGGTTGGATTTATTATAATATTACTCAGAGAATCACAGGCTATGGTAATGTTAGAGAATAGGGTTGGATTTATTATAATATTACTCAGAGAATCTGAAGCTATGGTAATGTTAGAGAATAGGGTTGGATTTATTCTAATATTACTCAGAGAATCTGAAGCTATGGTAATGTTATAGAATAGGGTTGGATTTATTATAATATTACTCAGAGAATCACAAGCTATGGTAATGTTATAGAATAGGGTTGGATTTATTATAATATTACTCAGAGAATCTGAAGCTATGGTAATGTTAGAGAATAGGGTTGGATTTATTCTAATATTACTCAGAGAATCTGAAGCTATGGTAATGTTAGAGAATAGGGTTGGATTTATTCTAATATTACTCAGAGAATCTGAAGCTATGGTAATGTTAGAGAATAGGGTTGGATTTATTCTAATATTACTCAGAGAATCTGAAGCTATGGTAATGTTAGAGAATAGGGTTGGATTTATTCTAATATTACTCAGAGAATCTGAAGCTATGGTAATGTTAGAGAATAGGGTTGGATTTATTCTAATATTACTCAGAGAATCTGAAGCTATGGTAATGTTAGAGAATAGGGTTGGATTTATTATAATATTACTCAGAGAATCTGAAGCTATGGTAATGTTAGAGAATAGGGTTGGATTTATTATAATATTACTCAGAGAATCTGAAGCTATGGTAATGTTAGAGAATAGGGTTGGATTTATTATAATATTACTCAGAGAATCTGAAGCTATGGTAATGTTAGAGAATAGGGTTGGATTTATTCTAATATTACTCAGAGAATCTGAAGCTATGGTAATGTTAGAGAATAGGGTTGGATTTATTCTAATATTACTCAGAGAATCTGAAGCTATGGTAATGTTAGAGAATAGGGTTGGATTTATTCTAATATTACTCAGAGAATCTGAAGCTATGGTAATGTTAGAGAATAGGGTTGGATTTATTATAATATTACTCAGAGAATCTGAAGCTATGGTAATGTTAGAGAATAGGGTTGGATTTATTATGATATTACTCAGAGAATCTGAAGCTATGGTAATGTTAGAGAATAGGGTTGGATTTATTATAATATTACTCAGAGAATCTGAAGCTATGGTAATGTTAGAGAATAGGGTTGGATTTATTATAATATTACTCAGAGAATACCCCAGGAATACGCGCAATGCCGTCGGGGGTACGCCAAATAAAAATGGGATTCATATAAAAAAAAAAATTAAACACATTTTCAAACAGTCCATTTATATTTTCCAACTGGGCTATACATTTGGGGGAGTTTTTTTTCTTGCTTGAGTAGCCTCAGTTCATTGCCAAAAATAACATTTAACCATCTAGGGTTCAGCGAAATAACAACACAATGTCAAATACAGTAGCCTAGTCAAATAATTAACATCCAATCACATTAACCGTTACTCTCTCGCAGGAATTCCACTAATGGTTGTCGTGGAATATCTAATCAAAAGGAAGAGAGAGTGCAGATTCTTTCAAACACTTCATATCATAAGATTTACAAAAATGGTGTATCAACCTCCCACTCAAAAGTGTATAGTTGAAAAGCTCAACAAACAGTGCCGGTTCAATGCTTGTAGAGAGAAAATACATACAACCCCTTTCTGTATATGTGGCAGTCAGCAGATAGTGTGTAAAAGGTAATTCGTTGTCTGTGTAAACTTAAGATAGCACAAGGTTGATAGCCCGAGGACTCAACCGTCTAACTGCATTCACATCAGCAAACACTATATCATACTCCTTTCTGCAAGGTTCCATACATGTGACTTTCTGTAGATAGTAAACCCACAGGATTTTACATGCTGCGGTTGCACCCAAACGTTTCTTAGCTGTAAGCCCAGTCTTATGACTAGGTCACACCAATACAAGTTTGTATCAGGTTAGAAAAAACACTAGCATTTAACAAGAGGCTATTCTTTAAGCAGTAAAACACGGGATAGCATGACTAATTGTGTACTTTCCCATGACATTTCCTCCCTTTTGAGACTAAGTCTCAACCTAATAGAAAATGACTTACAAGCATTTCCATTAAACAAGCATTAACATGAGGGAAAATAAAATACTTTCTTACACTTAGTACATTACAATTGTAAATTACCTCTGTTGTCATTGAGTTTCAACACTTCATAGAGTGCAATTCATTCTTAGAAAGGGGAAAGAAACATGAATTCAAACATCAGTACATACTTTATCACCACACACAAGGCAATAGCTTCGTTGAGACTATCCATATTGCCACAGGGTCACCATGACGGTAGACCGTTAACTCTACTTTGGGAGCACCATTTACAGAACCCCCGCCATGAGCATGGCCTATGGACAAGCTGCACCCATAACACCAAATAATGACTGAACCCATCCAAACGAATTCCAATCACCACTGAGCTCTTTCAGATGTAGAAGCTTGAAAATACAGTAGTCAAGTTACCCTCACCCTAGGGTATGAATGTACAGCGATGGTCACCTATCATTTGGCACACTCTTATGCAAGCATTCTGTCTCCGTATGTACTTAGCCTCCGGCTACGAATACATTTTGCACAATTAATCATTCTATTTAACCTGTCTAGGACTAGCGGAACCCCTCGCCAACCCCTCACCAACAGCCAATGAAATTGCAGGGCGCCAAATACAAATCAACAGAAATCTCATAAATCAAATTTCTCAAACATACAAGTATTAGGCACCATTTTAAAGATACACTTCTCGTTAATCCAGCCACAGTGTCTGATTTCAAAAATGCTTTACAGCGAAAGCTCCACAACCGATTGTTAGGTCACTACCAAGTCACAGAAAAACCCAGCCATTTTTCCAGCCAAAGAGAGGAGTCACAAAAAGCACAGATAGAGATAAAGTTAATCACTAACCTTTGATGATCTTCATCAGATGAGACTCATAGGACTTCATGTTACACAATACATGTATGTTTTGTTCGATAACCTGCATATTTATATCCAAAAATCTCATTTTACATTGGTGTTATGTTCAGTAGTTCAAAAACATGCTGTGATTTTGTAGAGAGCCACATCAATTCACAGAAATACTCATTATAAATGTTGATGAAAATTCAAGTGTTATGCATGGAACTTTAGATACACTTCTCCTTAATACAACCACTGTGTCAGATTTTAAAAAAACTTTACGGAAAAAGCATAATCTGAGTACGGCGCTCAGAGCCCAAACCAGCCAAAATAAATATCTGCCATGTTGCGCAGTCAACATTAGTCAGAAATAGCATTATAAATATTCACTTACCTTTGATGATCTTCATCAGAATGCACTCCCAGGAATCCCAGTTCCACAATAAATGTTTGATTTGTTCGATAAAGTTAATAATTTATGTCCAAATAGCTTCTTTTGTTGGGGCTTTTGGTAAACAAATCCAAACACGGGTTCAGGTTCAGCCGAACGTCGGAAGAAAAGTTTAAAAAGTTATATTACAGGTCGTAGAAACTTGTCAAACTAAGTATAGAATCAATCTTTAGGGTGTTTTTATCATAAATGTTCAGTAATGTTCCAACCGGAGAATTCCATTGTCTGTAGAAAAGCAATGGAACGAGAGCTACCTCTCATGTGAAATGCGCTTGACTGAGATCGAGGCTGCTGCCAGACCTCTGACTCAATCCCCTCTCATCCGGCCCCCCTTCACAGTAGAAGCCTGAAACAATGTTCTAAAGACAGTTGACATCTAGTGAAAGCCGTAGGAAGTGCAAAATGACCCATATCCCACTGTGTATTCGATAGTGGCTGAGTTCAAAAACTACAAACCTCAGATTTCCCACTTCCTGTTTGGATTTTTTCTCAGGTTTTTGCCTGCCATATGAGTTCTGTTATACTCACAGACATCATTCAAACAGTTTTAGAAACTTCAGAGTGTTTTCTATCCAATACTACTAATAATATGTATATATTAGCATCTGGGACTGAGTAAGAGGCAGTTTACTCTGGGCACGCTATTCATCCAAAAGTGAAAATGCTGCCCCCTATCCCAAAGAAGACACCGATCACCTCTATGTGATCGGTGTCCCCCCGCGGGACGATTGAGCTAATGTAGGCTAATGTGATTAGCATGAGGTTGTAAGTAACAAAAAAAAATCTCAGGACATAGACATATCTGATATGGGCAGAAAGCTTACATTCTTGTTAATCTAACTGCACTGTCCAATTTACAGTAGCTATTACAGTGAAGAAATACCATGCTATTGTTTGAGGAGAGTGCACAAGTATGAACTTGAAAATGTAATAATAATAAACCAATTAATAAACCAATTAGGCACATTTGGGCAGTCTTGATAAAATAAAATAAATACCGATATGCAATGGTTCATTGGATCAGTCTAAAACGTTGCACATACTGCCATCTAGTGGTAAAAATCAAAATTGCGCCTTGGCTGGAATAATACATTATGGCCTTTCTCTTGCATTTCAAAGATGATGGTACCAAAAAAAAAAGTTTTTTCCTTTGTGTTATCTTTTACTAGATCTAATGTGTTCTATTCTCCTACATTAATTTCACAGTTACACAAACTTCAAAGTGTTTTCTTTCAAATGGTATAAAAAATATGCATATCCTTACTTCAGGTCCTGAGCTACAGGCAGTTAGATTTTTGTATGCCATTTTAGGAAAACCTTTGAAAAAAAGGGTCAGATCCTTAAGAGGTTTTAACATGTAATGCGCCAAATCCACAAAATACATCAGCCAATTCCTAAGGGAAAAGATACATTTCGATGGGAGTTAAAATAGTTCACAATACTTGAGCCTCTTTCTGCCCACAACTTCAATTCAGTCAGTAACATGGACCCACTGCTATTGAAATGACCAGTAAATCCCGCAAATAACCCAATTATAATGGTTTGTTGTCTTAACATCTGATACATAATAATGACACAATTACCAGAAAATAACCTTAAAGTTCATCCAAGTATTTCTTTAGCAGTCATAGAGTAGAATCGACATTCATTGATTTGGAAACAGATCTGGCAAGGTCAATAAAAGTAGATAATATTTTCCCTCATTATGTCACATTTACTCCGCAATGATTTTTTATTTGATGGAAACCCTCATTTGGTTTCTTACGTCATTACAAGTTATTCTTTCGAACTCTTACTGAGGGAAAAAACTAATTTTCAAGCCATATGTGCTATTTTATTTAAATGTGTTAACCAGACAGAGAAAATCCCATAAGAGTTTCCAGTTTCATTGGTTAGGGTAAGTGAATTCCCTATACTTTCATGTCATGAATTTAACAAATATTGCCCCTACACTCACTTTTCGAATGACCAATCACCCCACACACGCTTCGGTTATTTTTCTGCTACCCCTGCAATATCCATGCTGATAACAGTTGTCAAACCTGCCGTCCAAGCAGACGTACACATTCTATCAATATCAAATCTAATCACATTTTATTGGTCACATACACATGGTTAGCAGATGTTAATGTGAGTGTAGTGAAATGCTTGTGCTTCTAGTTCCGACAGTGCAGTAATATCTAACAAGTAATCTAACAAATTCACAATGACTACCTTATATACATAAATGTAAAGGAATGAATAAGAATATGTACAGTTGAAGTCGGAAGTTTACATACACTTAGGTTGGAGTCATTAAAACTTGTTTTTCAACCACTCCACAAATTTCTTGTTAATCAAATCAAATGTATTTATATAGCCCTTCGTACATCAGCTGATATCTCAAACCCCAAACAGCAAGCAATGCAGGTGTAGAAGCACGGTGGCTAGGAAAAACTCCCTAGAAAGGCCAAAACCTAGGAAGAAACCTAGAGAGGAACCAGGCTATGAGGGTTGGCCAGTCCTCTTCTGGCTGTGCCGGGTGGAGATTATAACAGAACATGGCCAAGATGTTCAAATGTTCATAAATGACCAGTATGGTCAAATAATAATAATCACAGTAGTTGTCGAGGGTGCAGCAAGTCAGCACCTCAGGAGTAAATGTCAGTTGGCTTTTCATAGCCGATCATTAAGAGTATCTCTACCACGACTGCTGTCTCTAGAGAGTTGAATACAGCAGGTCTGGGGCAGGTAGCACGTCCTGTGAACAGGTCAGGATTCCATAGCCGCAGGCAGAACAGTTGAAACTGGAGCAGCAGCACGGCCAGGTGGACTGGGGACATCAAGGAGTCATCATGCCAGGTAGTCCTGAGGCATGGTCCTAGGGCTCAGGTCCTCTGAGAGAGAGAGAAAGAGAGAATTAGAGAGAGCATACTTAAATTCACACAGGACACCGGATAAGACAGGAGAAGTACTCCAGATATAACAAACTGACCCTAGCCCCCTGACACATAAACTACTGCAGCATAAATACTGGAGGCTGAGACAGGAGTGGTCAGGAGACACTGTGGCCCCATCCGATGATACCTCCAGACAGGGCCAAACAGGAAGGATATAACCCCACCCACTTTGCCAAAGCACAGCCCCCACACCACTAGAGGGATATCTTCAACCACCAACTTACCATCCTGAGACAAGGCCGAGTATAGCCCACAAAGATCTCCTCCACGGCACCCAGCAAGGGGGGGCGCCAACTCAGATAGGAAGATCACATCAGTGACTCAGCCCACTCAACACTCAAGTGACGCACCACTCCTAGGGACGGCATGAAAGAGCACCAGTAAGCCAGTGACTCAGCCCCTGTAATAGGGTTGAGGGCAGAGAATCCCAATCCCATGTAATGCTTTGTAGGTTAGCAGTAAAACCTTGAAATCAGCCCTTGCCTTGACAGGAAGCCAGTGTAGGGAGGATAGCACTGGCATTTTTGTTGGTTCTTATCAGGATTCTAGCAGCCGTATTTAGCACTAACGGAAGTTTATTTAGTGCTTTATCCTGGTAGCCGGAAAGTAGAGCATTGCAGTAGTCTAACCTAGAAGTAACAAAAGCATGGATACATTTTTCTGCATCATTTTTGGACAGAAGGTTTCTGATTTTTGCAATGTTACGTAGATGGAAAAAAGCTGTCCTTGAAACAGTCTTGATATGTTCGTCAAAAGAGAGATCAGGGTCCAGAGTAATGCCGAGGTCCTTCCCAGTTTTATTTGAGACGACTGTACAACCATTAAGATTAATTGTCAGATTCAACAGAAGATCTCTTTGTTTCCTGGGACCTAGAACAAGCATTTCTGTTTTGTCCGAGTTTAAAAGTAGAAAGTTTGCAGCCATCCACTTCCTTATGTCTGAAACACAGGCTTCTAGCGAGGGCAATTTTGGGGCTTCACCATGTTTCTTTGAAATGTACAGCTGTGTGTCATCCGCATAGCAGTGAAAGTGTTATGTTTTTGAATGACATCCCCAAGAGGTAAAATATATAGTGAAAACAATAGTGGTCCTAAAACGGAACCTTAAGGAACACCGACATTTACAGTTGATTTGTCAGAGGACAAACCATTCACAGAGACAAACTGATATCTTTCCGACAGATAAGATCTAAACCAGGCCAGAACTTGTCCGTGTAGACCAATTTGGGTCTCGAATCTCTCCAAAAGAATGTGGTGATCGATGGTATCAAAAGCAGCACTAAGGTCTAGTTAACAAACTATAGTTTTGGCAAGTCGGTTAGGACATCTACTTTGTGCATGACAGAAGTAATTTTTCCAACAGTTGTTTACAGACAGATTATTTCACTTATAATTCACTGTATCACAATTCCAGTGGGTCAGAAGTTGACATACACTAAGTTGACTGTGCCTTTAAACAGCTCGGACAATTCCAGAAAATGATGTCTTGATTTTAGAAGCTTCTGATTGGCTAATTGACATCATTTGAGTCAATTGGAGGTGTACCTGTGGATATATTTCAAGGCCTACCTTCAAACTCAGTGCCTCTTTGCTTGACATCATGGGAAAATCAAAAGAAATCAGCCAAAAATTGTAGACCTCCACAAGTCTGGTTCATCCTTGGGAGCATTTTCCAAACGCCTGAACGCCGCAAGTATAAACACCATGGGACCAACAGCCATCATACCGCTCAGGAAGGGAACGCGTTCTGTCTCCTAGAGAGGAATGCACTTTGGTGCGAAAAGTGCAAATCAATCCCAGAACAACTGCAAAGGACCTTGTGAAGATGCTGGAGGAAACAGATACAAAAGTATATATATCCACAGTAAAACAAGTCCTAAATTGACATAATCTGAAAGGCTGCTCAGCAAGGGAGAAGCCACTGCTCCAAAACTGCCATAAAAAGTTGGTTTGCAATTGCACATGGGGACAAAGATCATACTTTTTGGAAAAATGTCCTCTGGTCTGATGAAACAAAAATAGAACTGTTTGGCCATAATGACCATCGTTATGTTTGGAGGAAAATGGGGGAGGCTTCCAAGCGAAGAACAACTGTGAAGCACGGGGGTGGCAGCATCATCTTGTGGGGGTGCTTTGCTGCAGGAGGGACTGGTGCACTTCACAAAATCGATGGCATCATGAGGATGAAAATTATGTAGATATATTGAAGCAACATCTCAAGACATTAGTCAGGAAGTTAAAACTTGGTCGCAAATGGGTCTTCCAAATGGACAATGACCCCAAGCATACTTCCAAAGTTGTGGAAAAATGGCTTAAGGACAACAAAGTCAAGGTTTTGGAGTGGCCATCACAATGCCCTGACCTCAATCACATAGAACATTTGTGGGCAGAACTGAAAAGGCATGTGTGAGCAAGGAGGACTACAAACCTGACTCACTTTCACCAGCTCTGTCAGGAGGACAAAACATTTTTTGGAAGCTTGTGGAAGGCTACCCGAAACGTTTGACCCAAGTTCAACAATTTAAAGGCAATGCTACCAAATACTAATTGAGTGTATGTAAACTTCTGACCCACTGGGAATGTGATGAAATAAATAAAAGCTTAAATAAATCATTCTCTGTACTATTATTCTGACATTTCACATTCTTAAAATAAAGTGGTGATCCTAACTGCCCTAAGATAGGGAATTTTTTACTTGTATTATTGTCAGGAAATGAGTTAAATGTATTTGGCTAAGCTGTATGTAAATATCTGACTTCAACTGTACATATAAATATATAGATGAGCCATGGCCGTGCGGCATAGGCAAGATGCAGTAGATGGTATAGAATACAGTGTATACATATGAGATAAGTAATGTGGGATATGTAGACATTTTTAAAGTGCCGTTATTTAAAGTGATACCTTTATTAAATCCATTTATTAAATTGGCATTTGAGTCTGAATGTTGGCAGCAGCCACTCTATGTTAGTGATGACTGTTTAACAGTCTGATGGCCTTGATATGAAAGTTTTTCAGTCTCTCGGTCCCAGCGCTGATGCACCTGTACTGACCTCGCCTTCTGGATGATAGCAGGGGGAACAGGCAGTGGCTCGGGTGTTTGTTGTCCTTGATAATCTTTTTATCCTTCCTGTGACATCGGGTGCTGTAGGTGTCCTCGAGGGCAGGTAGCTTGCCCCCGGTGATGCGTTGTGCAGACTACACTACCCTCTGGAGATCCTTGCGGTTGTGGGCAGAGCAGTTGCCGAACCAGCCCGACAGGATGCTCTCGATTGTGCATCTGTAAAATGTACTCACATACCCAAGCTGTGTTCAAATACCCATGCTAATATACTATATACTACATGCTTAATGAGTATATACTATATACCATACTATTAGTTCATTTCAGTATACTGTAACCAAATTATAACTTTTTAGTTGAGCTTTGCATGTCTACCGGAAGTTAATGCTTTTGCTTTGCAGCCTCTTGCTAGCATAGCAAATTACTACTTCGACATTTTACTACTTTGTGTTTTGGAAATTCTGACTTTTTAGAGCACACACTGCCCTCTCTAATACAGTGCCCTACACTAATATTGGCATCCTTGGTAAATATGAGCAAAACGGGCTGTTAAAAAAGTATAAATGTGCTGTTTATCCTCTTGGTCTTTCATTCAAAAATCAAACCTTTCATTGAAGTAAAATGATTGAAAAAAAAATGTATGTGAAATAAATATTTTTCTCACAATTATTGGCACCCCTAGAAATTCTTATGAGTAAAATCTAACTCACGTATATTCCCATTCATATTTTTTTATGTTTTTAAGTTCACCTGAGTGATTAGGAACACTTAAGTGGTAAGCCATGACATCCTGTTTCACTGGGGTATAAATATGAGGTGACACACAGGCCAAGTTCCCATAGTCATCCATCACTATGGGAAAGATCCGAGAATATAGTAATGATGTGTGACAAAAGGTTGTTTAACTGCACAAATCAGGAAATGGCTATAAGAAAATAGCTCAAAGTTTGAAAATGTCCACTATCAGGGCAATAATTAAGAAGTTTAAAGCAACTGGAGATGTTAACAATCGGCCTGGAAGAAGACTATTGACCCCATGCACAGTGAGGAGGATGGTTCGAGTGGCCAAAAAATCTCCAAGAATCACAGCTGGAGAATTGCAGACGTTAGTTGGGTCATGGGGTCAGAAAATCTACAAAACTATGATCAGATGCCACCTAGTTAACATAACCACTAGTTATTTGGGAGGGTTGCCATAAAAAAACCTTTGCTGTCATCAACAACAAACTCAAGCGCCTACAGTTTGCCAAACTTTCAATGGGACCGGGTTCTATGGTCAGATGAGACCAAAATAGAGCTTTTTGGAAACAAACACCAGAGGTGGGTTTGGCGTAGACAGAAAGATATCCACGTAGAAAAGTACCTCATCCCCACTGTATTTGAATGCATTATGGATCTCCATTAGCTGCTGCAAAATTAAGCCAGTTTGTGAAGTATGGTGGTGGATCTTTGATGTTCTGGGGCTGTTTTTCTTCCAAAGGCCCGGACAACTTCTTAGGATACATGGTATCATGGATTCCATCAAGTACCAGCAGATATGAAATCAAAACCTGACTGCCTCTGCTAGGAAGCTTAAACTGGGCTGTGGTTGGATCTTCCAGCAAGACAATGATCCAAAGCACCACTCAAAATCTACACAAAAAATGGTTCACTGACCACATTATCCCATTTTTTTCCACAGCTCATTTTGCTCATATTTACCAAGGGTGCCAATATTAGTGGAGGGCACTGTATATGCCAATTTAACAATTTTCTAAGGTAGTGAAACCCAATTCCCCAGAGTGTAGTTATGGTATTTGTGCCTTTTAATTGGTAACGGTTTTGATACCTTGTATTAGAAACAATACTGGAACTTCTGCCAATTTTATTACTGGAGGATGTGTTCCTTTATTCGATCACACTGTGCAGCCAGTCAGACTGATAGGGTCAATTATCCATCCATAATATAAATCTCTCATCAATACACATACTCAGGAAACAAAAACAGACACACAAAACAAACCGTAGTTGGTTAGAAACGTCTTCCTTTCTTGTAATTTGAAAAGAGTCATTTCTTCTCCATCTAAATATTTTATAATTGCTCTATGTAATTTAAATGTTGTACCCACATGGTAGTTCCTCCTATGCACATTTCCGTGTAGGGTTTTAATTTATATCTGGTTTCCCAATCAAAACCAACTGTTTTACCAGTACAATGATTAATAACTACTATTTACATTTTTTTGTATATTTTTCGTATTTGTTTTCCTTACCTGCAGGAATATTTTCTTATTTCTTCAGGACTTTATCCTGGAACACTTTCATCAGGACACTGTCCTGGTAACTCTTAACATAGCTCATGCATAATTGTCATTTTTACATTTTTTATTTAACCTTTATTTAACTAGGCAAGTCAGTTAAGAACAAATTCTTATTTACAATGATGGCCTAGGAACAGTGGGTTAACTGCCTTGTTCAGGGGCAGAATGACCTTGTCAGCTCGGGGATTCGATCTAGCAACCTTTTTTGGTTACTGGCCCAATGCTCTAACCACTGCCTTGTTATGATTGTAACCCATGGTATTACTTCAGGACAATGTCCTAGTTTCTCTATAGTACCTCAGGATCTTATTCTGGAATCGCTTTCATCATCCTGGTATCTATAACATGCGTGACCTGTTCCTAGAACAGGACTTTCTAAAAGTAAACTTTCCCCAATTGGAGGTTGTTTTTAAGAAAATCAGTCTCACCCTTAATTTATCTTATCTGTCCAAAATGACGCATCCATTTTCACTTGTCTGACTGCTTGCATGATGATGAGTTTCTCACACGACTGGCCTATCTGGGTGATGCTTTTTCTCTCCTGAATGATCTGAATCTAGGATTACAGGGACTCTCCGCAACTATATTCAATGTGCGGGACAAAATTGAGGCTCTGATTAAGAAGTTGGAGCTCTTCTCTGTCTGCATTAACAAGGACAACACACTGGTCTTTCCATCATTGTATGATTTTTTGTGTGCAAATTAACTCAAGCTTACGGACAATGTCAAATGTGATATAGTGATAAGTACCCGAGTGAGTTGGGTGTGTATTTACGCAGGTACTTTCCCAAAACGGATGACACAAACAACTGGATTCGTTATCCCTTTCATGCCCTGCCTCTAGTCCACTTACCGATATCTGAACAAGAGAGCCTCATCGAAATTGCATCAAGCGGTTTTGTGAAAATTGAATTTAATCAGAAGGCACTGCCAGATTTCTGGATTGGGCTGTGCTCAGAGTATCCTGAATTGGCAAATCGCGCTGTTAAGACACTGATGCCCTTTGCAAACACGTACCTATGTGAGACTGGATTCTCGGCCCTCACTAGCAAAATTATTGATTATTATTATATTATTATTGGTGCCCTGGTCCTATAAGGGCTCTTTGTCACTTCCCACGAGCCGTGTTGTGACAAAAACTCACAGTAATTATTTAGTTTTATAAATGTATCGTATTGTGTGTGTGTGTGTGTGTGTGTGTGTGTGTGTCAGGTTTACAATGATGACAAAAAACAACATTTGAGAGTGCGCTGACCCTGGTGCTAGAGGGGGTACAGCTGGAGGTTGGATGTTTGAAGGGGTACGGGACTATAAAAGTTTGCGAACCACTGTTATAGAGAATAGGGTTGGATTTATTCTAATATTACTAAGAAATAATCACAAGCTATGGTAATGTTAGAGAATAGGGTTGGATTTATTCAAATGTTACTCAGAGAATGTCAAGCTATGGTAATGTTAGAGAATAGGGTTAGATTTCTTATAATGTTGGTCAGAGAATCACAAACTATGGTAATGTTATAGAGAATAGGGTTGGATTTATTATAATGTTGCTCAGAGAATCACAAACTATGGTAATGTTATAGAGAATAGGGTTGGATTTATTATAATGTTGCTCAGAGAATCACAAACTATGGTAATGTTAGAGAGAATAGTGCAAGACATCTTGGGACTTTAAGGTGTTTCAGGAGATGTGCATAACTCTACATAAATGAAAGAGAGACAGAGGGGAAGGAGGGAGAGAGGGATAAAAGTATTCATCAGGGGATGGAGGAGGCATAAAACGGAGCGGGGCAGTGAAAGAGTGTGTGAGCTGACATGAATAGAACAAAGGCTGTGTGATTCCTGCTGCGAGCAGGAACTCACCTGGAACTAACTACCGTTTAGGGGCATTCACTGGAACGTTGTGTGTGGGGGTACGCTGAGTTTGAGAGAGCTCAGAGACTTATTTACAGAATAAAGAAGAGGGATTTCTGCTCTTTTTGTCTCTCTCTGTATCTGTCTGTCTCACCTCCCCCATCCCCTCCTCTCTCCCCCATCCCCTCCTCTCTCCCCCATCCCCTCCTCTCTCCCCCACACCCCTCCTCTCTCCCCCACACCCCTCCACTCTCTCCCCCGCCCCCTCCTCTCTCTCCCCCGCCCTCCTCCTTCTCTCCCCCGCACCCTCCCCTCTTTCTCCCCCGCCCCCTCCTCTCTCCCCCATACCCCTCCTCTCTCTCTCCCCCGCACCCCTCCTCTCTCCCCCCTGCCCCCTCCTCTCTCCCTCCCTCGCCCCCCTCCTCTCTCCCCCGCCCTCCTCCTTTCTCTCCCCCGCCCACTCCTCTCTCTCCTCCACACCCCTCCTTTCTCTCCCCCGCCCCCCTCCTCTCTCTCCCCCGCCCCCTCCTCTCTCTCTCCCTCTAGAAGTGTCGGTTGATAGAGACCGCTGATCAGGAGCTGACTGACTTCACTAAATGTCTGGCCATCATGGTGGAGGAGATCAAGAGACAACAGCTTCAGGTAATTGTCCTCTTCCTCCCCCTCTTCATCCCCCTTTGTCCTTCCCTTCCGTCCTCCCCCTCCGTCCTCCCCCTCTTCCTCGCCCCTCTTCCTTCCCCTTTGTCCTTCCCCTCCGTCGTCCCCCTCTGTCTTCCCACTCTTCCTCTGCCTCTTGCTCACCTGTCAGAGAGGGTGTGTGTGTGTTTGTCTCTCAACTGTCAGAGAGGATGTGTGTTTATCTGGGTGTTATTCACCTTAAGACCCTCACTGCACACATGAACCCTTCATTCTTATTACACACACACACACACACACACACACACACCCACACACACCTGATTAACTGTCCGTCAGTGAACCAGTGTCCTCAAACAGTCTGTCTAGTTAATCAGTGAGACAGATTTAGACTCTGAGCTTTGTGCTAAAACAACCATTTGAACCTTCTGTTTGTTCTTTTGACTAATGTCTAACCTCCATATCCCTAAAGTATACACATAACCTGTAGCAGTGTTGAAAGTATGACTACAATGAAAAAGACAGACAGCGTACAGTCGTGGCCAAAAGTTTTGAGAATGACACAAATTTTAATTTTCACAAAGTTTGCTGCTTCAGTGTCTTTAGATATTTTTGTCAGGTGTTACTATGGAATACTGAAGTATAATTACAAGCATTTCATAAGTGTCAGAGGCTTTTATTGACAATTACATGAAGTTAATGCAAAGAGTCCATTTTTGAAGTGTTGACCCTTCTTTTTTAAGACGTCTGCAATCCGCCCTGGCAGGCTGTCAATTAACTTCTGGGCCACATCCTGACTGATGGCAGCCCATTCTTGCATAATCAATGCTTGGAGTTTGTCCGAATTTGCGGGTTTTTGTTTGTCCACCCGCCTCTTGAGGATTGACCACAAGTTCTCAATGGGATTAAGGTCTGGGGAGTTTCCTGGCCATGGACCCAAAATATCGATGTTTTGTTCCCCGAGCCACTTAGTTATCACTTTTGTCTTATGGCAAGGTGCTCCATCGTGCTGGAAAAGGCATTGTTCATCACCAAACTGTTCCTGGATGGTTGGGAGAAGTTGCTCTCAGAGGATGTGTTGGTACCATTCTTTATTCATGGCTGTGTTCTTAGGCAAAATTGTAAGTGAGCCCACTCCCTTGGCTGAGAAGCAACCCCACACATGAATGGTCTCAGGATGCTTTACCGTTGGCATGACACAGGACTGATGGTAGCGCTCACCTTGTCTTCTCCGGACAAGCTCTTGCTTGCCCCAAACAATCGGAAAGGGGATTCATCAGAGAAAATGACTTGAGAAAATGACTACCCCAGTCCTCAGCAGTCCGATCCTTGTACCTTTTGCAGAATATCAGTCTGTCCCTGATGTTTTTCCTGGAGAGAAGTGGCTTCTTTGCTGCCCTTCTTGACACCAGACCATCCTCCAAAAGTCTTCGCCTCACTATGCGTGCAGATGCACTCACACATGCCTGCTGAGCAAGCTCTGTACTGGTGGTGCCCCGATCCCGCAGCTGAATCAAATTTAGGAGACGGTCCTGGCGCTTGCTGGACTTTCTTGGGCGCCCTGAAGTTCTTGATGATCCGATAAATGGTTGATTTAGGTGCAATCTTACTGGCAGCAATATCCTTGCCTGTGAAGCCCTTTTTGCGCAAAGCAATGATGAAGGCACATGTTTGCTTGCAAGTTACCATGGCTGACAGAGGAAGAACAATGATTCCAAGTACCACCCTCCTTTTGAAGCTTCCAGTCTGTAATTCGAACTCAATAAGCATGGGGCGGCAGGGTAGCCTAGTGGTTAGAGCGTTGAACTAGTAACCAAAAGGTTGCAAGTTCAAATCCCTGAGCTGACAAGGTACAAATCTGTCGTTCTGCCCCTGAACAGGCAGTTAACCCACTGTCCCTAGGCCGTCATTGAAAATAAGAATTTGTTCTTAACTGCCTTGCCTAGTTAAATAAAGGTTTAAAAAAATAATTATAAAAAAATAAAAAAATCTCCACACCTGTTTTAACAACACTCACACCTGTTTTAACAAGAGAATCACATGATGTCAGCTGGTTCTTTTGTGGCAGGGCTGAAATTCAGTGGAAATGTTTTTTGGGGGATTCAGTTCAATTGCATGGCAAAGAGGGACTTTGCAATTAATTGCAATTCATCTGATCACTCTTCATAACATTCTGGAGTATATGCAAATTGCCATCATACATACTGAGGCAGCAGGCTTTGTGAATATTAATATTTGTGTCATTCTCAAAACTTTTGGCCACGACTGTAGTGAGTAACTACGATGTACTGTAACAGTCCACGTCTGGTGTGTTTCCAGCCAGCCAGATTTCTGGGAATTAGACTAATTGACGGATCCTCATTAGATTTATCTCCCTGACAGTTATCATCAAAATGATCACATTATAACATTTTCAAGGCTGGAGTATAATCAGCAACAGAATGATTATTTTGATAATGTTGTCTCTCAATAATAAGAGAACAGGCGCTGTCTGCAGATTTGTGGGGGCTGAAGTACAAAGTGCTGTGTAACGGTATTTCAGTAGCCTGGTCCCAGATCTGTACGTCAATAACAGGAGGTGGGTGACACCTTAATTGGTGAGGACGGGCTCATGGTAATTGCTCATGGTTGGTGGATTTTTGTCACATGGTTTCTACGTGTTTGATGCCATTCTATTCACTCCGTTCCAACCATTATTATGATCTGTCCTCCCCTCAGCAGCCTCCACTGACTTCAACCATGACAACAATTAGGGCTGGGACGATACCAGTATCGCAATACTCGTTAGTATCGTGGCAAGGATAAAAAACACTAATCGGATTGAACTTCTGTAGGAAAACAGCACTAATGTTGGAAACAAACATTATTATGAGCTCAACCAAGGTCACATTTATTTATATTCCACAACACACTATTTACATACAGCAGGTTATTAAATGACCAAAGAGTTTGGTATGCTTTGTACTTGTATTGTCACAGCCCTGACGACAATAGTCATATACTTGTACTGTTACAGCCCTGACGACAATAGTCATATACTTGTATTGTTACGGCCCTGACAACAACAGTCATATACTTGTACTGTTACAGCCCTGACGACAATAGTCATATACTTGTACTGTTACAGCCCTGACGACAATAGTCATATACTTGTATTGTTACGGCCCTGACAACAACAGTCATATACTTGTACTGTTACAGCCCTGACGACAATAGTCATATACTTGTATTGTTACGGCCCTGACAACAACAGTCATATACTTGTACTGTTACAGCCCTGACGACAATAGTCATATACTTGTACTGTTACAGCCCTGACGACAATAGTCATATACTTGTATTGTTACGGCCCTGACAACAACAGTCATATACTTGTATTGTTACGGCCCTGACGACAATAGTCATATACTTGTATTGTCACAGCCCTGACGACAATAGTCATATACTTGTACTGTTACAGCCCTGACGACAATAGTCATATACTTGTATTGTTACGGCCCTGACAACAACAGTCATATACTTGTACTGTTACAGCCCTGACGACAATAGTCATATACTTGTACTGTTACAGCCCTGACGACAATAGTCATATACTTGTATTGTTACGGCCCTGACAACAACAGTCATATACTTGTACTGTTACAGCCCTGACGACAATAGTCATATACTTGTATTGTTACGGCCCTGACAACAACAGTCATATACTTGTACTGTTACAGCCCTGACGACAATAGTCATATACTTGTACTGTTACAGCCCTGACGACAATAGTCATATACTTGTATTGTTACGGCCCTGACAACAACAGTCATATACTTGTATTGTTACGGCCCTGACGACAATAGTCATATACTTGTATTGTTACGGCCCTGACAACAACAGTCATATACTTGTACTGTTACAGCCCTGACGACAATAGTCATATACTTGTATTGTTACGGCCCTGACAACAACAGTCATATACTTGTATTGTTACGGCCCTGACAACAACAGTCATATACTTGTACTGTTACAGCCCTGACGACAATAGTCATATACTTGTATTGTTACGGCCCTGACAACAACAGTCATATACTTGTACTGTTACAGCCCTGACGACAATAGTCATATACTTGTACTGTTACAGCCCTGACGACAATAGTCATATACTTGTACTGTTACAGCCCTGACGACAATAGTCATATACTTGTACTGTTACAGCCCTGACGACAATAGTCATATAATTGTACTGTTACAGCCCTGACGACAATAGTCATATACTTGTACTGTTATAGCCCTGACGACAATAGTCATATACTTGTACTGTCACAGCCCTGACAACAACAGTCATATACTTGTATTGTCACAGCCCTGACGACAATAGTCATATACTTGTACTGTTACAGCCCTGACGACAATAGTCATATACTTGTACTGTTACAGCCCTGACGACAATAGTCATATACTTGTACTGTTACAGTCCTGATGACAATAGTCATATACTTGTACTGTTACAGTCCTGACGACAATAGTCATATACTTGTACTGTTACAGCCCTGACGACAATAGTCATATACTTGTACTGTTACAGCCCTGACGACAATAGTCATATACTTGTACTGTTACAGCCCTGACGACAATAGTCATATACTTGTACTGTTACAGCCCTGACGACAATAGTCATATACTTGTATTGTTACGGCCCTGACAACAACAGTCATATACTTGTATTGTTACGGCCCTGACGACAATAGTCATATACTTGTATTGTTACGGCCCTGACAACAACAGTCATATACTTGTATTGTTACGGCCCTGACGACAATAGTCATATACTTGTATTGTTACGGCCCTGACAACAACAGTCATATACTTGTATTGTTACGGCCCTGACAACAACAGTCATATACTTGTATTGTTACGGCCCTGACGACAATAGTCATATACTTGTACTGTTACAGCCCTGACGACAATAGTCATATACTTGTATTGTTACGGCCCTGACAACAACAGTCATATACTTGTATTGTTACGGCCCTGACAACAACAGTCATATACTTGTATTGTTACGGCCCTGACGACAATAGTCATATACTTGTACTGTTACAGCCCTGACGACAACAGTCATATACTTGTACTGTTACAGCCCTGACGACAATAGTCATATACTTATACTGTTACAGCCCTGACAACAACAGTCATATACTTGTATTGTTACAGCCCTGACAACAATAGTCATATACTTGTGTTGTTACGGCCCTGACGACAATAGTCATATACTTGTACTGTTACAGCCCTGACGACAATAGTCATATACTTGTACTGTTACAGCCCTGACAACAATAGTCATATACTTGTACTGTTACAGCCCTGACAACAATAGTCATATACTTGTACTGTTACAGCCCTGACGACAATAGTCATATACTTGTACTGTTACAGCCCTGACGACAATAGTCATATACTTGTATTGTGACGGCCCTGACGACAATAGTCATATACTTGTACTGTTACAGCCCTGACAACAATAGTCATATACTTGTATTGTTACGGCCCTGACAACAACAGTCATATACTTGTATTGTTACGGCCCTGACGACAATAGTCATATACTTGTATTGTTACGGCCCTGACGACAATAGTCATATACTTGTACTGTTACAGCCCTGACAACAATAGTCATATACTTGTACTGTTACAGCCCTGACGACAATAGTCATATACTTGTATTGTCACGGCCCTGACAACAATAGTCATATACTTGTATTGTCACGGCCCTGACAACAATAGTCATATACTTGTATTGTCACGGCCCTGACAACAATAGTCATATACTTGTATTGTCACGGCCCTGACAACAATAGTCATATACTTGTATTGTCACGGCCCTGACAACAATAGTCATATACTTGTACTGCTACAGCCCTGACGACAATAGTCATATACTTGTATTGTCACGGCCCTGACAACAATAGTCATATACTTGTATTGTCACGGCCCTGACAACAATAGTCATATACTTGTATTGTCACAGCCCTGACAACAATAGTCATATACTTGTATTGTCACGGCCCTGACAACAATAGTCATATACTTGTATTGTCACGGCCCTGACGACAACAGTCATATACAGTTGAAGTCGGAAGTTTACATACACTTAGGTTGGAGTCATTAAAACTTGTTTTTCAACAATTTCTTGTCAACGAACTTTAGTTTTGACAAGTTAGTTAGGACATCTACTTTGTGCATGACACAAGTAATTTTCCCAACAATTGTTTACAGACAGATTATTTCACTTATAATTCACTGTATCACAATTCCAGTGGGTCAGAAGTTTACATACACTAAGTTGACTGTGCCTTTGACAGATTATGTCATGGCTTTAAAAGCTTCTGATAGGCTAATTGACATCATTTGAGTCAATTGGAGGTGTACCTTTGGGTGTATTTCAAGGCCTACCTTCAAACCTAGTGCCCCTTTGCTTGAAATCATACGAAAATCAAAAGAAATCACCCAAGACCTCAGAAAAAAATTGTAGACCTCCACAAGTCTGGTTTATCCTTGGGAGCTATTTCCAAACGCCTGAAGGTACCACATTCATCTGTACAAACAATAGTACGCAAGTATAAACACCATAGGACCACGCAGCCGCCATACCACTCAGGAAGGAGACGCATTCTGTCTCCTAGAGATGAACGTACTTTGGTGCGAAAATTGAAAATCAATCCCAGAACAACAGTAAAGGACCTTGTGAAGATACTTGAGGAAACAGGTACAAAAGTATCTATATCCACAGAATATAGATACCTATAGAGTCCTATAATCGACATAACCTGAAAGGTCACTGAGCAAGAACAATGCTACTGCTCCAAAACCACCATAAAAAGTCAGACGGTTTGCAACTGCACATGGGGACAAAGATCATACTTTTTGGAGAAATGTCCTTTGGACTGATGAAACAAAGATAGAACTTTTTGGCCATAATGACCATCGTTATGTTTGGAGGAAAAGGGGGGAGGCTTGCAAGCCGAAGAACACCATCCCAACCATGAAGCACGGGGGTGGCAGCATCATGTTGTGGGGCTGCTTTGCTGCAGGAGGGACTGGTGAACTTCACAAAATTGATGGCATCTTGAGGAAGGAAAATTATGTGGATATATTGAAGGAACATCTCAAGACATCAGTCAGGAAGTTAAAGCTTGGTCGCAAATGGGTCTTCCAAATGGACAATGACCCCAAGCATACTTACAAAGTTGTGGCAAAAGTGGCTTTAAGGACAAAAAAGTCAAGATATTGGAGTGGCCATCACAACGCCCTGACCTCAATCCGATAGAACATTTGTGGGCAGAACTGAAAAAGCATGTGCGAGCAATGAGGCCTACAAACCTGACTCAGTTACACCAGCTCTGTCAGGAGGAACTTATTGCTGAAATCATCATTCTCTGTACTATTATTCTGACATTTCACATTCTTAAAATAAAGTGGTGATCCTAACTGCCCTAAGAGAGGGAATTTTTACTAGGATTACATTTCAGGAATTGTGAAAAACTGAGTTTAAATGTATTTGGCTAAGGTGTATGTAAACTTCCGACTTCACCTGTACTTATATTGTCACAGGCCTTACGACAAAAGTCATATACTTGTATTGTCTCAGCCCTCACGACAACAGTCATATACTTGTATTGTTACAGAGTTAACAACAACAGTCAGATAATGGTATTGTCACAAACTTAACGACAACAGTCAGATGCTGGTATGGTCACAGCCCTAACAGTCAAAGGTGTTGGCTAAAGCACATACAGATCTGGGACCAGGCTTCTTAGGTAGTTACATAAGTTGTGTAATATAGGCTATTCCATTGGTTTGTCCTGTTTCCCTTTATGTTGTCTGTCTGTCCTGGCAGAAGTTTATTTATTTGTCTTGTTCTAGGCTGTGGTTAAAGGTGCTGAAGTTGCAAAGTAAAGATTTAACATAATACTTTCTTTCTGTTTTATAATCTCTCTCTGTCTCCAAGGACCGTAGCTTGGCAACGCTTGTTTACAGAACGCTGTCATTCAGATGATAAGACAAATTATTTTCTAAAGCAGTTCGGTGTTTATTCATGCGTGGGTGTGTTTGTGTGTGCAGCCTAATAAGAGAAAGGGTTTTTCTAAAGCTGTCCTCTGTTGTGTGTATGTGGGTGTTTGACAGATGTGGATTTAACCTCAATAAGCACATTTCTAAATCAGTTTAGAAGATGTGAGTTAAGACGATCACTGTCTCCAAGTCATTATCATATCTTAACTTGGGTCCAAGTGCCGTGGCGTGTCAGACAGTATGGACATGTTTGTGCTTATGCAGTGCTATACGGAGTGCAATTCCACCGAGAGCAAACGAACTAGTACACTACCTTTATTTCCTCAATGTAAAATGGTTGCACACCATGAATTCTCCAAACTCTCTGCGACATTGTGTCCTTAGAACACTCTTGGGGAGAGAGTGAAAGATATGGTGGGCGAGACACAGAGGGAGAGAGCTAGACTGAAGAGAGAGACTGGTAAAGTAGAGAGAGGAGGAGGAGGGAGTAAAGGAGAGCGGGGGTACAGGGGGAGAGATGGGTATGAGGTCAGAAGAAAAGAGGGAGAGAGAGGTTTGGGTAAATTATAGTTATTACGATGGCTCTCCGGATGTTTCAAGTGCTGAAAAGAACTCAACCTTTCTGTCTAAAGGCTACAAGTTTCTCCTTCCAGACATAAATAGCATACTCACAGTTTGTAATATGTTCCAAAGTTTTCTAAAGTGGTCTGAAGTTGTACCACCTGGTGGACCCATGATTGGGAGATTATGATAATTAACCCCCCCCACCCCACCCCTCCTCCCCCAGGTGGATACTATAGTGACTCTGGGTGGTCTAGCAGGAAGATTTGACCAGACCATGGCTTCAGTAGAGACTTTGTACCACGCCCTCAATATGACAGAACTACCTCTGGTGGTTCTACAGGGATGCAGTCTGGCCTACCTGCTACGACCGGTAACTATACGCACGCACACACGTTTGTTTTCAGTGTTGGAAAAAGTACCCAATTGTCATACTTGAGGAGAAGTAAAGATACCTTAATAGAAAATGACTCAAGTAAAAGTGAAAGCCACCCAGTAAAATACTACTTGAGTAAAGGTCTAAAAGTATTTGCTTTTAAATATACCTAAGTATCAAATGTAATTGTAATTGCAAGTATGAAAAGTATAAATCATTTCAAATTCCTTATATTAAGCAAACCAGTTGGCAAAATTGTATTTTTTATATTTTTTACGGATAGCCAGGGGCACGCTCCAACTCGCAGACACATTTTACAAACCATGCATGTGTATTTAGTGAGTACACCAGATCAGAGACAGTTTGAACAGGGATGTTCTCTTGATAAGTGCGTGAATTGGACCATTTTCCTGTCCTGCTAAGCATTCAAAATGTAGCAAGTACTTTTGGGTGTCAGGGAAAATGTATGGAGTAGAAAGTACATAATTTTCTTTCGGAATGTAGTGAAGTAAAAGTAAAAGTAGTGAAAATTATAAATAGTGAAGTAAAATACACATATCCCCAAAAAATTATTAAGTAGTACTTTAAAGTATTTTTAATTAAGTACTTTACACCACTGTTTGTTTTACTATACTTGAGGACTTTTTGGGGACCAACAATTGATTCCCATCCAAAATCTTATTTCCCCTTACCCTCCTAATTCTACCCCCCTCCCCCCAAGGGACTACAAAGCACTTTAGTTACAAATGTTGGTATAAGGGTCCTTGACAAGGTTGTGTTGATCTTTGAATTTAACCATGTACGTTCAGTCAGTTCATTACATCCGGACTGCAGTGACAAACCAGCTTGATTAAGTGTGTGTGTGTGTGTGCGCGTCTGTCAGAGGAGATTAATTGGAGGTATGTACATATGAAGCAGCAAATGAGAACATGTATTTAATAATGACAAACGAGAGAGAGGGGGAAGAGGAGAGAAATATGGAGAGGGGGAGAGAGAGACAAGGGGAAGAGGAGAGAAAGATGGAGAGGGGAGGGAAAAAGGGGGGGAAGGGGGAGAGAGAGTGAAAAAAGTGGGTATGTTTGTAGTATTGCTAGAGCAAAAGATGGAAATGACTGTGCTCAGCCTCACAGTAAACTCAATCATCTGAGAAGAGGGAGGGAGGGAATGGATTGATTTGGAGATGATGTAATTTTGGAAAAGCAAATTAGACACCCTCATAACAACAAACGATTTAGGGTAATAGGAGAGGGAGATGTGTGTGTATCTGCATGCGTGTGTGCGTGTGTGTTCTACAAATGAGATTGCAGGTATTTGGTTCGAAAATACTGTATATGCTTGTTTACAATGACCTTTTAGTAGGGCATGTCAGGAGCGGAGGTGATTTACATGATGGAGGATTGTACTGTGGTGAACTGCAGCTGCTGAAGGGATGAACATGGACACATGCTGACAGATCCCGTAGACAGATGACTTTGACATTCTAAGTTTTATAGAACAATACAATGGAATGAAGAATACAGATACTCTAGAGATGTCCTTGACAAAAATAACTGCAACATTTCAAGGCACTTAATCCAAATTGAGTTTTGAAAACTCCAACTCTCATAAAGGCTTTTCAATTAAATCCCATCATGAGATTTCTGGGCTCCCGAGTGAAGCACTGCATCTCAGTGCTAGAGGCGTCACTACAGACCCTGGTTCGATTCCAGGCTGTATCACAACCAGGCGTGATTGGGAGTCCCATAGGGCGGTGAATAATTGGCCCAGCGTCGTCCGGGTTATGGTTTGGGCGGGTTAGGCCGCCATTGTAAATAAGAATTTGTTCTTGCTTATGTGCATTGCTGTGAGGCTACGGTCTCTCTTTCTCCACCTCTCTGTATCTCTTGTTGTCCCTCCATCTCTCTGTAAAGTATGTGTGGGCTGAATCTCAGGTGGGAGAAAGTTGTATTAGTGAGGATTCTATATCTCAGAGGCGTTCTGTGATCACTGGTATTTATAAACCAAGCAACATAAAGCTACTGAGAAAGCAGCTTAGAACACACGCGTACACACACACCCTGAGGCCAGATTATTCTGTCTCTCAGAGTTTCCATCCTTTAGGAGTTGAGAACATTCCATCTATCCCTATCTTTCTCCCTCTGGCTACTGTCTTTACACCGCCAAGGAGGAAACATATCTGCCATTTTAGCTGTCATCGTTTCAGAAAGAGTTGTTCAGCTTCAAACTTCTGCTAACTTTCCTTGAATGCACTGACTGTAACATCACATCCAAAATGATTGGCACCCCTGTTAAAGATGCAAAAAAGACAATCTAAAATAAATAATATAAATACTGAGCTATATTGTATGCTCAAAACAATATTTTGTTTAACAATTAATCTTTTTTTTTTATTTTAAAGAAAGATACATGTCAAAATGATTGGCACCCCTGTTTTCAGTGCATTGTGCCCCCTCCCCTTGTGAGCATAGCAGAACTTAGCCTTTTTCTGTCATTCTTTATGGGATTGAAGTACACATTGGGAGGTATCTTAGACCTTTCCTCCATACATAATCTTTACGGACCCTTGATATCTTTCGATCTGCTCTCATGGACTGCCTTCTTTAATTCAAACCACATGTTTTCAATAGGGTACAAGTCCTGAGCCTGAGATGGACATAGCAAAATGTTGATTTTGGGTCAATTAACCATTTCTTTGTGGATTTTGATGTGCGCCTTGGGTTATTGTCTTGCTGAGAGAGCCACTTGAGGCCAAGTTTCAGCCTCCTGGCAGAGGCAACCAGGTTTTTGGTTAAAATGTCCTGATACTTGGTAGAGTTCATGATGCTGTTGATCTTAAGCAGGGGTCCCCAGGACCAGTGGATGCAAAACAGCTCCATAACGTCAAAGATCCACCACCATATTTTACAGTAGGTATGAGGTTCTTTTCTGCTTCATATGGTTCATATGCATCCTTCTTTCGAGGCCAAACCAACAAGTTGTGTACTTGGCCAAAGAGCTCTATTTTCATGTCATCTGACCATAGCACCTGGTTCCAGTCCAAGTGCCAATGCTGTTTATCAAACTCCAGTCGTTTACATTAGTTGTTTGCTCTCAATAAAGTTGTTTTATGGAAACCCTTCCAAATAGCCTATTGGCATGGAGGTGGTGTCTAATTGTAGTTTCCAGTAATATATCCTCCCGTTGCAACTCTCCGAATGACAAATGTATTTTACATGCGTGTTACCTCATTTTTATACCCCAGTGAAACAGGAAGCCATGAAAGGCCACCATACAGTTCTTTCAACTGAGATTTATTTTAATTCAGATTGCTGTTTGATTTTTATTTATAACAATCGTTAGGGGTGCCATTCATTTTGACATCTATCTTTTTAAGATTGTGTCTTACCTGTTAAACAACATCTCTTACTCTGAGCAATTGTATTAGTATAAAATAAGATAATTTCTTTGCGCATACAATATAGCTCAGTATTTGTGTTATTTATTGGAGTATTTTTTGCTCATCTTTATCAAGGGAGCCAATCATATCAGATGTGACTAGGTGGGAATTGTCAGCGCTACGACAGTATTAGATCCAGAGTTATTCTGGAAGCTTGTGTGTGTGTGTGTGTGTGTGTGTGTGTGTGTGTGTGTGTGTGTGTGTGTGTGTGTGTGTGTATCAGTGGCAGTCAGTGCCGTTTAAGATCAGGGAGGACGATTATTTCACTCTCTCTGTGTGTGTGTGTGTGTATCTCACTCTCTGTGTGTATGTGTGTGTGTGTGTTTGTATCTCACTCTTTGTATGTGTGTGTGTGTGTGTGTGTGTGTGTGTGTATCTCACTCTCTGTGTGTATGTGTGTGTGTGTGTTTGTATCTCACTCTGTGTGTGTGTGTGTGTGTGTGTGTATCTCACTCTCTGTGTATGTGTGTGTGTGTGTGTTTGTATCTCACTCTGTGTGTGTGTGTGTTTTAGGACATGAGACACAGGTTGGGAGTGAATACAGGACTGGAGGGGGAATGGTGCAGTCTAATACCTATAGGAGGACCATGCAAAACACACACCACTGGACTCAAATGGAACCTGGGTGAGCACACACACACACAGTGACACACACGAGCACTCATCTTCCCTACGCTTTGTTCACACAATCACACACAACCCCGTCTGTCCCACACACCCCGTCTGTCCCCTTGTGGTTTGTCCCAGTCCTAGGCCCAGTGGCCAGCTGTGTTCTTAATGAGTTGGCTCAGACCACTGCACCACCGGTACAGGGCGGGACCTCAACAATCTGTTGGTTGTATAACTCAGTGTCAAGGGGAATCCAGGCAGGAAGTGTGTGTGCGTGCGTGCATGCGCTTGTTGGTTGGTTGGCTGCTGGCCTGGGAATGTGTGTGTGTTACTTTCCCAGTCAACCTGTTACCTCTGCACCTGATTGATAATGCGGTGGGATTATGCGTGAGAGGCTCCTTCAGATTAACCAGTCATAATAAAATGCATAATTAATCACACACATAATTAAAAAGGAGGCAGTGGAATATTTCCCCGGGGATCAGATGGATGAAGGTAGAAAATAAGAAATACACACTTTTACAAAGTGGACCCTCAGCTTTTGTGTGCGTGCATATGCAAATGTTCCATCTTTCTGTAGGTTGTTATGTGCAAGTACCTTGGTTTTAGTGTTTAAAGGGGCAATCTGCAGTTTTTTTTGTATTAATGAAATGATTCTTGAAGAATATCTCATAAATGCCTCACGACCTTAGTTCAACTGTCTTACCCCATCAGAACACAAAATATAAGCTTGTTTTACTCTACTGTTTGTTAACAAAATAAATGTCAACAAACACTATATAGCCTCAAAACTTGGTTAAAAATATAATTTTGATATTCTTCTGGCCCCTATAGTTGGTTTGAGTTCATTTGAAGGTTAATTTCATTTCTGCTGCTCACTAATACGTTTCTATATCATGTAAAGAGAGTCCTTATTAGTATTGCAAATGGTGAAAGTCACTGTAGAGCTGCAGATATTATCAAACTCCATCCTTCTTGCAGTCAATTTGTAGAAGCAATTTGCTGAAGCACCTGGATCTGTGTCAACTTCCCTCCCGTGCAGAGAAGTCTCGGAGTGAGCTGGGATGTCACAGAGGATGTCTTCACATTTCAGGTGTCTTCAGCGGAGAAACCATACACTAGACGTGGAGTCTTGTTGACGATCAACAGCTTGTTCGACCCACTTTGATTCCCCGCCCCAGTAAGCATTCGAGGAAGGTCTCTACTTAGAGAGCTCTCCATGGAGGATTGTGACTAGATGCCCCTCTCCCAGAAGTGAAGTTCAAGGAATGGAAGGTATGGAGAGACTCTTTGAAGGAGCTTGAGCAGGTCAAGATCTCTCCCACATACAGATCAATCTCTCTCATACAAAAAAGAGATGTGCGTCTTCAGTGCGTCTTCAATGATGCATCCACAAACGCAGTAGCCTACCTGAAGACAACTGATGCCAGTGGGAATATGGATGTTGGCTTCATCTTTGGTAAAGGTAAGCTCGCTCCACGTTCTGAGATCCCCGTTCCAAGACTCTAGCTGTGGAAATAGCAGAAGCAATCGGCGATGAGATTGACATCCAACTCGATGTTGTCACATTCTACTCTGATAGTGGTCCTGGGTTACATACAAAACGACTCCAGGTCATTCTACGTGTATGTGAATAAGAGGGTGCAATGTATTAGGAGATATATTTGCCCAGAGCAGTGAAAGCACATCCCTACTGACCAGAACACTGCTGATCATGTCTCGAGATCAGTCCCAGCAAGCAGCCTGACTCATAGGACATTGTTGACAGGACCAGCTTTCTAGTTCAGGTCAGCAAAGCCAGAAATCTTTCACGCACCTTTTGACTTGGTTGACCCCCGGATCTTACTACAAGGTCCGCCCCCAAGTTGCTTGTCACGCCACCATTGTCTCAAGCAACAAGTTGGACTCCAAGGTCTTTGAGAGGTTTACAAGGCTTGCGCATGTGTTAGGAAGGCAGCAGCTGCAAAGGATGGCACATTTGCAACAAACCCTGCTCCACCGAAGATCTGGATCAACCCAAGACCATCCTAATCCGCAGTCTGCAACACAATGCCTTTCAAGAGGAATTGGAATGCATCAGTGAACGTAAAGCCATTCCTAAGCTGAGGCCACTCTTCAGTGTCCTTACATCAGCCTTTCTTAAAGTATGAGTCACGGACGGTGGGTCACGATGTGTCAGAGTAAATTTATAATTATTTAATGAATTACTGGAATGGATTTGGCCAAGTGCATCTGTGCTCTCTGCTTAGCAACAGTCTCTGCTCGGTTTGGCAGCTGCGCGAGTATGAGAGGGAGATGCTCGTGTGCTTTGCGGTTTACCAGATCTTTTTTTGTGCCGTTTTCTTAAAGATCACTCGGCGATGCACACAAGATGCAGTGCTGCCGCTCAGCAGCAGATGATGCCCTGCCAGCCACTGACTTGTCCTTCCCACTCGCCATCACTCACTGCTCTCATCAAATGGACTCGTGCTAGCCACCACTTCTGACTCAGCTCAATTGTCATGAAATGCATATACAATGATGAGTTTCTCTCTCTTTCATACAAACTTATAACGAAGATCGCCCACAATGTGTTTTGTGCGGGGAAGTGCTTAGTAATGAGTCTCTCATAACGAACAAATAAAACGACACGTCCTGACCTAACATCCACAGCATGATGGTAAACCCAGGGAGTTCTTTCAGATCAGGACAGAATGCTTCAGGAAACGGTGCTTCGACAGTGGAAAAGTAAGTCAACTAGCAAGGCATTGTTGTCATTTTATAACAGGTGATATATAAGCAGAAATAAGGGAGTACTAACTAACTCTCATAGTAGTACAGTTGAAGTTGGAAGTTTACATACACTTAGGTTGGAGTCATTAAAACTTGTTTTTAAACCACTCCACAAATTCCTTGTTAACAAACTATAGTTTTGGCAAGTCGGTTAGGACATCTACTTTGTGCATGACACAAGTAATTGTTCCAACAATTGTTTACAGACAGATTATTTCACTTATAATTCACTGTACCACAAATCCAGTGGGTCAGAAGTTTACATACACTAAGTTGATGGTGCCTTTAAAAAGCTTGGTAAATTCCAGAAAATGATGTCATGGCTTTACAAGCTTCTGATAGGCTAATTGACATCAGTTGAGTCAATTGGAGGTGTACCTGTGGATGTATTTCAAGGCCTACCTTCAAACTCAGTGCCTCTTTGCTTGCCATCATGGGAAAATCAAAATAAATCACCCAAGACCTCAGAAAAAAACATTTTAGACCTCCACAAGTCTGGTTCATCCCTGGGAGCAAATTACAAACGCCTGAAGGTACCACGTTCATTTGTACAAACAATAGTGTTAGAGCCGATTTGGACATATTTGTATAAAAGACTGAACATACAGAGCTCCATGTACATTTGTGTAAATATATTAAATATTAATGTACATGATGAAATATTAGGTACGTACCTTTATGATTTATATTTACCTGATTGAGATATATTCATTTGTTGTTAGTGTAACTCAGTTTTGCCCCCCCCCCCCCCCCTCTTGCCCATTCATTGTATTGTGTGGTAAGTGTGTTAGGATAAAGGCAGGAAGTTGGGCCTTCGGGGGAGTCCTTGCTAGATGCAGGAGCAGTATAGTTTTTTGACCATACAGACATACAGGTCATATTATGTATTTTCCATATCAAGTAATCTATGCTTTAAGTTGATTGGATAATCATTTCTTTGTTAGATATAAGAAGAATAAACCTTTTTGTTGAACCATATCCCTGGATGTCATTGAATGTTTTGGCTGTTTGGAAACCTTGAGTGTGAACTGTATGCGTACCAAACAACCCCGCTTCAGGCTAGGGCAGTGGCTAAGGTTAGAGGAAAGGAAGCCACTACAATCAAGTCAAAAAAACTCCTGTACAGACAATAGTACGCAAGTATAAACACCATGGGACCACGCAGCCGTCATACCGCTCAGGAAGGAGACGCGTTCTGTCTCCTAGAGATTAACATACTTTGGTGCGAAATGTGCAAATCAATCCCAGAACAACAGCAAAGGATCTTGTGAAGATGCTGGTAGAAACAGGTACTAAAGTATCTATATCCACTGTAAAACGAGTCCTAAATCAACATAATCTGAAAAGCCACTCAGCTCCAAAAAGCCACTCTGCTCCAAAAACACCATAACAAAGCCAGACTACGGTTTGCAACTGCACATGGGGACAAAGATCATACTTTTTGGAGAAATGTCCCCTGGTCTGATGAAACACAAATAGAACTGTTTGGCCATAATTGGCCAAACATTGTTATGTTTGGAGGTAAAAGGGGGAGGCTTTCAAGCCGCAGAACACCATCCCAACAGTGAAGCATCGTGGTGGCAGCATCATGTTGTGGGGGTGCTTTGCTGCAGGAGGGACTGGTGCACTTCACAAAATAGATTGCATAATGAAGAACAACAATTATGTGGATACATTGAAGCAACATCTCAAGTCAACAACATCAGTCAGGAAGTTAAAGCTTGGTCACAAATGGGTCTTCCAAATGGACAATGACCCCAAGCATTTTTTAAAATCTTTATTTAAAAGTCAGTTAAGAACAAATTCTTATTTTCAATGACGGCCTAGGAACAGATTTGTACCTTGTCGGGGATTTGAACTTGCAACGTTTCGGTTACTAGTCCAACGCTCTAACCACTAGGCTACCCTGTCGCATGCTTCCAATGTTGTGGGAAAATGGCTTAAGGATAACAAGGTCAAGCTATTGGAGTGGCCATCACAAAGCCCTGACCTCAATCCGATAGAACATTTGTGGGCAGAACTGAAAAACTGTGCGAGCAAGGAGGCCTACAAACCTGACTCGGTTACACCAGCTCTGTCAGGAGGAATGGGCCAAAATTCACCCAACTTATTGTGGGATGCTTGTGGAAGGCTACCCAAAAATTGTGACCCAAGTTAAACAATTTAAAGGTAATGCTACCAAATACTAATTGAGTGTATGTAAACTTCTGACCCACTGGGAATGTGATGAAAGAAATAAAAGCTGAAATAAATCATTCTCTGTACTATTATTCTGACATTTCACATTCTTAAAATAAAGTGGTGATCCTAACTGACCTAAGAGAGGGAGTTTTTACTAGGATTAAATGTCAGGAATTGTGAAAAACTGAGTTATAATGTATTTGGCTAAGGTGTATGTAAACTTCCGACTTCAACTGTAGATGTGAGTTTCTCTTTCAAACAATCCCCTGACCTTGTACACAGCTAATAGCTAACATTTGCCAAAGCCAGCTAACTACTGATAGTGTGACCCTAGTAACAGTAGAGATGAAGATGAAAAATGATCAGGCCCACTAAAATTATTGTTGAAAATGAGTCTGGGTTGGAACTGTTGCTGTTAAAATACAATCATATTTTTTATTCTTAACTGGAATAAACTTATTGAAGCAAGATGCTTTTTGAGGCAAACACTCACACAGTTCTGGGTTGCTCATCTGCAGTAAGAAGCAGTCTCCTGCCTGACTGAGAAATCAGTAGATGTTCTGGTCCAGTTTGGCATCAAATACCTATGCAAGTCAGGGTTCTCAACTCTGACATACTTGAAAAACAAGTACAGAAACAGTTTCAATGCTGAGCATGACCTCAGTGTTGCACTGTCAAAAACGGAGCCCAGAATAGATATGCTCTCATTAGGACTGTGTGTGTTCTGGTCTACATCTGTGTGATGTGATCAATCAGTTTATTCCAGTTCAGAATAAAACATATGTATTGTACAACAGTTTCAACCTAGACTTTCTTTCAACAATAATTTATACAGTAAGATGTATCATTTTTCATCTGTACTGTTACTTAGGGTTGCACTATCAAAAAGCCTGTGTGTGTGTTCTGTTATTCATCTGTGGGATGTGATCAATCCGTATATTCCAGTTCAGAATGAAAATGATTTATTGTATTTTAACAGCAACAGTTCCAACCTAGACAGATATGTAAGAGCGTTTTTAATGGGGAGAATAAACATGAATAGATATTTATATGGATATTTAATTCCATTGTTCTTTGTTTTTGTCTATATTGCATTTGTTTTAGGCATAAGGGCAATCAAATGTACCGATATTTATGTATAGTTGCATATTTTCCTAAGCTTGGGTCCCAGGAAAACACAGAATTTCTCATTTGGGTCCCAGGCTGAAGAAGTTTAAGAACAACTGCCCTACATTGACGATTCAGGCCCACTGAGGATTGCAGGACGCCTGTCCCAAGCAAGTCTAGGTAAAGATGAAACCAAACCTCTTACTGACACCACCACGAGCAGGCCCATCATCAAGGACACCACTTCACTGAGGGCGCTTTGAGAGCAGTTGGGTCTGTGGCCCAGAGGCCTGCAGAGAGTTGAAGATGGAGACCGTTTAGAGCGAGAAGAAGGTCCAACAGTACCAGAGTGACAAGGGGTGTACTTGGGTCTTCAATCCACCGCACGCGTCTCATATGGGAGGCAGCTGGGAGAGAATGATCACCGTCCATGGTGCTGAAGGTGGGTCCATCCAAGCTTACTTATGAAGTCCTGACTACATTCATGGCGGAAGTCTCAGCCATTTTGAGTGCTCGTCCATTAGTTCCTTGATGACAGCAAAACTGTTCTCCCAAAAGGTTGGTGCAGTGCCCCCCCAAGGTGAATTCAATGAGAAAGATACCTTCAGCCGGCAGTGACGGCAAGTTCAAAGCCTTGCCAAAGAGTATCTTCCTTCCCTGCAAAACCAAAGGAAGTGGCAGAAAGAGAAGCCCAACCTTCAGGAGGGAGACATTGTGATGCTGGGAGACAGTCAAGTGAAAAGGAACGACTGGCCCATGGGCATCTTCGTGAAGACCTTTCCTGGCAGAGGTGGGAAATTAAGAACGGTTGAAGTCAATACAGCAAGAGATGTGTCATGCGAGACTTTTCTGTATCCAGTTTCAGAGACTGTACTAGTGATGTACTAGGGATGTTCTAGGGATGTACTAGTGATGTTCTAGTGATGTACTAGTGATGTTCTAGTGATGTACTAGTGATAATGGTGGCATCCTTACAGATACTAGGCGGGGAGTGTTCTGGCCCCTGTAGTAGGTTTGAGTTAATTTTAAAGTCAATTTAATTTTTGTCCTCTGTATGGCATTGCTTACTGATAAGGCCTACGTTTCTATGTTCTGTCAAATAAGAATCCTTGTTAGCGTTGCAAATGGTGAAAGTCACTCTGTGGAGCTGCAGATATGATCAAACTCCATCCGTGCAGTCAATTTGAGAAGAACTATTCTGTATGGATGATCGTTTAAGTGATAGATTTCAGTCTTTTCTTGATGGCTGCATGGTTGGAGATATCTGTTCTATTTAATTGATCTTGCCATGTTTGGGGAATTATTATTGCATACAGCAACATATTTTTGAGTTCATGATATTATAACATATGTAAAAAAAAAAAATTAAATAAAAAAATGTAACCTTTATTTAACTAGGTAAGTCAGTTGAGAACAAATTGTTATTTACAATGCCGGCCTACCAAAAGGCAAAAGGCCTCCTGCGGGGACTGGGATAAAAAATAAAAAATATAGGACAAAACACACATCATGACAAGAGAGACAACACTACATAAAGAAAGACATAAGACAAAAACAGCATGGCAGCACCACATGAAAACACAACATGGCAGCAGCACCACATGGTAGAAACACAACATGGCAGCAGCACAACATGGCAGCAGCACAACATGGTAGAAACACAACATGGCAGCAGCACAACATGGCAGCAGCACAACATGGTAGAAACACAACATGGCAGCAGCACAACATGGTAGAAACACAACATGGTAGCAGCACAACATGGTAGAAACACAACATGGCAGCAGCACAACATGGTAGAAACACAACATGGTAGAAACACAACATGGTAGCAGCACAACATGGTAGAAACACAACATGGTAGAAACACAACATGGTAGCAGCACAACATGGTAGAAACACAACATGGTAGAAACACAACATGGTAGAAACACAACATGGCAGCAGCACAACATGGTAGAAACACAACATGGCAGCAGCACAACATGGTAGAAACACAACATGGCAGCAGCACAACATGGTAGAAACACAACATGGTAGAAACACAACATGGTAGAAACACAACATGGCAGCAGCACAACATGGTAGAAACACAACATGGTAGAAACACAACATGGCAGCAGCACAACATGGTAGAAACACAACATGGCAGCAGCACAACATGGTAGAAACACAACATGGTAGAAACACAACATGGCAGCAGCACAACATGGTAGAAACACAACATGGCAGCAGCACAACATGGTAGAAACACAACATGGCAGCAGCACAACATGGTAGAAACACAACATGGTAGAAACACAACATGGCAGCAGCACAACATGGTAGAAACACAACATGGTAGAAACACAACATGGTAGAAACACAACATGGCAGCAGCACAACATGGTAGAAGCACAACATGGCAGCAGCACAACATGGCAGCAGCACAACATGGTAGAAACACAACATGGCAGCAGCACAACATGGTAGAAACACAACATGGTAGAAACACAACATGGCAGCAGCACAACATGGCAGCAGCACAACATGGTAGAAACACAACATGGTAGAAACACAACATGGTAGAAACACAACATGGCAGCAGCACAATATGGCAGCAGCACAACATGGTAGAAACACAACATGGCAGCAGCACAACATGGCAGAAACACAACATGGCAGCAGCACAACATGGTAGAAACACAACATGGCAGCAGCACAACATGGTAGAAACACAACATGGCAGCAGCACAACATGGTAGAAACACAACATGGCAGCAGCACAACATGGTAGAAACACAACATGGCAGCAGCACAACATGGCAGCAGCACAACATGGTAGAAACACAACATGGCAGCAGCACAACATGGTAGAAACACAACATGGCAGCAGCACAACATGGCAGCAGCACAACATGGTAGAAACACAACATGGCAGCAGCACAACATGGTAGAAACACAACATGGTAGAAACACAACATGGCAGCAGCACAACATGGTAGAAACACAACATGGCAGCAGCACAACATGGCAGCAGCACAACATGGTAGAAACACAACATGGCAGCAGCACAACATGGTAGAAACACAACATGGCAGCAGCACAACATGGTAGAAACACAACATGGCAGCAGCACAACATGGTAGAAACACAACATGGCAGCAGCACAACATGGTAGAAACACAACATGGTAGAAACACAACATGGTAGAAACACAACATGGTAGAAACACAACATGGCAGCAGCACAACATGGTAGAAACACAACATGGTAGAAACACAACATGGCAGCAGCACAACATGGTAGAAACACAACATGGCAGCAGCACAACATGGCAGCAGCACAACATGGTAGAAACACAACATGGCAGCAGCACAACATGGTAGAAACACAACATGGCAGCAGCACAACATGGCAGCAGCACAACATGGTAGAAACACAACATGGCAGCAGCACAACATGGTAGAAACACAACATGGTAGAAACACAACATGGCAGCAGCACAACATGGTAGAAACACAACATGGCAGCAGCACAACATGGCAGCAGCACAACATGGTAGAAACACAACATGGCAGCAGCACAACATGGTAGAAACACAACATGGCAGCAGCACAACATGGTAGAAACACAACATGGCAGCAGCACAACATGGTAGAAACACAACATGGTAGGAACACAACATGGTAGAAACACAACATGGTAGAAACACAACATGGCAGCAGCACAACATGGTAGAAACACAACATGGTAGAAACACAACATGGCAGCAGCACAACATGGTAGAAACACAACATGGCAGCAGCACAACATGGCAGCAGCACAACATGGTAGAAACACAACATGGCAGCAGCACAACATGGTAGAAACACAACATGGCAGCAGCACAACATGGTAGAAACACAACATGGCAGCAGCACAACATGGTAGAAACACAACATGGTAGAAACACAACATGGCAGCAGCACAACATGGCAGCAGCACAACATGGTAGAAACACAACATGGCAGCAGCACAACATGGTAGAAACACAACATGGTAGAAACACAACATGGTAGAAACACAGCATGGCAGAAACACAACATGGCAGCAGCACAACATGGTAGAAACACAACATGGTAGAAACACAACATGGCAGCAGCACAACATGGTAGAAACACAACATGGCAGCAGCACAACATGGTAGAAACACAACATGGTAGAAACACAACATGGTAGAAACACAACATGGCAGCAGCACAACATGGTAGAAACACAACATGGTAGAAACACAACATGGTAGAAACACAACATGGCAGCAGCACAACATGGTAGAAACACAACATGGTAGAAACACAACATGGTAGAAACACAACATGGTAGAAACACAACATGGTAGAAACACAACATGGCAGCAGCACAACATGGTAGAAACACAACATGGCAGCAGCACAACATGGTAGAAACACAACATGGCAGCAGCACAACATGGTAGCAGCACAAACCATGGTACAGACATTATTGGGCACAGACAACAGCACAAAGGGCAAGAAGGTAGAGACAACAATACATGATGTGCTGTGCTGTGCTGTTAGTGAGAATGAAGCTTTAATAATCAGCATCATCTTACTTCTGGTTGTTTTTCCTTCTTCTATGTCAGTTTTACTCCGTTTCTAATACTGTACCTACGAACTGGTGGTAATAAATCATTATGCAATACGATAGATCAACTCTATCCAGCAACTATCTGATAAACTTAAGAAGGGGACTCTTGCAAGGGCAGAATAGATATCGTGAATGATTAGTCCTTGCTTATGAAGTTGAGAGTGGTTCCATTTCTTGTTTCAACTGCTGATTGCTGCTTAGTTGACAGATGATTTTAAAGAGTGTGTGCTTGTGTGTGCGTTAGAAGTCCATATAAATGATTATCCCTTTTTAAAGCGTGATTGGAATTAATAATATATGCTGTATTATAAAGAGAGACCTGTGCAGTTAGCGGCTGTCTGGCCTAAAGGGACTTAGTGTCAGGGCTTTGGCTTTGTTCGAAGTATGCACATTAAAGAGAGAAAGACAGAGAGAACCTGCACTACAGGGCATACAGATCTGTAGTGTGGCAACTGGTTCAACCCCTTTAGATCCATGTCAGAATTCAAAGTTTACAGTACAAGTTAGTTAATTGTAACCCCATTATCTATGTGAAACCTACTTATTGGGCATACTTTATTTTGTGAAGCAGAGCCCTGAGGGTATATCAGGTTGTTTTAGTTGAGAATTCTGTTTGACAGGGGTTACTGTTTTAATAATGATGTTGTTTGAGGGTGTTGATGGTGGAGTTTAAAAGTTGGGACTTTAGCGGAGGAAGGTAGGAGAGTAGATAAATAAATCATCTGAGAAAATGTCAATCATCAACATCTCCGCTCTGCGTTTTGATCCACACACACACCCATACACACAACAACTATTTCAGAAGTGGTTGATATACGTGAACACACAGGGGGAGAGAGGCAGTATTCTCCTTAGCAGTAAGTCTAGTTGTGGCCTTGAACTGACTGTAACATTGGCCTCAGTCCTTCGTCTTTAAAGCTCCTGCATTGTGTATGCCAGGCGGTGACTGTGATTTAAATAAAGTTATGGGCGATTCAAACATGGCAAGATCCCCAAAATGGCAGCTGGGCAGACACTTAGTAAGAGTAGCCTCTGACCCCCATTAACTTTAATGGCTCTGTTGAGCAAAGCTACAACCTCTCTAAAAGATCACAAAGTTAATGGAGGGCAATGTAGGAGGCCCAATTGAAAAGCTGTGGTTTTATAGAGATGGAATGTTACAGTTTAATTATTTACAGTAGCATAAGTGATGTATGTCATCGACCATTTCAGTTTGTTTTCTAGTATTCACATTTCACACACGGTCTTCCTTGTGTTGTAATTAATGATGACATCACACGGTGGATCTCTCTTCTCCTCGGTTGTGGAAAGACAGGACCCGTAGAGAGAGAAAGTCGTGTGTGTGTGTGTGTGTGTGTGTGTGTGTGTGTGTGTGTGTGTGTGTGTGTGTGTGTGTGCTATGCTCAGTAAGACATCTGTAGGAACTATTGTAGGATGTGTTTGGAGGATTAATTCAATCTGTAATTGTTCTAACTGAAGTGTGTGGTTGGATGGGTAAGGTTTAATGCTTGTCGTCGGGAGAGTTGAGTCAGAAGGAGATTATTTTTTTACAAAAACCAAAAGGATTACGTTTGCTCTTATATTTGCCCCTTTTTACTATGATGTTATCAGTGATGGAACTTTGGGCACTGGCTAGCTAGCCTAGTAAATCACATTTTCTACTAGCCCGGTCTGAAAAGTACTAGCCACAGGATTGCTTAATTTCCATCCCTGGTTGAAATGATGTAACTTTAGGTTACGCACCTACAAAAACCCAACTGTGTGTGTGTGTGAGAGAGATGTGTAAGAGTAAGTAACATCAGATAATAGTAAGAATAAAACAGTATACATTTACATACTGTCTAGACAGGAAGTGTCAGAACTGTTTAGAAAGGTGAAAATATGTTCTCATACTAACTGCTAGAGTCAAGCCACCTCTCTATCTCTCCTCTGATCTCTCCTTTTCTTTCTGTTTCTCTGTTTGTCTCTCCTTGTTCTTAGAGAAACCAATCTGTAATGATGCACTCTTTTTTTCTTTCTTTACACACACACACACACACACACACACACACACACACACACACACACACACACCTGATTAACTGTCAGTCAGTGAGCCAGTGTCCTCAAACAGTCTGTCTAGTTAATCAGTGAGACAGATTTAGACTCTGAGCTTTGTGCTAAAACAACCATTTGAACCTTCTGTTTGTTCTTTTGACTAATGTCTAACCTCCATATCCCTAAAGTATACACATAACCTGTAGCAGTGTTGAAAGTATGACTACAATGAAAAAGACAGACAGTGTAGTGAGTAACTACGATGTACTGTAACAGTCCACGTCTGGTGTGTTTCCAGCCAGCCAGATTTCTGGGAATTAGACTAATTGACGGATCCTCATTAGATTTATCTCCCTGACAGTTATCATCAAAATGATCACATTATAACATTTTCAAGGCTGGAATATCATCTATGTTTTCTTTACTTTCTTGCTCGCACGCACGCACGCACACACACACACACACACACACACACACACACACACACACACACACACACACACACACACACACAGGTGGATGAATACATATATTTCTGTTACCTATAGCTGCAGTATCCCTGTGAAACCTCCTGTACTAATGGCTGTCTGGGTTTGGGTGTATTCTCTGCAGGCAAAGAGAGAGGGAAGGAGAGGGAAAGGGAGCAAGCTAGAGAGAAAGATAGAATCTGTTTTTTCGGTTTTCTCTTGGACGGATTCAGATGTTGCTGAGCTATCCGGCTCTCACCTTGGCAGTCTCTTTTCTTTTTCCCCTTCTTATTCCCACTTTCTCTCTCTCTCTCTCTCTCTCTCTCCCATCTCTGTCTTAAAGTCTATAGAAAGAGCAAAACGAGAGGGAGATTAAGTACCCTGTAAGTATTCTCCAGCCATGCTGTGGGAGGGAGGGAAACTGCCATAGTACAGTTTCATTTTTTCCTTTTAGATCTGAGTCATGCTGGGAGAGGAGGAAATGGACAAATACCTGATGTGAACCACACACATACACACAGGTTTAGGGGAAGGTTGGGGGGGTGTACAGCTACCTCAGCTGACCCTGTCAAGGTACAGCATTTGACCACACACACACACACAGTTTCCATCCTCAATTACCCACACAAACAGACTATGGAGCCTGAGGATAGCTTCATTAGTAATCCTCTCCTCATGCCTGATAACGATCGATGGCGGCCGGTGTTGCGCTGGGGACCGGAATGAGCGTCGCACCTCCACTGATAACAATAAAGCTGTTTGCTGGCTGTAATTGCATTTCCAGCACTGAGACCAGAGAGGGTGACCGCTTTAAATACCCACATTTACACTACAAATTACTCTGGAGAGAGAGGTGGGAGGGTGGGGTATGTGTGTGTGGGGGGTGATTCCAAATAGTCTCTAGGGGAAGGGTGTTTCCTTTCTCCTGTTTAAAATTTTATCAGGCGCGGAGCCGCAACTTAAACTAGATTCATTAGCCCTATCCTATCTGCCAGTAAATGATAGGGCTGACTATTAAATGTTTATGATGGATTGTGTGTGTGTGTGTGTGTGTGTGTGTGTGTGTGTGTGTGTGTGTGTGTGTGTGTGTGTGTGTGTGTGTGTGTGTGTGTGTGTGTGTGTGTGTGTGTGTGTGTGTGTGTGTGTGTGTGTGTGTGTGTGTGTGTCAGAAAATTATGTGCATGTATCTGACAGTCTCCCCTCTTTCCACAGTGCAGCGCTTCCCCTAGTGGTTTAATTAACTACTACAGTGTCTTCAGCATTCAGCAGAGAACGGTTTAGGCTATGGTATGCCTCTGCCTCAGTGTTCTCTATGGTCAATTACTTCCTTTCAGTACTGTTTTCACTCCCTATTCCTCTTATTGGTTGTCTAATATCATGGCTGTTCACAACACACTCACACAGTGTAATATCATGGCAATTCACAACACACTCACACAGTGTAATATCATGGCTATTCACAACACACTCACACAGTGTAATATCATGGCTATTCACAACACACTCACACAGTGTAATATCATGGCTATTCACAACACACTCACACAGTGTAATATCATGGCTATTCACAACACACTCACACAGTGTAATAGCATGGCTATTCACAACACACTCACACAGTGTAATAGCATGGCTATTCACAACACACTCACACAGTGTAATAGCATGGCTATTCACAACACACTCACACTGTAATAGCATGGCTATTCACAACACACTCACACAGTGTAATATCATGGCTATTCACAACACACTCACCCAGTGTAATATCATGGCTATTCACAACACACTCACACAGTGTAATATCATGGCTATTCACAACACACTCACCCAGTGTAATAGCATGGCTATTCACAACACACTCACACAGTGTAATATCATGGCTATTCACAACACACTCACACAGTGTAATATCATGGCTATTCACAACACACTCACACAGTGTAATATCATTGCTATTCACAACACACTCACACAGTGTAATATCATGGCTATTCACAACACACTCACACAGTGTAATATCATGGCTATTCACAACACACTCACACAGTGTAATATCATGGCTATTCACAACACACTCACACAGTGTAATAGCATGGCTATTCACAACACACTCACCCAGTGTAATATCATGGCTATTCACAACACACTCACACAGTGTAATATCATGGCTATTCACAACACACTCACACAGTGTAATATCATGGCTATTCACAACACACTCACACAGTGTAATATCATGGCTATTCACAACACACTCACACAGTGTAATATCATGGCTATTCACAACACACTCACACAGTGTAATAGCATGGCTATTCACAACACACTCACACAGTGTAATAGCATGGCTATTCACAACACACTCACACAGTGTAATATCATGGCTATTCACAACACACTCACCCAGTGTAATATCATGGCTATTCACAACACACTCACCCAGTGTAATATCATGGCTATTCACAACACACTCACCCAGTGTAATATCATGGCTATTCACAACACACTCACCCAGTGTAATATCATGGCTATTCACAACACACTCACACAGTGTAATATCATGGCTATTCACAACACACTCACACAGTGTAATATCATGGCTATTCACAACACACTCACACAGTGTAATAGCATGGCTATTCACAACACACTCACACAGTGTAATAGCATGGCTATTCACAACACACTCACACAGTGTAATATCATGGCTATTCACAACACACTCACACAGTGTAATAGCATGGCTATTCACAACACACTCACACAGTGTAATATCATGGCTATTCACAACACACTCACCCAGTGTAATAGCATGGCTATTCACAACACACTCACACAGTGTAATATCATGGCTATTCACAACACACTCACACAGTGTAATATCATGGCTATTCACAACACACTCACACAGTGTAATATCATGGCTATTCACAACACACTCACACAGTGTAATATCATGGCTATTCACAACACACTCACACAGTGTAATATCATGGCTATTCACAACACACTCACACAGTGTAATATCATGGCTATTCACAACACACTCACACAGTGTAATATCATGGCTATTCACAACACACTCACACAGTGTAATATCATGGCTAATCACAACACACTCACACAGTGTAATAGCATGGCTATTCACAACACACTCACACAGTGTAATAGCATGGCTATTCACAACACACTCACACAGTGTAATAGCATGGCTATTCACAACACACTCACACAGTGTAATAGCATGGCTATTCACAACACACTCACACAGTGTAATAGCATGGCTATTCACAACACACTCACACAGTGTAATATCATGGCTATTCACAACACACTCACACAGTGTAATATCATGGCTATTCACAACACACTCACACAGTGTAATATCATGGCTATTCACAACACACTCACACAGTGTAATATCATGGCTATTCACAACACACTCACACAGTGTAATAGCATGGCTATTCACAACACACTCACACAGTGTAATATCATGGCTATTCACAACACACTCACACAGTGTAATATCATGGCTATTCACAACACACTCACACAGTGTAATATCATGGCTATTCACAACACACTCACACAGTGTAATATCATGGCTATTCACAACACACTCACACAGTGTAATATCATGGCTATTCACAACACACTCACACAGTGTAATATCATGGCTATTCACAACACACTCACACAGTGTAATAGCATGGCTATTCACAACACACTCACCCAGTGTAATATCATGGCTATTCACAACACACTCACACAGTGTAATATCATGGCTATTCACAACACACTCACACAGTGTAATATCATGGCTATTCACAACACACTCACACAGTGTAATATCATGGCTATTCACAACACACTCACACAGTGTAATATCATGGCTATTCACAACACACTCACACAGTGTAATATCATGGCTATTCACAACACACTCACACAGTGTAATAGCATGGCTATTCACAACACACTTACACAGTGTAATAGCATGGCTATTCACAACACACTCACACAGTGTAATATCATGGCTATTCACAACACACTCACCCAGTGTAATATCATGGCTATTCACAACACACTCACCCAGTGTAATATCATGGCTATTCACAACACACTCACCCAGTGTAATATCATGGCTATTCACAACACACTCACCCAGTGTAATATCATGGCTATTCACAACACACTCACACAGTGTAATATCATGGCTATTCACAACACACTCACACAGTGTAATATCATGGCTATTCACAACACACTCACACAGTGTAATAGCATGGCTATTCACAACACACTCACACAGTGTAATAGCATGGCTATTCACAACACACTCACACAGTGTAATAGCATGGCTATTCACAACACACTCACACAGTGTAATAGCATGGCTATTCACAACACACTCACACAGTGTAATATCATGGCTATTCACAACACACTCACACAGTGTAATATCATGGCTATTCACAACACACTCACCCAGTGTAATAGCATGGCTATTCACAACACACTCACACAGTGTAATATCATGGCTATTCACAACACACTCACACAGTGTAATATCATGGCTATTCACAACACACTCACACAGTGTAATATCATGGCTATTCACAACACACTCACACAGTGTAATATCATGGCTATTCACAACACACTCACACAGTGTAATATCATGGCTATTCACAACACACTCACACAGTGTAATATCATGGCTATTCACAACACACTCACACAGTGTAATAGCATGGCTATTCACAACACACTCACCCAGTGTAATATCATGGCTATTCACAACACACTCACACAGTGTAATATCATGGCTATTCACAACACACTCACACAGTGTAATATCATGGCTATTCACAACACACTCACACAGTGTAATATCATGGCTATTCACAACACACTCACACAGTGTAATATCATGGCTATTCACAACACACTCACACAGTGTAATATCATGGCTATTCACAACACACTCACACAGTGTAATAGCATGGCTATTCACAACACACTCACACAGTTTAATAGCATGGCTATTCACAACACACTCACACAGTGTAATATCATGGCTATTCACAACACACTCACCCAGTGTAATATCATGGCTATTCACAACACACTCACCCAGTGTAATATCATGGCTATTCACAACACACTCACCCAGTGTAATATCATGGCTATTCACAACACACTCACCCAGTGTAATATCATGGCTATTCACAACACACTCACACAGTGTAATATCATGGCTATTCACAACACACTCACACAGTGTAATATCATGGCTATTCACAACACACTCACACAGTGTAATAGCATGGCTATTCACAACACACTCACACAGTGTAATAGCATGGCTATTCACAACACACTCACACAGTGTAATATCATGGCTATTCACAACACACTCACACAGTGTAATAGCATGGCTATTCACAACACACTCACACAGTGTAATAGCATGGCTATTCACAACACACTCACCCAGTGTAATATCATGGCTATTCACAACACACTCACACAGTGTAATATCATGGCTATTCACAACACACTCACCCAGTGTAATAGCATGGCTATTCACAACACACTCACACAGTGTAATATCATGGCTATTCACAACACACTCACACAGTGTAATATCATGGCTATTCACAACACACTCACACAGTGTAATATCATGGCTATTCACAACACACTCACACAGTGTAATATCATGGCTATTCACAACACACTCACACAGTGTAATATCATGGCTATTCACAACACACTCACACAGTGTAATATCATGGCTATTCACAACACACTCACACAGTGTAATATCATGGCTAATCACAACACACTCACACAGTGTAATATCATGGCTATTCACAACACACTCACACAGTGTAATAGCATGGCTATTCACAACACACTCACACAGTGTAATAGCATGGCTATTCACAACACACTCACACAGTGTAATATCATGGCTATTCACAACACACTCACCCAGTGTAATATCATGGCAATTCACAACACACTCACACAGTGTAATATCATGGCTATTCACAACACACTCACACAGTGTAATATCATGGCTATTCACAACACACTCACACAGTGTAATAGTATGGCTATTCACAACACACTCACACAGTGTAATAGCATGGCTATTCACAACACACTCACCCAGTGTAATATCATGGCTATTCACAACACACTCACCCAGTGTAATATCATGGCTATTCACAACACACTCACCCAGTGTAATATCATGGCTATTCACAACACACTCACCCAGTGTAATATCATGGCTATTCACAACACACTCACCCAGTGTAATATCATGGCTATTCACAACACACTCACACAGTGTAATATCATGGCTATTCACAACACACTCACACAGTGTAATAGCATGGCTATTCACAACACACTCACACAGTGTAATAGCATGGCTATTCACAACACACTCACACAGTGTAATAGCATGGCTATTCACAACACACTGACACAGTGTAATATCATGGCTATTCACAACACACTCACACAGTGTAATATCATGGCTATTCACAACACACTCACCCAGTGTAATAGCATGGCTATTCACAACACACTCACACAGTGTAATAGCATGGCTATTCACAACACACTCACACAGTGTAATAGCATGGCTATTCACAACACACTCACCCAGTGTAATATCATGGCTATTCACAACTCACTCACACAGTGTAATAGCATGGCTATTCACAACACACTCACACAGTGTAATAGCATGGCTATTCACAACACACTCACACAGTGTAATATCATGGCTATTCACAACACACTCACACAGTGTAATAGCATGGCTATTCACAACACACTCACACAGTGTAATAGCATGGCTATTCACAACACACTCACACAGTGTAATAGCATGGCTATTCACAACACACTCACACAGTGTAATATCATGGCTATTCACAACACACTCACACAGTGTAATAGCATGGCTATTCACAACACACTCACACAGTGTAATAGCATGGCTATTCACAACACACTCACACAGTGTAATATCATGGCTATTCACAACACACTCACACAGTGTAATATCATGGCTATTCACAACACACTCACACAGTGTAATATCATGGCTATTCACAACACACTCACACAGTGTAATAGCATGGCTATTCACAACACACTCACCCAGTGTAATAGCATGGCTATTCACAACACACTCACACAGTGTAATAGCATGGCTATTCACAACACACTCACACAGTGTAATATCATGGCTATTCACAACACACTCACACAGTGTAATATCATGGCTATTCACAACACACTCACACAGTGTAATAGCATGGCTATTCACAACACACTCACACAGTGTAATAGCATGGCTATTCACAACACACTCACACAGTGTAATATCATGGCTATTCACAACACACTCACACAGTGTAATAGCATGGCTATTCACAACACACTCACACAGTGTAATATCATGGCTATTCACAACACACTCACACAGTGTAATATCATGGCTATTCACAACACACTCACACAGTGTAATAGCATGGCTATTCACAACACACTCACACAGTGTAATAGCATGGCTATTCACAACACACTCACACAGTGTAATATCATGGATTTTCACAGGGCTTTGAAGCAGAAGGGCGTTTTGTTAGTCTTTGAAGTGTGTTCATCCGGCTGTGGTCATTTGATTTGTTCTCTTTGCTGTGTTCTTTCTTCTCCTTCTGTTTGTTTAGTTCCATCCTGGAGACTATTTTTAATACACATTCAAAAACAAATGTATAATTCTACATATGTTTTGTTCTCCTGTCCCAATAGACGTTTGAAAAGCGAAGTAATTATGAGATGTGTTGAGTTGATGCAGTGGAATAGAATGCTGTTTGATCCTGACTGTCAGTAGAATGGGGTAATAGAATAACTTCATTGTTTCCAAGGGAACACCAGGTGTGTTGTTAGTTCATAAATCACAAAAGACAATGTAAACCATGGCAAAACCAGACAGTCCATATGAGATAAACACACAGAGCAGAATTTTCTGTCCGTTAAACCAATCAATGAATCACTAAAACGTTATTTATAACCCCTTTTTACATCAACCCTACATCAACCCTTTTTACATCAACCCTTAAATAGATCTGGCATGACAATAATACTTCTGATGTTAGTCATCCTGCAATACCAGAATTGGCCATAGGAGGTCAGTGTTGACCTGGATTCAAGCCTAACATCTTCAGTGACCTCCAAGACAAATATCAAATACCCTTAGCTACAGTCCTCTCACTTTGTAATGAAAAGTCTCTACTTGTGTGTTGAAGCATGTTATTTTATTAATACTAATGGCACACATGAAAAGAGAACCTGAAAACCCTCAACTTATTGCAGCTCTTCGGTGTAAGTCTCTCCTGCCTGTCTGGACCAAAAGGTTGGCTTTGAGAGGATTTGTCGACCCACCAGTTCCCAGTTTCCTTATGCTCAGTGGTCAAGCATAATGCTAGTCCTTGTGTCTCTCTCTCACCCGAGTTGACTTTCCCATCACTGTTTCCCAGGTCCCAGCTGAGTGCTTACACAGAATAGGGTGGACTCAGACTGGACCTCCCTGGGGGTTACACAGAGAGGACAGTGTATTTGTAAATGGTGGTGTGGTTGGTGGTGTGGTTGGAATGAACTTATTACCCCACAAGTGTTTTTCACTCCACTGCTTGCTGAGTAGGTTCTGTAGGCTAAGGAGCATGTCTGACTGACTCTGTATGTTATAGACAACCAGGTACTGCAGTTCGGGAAGCTGGTGAGCACATCCAACACCTACGAGCCTGTCGCCCAGGGAGACCAGAGGAAGCCTGTAACCGTGACAACGGATCAGCCACTGCTCTGGAGCATGGGCATCTGCAGGGACAGGAAATGACATCATCGACCAGGGTGCTCCACCTCCTTCCAGAATGAACAAATGGGTGTCATTTAAATAGGCTAATGGTTTCCTCTCCCCAACTGGAAATTCACGCTTCTGCCTAGTTGAAATAGTGGAAAAATGCCTCTTTCCTTCCTTGGTGAAGGAATCTCTGAACGGTCACAAGAGGAAGCCACTTTAGATTATAGATTCACCACTAGCCTAGAAAACTCTGTCCTGATTCCAAACGGGAGACTTGCACCCTTCCCCTTGAAGACTAACCATTGCATATCTGAGGTGGGGGTCAAATCCATACTTCTCAAGGGTGGATTTTAGGGTGCAAGTCTACGGTTTGGAACTCAGCCCCAATGTGCCTTCACCGTTGTCGCTTAACAAACAGATACACATTATATACAAGTCAAACATAAGTCAAGCTGCGTTTTTCTTTGATTTATTAACACAGTCAAATAAAAACATTGCAAACAATGTTTAAAAAAATGGCATCCCTTCACTATCCTCCACCACCACTTTTCCACATTGCCCTGCTGCCAAAGGTCTCTGGTTATTGTAGTTCTGTAGTTGTAGTTCTGTAACATCTCCAGAGGTTAAACCGCCCCTGAGAGAGATAAGAGAACTCACAATAACAGGGCCACACAGAGGCTAATTTAGTTTCTCCCCTTTACCCAATAGTATACAATCATCCACACCTCTTAACTGTAGTGGCAGAAATGCTGTATGCCTTATGATTTAAAATAGTGTGTTTCACGCATTCCATCAAATCAAATAGAACTGCAAAACATAGATTGATATTATCGCAGACCTACATGCATCTATGCACATATCTTGATAACAAATGAATCATGTATTTGGATCTTGTAGACAGGTAGCATTAGTGCACTTTAGAACACTGTAGTCAGATCACCCAAAACCTAACCTAACCTAAAAAGCCAAATGGACTGAACTTGAATTGTTTTCTACCAATAATGTGCACAATACAGTACTGACTGACTACTGTCCAACTGACTCCTGGTGTGTGTGTCCTGCAGTGTCTTGTCCTATGTTGAAGGTGTGGTCCTACTTTCACAATGTTATTGTTGAAGATGTGGATGAGCTTGACAAAGAACCCGATGAAGCTTATGATGGCAAACCCAATCACAAACCCAATCATCTTCTGGAATTCTAGAACAGAGAGATGAGAGAGAGATGGTACAATAATATTCTCTCGTCACAGAATCATGACATTTTACAGACCTACAATTCCAGAGAACTCCACAAGAACCTTCTTGATCGATGTGGTTCCAAATCAACGTTTCTTTCTGAGAAAGATGGAACTTTTGTCAGCAAGGCAATGATGACTGTTTTACAGGAGTTTTATTGAATCTGTGTTAATGTTTTCGACGGTGGCCTGGTTTGGCAATCTTAATGTTTGCAACAAAAACAGGCTAGACAGTGGTAGAAGTGGCCAGCAAGGTCATCGGGGTGCAGCAGACACAGCTTTTAGACATTTTTAGGAAGTAAGTGATGAGGAGAGTTAACAGTATCCTAGACTGTCCTAATCACCCGGGCATTGACGATTTTGAGCTCGTCCCTTCAGGTCGTTGTTTTCAACTTCCCAAATTCAAGAGCAATAGATCCAAGAACTCATCCCACAGGCCATAAACTTTCTAAATCTACACATGAAAATAAATCATGCATATTTATTGATGCACGTTTGCACAATGACTGCGCCTTTTATTGATTGTACACTGTAACCAATCGCATGATGTATATCTGTTGTATGGTTGTCACTGTTTTTAAATGTTGTCTTTATTGTTGAACCCTGACTGCACAACACATTTCCCAACTGGGACAATAAAGACATTTGATTGTTTGATTGAAGGGGTTTAAAATATAAACATGGCTACTCCATTTACTTGATGTCATGCTAAAAAAACTAGATTCCTTTGGATTATGATCTGTGGTTATGTTACAGCCAAATTCTACAGTGGATTAAATTAAATAAAAAGTCCCCCAATCTACACACAATACCCCATAATTACAAAGCAAAACAGATTTTTAGAATGTTTGCTAATGTATTAAAAATTAAAAACAGAAATACCATATTTACATAAGTATTCAGACCCTTTGCTGAGACTCAAAATTGAGCTCAGGTGCATTCTGTTTCCATTTATCATCCTTGAGATGTTTCTACAACTTGATTGGAGTCCACCTGTGGTAAATTCAGTTGATTGGACATGATTTGGAAAGGCATACACCTGTCTATATAAAAACAGTGCATGTCAGAGCAAAAACCAAGCTATGAGGTCGAAGGAATTGTCCGTAGAGCTCCAAGACAGGATTTTGTAGAGGCACAGATCGGGGGAAGGGTACCAAAAAATGTCTGCAGCATTGAAGGTCCCCAAAAACACAGTTTGAAACCACCAAGACTCTTCCTAGAACTGGCAAACTGGCCAAACTGAGCAATCGGGGGAGAAGGACATTGGCCAGGCAGGTGACCAAAAACCCAATGGTCACTCTGAAAAAGCTGCAGAGTTCCTCTGTGGAGATGGGAGAACCTTCCAGAAGGGACAATCATCTCTGCAGCATTCCACCAACCTGGCCTTTATGGTAGAGTGGCCAGGCGGAAGTCACTCCTCAGTAAAAGGCACATGACAGCCCGCTTGGAGTTTGTCAAAAGGCACCTAAAGGACTCTCAGTCCATGAGAAACAAGAGTCTCTGGTCTGATGAAGATTAAACTCTTTGGATGGAATGCCAAGCGTCATGTCTGGAGGAAAACTGCTCATCCACTGTGACGCAGTCGCTGGGGATGAACCTGGTCAGATGAAACCAAGATTGAACTCTTTGGCCTGAATGCCAAGCGTCACATCTGGAGGAAACCTGGCACCGTCCCTACGGTAAAGCATGGTGGTGGCAACATCATGCTGTCGGGATGTTTTTCAGTGGCAGGGACTGGGAGACTAGTCAGGATCGAGGGAAAGAAATGAAGCAAAGTATAGATCCTTGACGAAAACCTTTCTTCAGAGCACTCAGACTGGGGCGAAGATTCACCTTTCAACAGGACAACAACCCTACACAGCCAAGACAATGCAGGGGTGGCTTTGGGGACAAGTCTCTGAATGTCCTTGAGTGACCCAGCTGGAACCTGGACTTGAACCCGATCGAACATCTCTAGAGAGACCAGAAAATAGCTGTGCAGCGATGCTCCCCATCCAACCTGACAGAGCTTAAGAGGATCTGCAGAGAATGGGAGGAGCTCCCCAAACACAGGTGTGCCAAGCTCGTCGCATCATACCAAAGACAAGGCTGTAATCGTTGCCAAAGGTGCTTATACAAAGTACCAAGTAAAGGGTGTGAATACTTTGTTTTTTATTTTTAATACATTTGCAGAAATGTGTTTTTGCTTTGTCATTATGGGGTATTGTGTGTAGATTGTTGAGGGAGTAAAACTATTCTAAAATGGATTAAGTTGGTAAAGTAATACAGTTTGGGAAAAGGGAAGGGGGTCTAAATACTTTTGGTTATGTAGCTGTACATTTGGAATGTATGTGGACACCTGCTCATCAAACATCTCATTCCAAAATCATGGGCATTAATATGGAGTTGGTCCCCTCTTTGCTGCTATAACAGCCTCCAGTCTTTTGGGAAGGCTTTCCACTAGATGTTGGAACATTGCTGCGGGTTTAGCCACAAGGGCATTAGTGAGGTCGGGCACTGATGTTGGGCGATTAGGCCTGGCTTGCAGTCAGCGTTCCAATTCATCCCAAAGGTGTTCGATGGGGTTGAGATTGGGGCTCTGTGCAGGCCAGTCAAGGCCTTCCACAGCTATCTTGAGACACCATTTCTGTATGGACCTCGCTTTGTGCACAGGGTCATGATGAAACAGGAAAGGGCCTTCCCCAAACTCTTGCCACGAAGTCGGAAGCACAAAATTGTCTATAATGTCATTGTATGCTGTAGCATTAAGATTTCCCTTCATTGAAACAGGGGCCTACCCTAAACTATGAAAAACAGCCCCAGACCATTATTCCTCCTCCACCAAACTTTACAGTTGGCACTATGTATTTGGGCAGGTAGCATTCTCCAGGCATCTACCAAACCCAGATTAGTCTGTCAGACTGCCAAATGGTGAAACGTGATTCATCACTACAGAGAATGCATTTCCACTGCTCCAGAGTCTAATGGCGGCGAGCTTTACACTACTCCAGCCGACACTTGGCATTGCACATGGTGATCTTAGGCTTGTGTTCGGCTGCTCAGTCATGGAAACTAATTTCATGAAGCTCCCGACAAGCTCCCGACAAACAGTTATTGTGTTGTTTCCAGAGGCAGTTTGGAACCCGGTAGTGAGTGTTGCAACCGAGGACAGACCATTTTTACTCACTTCAGCACTCGGTGGTCCTGTTCTGTGAGCTTGTGTGGTCTACCACTTTGCGGCTAAGCCATTGTTGCTCTTAGACCTTTCCACTTCACAATAACTGCACTTAGTTGACCGGGGCAGCTCTAGCAGGACAGAAATTTGACAAACTAACTTGTTGGAAAGGTGGCATCTTATGACGGTGCCAGGTTGAAAGTCACTGAACTCTTCAGTAAGGCCATTTTAGTGTCAATGTTTGTCTGTGGAGATTGCATGGCTGTGTGCTATATTTTATACACCTGTCAGCAACAGGTGTGGCTGAAATAGCCAAATCCACTAATTTGAAGGGGTGTCCAAATACTTGTGTATATATAGTGTATATATATACACTAAACAAAAATATAAACGCAAGTGTTCGTCCCATGTTACATGAGCTGAAATAAAAGATCCCAGAAATTGTCCATATGCACAAAAAGCTTATTTCTCTCACATTTTGTGTACACATTTGTTTACTTCCCTCTTAGTGAGAATTTATCCTTGGCCAAGATAATCCATCCACCTGACAGGTGTGGTATATCAATCAACAAGCTGATTAAACAGCTGCACCTTATGCTGGGGACAATTAAAGGCCACTCTAAAATTTGCAGTTTTGTCACACAACAATGCCACAGATGTCTGAAGTGTTGAGGGAGTTTTGCCAGGTAATTTATTGCTAATTTATCTACCATATGGCGCTGACTGCCAGAAGAGAATTTGGCAGTACGTCCAACCGGCCTTACAACGCAGACCACGTGGAACCACGCCAAGCCAGGACCTACACATCTGGCTTCTTCACCTGCGGGATTGTCTGAGACCAGCCAACCAGACAGCTGATGAAACGGTGGGTTTACACAAACTGTCAGAAACCGTCTCAGGGAAGCTCATCTGCGTGCACGTCGTCCTCACCAGGTTCTTAACCTGACTGCAGTTCGGCGTCGTAACTGACTTCAGTGGGAAAATGCTCACCTGCAATCGCTACTGGCACACTGGAGAACTGTGCTCTTCACTGTTGAATCCCGTTTTCAACTGTACTGGGCAGATGGCAGACAGCGTGTATGGCGTCGTGTTTGCTGATGTCAGCGTTGTGAACAGAGTGCCCCATGGTGGCGGTGGGGTTGTGGTATGGGCAGGCATAAGCTACTGACAACTAAACCATTTGCAATTTATTGATGGCTGTTTGAATGCACATAGATACTGTGATGAGATCCTGAGACCCATTGTTATGCCATTAATCTACCGCCATCACCTACTGTTTCAGCATGATAATACACGGCCCCATGTCGCAAGGATCTGTACACAATTCCTGGAAGCTGAATATGTCCCAGTTCTTCCATGGCCTGCATACTCACCAGACATGGATCGACGTGTACGACAGCGTGTTCCAGTTCCCACCAATATCCAGCAACTTCACACAGCCATTGAAGAGGAGTGTGACAACATTCCACAGGCCACAATCAACAGCCTGATCAACTCTATGCGAAGGATATGTGTCATGTTGCTTGAGGGAAATGGTGGTCACATCAGATACTGAATGGTTTTCTGATACATGCCCTTACTTTTTTTTGTTGGCTTCTCTGACCAACAGATGTCAGTGTATATAATGCTGAAACAATCCACCCTCAGAATTATTCAACATGTCAACCACATTGACAGAAACATCTGTTACCCCCAATACATTTTTGTTGCTGTATCCACAAAAACCTTCAACCTGGCATTTCTGCTTTCTGAAACCCAAGATGTGTTGACAACGTCATAGCTTTCATTGGTAAGATTCACTTTATTCACTATCAAAGTGTCCTTTGACACAGCATAATGATGAGCGCAAGATTTCTGAACACACAAAGGAACAGCCATGGAAGCTCCATCAGTCCACACTGTAGTTCCACCAATCTGCCTTACAGCCTCTGCATATGATGCATTATGACTGATTCTACATCTCTGAGCCTCTCTCTCTCTCTGCAGCTAGAATCCACCAAATGCTGCACTATGTTCTCCCCCAAAATAACAACACTTAACCATAACATTGCTCCCAAATTCATGTTCCCCTCCACACTTGGCACATATTTTCTTTCCTTTACACTGAACAGCTAGCTGCATGTCCCATTCTTTGGCATTTAACCACTGCAATTGGGATGGGAAAAATCATCTGACATTGAAACTAAGGAATCAAATCTACTTTTCCAGGACAAACCTTCTCAAACCTCAACAGCACTGATAAGCTTTCACTTCTGTGACTCTTTCCTACTGATCAACCTTTTGGCCTCAATCACTCTGCCTCCCTTCACATTTGATTTACTATCTATGGACATAGATACTGTGACCCCTGTAATACTCCCCTCAATCTTCTTCCCATTAAGTTTTTCCATTTGCAGAATCTTCCCTTGCTGAGCCTGGCTACCACAAAATATTAGCAATCTACCATTTCCAATTAACCGTGCTAGCTCGACTTCACCCATCTCTTTCTCTATGGCATTGGTTAACCAGAGGGTGTAAATTACAACTTTCCACTCCAACACATTATTACTCTTGCTTCCTACTTTGGCCCTCTTAATGCTTTTTTACTAGACGCTCCACAGCTTTCAGTATCATGATCTCTACTTCCTATGTCTTTCAGTATCATGATCTCTACTTCCTATGTCTTTCAGTATCATGATCTCTACTTCCTATGTCTTTCAGTATCATGATCTCTACTTCCTATGTCTTTCAGTATCATGATCTCTACTTCCTATGTCTTTCAGTATCATGATCTCTACTTCCTATGTCTTTCAGTATCATGATCTCTACTTCCTATGTCTTTCAGTATCATGATCTCTACTTCCTATGTCTTTCAGTATCATGATCTCTACTTCCTATGTCTTTCAGTATCATGATCTCTACTTCCTATGTCTTTCAGTATCATGATCTCTACTTCCTATGTCTTTCTGTATCATGATCTCTACTTCCTATGTCTTTCAGTATCATGATCTCTCTATTTTCTATGTCTTTCCACTACATTCCATTCAGATCCTTGACTCTCTTCCTCCCACTCCATATCTTCAAAACTGTTACCCATATTGTTTGCATTCCAGCTGTTGCTTCTCCAACCTTTTCTCCATTTCCTCCACTTTGTCCGCACTACTCGCTGACATTTCCAACCATCTGCCAGACGATCCTGCTGGGAAGGTCCGTCTCCAGAATTCCAAGTCCCTTTGGCTAGCCAGCCGTTATCCGCTCTGCTGCCGCGTGCTTCTCATCTATCCCAGCTTTACATGGGTCGGGAGAAATTCTTCGTCAAACATCAATAATACAGAAATAATTTCCTTCTTCAGTCCATTCACAGTGTGATTTAAGTGGCGTAAATCAAATATTCCTGGCATGTTCATTTTTAAACCATGAAGCCTCAATATCCACAGAGACACCTTTTATCGGTGCCCTATTCCGATAATCATAGCTTTCCACTTCATGCGTCAATGATTTGCACGGTGCTTTCACCTTTTGTTCTTTTGACACATGAAATCAACACTCCTGGTCACTCTGTCTGACTCCACATCTCTCAAGGCTTCCTTCCATCTTTGTGATTGCAAACAGGTTTCCCCCAAAAACATCCTTGTTCATGAATCACACTCCAACAACAAATGAGGCATTAATCACCCCCCTCATTTCTAATTGGCATATCACTCCTCACCTGATGGGTGGTGCGCATTGCGGCATAAAAATGGTCGCTGGGCATCACTCAGGTGGGTGGTGCACGTTGGAGTCGGGTGAAGTGATTGTTTTTTTCCTCGTACTATGTGAAGTGCTTTGAAGTGCTTTTATCTTGATGAACAACTTTTGGCCTTTTATCTCCATTCTTAGATGTTACAGTATTCCACTCATATCCTCTGTCTTCACTTCACTATCTCCACAGAGCTAGGAGAAGCTCTGTCAGAGTGACCATCGGGTTCTTGGTCACCTCCATGACCAAGGCCCTTTCCCCCTGATTGCTCAGTTTGGATTAGTGGTCAGCTCTATGAAGAGTCTTTGTGGTTCCAAACTTCTTCCATTTAAGAATGATGGAGGTCACTGTGTTCTTGGGGACCTTCAGTGCTGCAGACATTTTTAGTACCCTTCCCCAGATCTGTGTCTCGACACAATCCTGTCTAGGAGCTCGACGGACAATTCCTTTGACCTCATGGCTTGGTTTTTGCTCTGACATGCACTGTCAACTGTGGGACCTTATATAAACATTATAGATATGTCCAATCAGTTGAATTTACCACAGGTGGACTCCTATCAAGTTGTAAAAACTTCTCAAGAATACATTTGAGTCTCATAGCAAAGGGTCTAAATACTTGTAAATAAGGTATTTCTGTTTTTGTTTTTTTAATACATTTGCATAATTATGGTGGAAAATAAGTATTTGGTCAATAACAAAAGTTAGCATTTTCAACGGCATTCTATCTACCCCACACTCCATTCCAGACAAAAAACGCATCACATTCAATATTTTCTTTCTTTTGACAACTACTCTGACACTAATATGGTCCGGCTGTCAATCGAGTGTCAAACCAGAACTCCAGGAACCAAACACTCTCTCCCTCTCCAGATTCCTTCCATACAGCATCCTCCCCAACCTTTTTTCTAAAAACAAAACAGTCTGTTTTCTCAACTGAGACATGAAGCCCCACCTGAGGGACTCAAATTTACTGATCACTTTTTGAACTCTCCTGGTTGTATGGGGAATCTTTCCCAGTGCCCCGTCATCCGCAAACAATGACCGCCCAATATCAGGTCTCACCTGGCAGAATATATCGTCAATCATAATGGAGAACAATAAAGGACTAATGACACTTCCCTGGGGGGTACCATTATCTACTTCATATCTTTCTGACATAGAGCTCCCCACCATCACTTGTATGGATTGCCCAAAAATAAAATCCTTTATCCAGTTAAAAGCCCTTCCTCCAACCCCCATGATATTCAGCTTGATAAGTAGGCCTGCCTTCCACATCATATCATAGGCCATCTCTACATTGAAGAAAACGGCTACCATCACCTCCTTAATTTCCTGTGCCTTCCGTATGGCTGACTCAAGGCACAGTACAGGATTCATCGTTCCCCTGCCTTTCTTGAACCCAGTTTGAGCTAGTGACATTAGTCCTCTACTCTCCAGAAAGTAAGTCAGCCTATCCGTTATCATCCTTTCCATAAGGTTACATACATCAGATGTTAACGCTATCGGCCTATAGCATGAAGGGCTAGTAGGGTCTTTCCCAGGTTTCCATATCGGCATCACACTTCCAGGCAGTTTCTCTTCCTCCCCCACCTTATTGTAAAGACCCAATACTTTCCCCATTGCAGTGTCACTGAGATGAGCCATCATGCTGTAACACATCTCATCCTTCCCAGGAGATATTCGGGCGGCGTACAATTGGCCCAGCGTCGTCCGGGTTTGGCCGGGGTAAGCTGTCATTGTAAATAAGAATTTGTGCTTAACTGATTTGCCTAGTATAAAAAAATGTTACCTCAACTTTATCTAATGCTCTCTTCATCTCAGCCAACGTAAAAGGGGCATTAAATGCATCCCCTACCATCTCTCTGATCCAGGACACCCGGATGTTCTCTTCTGACACCCTAATGTCACATTATTTGAGCTGTGCACCTTCACAAATGCCTGGGCTAACATCTCTGCCTTCTCCATATCTCCCACAGTCATGCCACTTTTCAGCACAGGGAGATCCTATCTTGTCTGACTCCAATCCTCTCAATCATCCCCCATACCTCTCCCACAGGAGTGGTCTGGTCTGTTTCCGTCTGTTTCCACAGAACAGTACCGGCTCTTAGCTGACCTAATGGTCCTTCTTACTACTTGTGGTTGTTTATACTGTATCAGGCGCCGGTAATTATGGGACTTTTTCACCATTCTGAAAGCCCTGTTCCTACACGGCACTGGTTCTCTGCACTCTTCAGTCGACCATAGAACTGCATTATTCCTTTTTTCTTTTTTTTTTAACCTTTATTTAACCAGGTAGGCTAGTTGAGAACAAGTTCTCATTTGCAACTGCGACCTGGCCAAGATAAAGCATAGCAGTGTGAACAGACAACAACACAGAGTTACACATGGAGTAAACAATAAACAAGTCAATAACATAGTAGGAAAAAAAATAATATATATACATTGTGTGCAGAAGGCATGAGGAGCTAGGCAATAAATAGGCCATAGGAGTGAATAATTACAATTTAGCAGATTAACACTGAAGTGATAAATGATCAGATTAACATGTGCAGGTAGAGATACTGGTGTGCAAAAGAGCAGAAAATAAAATAAAAACAGTATGGGGATGAGGTAGGTAAATTGGGTGGGCTATATACCGATGGACTATGTACAGCTGCAGCGATCGGTTAGCTGCTCAGATAGCAGATGTTTAAAGTTGGTGAGGGAGATAAAAGTCTCCAACTTCAGCTATTTTTGCAATTCGTTCCAGTCACAGGCAGCAGAGAACTGGAAGGAAAGGCGGCCAAATTAGGTTTTGGCTTTAGGGATGATCAGTGAGATACACCTGCTGCAGCGCGTGCTACGGGTGGTTGTTGCCATTGTGACCAGTGAACTGAGATAAGGCGGAGCTTTACCTAGCATAGACTTGTAGATGACCTGGAGCCAGTGGGTCTGGCGACGAATATGTAGCGAGGGCCTGCCGACTAGAGCATACAGGTCGCAGTGGTGGGTGGTATAAGGTGCTTTAGTAACAAAACGGATGGCACTGTGATAAACTGCATCCAGTTTGCTGAGTATTGGAAGCTATTTTGTAGATGACATCGCCGAAGTCGAGGATCGGTAGGATAGTTAGTTTTACTAGGGTAAGTTTGGCGGCCTGAGTGAAGGAGGCTTTGTTTGCGAAATAGAACGCCAACTCTAGATTTGATTTTGGATTGGAGATGTTTCATATGAGTCTGGAAGGAGAGTTTGCAGTCTAGCCAGACACCTAGGTACTTATAGATGTCCACATATTCTAGGTCGGAACCATCCAGTGTGGTGATGCTAGTCGGGCGTGCGGGTGCAGGCAGCGAACAGATGAAAAGCATGCATTTGGTTTTACTAGCGTTTAAGAGCAGTTGGAGGCCACGGAAGGAGTGTTGAATGGCATTGAAGCTCATTTGGAGGTTAGATAGCACAGTGTCCAAGGAAGGGACAGAAGTATACAGAATGGTGTCGTCTGCGTAGAGGTGGATCAGGGAATCGCCCGCAGCATGATCAACATAATTGATATATACAGAGAAAAGAGTCGGCCTGAGAATTGAACCCTGTGGTACCCCCATAGAGACTGCCAGAGGACCGGACAACATGCCCTCCGATTTGACACACTGAACTCTGCCTGCAAAGTAGTTGGTGAACCAGGCAAGGCCGTTATTAGAAAAACCGAGGCTACTGAGTCTGCCGATAAGAATATGGTGGTTGACAGAGTCGAAAGCCAGGTCGATGAAGACGGCTGCACAGTACTGTCTTTTATCGATGGCGGTTATGATATCGTTTAGTACCTTGAGCGTGGCTGAGGTGCACCCGTGACCGGCTCGGAAACCGGATTGCACAGCAGAGAAGGTACGGTGGGATTCGAGATGGTTTGTTGACTTGGCTTTCAAAGACCTTAGATAGGCAGGGTAGGATGGATATAGATCTGTAACAGTTTGGGTCCAGGGTGTCTCCCTCTTTGAAGAGGGGGATGACCGCGGCAGCTTTCCAATCCTTGGGGATCTCAGATGATATGAAGGAGAGGGTGCCCCCCCACGTTTTCTAAGCAGAACAAAGTTGTTGGACATAACAGACTGTAAAAACATCAACAATTCAGCTCCAATTGATTTTATTTGTGGAAATCTGTTCCAAAGTATTACGACGCAAATTAGCGAGAAATACTGTATGTGATCATATACAAATGTAAGCAAGGTTTGAAATGATTATGCTTTCGTCAAATATATCTGTTTGGGCTTCTTGCGCTACATTTTTAGTCTATAAATTCATTTTAATTATATTTCGGTCCCCTGACCATCCTCTCAAGAAAAAAAACGTCCCACGACTGAATCTAGTTGATGATCCCTGCACTGTACCCATAGGAATCGTCTGCCTTGTTCCTTCTCCCCCTTGTACCCATACTGTAGGAATCACCTGCCTTGCAGCCCCTACTATTGCTCCTCTTACTCCATCACTCACTCTTTCTATATCTGAACTGAGATCAACCTGAGACAGCTCCTGTTCAGTCAACTCCTGAAACATACTCCGCTTTCCCAAACATCCATCTCTTCAACCCATCTCTCCACCCTCAATCCTACAGTACACATGATGGGATAGTGATCACTACTCCCTGTAGATTTCTACTAAACCTTCCAACTACATCTGCCTGCCATTCAACTTGAGATCAGAGTAAGATCCAGAGCAGATTCATTTCCAGTTACTGGGTCAATCCTGATTCCCCAGCCGTCATTAAGACTCACAAGCCCTTTCTCATCCAATATTTCCTCCAACACTTGTCCATTTACATCAGTCTGTAACCCTCCCCAGAGTGTACTGTGAGCATTAAAATCCCCACACCACATTACCCATCTCCTATCTTGACCTTCTACACTCCCATCAACTCTAGTCTCTTACACAGGTCGTAAAAGTTCACTATTACCATATTTCCCCCTCCCAACCACACCTCTTCCACGACATGCTCCTGTTCAACTCCCTCTCCCACATTCCTATATGAGATCCACATGGCTTTTATAAAGGTAGCACCTCCTGCCACCCTACCTCTACGGACTGCAACAAAACCTTGTATTACAAAATCTAGAGTAGGTTTAACCCATGTCTCCTGGAGACAAATCACATCAGGTTTGGCTGGTAACTCCTTAAGAAACTTGCCCATTATCCATCAAACTTCTGGCATTCCATTGGAGGAATAACACCATTATGAAAATGAACCAATACATGATTCCTGGCTGGACTGATTCTCAATCGCCTGCTAGCTAACCAACAACTAACGATGTATTTGAGAGACAACAAGTGGTCAGTGTGCAAATGTATTTATGTTCAATAAACATTGGAGATGAAAAATAGCTTACATGTTGTCAACAATCTAAGCCAAACTCACCTGTTTTCCCCGGTGGTTGCGCACACGTCTTTTTTGTTGCTAAACAACCATCCCGTCTATTGAGCCTCACAGTATGAGTCATAATACCCATAAAACCTACGGTCAAACATGGAAATGTTTCCAATCGTTTTTCCACTATTCATTTTATGCATTATAGATTTTAGAAACACTTCAAATAAAGGCTGTGTTTCATGAAGGCTTACCCTGATTGGCTGCTAATGTGGCTATCATACATAACTACAAATGCCTGTCTGAAGCTTCACATCCCTACAGGGCCAAGATGATCTGGACGAGACTGCCGAAGCAAGGCAAAGGTAAGAATATCTGGATAAATTATCTAATGTTAGCTAAATTCAGTAATTAATAAATTGCCTAAAGTTGTTTTAAATGGGCAATTCTGTGAACTGTCTTGGGCAAGTTTTAAATACAAATAGCTAGCTAGGTAGCACATGGTTAGCTAATTAGCAACATTAGTACAAATAGAACAATGAGACATATTACACCAGATGTATAAATGTGAAGTGTCCGCTTGGTGTTTCCACTCGCTACCAAATATGGCAGGCAGTGGGAGAAGATGGAACGAGATGGATTTTAGCCGACATTCTGCACATTTTCTCATCAATGACACATTTGATCTCAATAGAGTTTTCTGTTCCCAAAACTAGAATATGTTTTGAACAAAGTGGACTAAGTTTTGTAGACTTCACCCTTTGCAAAAGGTTTTAAAAATCGAGTTGTTTAGGAGTGCGAAGGCGAATTGAGTTATTGCCACATGCACACTTCACAGAAGAAGCGTTCCCTAACGGAAATATGCTAGAATGCGCTAATAGGACCTCACTAGTATGTGCTTGGCTCTGCCCACCTCCTTGCTTGTTCTTCCTGCTATGACTCATTTGTTCCCATTGGAAAGAACTGGCTGTGGGCTATCTTGGTTTAGTTGTAAAAAATATTTGACATAAGCCTCTCTAGATAGCAACATTAGCTGTATATTTGTCTAGTCATTTAAATGCATGAGAAGTTCCTAAAAACATGTTTAGCTTTCTTTGGCCTTTCTTTGGCCTTTATAAACCAACTTGCTAGTTAACTAGCTAGCTCACTTATATGGTGGAACTAGGGCCAGGTGTTCTTGTACTGTTTCTGCAACCCTTTTTTCACCTGTGTAATGCTGTCATCCTGCTTGTTACGGGGTTCAGAGGGAAAGCAGTGGTAAATGTGCTGCTTACTGAGTCTGTTTAAGTGTGTTTCTCATTCTGCTGGAGTTGACCTAGAATTTGATGTAAAACCTACCTTGTGCATCCGGTTTTTGAATTCGTATCTCCACCCACCAAAATCCCAATATGCTGTTTTACATTATGTTATTTGTGCTGGTCTAATTCCTAAAATAGAAAAGCAGAAGAATCTGTGTGCTCTCAGATAGTAATGATAGTACATATGGTGCTCATCGATGGCCCAGGTTTGTGGCATTGCTTAACAAGTTATTTCATGTTTACTTAAATTCAGATGTTTTTTGATATAATATATATGCTATTTGGATTTCTTTAAAACAATTGTTTGAAGTGAGGGGTTTGACATGATTGATGGGTGACTAGGTTCATTCTTGTCAAATATGCTTATTCATTCATGATTATGGATACATTCTGCCATATAAATTAAACTGGCTTTGAATCTGCAACAAAACATGTCAACAAGTTGGTTCTGAATTGCTTTAAGAAAGCAGTGCATTCTGACACCATGAATTGAAATTGATTTCACCTTGTTCATATAGTTGGCAGAAATGATAAGGGATTAAATAAAGACCTCCACCGGCTGAAGGAGAAGACGATCAGCTAATATCATCTAGGAACACTATGGTTCAAAAGTTTGGGGTCACTTAGAAATGTCCTTGTTTTCCATGAAAACATATATGAAATGATTTGCAAAATGAATAGGAAATATGGTCAAGACATTGGCAAGGTTATAAATAATGATTTAAAAAAATAATAATAATAATTCTGTCCTTGCTTTCGTCAAAAAAATCCTCTATTGCAGCAATTACAGCCTTGCAGACCTTTGGCATTCTAGTCAATTTGTTGAGGTAATCTGAAGAGATTTCACCCCATGTTTGCTGAAGTACCTCCCACAAGTTGGATTGGCTTGATGGGCACTTCTACGGTCAAGCTGCTCCCACAACAGCTCAATAGGGTTGAGATCCGGTGACTGTGCTGGCCACTCCATCCATTATAGACAGAATACCAGCCGACTGCTTCTTTCCTAAATAGTTATTGCATAGTTTGGAGCTGTGCTTTGGGTCATTGTCCTGTTGTAGGATGAAATTGGCTGTCCACAGGGTAAGGCATGGCGTTGCAAAATGGAGTGATAGCCTTCCTTCTTCAAGATCCTTTTACCCTGTACAAATCTCCCAATTTACTACCACCAAAGTACCCTCAGACCACCACATTGCCTCCACCATGCTTGACAGATGGCGTCAAGCACTCTTCTGGCATCTTTTCATTTTTTCTGCGTCTCACGAATGTTCTTCTTTGTGATCCAAACACCTCAAACTTAGATTCGTCTGTCCATGGCACTTTTTTCTAATCTTCCTATGTCCCGTGTCTGTGTTCTTTTGCCCATCTTAATCTTTTATTTTTATTGGCCAGTCTGAGAGATGGCTTTTTCTTTGCAACTCTGCCTAGAAGGCCAGCATCCCGAAGTCGCCTCTTCACTGTTGACGTTGAGACTGGTGTTTTGTGGGTACTATTTAATGAAGCTGCCCATTGACTTGTGAGGCGTCTGTTTCTCAAACTAGACATCCTAATGTACTTGTCCTCTTGCTCAGTTGTGCACCGGGGCCTCCCACTCCTCTTCTATTTTGGTTAGTGCCAGTATGCACTGTTCTGTGAATGGGAGTAGTACACAGCGTTGAACAAGATTTTCAGTTTCTTGGCAATATCTTGCATGGAATATCCTTCATTTCTCAGAACAAGGATAGACTGACGAGTTTCAGAAGAAAGTTATTTGTTTCTGGCCATTTTGAGCCTGTAAATGAACTCACAAATGCTGATTCTCCAGATACTCAACTAGTCTAAAGAAGCCCATTTGTATTGCTTCTTTAATCAGAACAACAGTTTTCAGCTGTGCTAACATAATTGCAAAAGGGTTTTCTAATGATCAATTAACCTTTTAAAATGATAAACTTGGATTAGGTAACACAACGTGCCATTGGAACACAGGAGTGATGGTTGCTAATAATGAACCTATGTACGCCTATGTAGATATTCCATTCAAAATGAGCCGTTTCCAGCTACAATAGTAATTTGCAACATTAACCATGACTACACTGCATTTCTGATCAATTTAATGTTATTTTAATGGACAAAAATGTGCTTTTCTTTCAAAACAAGGACATTTCTATGTGACCCCATCCTTTTGAACGGCAGTGTAGGTATATAGATTCTTTGCAAAAAATAATTGCCTAGTATTCTTGGCATATTATAAATATCTGACTGCTACCAGGATAGTATTCTGTACAAGTCACAATACCAAACATAAATAAAAATAATTAAAAAAACATAAAACAATATTAGTTAAATAAAATATGGAACAGTAAATTAAAATGTTCAATATATATTTTGTTTTGGATCAACGTAGCTAGCTAGATGACAGAACAGGTGTTAACTAGAGATGACATGCAGGAGCTTGCAAGGATTTGTAGTAGTCCCATGTACAGTTGAAGTAGGAAGTTTACATACACCTTAGCCAAATACATTTAAACTCAGTTTTTCACAATTCCTGACATTTAATCCTAGGAAAAATTCACTGTCTTAGGTCCAGTTAGGATCACCACAATATTTTAAGAATGTGAAATGTCAATAATAGTAGAGAGAATTATTTATTTCAGCTTTTATTTCTTTCATCACATTCCCAGTGGGTCAGAAGTGTACATAAACTCAATTAGTATTTGGTAGCATTGCCTTTAAATTGTTTAACACAAGCTTCCCACAATAGGTTGAGTGAATTTTTGCCTGTTCCTATTGACAGAGCTGGTGTAACTGAGTCAGGTTTGTAGGCCTCCTTCGCACAAGCTTTTTCACTTCTGCCCACAGATTTTCTATAGGATTGAGGTCAGGCATTGTGATGGCCACTCCAATACCTTGACTTTGTTGTCCTTAAAGCATTTTGCCACAACTTTGGAAGTATGCTTGGGGTCATTGTCCATTTGGAAGACGCATTTGTGACAAAGCTATAACTGATGTCTTGAGATGTTGCTTCAATATATCCATATAATTTTCGTTCTTCATGATTCCATTTATTTAGTGACCAGTCCCTCCTGCAGCAAAGCACCCTCACAACATGCTGCTGCCACCCCTGTGCTTCACAGTTGGGGTGGTGTTCTTCAGCTTGCAAGCCTCCCCTTTTTTCCTCCAAACATAACGATGGTCATTATGGCCAAAGAGTTCTATTTTTGTTTCATCAGACCAGAGGACATTTCTCCAAAAAGTACGATCTTTGTCCCCATGTGCAGTTGCAAACTGTGGTCTGGCTTCTTTATGGCGGTTTTGGAGCAGTGGCTTCTTCCTTTCTGAGCGGCCTTTCAGGTTATGTCGATATAGGACTCGTTTTACTGTGGATATAGATACTTCACAAGGTGCTGTTCTGGGATTGATTTGCACTTTTTGCACCAAAGTACGTTCATCTCTAGGAGACAGAATGGGTCTCCTTCCTGAGCGGTATGATGGCTGTGTGGTCCCATGGTGTTTATAATTGCTTACTATTGTTTGTACAGATGAATGTGGTACCTTCAGGCATTTGGAAATTGCTCCCAAGGATGATCCAGACTTGTGGAGGTCTACAATTGTTTTTCTGATGTCTTCCCATTTTCCCATGATGTCAAGCAAAGAGGCACTGGGTTTGAAGGTAGGCCTAGAAATACATCCACAGGTACACCTCCAATTCACTCAAAGGATGTCAATTAGCCTATCAGAAGCTTGTAAACCATGACATACTTTTCTGGAATTTTCCAAGCTGTTCAAAGTCAACTTAGTGTATGTAAACTTCTGACCCACTGGAAATGTGATTAAGTGAATTAATGTGTCTGTAAACAGTTGTTTGAAAAATTACTTGTGTCATGCACAAAGTAGATGTCCTAACCGACTTGCCATAACGATAGTTTGTGAATTAGAAATTTGTGGAGTTGTTGAAAAATGAAATTTAATGACTCCAACCAAAGTGAATGTAAACTTCCGACTTAAACTGTATCTCAGTTGGTGGACCATGGTGCTTGCAATGCCAGGGTTGTGGGTTTGATACCCATGGGGGACCAGTATGAAAAAGAAAGTATGAAAATGCATGCACTCACTACTGTGAGTCGCTCTGGATAACAGCGTCTCCTAAAATGTAAAAACGTAGTCTTACATGATGTCTATTTTGATGCTAATTAGCATTTTTAAAACAGAGTAAATTGAGCCGAATATATTGATAAAAGACCTTGTCTGAGAGAAATGTACACGCTTATCAAAACGTTACCCCAGGATAAACCTACACGAAACACATCCCACATTTGAAGTGTTTCTAAAATCCACAATAGATCAAATGAATAGTGAAAAAACGAATGGAACCATTTGTGTTTGACCGCTAGGTGTTATGGATATTATGATGCATACACTGTGGAGCTTAATAGACGACCACATCCAGAAGTCGGATTATCAGTTTTATGGATTATTTCTTATATTGTTAGCCCAGATAATCTTAAGTGTTAGTACATACAGCCAGAAAGAACTATTGGATATAAGAGCGATGTCAATTTACCAACATTACGACCAGGAATACAACTTTCACGAAGCGGATCCTTTGTTCGGACCTGCACAATGGACATTGGCTCTAATCCCAGAGGCTGAACAACGTTGTCGTGGGAGAGTCGCCGTGGGAGAGTCAGACGGAGTGGCCTCCTGGTCAGACTTAGATGGCGAGCACACCACCCACCGCTTCAGAGGATATTACTCGCCAATGTCCAGTCTCTAGACAACAAGGTGGACGAAATTAGGGCATGAGTTGCCTTCCAGAGAGACATCAGAGATTGTAACATTCTCTGTTTCACGGAAACATGTTTCACTTGGGATTGTTGTCAGAGTCGGAACAGCCACAGGGTTTCTTCATGCGTCAAGCCGACAGAAACAAACATCTCTCTGGTAAGAATAAGGGCTGGGTGTATGGCTCATGATTAATGACTCATGGTGTAATCATAACAACATACAGGCACTCAAGTCCTTTTGTTCACCTGACCTAGAATTGCTTACAATCAAATGCTGACCGCATTATCTCCCAAGAGAATTCTCTTCAATTATAGTCACAGCCATGTATATCCCTCCAAGCAGATACCTTGACGGCCCTGAAAGAACATAGAGTCACTGGACTCTATGTAAACTGGAAACCATATATCCTGAGGCTGCATTTATTGTAGCTGTGGATTTTAACAAGGCTAATTTGAGAACAAGGCTACCTATATTCTACCAACACATTAATTGTAGTACCCGCTTGAGCAAAACACTGGACCACTGCTACTCTAACTTTCGCGATGCATACAAGGCCCTCCCCCGTCCTCCCTTCAGCACATCTGACCATGACTTCATCTGGTTGCTCCCCTCCTATAGGCAGAAACTAAAACAGGAAGCACCCGTGCTTAGGTCTATCCAACGCTGGTCTGACCAATCGGATTCCACGCTTCGACTGATTCAATCACGTGGACTTGTAAAGAACATGATGGAAGGTGTTTAGTATTAAAGGACCAGAGGACGAGGCAGGTAGCTGGGTCCAGGGCCAGGCAGAAGGTCATACACAGGGATCCCAAAAAGGCAACAGTAGAGGCAGGGAAAAGGCTAGTAACGTCATCTGGGAGATCAGGAAATATGTTGACAACAGGAAATCCGAAAGGCTAAAGTACAGACAGGGAATAGGCAAAAGGCGTCATTAGTGAGGCAGGCAAAAACTATCATAGACGGTAGGATTAAATTACAGGAAAAACAGAGCTCTGAATAGAAGTGTGTCACAAAACAAACAATACCTCACAATGATGGGGTGCAAAGAACTGAACTAAATAGTGTGATAATGACATACAGGTGATTGGGATCTGGAGAGTGAGCTGCGTTCAGGGGATCTACGTGTTTGAGAGTGTGAGTTGAAAGCAGATGTTACAGGCCTGGGATATGTTCCGGGTTGCCTCAGACAATAACATTGACGTATACGCTGACTCGGTGAGTGAGTTTATTAGAAAGTGCATTGGAGATGTTGTACCCACTGTGACTATTAAACCTTCCCTAATCAGAAACCATGGATTGATGGCAGCATTCCCGCAAAACTGAAAGCGCGAACCACCGCTTTTAATCAGGGCAAGGAGACTGGAAACATGACCGAATACAAACAGTGTAGTTATTCCCTCCGCAAGACAATCAAACAAGCAAAGTGTCAGTATAGAGACAAAGTAGAGTCGCAATTCAACGACTCAGAAACGAGACGTATTTGGCAGGGTCTGCAGACAATCACGGATTACAAAGGGAAAACCAGCCATGTCGCGGATACCGACATCTTGCTCCCAGACAAATTAAACAACTTCTTTGCGCGCTTTGAGCACAATACAGTGCCACCGACACAGCACGCTACCAAAGACTGTGGGCTCTCCTTCTCGGTGGCCGACGTGAGTAAAACATTTAAACGTGTTCACCCTCGCAAGACTGCCGGCATCCCTAGCCGCGTCATCAGAGCATGCGCAGACCAGCTGGCTGGTGTGTTTACGGACTTATTCAATCAATCCCTATCCCAGTCTGCTGTCCCCACATGCTTCAAGATGGCCACCATTGTTCCTGTTCCCAAGAAAGCTAAGGTGACTGAACTAAATTATTTTCACCCCGTAGCACTCACTTCTGTCATCATGAAGTGCTTTGAGAGACCAGTCAAGGGTCGTATCACCTCCACCTTACCTGATATCTTAGACCCACTCCAATTTTCTTACAGCCCCAATAGATCTACAGACAATGCAAACGCTATCACACTGCACAATGCCCTATCCCATCTGGACAAGAGGAATACCTATGTAAGAATGCTGTTCATTGACTACAGCTCAGCATTCAACACCATAGTAACCTCAACTCATCATTAAGCTTGAGACCCTGGGTCTCGACCCCGCCCTGTGCAACTGGGTCCTGGACTTTCTGACGGGGCGCCCCGAGGTGATGAAGGTAGGAAACAACATCTCCAACCCTCTGATCCTCAACACTGGGGCCCCACAAGGGTGCGTTCTCAGCCCTCTCCTGTACTCCCTGTTCACCCATAACTGCGTGGCCATGCACGCCTCCAACTCAATCATCAAGTTTGCAGATGACACTACAGTGGTAGGCTTGATTACCAACAACGACGAGACAGTCTACAGGTAGGAGGTGAGGGCCCTCTGAGTGTGGTGTCAGGAAAACAACCTCACTCAACGTCAACAAAACAAAGGAGATGACTTCAGGAAACAGCAGAGGGAGCACCCCCCTATCTATATCGACGGGACAGTAGTGTAGAAGGCGGAAAGTTTTAAGTTCCTCGGCGTACACATCACTGACAAACTGAAATGGTCCACCCACACAGACAGCCTCAGGAGGCTGAAGAAATTTAGCTTGTCACTGAAAACCCTCACAAACTTTTACAGATGCACAATTGAGAGCATCCTGTCGGGCTGTATCACCGCCTGTTACGGCAACTGCACCGAACCTCAACCGCAAGGCTCTCCAAAGGGTAGTGCGGTCTGTACAACGCATCACCGGGGGCAAACTACCTGCCCTCCAGGACACCTACAGCACCTGATGTCACAGGAAGATCATCAAGGACAACAACTACCCGAGCTATTGCCTGTTCACCCCGCTATCATCATGCTATTATGCATGTGTAAATGCGTGTGTGTGAGAGAGTAAAAACTTTCTAAGTGACAGAAGGTAAAGACAGTTGTTTTGAACTAATACATAAAAGGCTGCAATCATCAATTCATCAGTCATCTGTGACAGTGAGTGCTCCTTTGCCTGTCATATAATTGTTAAATAGTTGTAGTAAAGACTCCATCAGATTTCATGGCACCACATGTATTTGACTTTCTACCCATAAAACAACAGCTGACCCATAATATACCCATTACACAACAAAAACAACAGCTGACCCATAATATACCATTACACATCAAACATAACAGCTGACCCATAATATACCATTACACATCAAACATAACAGCTGTAATATACCCATTACACATCAAACATAACAGCTGACCCATAATATACCATTACACATCAAACATAACAGCTGACCCATAATATACCCATTACACATCAAACATAACAGCTGTAATATACCCATTACACATCAAACATAACAGCTGACCCATAATATACCATTACACATCAAACATAACAGCTGACCCATAATATACCCATTCCACATCAAACATAACAGCTGACCCATAATATACCCATTACACATCAAACATAACAGCTGACCCATAATATACCCATTACACATCAAACATAACAGCTGACCCATAATATACCCATTACACATCAAACATAACAGCTGACCCATAATATACCCATTACACATCAAACATAACAGCTGACACATAATATACCATTACACGTCAAACATAACAGCTGACACATAATATACCCATTACACATCAAACATAACAGCTGACCCATAATATACCCATTACACATCAAACATAACAGCTGACCCATAATATACCATTACACATCAAACATAACAGCTGACACATAATATACCATTACACATCAAACATAACAGCTGACACATAATATACCATTACACATCAAACATAACAGCTGACACATAATATACCCATTACACATCAAACATAACAGCTGACCCATAATATACCCATTACACATCAAACATAACAGCTGACACATAATATACCATTACACATCAAACATAACAGCTGACACATAATATACCCATTACACATCAAACATAACAGCTGACCCATAATATACCCATTACACATCAAACATAACAGCTGACCCATAATATACCCATTACACATCAAACATAACAGCTGACCCATAATATACCATTACACATCAAACATAACAGCTGACACATAATATACCATTACACATCAAACATAACAGCTGACCCATAATATACCCATTACACATCAAACATAACAGCTGACCCATAATATACCCATTACACATCAAACATAACAGCTGACACATAATATACCATTACACATCAAACATAACAGCTGACACATAATATACCCATTACACATCAAACATAACAGCTGACCCATAATATACCATTACACATCAAACATAACAGCTGACACATAATATACCATTACACATCAAACATAACAGCTGTAATATACCCATTACACATCAAACATAACAGCTGACCCATAATATACCATTACACATCAAACATAACAGCTGACCCATAATATACCATTACACATCAAACATAACAGCTGACACATAATATACCCATTACACATCAAACATAACAGCTGACACATAATATACCATTACACATCAAACATAACAGCTGTAATATACCCATTACACATCAAACATAACAGCTGACCCATAATATACCATTACACATCAAACATAACAGCTGACACATAATATACCATTACACATCAAACATAACAGCTGTAATATACCCATTACACATCAAACATAACAGCTGACCCATAATATACCATTACACATCAAACATAACAGCTGACCCATAATATACCATTACACATCAAACATAACAGCTGACACATAATATACCCATTACACATCAAACATAACAGCTGACCCATAATATACCATTACACATCAAACATAACAGCTGACCCATAATATACCCATTCCACATCAAACATAACAGCTGTAATATACCCATTACACATCAAACATAACAGCTGACCCATAATATACCCATTACACATCAAACATAACAGCTGACCCATAATATACCATTACACATCAAACATAACAGCTGACCCATAATATACCCATTACACATCAAACATAACAGCTGACCCATAATATACCCATTACACATCAAACATAACAGCTGTAATATACCCATTACACATCAAACATAACAGCTGACCCATAATATACCATTACACATCAAACATAACAGCTGACCCATAATATACCATTACACATCAAACATAACAGCTGTAATATACCCATTACACATCAAACATAACAGCTGACCCATAATATACCCATTACACATCAAACATAACAGCTGACCCATAATATACCCATTACTTATCAAAAACAACAGCTGACCCATAATATACCCATTACACATCAAACATAACAGCTGACCCATAATATACCCATTACACATCAAACATAACAGCTGACCCATAATATACCCATTACACATCAAACATAACAGCTGACCCATAATATACCCATTACACATCAAACATAACAGCTGACCCATAATATACCATTACACATCAAACATAACAGCTGACACATAATATACCATTACACATCAAACATAACAGCTGACCCATAATATACCCATTACACATCAAACATAACAGCTGACCCATAATATACCCATTACACATCAAACATAACAGCTGACACATAATATACCATTACACATCAAACATAACAGCTGACACATAATATACCCATTACACATCAAACATAACAGCTGTAATATACCCATTACACATCAAACATAACAGCTGACCCATAATATACCCATTACACATCAAACATAACAGCTGTAATATACCCATTACACATCAAACATAACAGCTGACACATAATATACCCATTACACATCAAACATAACAGCTGACACATAATATACCCATTACACATCAAACATAACAGCTGTAATATACCCATTACACATCAAACATAACAGCTGACCCATAATATACCATTACACATCAAACATAACAGCTGACACATAATATACCATTACACATCAAACATAACAGCTGTAATATACCCATTACACATCAAACATAACAGCTGACCCATAATATACCATTACACATCAAACATAACAGCTGACCCATAATATACCATTACACATCAAACATAACAGCTGACACATAATATACCCATTACACATCAAACATAACAGCTGACCCATAATATACCATTACACATCAAACATAACAGCTGACCCATAATATACCCATTCCACATCAAACATAACAGCTGTAATATACCCATTACACATCAAACATAACAGCTGACACATAATATACCCATTACACATCAAACATAACAGCTGTAATATACCCATTACACATCAAACATAACAGCTGACCCATAATATACCCATTACACATCAAACATAACAGCTGACCCATAATATACCATTACACATCAAACATAACAGCTGACCCATAATATACCCATTACACATCAAACATAACAGCTGACCCATAATATACCCATTACACATCAAACATAACAGCTGTAATATACCCATTACACATCAAACATAACAGCTGACCCATAATATACCATTACACATCAAACATAACAGCTGACCCATAATATACCATTACACATCAAACATAACAGCTGTAATATACCCATTACACATCAAACATAACAGCTGACCCATAATATACCCATTACACATCAAACATAACAGCTGACCCATAATATACCCATTACACATCAAAAACAACAGCTGACCCATAATATACCCATTACACATCAAACATAACAGCTGACCCATAATATACCCATTACACATCAAAAACAACAGCTGACCCATAATATACCCATTACACATCAAACATAACAGCTGACCCATAATATACCCATTACACATCAAACATAACAGCTGACCCATAATATACCCATTACACATCAAACATAACAGCTGACCCATAATATACCCATTACACATCAAACATAACAGCTGACCCATAATATACCATTACACATCAAACATAACAGCTGACACATAATATACCATTACACATCAAACATAACAGCTGACCCATAATATACCCATTACACATCAAACATAACAGCTGACCCATAATATACCCATTACACATCAAACATAACAGCTGACACATAATATACCATTACACATCAAACATAACAGCTGTAATATACCCATTACACATCAAACATAACAGCTGACCCATAATATACCATTACACATCAAACATAACAGCTGACACATAATATACCATTACACATCAAACATAACAGCTGACACATAATATACCATTACACATCAAACATAACAGCTGACACATAATATACCCATTACACATCAAACATAACAGCTGTAATATACCCATTACACATCAAACATAACAGCTGACCCATAATATACCATTACACATCAAACATAACAGCTGACACATAATATACCATTACACATCAAACATAACAGCTGTAATATACCCATTACACATCAAACATAACAGCTGACCCATAATATACCATTACACATCAAACATAACAGCTGACCCATAATATACCATTACACATCAAACATAACAGCTGACACATAATATACCCATTACACATCAAACATAACAGCTGACCCATAATATACCATTACACATCAAACATAACAGCTGACCCATAATATACCCATTCCACATCAAACATAACAGCTGTAATATACCCATTACACATCAAACATAACAGCTGACACATAATATACCCATTACACATCAAACATAACAGCTGTAATATACCCATTACACATCAAACATAACAGCTGACCCATAATATACCCATTACACATCAAACATAACAGCTGACCCATAATATACCATTACACATCAAACATAACAGCTGACCCATAATATACCCATTACACATCAAACATAACAGCTGACCCATAATATACCCATTACACATCAAACATAACAGCTGACCCATAATATACCCATTACACATCAAACATAACAGCTGACCCATAATATACCCATTACACATCAAAAACAACAGCTGACCCATAATATACCCATTACACATCAAACATAACAGCTGACCCATAATATACCATTACACATCAAACATAACAGCTGACCCATAATATACCATTACACATCAAACATAACAGCTGTAATATACCCATTACACATCAAACATAACAGCTGACCCATAATATACCCATTACACATCAAACATAACAGCTGACCCATAATATACCCATTACACATCAAACATAACAGCTGACCCATAATATACCATTACACATCAAACATAACAGCTGACCCATAATATACCATTACACATCAAACATAACAGCTGACCCATAATATACCCATTACACATCAAACATAACAGCTGACCCATAATATACCATTACACATCAAACATAACAGCTGACCCATAATATACCCATTACACATCAAACATAACAGCTGACCCATAATATACCATTACACATCAAACATAACAGCTGACCCATAATATACCCATTACACATCAAACATAACAGCTGACCCATAATATACCCATTCCACATCAAACATAACAGCTGACCCATAATATACCCATTACACATCAAACATAACAGCTGACACATAATATACCCATTCCACATCAAACATAACAGCTGACACATAATATACCCATTACACATCAAACATAACAGCTGACACATAATATACCCATTACACAACACACATAACAGCTGTAATATACCCATTCCACATCAAACATAACAGCTGACCCATAATATACCCATTCCACATCAAACATAACAGCTGACCCATAATATACCCATTACACATCAAACATAACAGCTGACCCATAATATACCCATTCCACATCAAACATAACAGCTGACCCATAATATACCCATTACACATCAAACATAACAGCTGACCCATAATATACCCATTACACATCAAACATAACAGCTGACCCATAATATACCATTACACATCAAAAACAACAGCTGACACATAATATACCCATTACACATCAAACATAACAGCTGACCCATAATATACCATTACACATCAAACATAACAGCTGACCCATAATATACCATTACACATCAAACATAACAGCTGACACATAATATACCATTACACATCAAACATAACAGCTGACCCATAATATACCCATTACACATCAAACATAACAGCTGACCCATAATATACCCATTACACATCAAACATAACAGCTGACACATAATATACCATTACACATCAAACATAACAGCTGACACATAATATACCATTACACGTCAAACATAACAGCTGACACATAATATACCCATTACACATCAAACATAACAGCTGACCCATAATATACCATTACACATCAAACATAACAGCTGACCCATAATATACCCATTACACATCAAACATAACAGCTGACACATAATATACCCATTACACATCAAACATAACAGCTGACCCATAATATACCCATTACACATCAAACATAACAGCTGACACATAATATACCATTACACATCAAACATAACAGCTGACCCATAATATACCCATTACACATCAAACATAACAGCTGACCCATAATATACCATTACACATCAAACATAACAGCTGTAATATACCCATTACACATCAAACATAACAGCTGACCCATAATATACCATTACACATCAAACATAACAGCTGACCCATAATATACCCATTACACATCAAACATAACAGCTGACCCATAATATACCCATTACACATCAAACATAACAGCTGTAATATACCCATTACACATCAAACATAACAGCTGACCCATAATATACCATTACACATCAAACATAACAGCTGACCCATAATATACCCATTACACATCAAACATAACAGCTGTAATATACCCATTACACATCAAACATAACAGCTGACCCATAATATACCCATTACACATCAAACATAACAGCTGACACATAATATACCCATTACACATCAAACATAACAGCTGACCCATAATATACCCATTACACATCAAACATAACAGCTGACCCATAATATACCCATTACACATCAAACATAACAGCTGACCCATAATATACCATTACACATCAAACATAACAGCTGACCCATAATATACCATTACACATCAAACATAACAGCTGACCCATAATATACCATTACACATCAAACATAACAGCTGACCCATAATATACCATTACACATCAAACATAACAGCTGACCCATAATATACCCATTACACATCAAACATAACAGCTGACCCATAATATACCCATTCCACATCAAACATAACAGCTGACCCATAATATACCATTACACATCAAACATAACAGCTGACCCATAATATACCATTACACATCAAACATAACAGCTGACCCATAATATACCATTACACATCAAACATAACAGCTGACCCATAATATACCATTACACATCAAACATAACAGCTGTAATATACCCATTACACATCAAACATAACAGCTGACCCATAATATACCATTACACATCAAACATAACAGCTGACCCATAATATACCCATTACACATCAAACATAACAGCTGACCCATAATATACCATTACACATCAAACATAACAGCTGACCCATAATATACCATTACACATCAAACATAACAGCTGACCCATAATATACCATTACACATCAAACATAACAGCTGACCCATAATATACCATTACACATCAAACATAACAGCTGTAATATACCCATTACACATCAAACATAACAGCTGACCCATAATATACCATTACACATCAAACATAACAGCTGACCCATAATATACCCATTCCACATCAAACATAACAGCTGACCCATAATATACCATTACACATCAAACATAACAGCTGACCCATAATATACCATTACACATCAAACATAACAGCTGACCCATAATATACCATTACACATCAAACATAACAGCTGACCCATAATATACCATTACACATCAAACATAACAGCTGTAATATACCCATTACACATCAAACATAACAGCTGACCCATAATATACCATTACACATCAAACATAACAGCTGACCCATAATATACCATTACACATCAAACATAACAGCTGACCCATAATATACCCATTACACATCAAACATAACAGCTGACCCATAATATACCCATTCCACATCAAACATAACAGCTGACCCATAATATACCATTACACATCAAACATAACAGCTGACCCATAATATACCATTACACATCAAACATAACAGCTGACCCATAATATACCATTACACATCAAAAACAACAGCTGACACATAATATACCATTACACATCAAACATAACAGCTGACCCATAATATACCATTACACATCAAACATAACAGCTGACCCATAATATACCATTACACATCAAACATAACAGCTGACCCATAATATACCCATTACACATCAAACATAACAGCTGACCCATAATATACCATTACACATCAAACATAACAGCTGACCCATAATATACCATTACACATCAAACATAACAGCTGACCCATAATATACCATTACACATCAAACATAACAGCTGACCCATAATATACCATTACACATCAAAAACAACAGCTGACACATGGGCGTAGTAATGAGATTGCATGTTTGTGTGTGAGACTCATAATACAACAAAACTAACAGCTGGTATATTGGAGTAGTGGCTCACTAACGACTGGTTTATTCCTATACAATGTGTGTCTTGGTGGAGTTCCAGTCACTTCAAAGGAAATGTTACACATTGTATTATTGGTAGATAAAGAGACACTGAATTGAAGGTTCAGTTCTGTCACAGCCTTTTACAGTGTCAGATTTAAAGGACCTGCTGTCTTGTCAGCTCACAGTAGTGTTTCGCTTGATCAGAATCCTTGACTTTATTTCAGATTTGACATCAGACAATATAGACTACATTATTTGTGAGAACGTGCCGTTTGAGAATGAGAGGTGCAGTAGCTCTGCTGGTGTTGCTGTTCTGTCTGTCTGGGGCATTGCCTCAGGGAGAGAGTGGAGGGGTCAGATCTGAGCTGAAAGAGCTGAGAGACATGGAGTGTCACTAAGCCTGAACTGCAGCAATGGTGCAATATTAATGAACTGAAGAAAGAGAATAAAGGTAATGTAATTATTATGGGTGACTTTGTTACCCAGAAATGATTTGATTTGAAAAGTGCTATCTAGAACCAAAAGGGGTTATTTGGCTATCCCCATAGGATAACCCTTAGAAGAACGCCTTTTGGTTCCAGGTAGAACCCTTTCCAAAGAGAGAGCGAGAGTTCTGTGCAACTATGTAAACAATGTTGGTGTAGTGTCGGTGTCTGTCTCTAATGGAGTGGTTCCAGAGCTGATGGCTGTGAACCAGATCTACATGACTCCCCCCTCAGAGCAGGAACTCTCTGATAATACTGATAATAAACTTCACATCTTCAGTGGCTTCATGCTCTTTTAAGATTACATACCGTAATGTTCTGATTAACACGTTCTGATGTACACAGTTCTAGGGTTAACCCCCCCCCACACACACAAATGTTCCACTCTGATCAATAAATAAGCATTATAAAAGCCAGACAGATTTATTTTGTGTCATTGATCTTTTGCCATGAGTGACGATAACGTTATGAACTACAACCACAACCAGAACAAGTCATAATGATTACTACACCTTCTACAAGCGTATACATTTTTTACCAAATACTTCAGTCATTAGGATGTTAGTCGGTTTGTTACACTTTTTACACCCACATGAGGGGAACTATACATCATATTTGGGTTAGGCCTAGATTCAGTCAGATAAAGCATTAACCGGTGAAAGCCGACACCTCCAGCTCTGATGTTGTGGTGCTGTCAGATCAAATCTGTGAGCAGCTGTTTCATTGTCACGAAGCCACATTGTTCCACTCTCGTTAGAAGTTAAGAATGAGAAAATGTATGTTATATGGAAATAATGACGTTCAAATTGATAATCCTTAAACAAAATAATGAGGATTTCTATCAGCCTAATCAAGATGTAGATTACATCTCACATTCCAGTGTTCAAACCTTTTAATAAACAAGGCTGCATGGGATTTTAAATGCGACTCTATACAGCCAATGACAATGTCCGCTTTAGGTACAATTCTAAGAGCCACTTCAAATACAAAAATAATACACTTTTTATTTGTCACATGCGCAGAATACAACATGTAAACTCTGAAATGCTTACTTACGAGCCCTTTCCAACAATGCAAAGTTAAAAAGTAAGAAATTGAAATATAAAATAGCAACACGATATATAACAATAACGGGGCTTATATACAAGGACTACCAGTACCGAGTCAATGTGCAGGGGTATGAGGTAGTTGACAGCTCTATGTGGCTGTTGGCTATAGCGGATCTGCTTTCAATAGAGCCCTTACACTAACTTAATTGTTAAGAGTGTAAGCCGTTCGCTATTTGGTCAAATATTGAATTTGGCCTTACTACTATAGTCCGTAGAAACACATTGAATAACACGTTCATGAATGGCAAAAAAGTGTCTGTCCTATATCTGGAAGGCATAAGAAAGTGACCAATATCCTCTTCAGAATACATAACAAGATCTTAGTTTCTAGAACTGGAAGACCATTGTGTCTGTTAAAACGGCCAGCTTCAGTCAGCTGATTCTAGCCATCCCTTCTGGTTAGTTCTAGTTGGGCAGCTTAGTCTCCCATTCAGAAGACCCACACTTTTGTTAGTGTCTTATTTGTCAAGGTCACGCCAAATACTTATCACCACATCTCATTCTGCCTTGATTCCTGAGACTTCTGTTTCAGTTAGCCTATGACATCAGCACGCTGTGTGGTCAGAAACGTGCTTTCCCCATCCTGATGCCCACTTCCACAGTTTGCCTTCCTGCTGGAGTTTTCCCTCCTGTGGACCGAATCCCTGTATGTCTGATGTTTAATTGTGCTTGCATCTAAACGTAAGTGCCAAGCGATCTGTGTCATTATGTGGAGCTGTTAAGTCTATTGCCATGTGACTAGGCCTTATGCCTGCTGTAGTGTATAGCCCTTGCTCTTGTGCTAGTTTATGCAGCCTTGTCATTCATATAATAGCAATACTATAGCCTAAGTTTTCTTTCTCCTCTTTCCTTTCAGAAGCACATAGTTACTGTCAGTTCTCACTGGACATGATTCTCACTTATCTGAACCATGAGTGGTCAGATGTGTGCAAATGTGGACATCTGCCTTATCGTTGTTCTGACCGTACATTCTGTAGTGGTTGCTACCAGCCTTAAGCAAACACTTAAGTGTTCTTATTATATTCATGGTCCTTCGATTCTCTACAACCTTACCTCTATTTTTCAGTGTCCATTGGAGGTCAAAAATGCTTTTGAGTCGATTGAATTCAAATGTATAATGCCATGTCATGACGGTCCCCCTGTCAGACAGGCAGACAGACAGGCAGACAGGCAGACAGAAAGGAAGGAAGGGCAGGCAGGCAGGCAGGCAGGCAGGCAGGCAGGCAGGCAGGCAGGCAGGCAGGCAGGCAGGCAGGCAGGCAGGCAGGCAGGCAGGCAGGCAGGCAAGCAGTTAGACAGACAGACAGGCAGGCAGGCAAGCAGTTAGACAGACAGACAGGCAGACACAGACAGACGGGCAGGCAGGCAAGCAGTTAGACAGACAGACAGGCAGGCAGACACAGACAGACAGGCAGGCAGGCAAGCAGTTAGACAGACAGACAGGCAGGCAGGCAGGCAGGCAGACACAGACAGACAGGCAGGCAAGCAGTTAGACAGACAGACAGACAGGCAGGCAGACACAGACAGACAGGCAGGCAGGCAAGCAGTTAGACAGACAGGCAGGCAGGCAAGCCGTTAGACAGACAGGCAGGCAGGCAGACACAGACAGACAGGCAGGCAAGCAGGCATGCAGTTAGACAGACACGGAGGTCAAAAATGCTTTTGGGTTGATTGACTTCAAATGTTGTTAGGCCGGGTCCCCCAGTCACAAATATCGACTCACATTTGGGAAGATTAAACCTTTTTAACCCTTCTAAACCATCGCTACAACCCCCAATTAAGTCCCTTCCTTTAATTGCAGGAAACTTAATATCACTGTACGGCCTCCTGGGGACACTATTTAACGATGCCCTGAGTTTCAAGTCTTTATGTTAAGAATTGACCGTTCTAAAGAGGTAGGAAGACAGTTGCCACAGAAAGCTGAACCTCAGCACAGGGCATCCCTATAAGTTCACGATTCGTTGTGTACATGGTTATGTGAGGGCTGTAGGTCATGCTTTTCTATGGAAGAAAACCCTAACTCTAGCTTCATGTCCACATCCTAGCCTAACTCTAAACCCAGCTTCTACCCTAACTTAATGTCCACATCCCAGCCTAACCCTAAACCCAGCTTCTACCCTAACTTAATGTCCACATCCCAGCCTAACCCTAAACCCAGCTTCTACCCTAATTCTGGCTTGATGTCTGTTAACGTAATTTCATTATTTCCAATATGTTTTCATTAATTTAATTCACTTAGTCTATGTTATGAGAATTTGTAAGATTCTTATTTGCATAAAATAGACAGAGACCAGTCTTATCAATAATGGATAATAGTATTTAGTCTCGGAGCGCACTGCCACCTAACCACGAACAACAGTTTATATACAAAATATGACGTCATTGGTGAATGAATCTCCTCCTCCCGACCAAGACAGAGCAAGTTTAAAAGTTCATTCTGACCCACTAGCACACACAACATAACTGAATTAACTCTTGACCCCTCACCATTATCGATCACCACTTAGCTGACAGTTCTAGTTAACAGAAAACCTAGGAATGCACTCACTGCCTTATCTAAAACACCCCAGAGCTAAGTTTTGTCGGTTCAACCATAGGTTAACGACCCTATCTGCTTACTTCACCCACAACCCATTCCTCCCCAGACTAGTTGGAATGGTGTTCATTATGTTAAATGACTCCTTGTTCATGCCACATAATCCCTTCTTTATGAACTAACATTATTAATCAGCTATTGTAAAACAGGGTAGAGTTTACTTAGTTACAGTTCTATTTAAAATTAGGATATTGTTTAGTCATTTATTTATAAAATTCCTAACAATGTCCACATCCCAGCCTAACCCTAAACCCAGCTTCTACCCTAACCCTCGCTACATCTCCACATCTTGGCTCAATCCTAACCCTAGCCCTAGCCATAACCCTAACCCTAACTTCATGTCCACATCCCTTTCTGCCTGTCTGTCTTTCACCAATTTACCCATTGCAGTTCTATCACCAGCTTTTTTACCTTGAATGGGGTATATTGATTTATGTGCCAATACCCTTGAGGCGTATCTATGCATCAATATCCTGTCTGTGGAGGTGGGAAAATGGAGAGAGAGGTGGAGGTGGGAGAGAAAGGAGGGAGATAATTAATTAGAAGGAAGGAGGGAGAGGTGAGGTGAGAAGAAGAGAGAAAGGGAGGGAGAGAGAGAGAGTGTCATGTCTGTGATGTCATTCTCTATGTGTGCATATTGTGATGTTAGTCTTCCCCCATTGAATGCAATGTATTCACTTAGGTATCAACCCTGTGACATTCATTTTTTCCCCCATTGACTGCAATATATTGACATAAGATTCAGTTGCTTATCTTTTCACATTGACTGCAATGTATTGACAAACGTCAACCCTGTGACAGTCATCTTTTCCCATTGAACCCAATGTAATGAGATAAATGTTTACCCTGTGACAGTCATCTTTTCCCATTGAACCCAATGTAATGAGATAAATGTCAACCCTGTGACAGTCATCTTTTCCCATTGAACCCAATGTAATGAGATAAATGTCAACCCTGTGACAGTCATCTTTTCCCATTGAACCCAATGTAATGCGATAAATGTCAACCCTGTGACAGTCATCTTTTCCCATTGAACCCAATGTAATGAGATAAATGTCAACCCTGTGACAGTCATCTTTTCCCATTGAACCCAATGTAATGAGATAAACGTCAACCCTGTGACAGTCATCTTTTCCCATTGATCCCAATGTAATGAGATAAACGTCAACCCTGTGACAGTCATCTTTTCCCATTGAACCCAATGTAATGAGATAAACGTCAACCCTGTGACAGTCATCTTTTCCCATTGAACCCAATGTAATGAGATAAATGTCAACCCTGTGACAGTCATCTTTTCCCATTGAACCCAATGTAATGAGATAAACGTCAACCCTGTGACAGTCATCTTTTCCCATTGAACCCAATGTAATGAGATAAACGTCAACCCTGTGACAGTCATCGTTTCCTATTGACTGTAATGTATTATTATTACTTTTATTATCATTTTCCTACCCCTACCACCCCTCCCATAATTGGAGTAAACTAATGGACAACAACAGTTAGGCTTCTACTTCCAGCTTATATATACTATATACATTTTACGGGCACAATGTATTTTACAATAGTTATCTCTTGTTTGTTTTTATCCCTACCATCAACCCCTCCCATCTATCTCTGAAGTTCTATTTGCCATATATTTTTAACTGTGCTGTTTCATAAAGGTTATGAACCTACATACATGTTACAGATACAGTATATTTTATATGAGTTATCTTGCTGTTTTTAGCCCCACCCTTCAGCTCCATTCAACCCCTCCCAGCTATCTATCAACACCATCCATATTTTATTTCTATTTGCCATATATTTTTTTAACTGTGCTGTGATGTTACACAAAAGTTCTGAACCTTTTTATTCTCATAGTTTCTACAGATTGCCAATTAAAGATAAACAGTTTTGCTAAAACCATTATTATATTATTGATCGATTGACTATGACTTTTCAAATCACCCAGCAATGCTGGTTTTGCAGAGCTGGGTGCAGAGTTGGGTGCAGAGCTGCAGTGCTGGGTTTGCAGAGCTGGGTGCAGAGCTGCAGTGCTGGGTTTGCAGAGCTGGGTGCAGAGCTGCAGAGCTGGGTTTGCAGAGTTGGGTGCAGAGCTGCAGTGCTGGGTTTGCAGAGCTGCAGTGCTGGGTTTGCAGAGCTGGGTGCAGAGCTGCAGAGCTGGGTTTGCAGAGCTTGGTGCAGAGCTGCAGTGCTGGGTTTGCAGAGTTGGGTGCAGAGCTGCAGTGCTGGGTTTGCAGAGCTGCAGTGCTGGGTTTGCAGAGCTGGGTGCAGAGCTGCAGTGCTGGGTTTGCAGAGCTGGGTGCAGAGCTGCAGTGCTGGGTTTGCAGAGTTGGGTGCAGAGCTGCAGTGCTGGGTTTGCAGAGCTGCAGTGCTTGGTTTGCAGAGCTGGGTGCAGAGCTGCAGTGCTGGGTTTGCAGAGCTGGGTGCAGAGCTGCAGTGCTGGGTTTGCAGAGCTGGGTGCAGAGCTGCAGTGCTGGGTTTGCAGAGCTGGGTGCAGAGCTGCAGTGCTGGGTTTGCAGAGTTAGCTCCAGGTGAATGTTGCAAATCTTCAGCCGTTCCTGAACCTGCGACCAAAAACAAGCTATATATATGGACAGTAACAAAACAAATGATCTTGTGATTATGTCTCTTCACAGCAAAATCTGCAGCGATGTGATGGTTGTGCAATATATTTACATAAACATCAACCCAGCGACACTGAGATAAACATCAACCCTGTGACATTCATCTTTTCCTATTAAGTGGAATGTATTGAGATAAACATCAACCCTGTGACATTCATCTTTTCCTATTACGTGGAATGTATTGAGATAAACATCAACCCTGTGACATTCATCTTGTCACGAACCTCGCCGAGGATGGTGCCTCTTCCTGTTCGGGCGGTGCTCGGCGGTCGTCGTCGCCGTCCTATTAGCTGCCATCGATTCCCTTTCCGTTTGTTTTGGGTTATTGGTTTATTGGGTACACCTGTTTTGTATTAGGATTTGTTTGTAGGGTATTTAGGGGCACTAGGCCCGCTGGGTATTTGTGCGGGCTTGTTTTTGTTACTCTGTGTTTTGATGGTGTGATTTTTTCCTGTATTTATTCTCCGGACTGTTTAGTCCTGTTGTTTTTGACTGGCAACTTATTTTACGCCCTGTGTGTTGGCGTGACTGTTTTTGTTGCGCTGGGGAATAAATGTGAAGAAACAACTGAACCCTGCTCTCTGCGCCTGATTCCAACCACCACACCTAGTAGATCGTAACAGAAGCCCGCACCTTCGAAATGGAGTCAGCAGGAGCAGCGACCACTCCTCTCCCCACTATGGAGGAGCGCGTTCATCACCACACAGCTGTCCTCCATCGGATTGGTACCGCGATGGACCAGATGATGGAGAGGATGGAACGATGGGAGAGGAGTGGTCTCCCGACGTCTACCCCAGCTCCCCCACTGCCGACACCACCTACTCCACCTACGTCGTCCTCTGGGTCCCATCTCTCGGTAGATTTCCTTACTGATCTTCCCCCATCTCAGGGGAACACTACCGTTTTGGTCGTTGTGGATCGGTTCTCTAAGTCCTGCCGTCTCCTCCCATTGCCTGGTCTCCCTACGGCCCTACAGACTGCAGAGGCTCTTTTTACCCACGTCTTCCGGCACTATGGGGTCCCAGAGGATATCGTCTCCGATCGGGGTCCCCAGTTCACATCTCGGGTTTGGAAGGCGTTTATGGAGCGTCTGGGGATCTCGGTCAGCCTTACCTCTGGTTATCACCCTGAAAGTAATGGGCAGGTGGAGAGAGTAAACCAGGAAGTGGGCAGGTTTCTGAGGTCGTATTGCCAGGACCGGCCAGGAGAATGGGCGAGGTACGTCCCGTGGGCAGAGTTAGCCCAGAATTCTCTTCGGCATTCGTCCACGAATATGTCGCCATTCGAATGTGTACTGGGCTACCAGCCGGTCCTGGCTCCATGGCATCAGAGTCAGACCGAGGCTCCTGCGGTGGAGGAGTGGGTACAGCGCTCTAGAGAGACCTGGCGGGCAGTCCAGGATTCTCTCAGGCAGGCCAGTGAACGGCAGAAGAGAGACGCTGACCGCCACCACAGTGAGGCCCCGGTGTTCGCACCAGGGGACAGGGTCTGGCTCTCGACCCGAAACCTGCCCCTCCGCCTGCCCTGCCGGAAGCTGGGGCCGCAGTGTGTGGGGCCATTTAAAGTCCTGAGGAGGATAAACGAGGTGTGTTATAGATTGCAACTTCCCTCTTATTATCGTATTAACCCCTCGTTTCATGTGTCTCTCCTCAGGCCGGTGGTAGCTGGTCCCCTACAAGACGGTGAGGTACCGGAGGTCCCTCCACCCCCTCTGGACATCAAGGGGTCCCCGGCGTACACAGTACGAGCTATTCTGGACTCGAGACGCCGGGTGAGGGGCCTGCAGTACCTCGTGGACTGGGAGGGGTACGGTCCGGAGGAGAGGTGCTGGGTACCGGGGAGGGACATTTTAGATCCTTCCCTCTTGAGGGATTTCCATCGCCTCCACCCGGATCGCCCTGCGCCTCGTCCTCCGGGTCGTCCTCGAGGCCGGGGTCGGCGCGCTGCAGGGGCCGCGCGTCAGGGGGGGGGTACTGTCACGAACCTCGCCGAGGATGGTGCCTCTTCCTGTTCGGGCGGTGCTCGGAGGTCGTCGTCGCCGGCCTATTAGCTGCCATCGATTCCCTTTCCGTTTGTTTTGGGTTATTGGTTTATTGGGTACACCTGTTTTGTATTAGGATTTGTTTGTAGGGTATTTAGGGGCACTAGGCCCGCTGGGTATTTGTGCGGGCTTGTTTTTGTTACTCTGTGTTTTGATGGTGTGATTTTTTCCTGTATTTATTCTCCGGACTGTTTAGTCCTGTTGTTTTTGACTGGCAACTTATTTTACGCCCTGTGTGTTGGCGTGACTGTTTTTGTTGCGCTGGGGAATAAATGTGAAGAAACGACTGAACCCTGCTCTCTGCGCCTGATTCCAACCACCACACCTAGTAGATCGTAACACATCTTTTCCTATTGACTGGAATGTATTGAGATAAACATCAACCCTGTGACATTCATATTTTCCTATTGACTAGAATGTATTGAGATAAACATCAACCCTGTGACATTCATATTTTCCTATTGACTGGAATGTATTGAGATAAACATCAACCCTGTGACATTCATCTTTTCCTATTGACTGGAATGTATTGAGATAAACATCAACCCTGTAACATTCATATTTTCCTATTGACTGGAATGTATTGAGATAAACATCAACCCAGCGACACTGAGATAAACATCAACCCTGTGATATTCATATTTTCCTATTGACTGGAATGTATTGAGATAAACATCAACCCTGTGACATTCATCTTTTCCTATTGACTGCAATGTATTGAGATAAACATCAACCCTGTGACATTCATATTTTCCTATTGACTGGAATGTAATGAGATAAACATCAACCCTGTGACATTCATCTCTTCCTATTGACTGGAATGTATTGAGATAAACATCAACCCTGTGACATTCATCTCTTGCTATTGACTGGAATGTATTGAGATAAACATCAACGCTGTGACATTCATATTTTCCTATTGACTAGAATGTATTGAGATAAACATCAACCCTGTGACATTCATCTTTTCCTATTGACTGGAATGTATTGAGATAAACATCAACCCAGCGACACTGAGATAAACATCAACCCTGTGATATTCATATTTTCCTATTGACTGGAATGTACTGAGATAAACATCAACCCTGTGACATTCATATTTTCCTATTGACTGGAATGTATTGAGATAAACATCAACCCAGCGACACTGAGATAAACATCAACCCTGTGATATTCATATTTTCCTATTGACTGGAATGTACTGAGATAAACATCAACCCTGTGACATTCATATTTTCCTATTGACTGGAATGTATTGAGATAAACATCAACCCTGTGACATTCATCTTTTCCTATTGACTGGAATGTATTGAGATAAACATCAACCCTGTGACATTCATATTTTCCTATTGACTGGAATGTAATGAGATAAACATCAACCCTGTGACATTCATATTTTCCTATTGACTGGAAGGTATTGAGATAAACATCAACCCTGTGACACTCTTCTTTTCCCATTGATTACTGTGTACTGAGATAAACATCAACCCTGTGACACTCTTCTTTTCCCATTGATTACTGTGTACTGAGATAAACATCAACCCTGTGACACTCATCTTTTCCCATTGATTACTGTGTACTGAGATAAACATCAACCCTGTGACACTCATCTTTTCCCATTGATTACTGTGTACTGAGATAAACATCAACCCTGTGACACTCATCTTTTCCCATTGATTACTGTGTACTGAGATAAACATCAACCCTGTGACACTCATCTTTTCCCATTGATTACTGTGTACTGAGATAAACATCAACCCTGTGACACTCATCTTTTCCCATTGATTACTGTGTACTGAGATAAACATCAACCCTGTGACACTCATCTTTTCCCATTGATAACTACTGTATGTACTGAGATAAACATCAACCCTGTGACACTCTTCTTTTCCCATTGATAACTACTGTATGTACTGAGATAAACATCAACCCTGTGACACTCTTCTTTTCCCATTGATTACTATGTACTGAGAAAATAAGTCAGCTACTGTGACGTTTTACCTTCTGCCTTTTTTTTACGTGCAAGTATGACATTTTTTTAGGCTGATAACGGACTAAGGGGTAAAAAAATATGTTTTGAGCAAAATAGTGTTTTTTTTTAGACACAAGTGCAAACATAATTGAGTAGGCCATTCAAAGATTTGGTCTGATGGTGCCCTCTGATGTCATCGGCCTCCCCCTTGCTTGAGGAACAATAGAGGCGCAATAGAGAACAAGAGGAAAGCCCCCCCCCCCCCCCCCCCCACACACACATTTTTGCCATGTCATGAGGATACCTGGACCACCTTTTGAGATGTGCCTTTTGTTCAGTAAATCAGGTGATAAATTAGCTGAAAAGGAGACTGGAGTAGGACTTTAATCTGTCAAATATAACACAGCAAAAATGACAGATGACATAATGTTTTACTTTAAAAAAAACATGGCACAAATACACAGACACACACACACAAACACAGTGTGTGTCCTAATTCAGCCATTATACAACAAACAACTAACATATGGGAGTAGTGGCTCACTAACTTCTGGTTTATTCCTATTCAATGTGTGTCTTGGTTGAGTTCCAGTCACTTCTAAGAAAACATGAAACATTATTTTATAGGTAGATAAATAGATTCTTCAACTGAATGGAAGGTTCAGTTCTGTCACAGCCTTTTACAGTGTCAGATTTAAAGGACCTGCTGTCTTGTCAGCTCACAGCAGTGTTTCGCTTGATCAGAATCCTTGACTTTATTCTTTACATAATTTTTACAGCATTATTTGTAAAGACTTGTCATTTGAGAATGAGAGGTGCAGTAGCTCTGCTGGTGTTGCTGTTCTGTGTGTCTGGCACATGGGCTCAGGGAGAGAGTGGAGGGTTCAGAACTGAGCTGAAGGTAGTGGAACAGAGAGTGGAGGGTTCAGAACTGAGCTGAAGGTAGTGGAACAGAGAGTGGAGGGGTCAGAACTGAGCTGAAGGTAGTGGAACAGAGAGTGGAGGGGTCAGAACTGAGCTGAAGGTAGTGGAACAGAGAGTGGAGGGGTCAGAACTGAGCTGAAGGTAGTGGAACAGAGAGTGGAGGGGTCAGAACTGAGCTGAAGGTAGTGGAACAGAGAGTGGAGGGTTCAGAACTGAGCTGAAGGTAGTGGAACAGAGAGTGGAGGGGTCAGAACTGAGCTGAAGGTAGTGGAACAGAGAGTGGAGGGGTCAGAACTGAGCTGAAGGTAGTGGAACAGAGAGTGGAGGGGTCAGAACTGAGCTGAAGGTAGTGGAACAGAGAGTGGAGGGGTCAGAACTGAGCTGAAGGTAGTGGAACAGAGAGTGGAGCAGAGCATCACTAAGTCTAAACTCCAGCAGAGGATAAAGATGAAGAAAGAGAATGCAGGTATTTAATGAAGGTGGATTTTATTGTTAACTGACCGGTTTATTGGTGCGTATTATGGCTATAGACTAACTATTGTCCCAGAAGTACACTGTGCGTTATGAAAATAAGAAATGCACAAATCATTATAGAAACGTAATTTTACTTCCATTGCATTGTTTATCAGACAATCGGGCATCCCGAAAATCTAACTTGTCTCGAAAACGTTTGTACAGTTTGGCCTAGAAACTAATATGACCACTCTATGGACAGACTTTCACGAACACGGTGACGTTCTCTGATTTGCTCTACGTACCCCACAAGTGTCACTGGACTATAATGTTTTAACATCCTATTTTTGTTTTTTAATTTCTTATTTCTTTAAGTAAAATTATTTTTGCATCACTACCCCAAGTTTTCATATGTGGGTCAAATATTCCCCTTATGTGTTTCCTATGGAATTCACTGCGTTGCACTCATCAAACTGACCCTTCTTTTTGCTACAACGATAAAATCAAAGTAAATTATCAAATATTTATTAAATATCTTGTTTTTAATGTTCATTAATCACCTTTTTCATTTCTCCTTTTTAACTCATTGAGTAAAAGGAGTTTCATGAGGAGGCTCATAAGAATGCTGCCAGATATACAACGAAAATGGTTTTACAGATGCTGGATGAGGAAGCCATTGGTGCCGCTGACTCAGAATCTTAGGTATCCAATTCAATTGACACAGACTATGTGCCTGTAGGTCAAGTTGGAGTTGTGGATGCACCTGGTAGTCCAGCTGTCCAAGATGATTCCACAGATGGGGAGGATGACTCCTCTGATGAGAGTGAAAACCATTAAAAAGGGGTCTTATTGGAGTGCCCCTTTTGCGACAGCGTGGAGAGAGGTCAACAAAGAGGAACTAAAGGCCTTTATTGGCATGGTGAAAAGGTTGGCTGTCTCCACACGGGAGCTATTTTTGGATCCACTGCAGAGTCCAATGTATAGGGCCACCATGTCGGTCGGAAGATGTGAGGATATCCGTCGCTACCTGAGGCTGGATGACAAGAGGACCAGAGGGTTCAGAGAGGCAACAGGCCAACTGGCAGCCTTCTGGTATGTGTGGGACCTTTTCCTATCGACCTGCAGAGGAAGGTTCATCCCCAGCGACTGCGTCACAGTGGATGAGCAGTTTTCCTCCAGACATGACGCTTGGCATTCCATCCAAAGAGTTTAATCTTCATCAGACCAGAGACTCTTGTTTCTCATGGACTGAGAGTCCTTTAGGTGCCTTTTGGCAAACTCCAAGCGGGTTGTCATGTGCCTTTTACTGAGGAGCGGCTTCCGTCTGGCCACTCTACCATAAAGGCCTAGTTGTTGGAGTGCTGCAGAGATGGTTGTCCTTCTGGAAGTTTCTCCCATCTCCACAGAAGAACTGAGGCAATGGAAAATGTGGGGTGATGAAAGAGAGCCACCACCACTCAGATCAGCCAGGGCCAGAAGAGGAAGAGGTGCCAGCTCTGCCCAAGCACAAACGATAGAAAAGTCAGCTGCTTGTGTTCTCAGTGCAACACACCCGTCTGCAAAGAGCACAGTCACATGCTTGTGGTTTGTAACAAATGCATGAGCTAACATAAGTCAGCATCACACACAAGCACACTTTGCTCCTTTTAGTGTTCATGTTTTCTAAATTCACAATTGTTAGTGTTGTCGTTTATATTGATGACGAACTTTGTATTTTCAAATAAATATTTTGAAATATTATAAAACATGCTTAAGGTGGTTTTATTTTGTTCTTCACACTAAAAGGTTGAACGTGAAACCTTGATTGTAAGATTGATTGTAATAAAAATATTATAATATTTTCAATAGCTGTTACGAACTTTCATAATATGTTATCATGGAAATGTGCTGGACTACCAAAAATCCTCAGCAATCAACACACAATACCCCATAACAACAAAGTGAAAAATGTTTTTTAGACATTTTTGCAAATGTATAAAAATAAAAAAACAGAAATACCTTATTTACATAAGTATTCAGAACATTTGCTATGAGACTCAAAATTGAGCTCAGGTGCATCCTGTTTCCAATGATCGCCTTTGAGATGTTTCTAGAACTTGATTAGAGTCCGCCTGTGGTAAATTCAATTGATTGGAAACTTGGCACCATCCCTACAGTGAAGCGGGGTGGTGGCAGTATCATGCTGTAGGGATGTTTTTCAGTGGCAGGAACTGAGAGACTAGTCAGGATCGAGAGAAAGATGAACAGAGCAAAGTACAGAGAGATCCTGCTCCCGAGCGCTCAGGACTATAGACTGGGACGAAGGTTGACCTTCCAACAGGACAACAACTCTAAGCACACAGTCAAGACAATGCAGGGGTGGCTTCAGGACACGTCTCTGAATGTCCTTGAGTGGCCCAGCCAGAGCCCGGCCCTGAACCCGATTGAACGTCTCTGGAGAGACCTGAAAATATTTACCTGTGCAACGACGCTCCCCATCCAACCTGACAGAGCTTAAAACTTATTTGGGCTAGGGGGCAGTATTTTCACGTCCGGATGATAAGCGTGCCTAAAGTAAACTGCCTGTTACTCAGGCCCAGAAGATAGGATATGCATATGCATGGTATTATTGGATAGAAAACACTCTAAAGTTTCTAAAACTGTTAAAATAATGTCTGTGTATAACATAACTCAGAACTGATTTGGCAGGCAAAACCCCAAGCACAATCCATCCAGGGAAATTGTTTTTGAGGTCATTGTGCCCAGATTGCAGTTCCTATGGCTTCCACTAGATGTGAACAGTCTTTAGAAATTGTTCAATGTTTTTCTTTTGGGATTGACATTTATTATATCACTATTTCTGACTTTCGTGTCGCACCTGCCTGGTTGAAAAATGTTTTTCATGTTTTTGTATGCGGGGTGCTGTCCTCAGATAATCGCATGGTGTGCTTTCGCCGTAAAGCCTTTTTGAAATCTGACACAGCGGCTGGATTAACAAGAAGTTAAGCTTTATTTTGATGTATTACACTTGCATTTATATGAATGTTAAATATTTATATTTAATCTATCCTGCTAACGGGATTTGAGCGTTAAGGGATCCCTAAGAGGTTTTAAGAGTATCTGCAGAGAAGAATGGGAGAAACTCCCCAAATACAGGTGTGCCAAGCTTGTAGCATCCTACCCAAGAAGACTCGAGGCTGTAATCGCTGCCAAAGGTGCTTCAACTAAGTACTGAGTAAAGGGGCTGAATACTTATGTAAATGTGATATCAGTTTTTTTTTACATTTTATACATTTGCCAAGAGTCTGCAAATCTGTCATCAAGGCAAAGGGTGGCTATTTGAAGAATCTTAAATATAAAATATATTTTGTTTTGTTGAACACTTTTTTGGTTAACTACATGATTCCATATGTGTTATTTCATAGTTTATGTCTTCGCTATTATTCTATAATGTAGAAAATTGTTTTAAAAAATAAAGAAAAACCTTTGAATGAGTAGGTGTTCTAAAACTTCTGACCGGTAGTGTACGTATGTTTCAATATCAGTGTCTGTACAGTATGTCTGTGTGTATACGTTCTCACTACAGCATGAACCATCAGAATTGTCCATAGCTGTTCGATTTCCTCTCGGACTGCTCTATCTTCATCTTAATGTTGTTCTGACTGCAGCTCATCAGTTTGACCGGGACGTTGAGCTGTTGTTGTATTACGCCCATCAGCCTACTACTGTAGTAAAGGCTTTTGCCAAGCCAGGTGACAGGGGGGTGGGTGTACTCTGTTGTAGATTTCTGTAAGTGAGATCAATGAGTAGTGTAGTCTAGTACCTTCAGGGGTGTTTCTAAGATTTAAGGACATTTGGGGCCTTAGCCCAAAGCTACAGGGGGACCCTAGTAGGGGGGGTCTGTAGGGATTCTCGCCGGAAGAAGAACATTTGAATTTGAACAGCTAAATGCATCGATCTGGTACACTTTGAGATGAACATTGAGAGATAAGATCAAATAAATGTGTGTGTATGTGTGTGAGCAGTCCACAAACTCACTCATTAATATCCGAGGCTAAGGTTAAACAGTCAAGCCCGGATGTACAAAAACAAGTTACACGCCATTCGGAAAGACCGTAGAAAAGTGTGTACAACTTGGACAGTGTTCAGCATGCAGATCTCAAGCAAGAGCATCACCCCTCTGAAATAGGCTGCGTTCACACAGGCAGCCCAATTTGGAATTTTTTTCCACTAATTGGTCTTTTGACCAGTCACATCAGATCTTTTTCCGAGCTGATTTGATTGGGCAAAAGACCAATTAGTTAAAAAAATATATCAGAATTGAGCTGCCTGTCTAAAAGCAGCCATAGAAGATAGGAAAATAACGCTTTCCAAAATGCAAGAGGGCATTCAGCTATTACAAAACATTGTTACAAATAACTCTAACAGCTTACACTTATACTGTAATGATCCAATGCCCTCTAAAATGCCATAGGCTACAACATATTTATACAATACCTTTAATAATATGTACTACAAAATTAAATCCAATGCCATATAACATAGGTTGTATATACACAGGCAAGCCAATTCTGATCTTTTACTCACTAATTGGTCTTTTGACCAATCAGATCAGCTCTTTTGCCACTAACTGGGCAAAATAACAGAATTGGGCTGCCTGTGTAAACACAGCCTATTAATCGCGCTGTAACGCTTGATCTTTAGCCCTTAGGCTGCATTTACACAGACAGCTCAATTCTGATATTTTTTTCCCACTAAATGGTATTTTGGCAAATCAGATCAGCTCTTTTGCTAGTAATTGTAAATGCAGCCTTAATGCCGTAAAAGGGAGAAACAGAAAGGATGTATTTTCAGAGTTTTGAATCAGGACAAATCCATCTACACCAGGCTCGGGCCAAAACGTGGCCACTATGTGGGGAACAGGATTTGAGACATGAGTCACAACCAGTCTTTATTCAGGCCTCAACAAATCTATTTTTCTGTCCGTTTACTCATATACAACTACAGTAACACACACACATATACACACACACATACATACACAGCTGAAGTTGGAAGTTTACATACACCTTAGCCAAATACATTTAAACTCCGTTATTCACAATTCCTGACATCCTAGTAAAAAGTTCCCCGTCTTAGGTCAGTTAGGATCACCACTTTATTTTAAGAATGTGACATGTCAGAATAATAGTAGATAATTATTTATTTCAGCTTTTATTTCTTTCATCGCATTCCCAGTGGGTCAGAAGTTTACATACACTCAATTAGTATTTGGTAGCATTGCCTTTAGATTGTTTAACTTGGGTCAAACATTTCGGGTAGCCTTCCACAAGCTTCCCACAGTAAGTTGGGTGAATTTTGGCCCATTCCTCCTGACAAAGCTGTTGTAACTCAGTCAGGTTTGTAGGCCTCCTTGCTCGCACACACTTTTTCAGTTCTGCCCACAAATTTTCTATCGGATTGAGGTCAGGGCTTTGTGATGGCCACTCCAATACCTTGACTTGGTTGTCATTAAGGCATTTTGCCACAACTGTGGAAGTATGCTTGGGGTCATTGTCCATTTGGAAGACCCATTTGCGACCAAGCTCTAACTTCCTGACTGATGTCTTGAGATATTGCTTCACTATATCCACATAATTTTCATGCCTCATGATTCCATCTATTGTGTGAAGTGCACCAGTCCCTCCTGCAGCAATGCACCCCTACAAAATGATGCTGCCACCACCGTGCTTCACGGTTGGGATGGTATTCTTCAGCTTGCAAGTCTCCCCCTTATTCCTCCAAGCATAACGATGGTCATTATGGCCAAACAGTTCTATTTTTTTCCCATCAGACCAGAGGACATTTCTCCAAAAAGTATGATCTTTGTCCCCTTGTGCAGTTGCAAACCGTAGTCTGGCTTTTTTATGGCGGTTTTGGGGCAGTGGCTTCTTCCTTTCTGAGTGGCCTTTCAGGTTATGTCAATATAGGACTCATTTTACTGTGGATATAGATAATTTTGTACCTGTTTCCTCCAGCATCTTCACAAGATCATTTGCTGTTGTTCTGGGATTGATTTGCACCTTTCGCACCAAAGTACGTTCATCTCTAGGAGACAGAACGCGTCTCCTTGCTGAGCAGTATGATGGTTGCATGGTTCCATTGTGTTTATACTTGCGTACTATTGTTTGTACAGATGAACGTGGTACCTTCAGGCGTTTGGAAATTGCTCCCAAGGATGAACCAGACTTGTGGAGGTCTACAATTTCTATTCTGAGGTCTTGGCTGATTTCTTTTGATTTTCATATGATGTCAAGCAAAGAGGCACTGAGTTTGAAGGTAGGCCTTGAAATATATCCACAGGTACACCTCCAATTGACTCAAATGATGTCAATTAGCCTATCAGAAGCTTCTAAAACCATGACATTTTCTGGAATTTTTTAAGCTGTTTAAAGGCCGAGTCATTTTAGTGTATGTAAACTTCTGACCCACTGGAATTGTGATACAGTTAATTACAAGTGAAATAATCTGTAAACAATTGCTGTAAAATTTACTTGTGTCACGCACAAAGTAGATGTCCTAACCGACTTGCCAAAACTATACTGTGTTAACAAGAAATTTGTTTAGTGGTTGAAAAACAAGTTTTAATGACTCCAATCTGAGTGTATGTAAACTTCAACTGTAGTAGTAATGCTTTAAACATATTGCAATCTACATAGTGAGAATAGAATAACTGTAAAAAAAAATCTGGGCAAATAGCATTTTTGCCTATACAGTGCACTACTGTTGGCCAAAGCCACGTCGTGCACTATATCCACAATGTATTCAGTGCACTACATGAGGACTAGGGGGCCATTTGAGATGCAGCCTAGTGTATTGTGTTCACTCCCAGGTGATGGCCAGCATCTTGCAGCTCAGCTCCCACAGTTTCTGGGCCAAGTCGTCATCCGAAGCTGTCCTGGAACACCTTGCAGGCGCACAGTCGCTGTTCACACACAAACACAATGAGTGTCAATGAGCAGATGTACAATAACTTACCTGATTAACGCTGTGTACCACTGAGTTACCCTTTCACAATATCAAACAGTATGCGTGTACCTGTAGTATCCTCCACTCTCCTTCTCCAGTCCTGGCTCCACAGCACAGTATATGGAGGTCTGAGCTCCCTCGACAGAGGACTTAGTGAATGGCCGGAACACCTTGACCGCTACCTGGACACGATTGTTCAGGTGTCTCCATAGGTCTGACTGGACCACACCCGGGTGGAGGGAGAACACACTCACACCGGTGCCTGCACACAACACACACAAGCTGGACGCTCAGTCATGTCATGATGACTAGTAGGAACAAGTTGCTTCTAGCCACAGTTACAGGGTGAGATATTTGATCAATCTTAGGTTTGTAGGTACACAGGATTATCCATAGATCCTCTAATTCTGAATAGCTAACAGAAGGTTTGAGAGTCTTAAAGTTGGAGAAACTAACATGCAGTGGCCTAAATGAACAAAGTCCTTTTCAGAGTTCCCGGAGGGTGCTTTGGAGAGAAAACATGACATGGTCTATTTGAGGATCTTAACAGGACGATGTATATGTGTGAGACAGTACAGTATCCTGTTATTAATACACACACACACACACACACACACACACACACACACACACACACACACACACACAGAGGTGACTGCATAAAACATCTTGCGGAGATTGTGAAGAAGAGGAAATATTTTGAGTCAACTCCAATTCTCTCCAAGAAACATTCAGTTCTAGACCAGTTTGGCTATGCCTGTTGAGGGCAGCTCTTACCCTGCAGTCGTTTTGCCAGTGAACGTGTGCAGAGGACATTGGCCAGTTTGCTCTGTCCATAGGCCTTGACCTGGTCGTAGCTCTTCTCACTGTTGATGTCATCCAGTCTCATGCTGGTCCAGGTGTGAGCCACTGACGACACGTTAACGATGCGGGCTGGCGCCGAGCACTTGATCAGGTCCACCAACAGGTAGGTCAACAAGAAGTGACCTGCAGGAAGTCAGGGGTTAGGGACAGGTCAGGGAAGGGTCAATGAGCTGTGTGTGTGCGTTATTTCTGGCAAATTTGCATGTTGTTAGTGTGTGTGTGTGTGTGTGTGTGTGCATAAGAATGTTTTGTTATCTGTAAAACTGGTAATGAACTGTCGTTAAATTATGTTCTCTTCAGTATGAATAGTTCAACAGTGTGTGTATCTTTACGGACCCAGGAAGTATGGCGAGAATTCTAACCGTTTTTAAAAGAAACTGTACTTCAGCAAAAGTCAGACTCACTTCTATCCAAATCAGATTGAATTTCCGCCCTAATCCCTGACTGGCTAATAGCCTTACTGCCGGAGCTAAGGTTAAGACAGAGAGCAATTACTACATCCACGTAAGCCAGCCGCTAATTAGTTCTACATTTAGGAAGGAAATAGGGGCTAATATGCTGATTTACCATTTTAGCCTGTTTAAGAACATGCCTGCACTGATTTAATCTCGATAATCTGATAACGCAGACGCACCAAGTTGGCCTAGTATATACAGTTGAAGTCGGAAGTTTACATACACCTTAGGCAAATACATTTAAACTCTGTTTCACAATTCCTGACATTTAATCCTAGTAAACATTCCCTGTCTTAGGTCAGTTAGGATCACCACTTTATTTTAAGAGTGTCAGAATAATGTCAGAATAATAGTAGAGAAGGATTTATTTCTGCTTTTATTTCTTTCATCGCATTCCCAGTGGGTCAAACATTTACATACACTCAATTAGTATTTGGTAGCATTGCCTTTAAATTGTTGAACTTGGGTCAAATGTTTTGGGTAGCCTTCCACAATAAGTTTTGAATTTTGGCCCATTTCTCCTGACAAAGCTGATGAAACTGAATCAGGTTTGTAGGCCTCCTTGCTCGCACACACTTTTTCAGTTCTGCCCACAAATTTTCTATCGGATTGAGGTCAGGGCTTTGTGCTGGCCACTCCAATACCTTGACTTTGTTGTCAATAAGGCATTTTGCCACAACTGTGGAAGTATGCTTGGGGTCATTGTCCATTTGGAAGAACTATTTGCGACCAAGCTTTAACTTCCTGACTGATGTCTTGAAATGTTGCTTCAATATATCCACATAATTTTTGTTCCTCGTGATGCCATCTATATTGTGTGAAGTGCACCCGTCCCTCCTGCAGCAAAGCACCCCCACAACATGATGCTGCCACCCCTGTGCTTCACAGTTGGGATGGTGTTCTTTGGCTTGCAAGCCTCCCCCTTTTTCCTCCAAACATAATGATGGCCATTATGGCCAAAGAGTTCTATTTTTGTTTCATCAGACGAGAGGACATTTCTCCAAAAAGTATAATATTTGTCCCCATGTGCAGTTGCAAACCGTAGTCTGGCTTTTTATGGCAGTTTTTGGGCAGTGGCTTCTTCCTTGCTGAGCGGCCTTTCAGGTTATGTCGAGGTAGGACTCCTTTTACTGTGGATATAGATACTTTTGTACCTGTTTCCTCCAGCATCTTCACAAGGTCCTTTGCTGTTGTTCTGGGATTGATTTGCACATTTCACACCAAAGTACGTTCATCTCTAGGAGACAGAACTTGTCTCCTTCCTGAGCGGTATGACTGCTGCGTGGTCCCATGGTGTTTATACTTGCGTACTATTGTTTGTACAAATGAACGTGGTACCTTCAGGAGTTTGGAAATTGCTCCCAAGGATGAACCAGACATGTGGAGGTCTACAATTTTTTTTCTGAGGTCTTGGCTGATTTCTTTTGATTTTCGCATGATGTCAAGCAGAGGCACTGAGTTTAAAGGTAGGCCTTGAAATACATTCACAGGTACACCTCCAATTGACTCAATTTATGTAAATTAGCCTATCAGAAGCTTGTAAAGCCATGACATTTTCTGGAATTTTCTAAGCTGTTTAAAGGCTCAGTCAACTTAGTGTATGTAAACTTCTGACACTTGAATTGATACAGTGAATTCTAAGTGAAATAATCTGTCTTGGAAAAATGACTTGTGTCATGCACAAAGTAGATGTCCTAATCGACTTGCCAAAAGTATAGTTTGTTAACAAGAAATTTGTGGAGTGGTTTAAAAATGAGTTTGAATGACTTCAACCTTTATGTATGTAAACTTCTGACTTCAACTGTATATATCTTAATAACTAGTGGAACCTTGAATCGTCTATGGCCCAGGGGATTTTCCCGTTCCACTATCGGCTTGACTTACTTTGGGGAAGGGTTTAAGCTTTGGTTACACCTCAGCATTTTATGGCAAATGCATTATGAAAGGGGCTACATGAATACAAGTTCATTGATTGATTTATCTTACCCAGGTGGTTGACTCCAAACTGCATCTCAAAGCCGTCCTTGGTCTTAGAGTAGGGACACATCATGATGCCAGCGTTGTTGATCAGGATATTGACTTGCTTCTCCTCTGCAAACACCAGAAAAACTGTCACTGCAAAAGCTTTCCCTCCCTCCATCTATCTATCCATCCATCCATTCCTATACCCTGAAGGTTATCTACCCTTGTTAACCAGCTCAGCGAACTCTCTGATAGACTTGGTGTCAGACAGATCCAGTTTGTGAACGACAATGTTTTCATTTCCACAATCTTCTGTGATCTCAGTCCTGGCGCCCTCCGCCTTCTCCATGTCTCTACACGCCATGATGATGCGAGCACCTGAGAGGGGGTTCAAAGAAGTCAGAGGTTACACAGAGGTAGGTCATAAGGTTACTAGCGCACGGGAGGACAAACGTGAAAGATGTTCATTTGTGTTTAAAATCCCTGAACATCATAGAATGGATCGTTCTCAACAGCTTAACAAAATATCATAGAAATCTCTAAAAACACAAGCTTAATATCTGTTTACAGAATATCCAACTGTTCATTTCACAGTGTTTGTCAGTAAAGAAACAGGCAACAGTATAAACTGTGTTTCTCATCTTCCCTTGGCAAACAATGGACTGCTCATCCTATTTTAATGAGCCCAGCCCTGCTGAGAGGGCCTATGAGGGGACACACACACACACACACACAATAGCTGTGGTGGCCCAGTAATTATGGAATAGAAGACCGTCATTATTCCATGGGAGTGTTCCGTCTGGAAGCTATCAAAGTGCCTTTGTTCCCCTCTCTCCGCTCCGATGTGGGGATCAAAATGGTTTCCCAAATTCCCTGGCAGAGCAACCAATCATAATTAAAACACAAACGATAAACAAACAATTAAGAGGGAAGTTAGAGTGAGTTGAGCCAATCACACACACAGTGATGATCCAGGGTGATTTCATGCTGACAGCGTTTATTTGACGCCCTTTATTTGTTCCACATGGGTAAGTAGTGTGTGTGTGTGTGTGTGTGTGTGTGTGTGTGTGTGTGTGTGTGTGTGTGTGTGTGTGTGTGTGTGTGTGTGTGTGTGTGTGTGTTTTCATTGGACATTGCAAACATTTTCTTTTATTATCTAGCTGTTGTTTATAGTACATAATTAACACATTTAGTTATTCTATTTTATTTTACCATCACAGCAATTTTCATTGAGTTAAATTAAAATATACATTTTGAACTACATGAATGTGAGTTGACGGACAGAGGAAGGTAACTTGAGGATTCTAGTTTCAGATCTTTAAGTTAAAGACTGTTTTCCAGTAAGCCAAGAAACAGAGTGTGATGCACGCAAGGCTTTGTCTTGGCCCAGCCTGTCTAGACATATTAAATAAAATAGTATTGGTAATACAATTATATTGATATTTTAATATAACCACTCTCTTTCATCTATTTCCTCTAGCTTACTTGACATCGTAAAGTATGATCAATATTTCCTTATATAACAAATTACTTTAGGAAATAAAATGACAGACGGTTATGAATCTTTCGTTCCCAGCTCTAACCTCAGTTGTGAATGAGTGAAACGTCATTCTGATAGTCTTTTAACAGACCCCCGATGCTTTCAATACACACACACACACATTCCCACTCACACACAAACACACAGTTGTGTTTTGTAAGAGGAAGTTGGTGCCACACAGAGCTTTTCAAGTGCAGCCAACGGAACAAATCAGACCACGTACATAGAACCAGCTTTCATCTCCCTCTGTGTGTATGTGTGTGTGTACATGCGTGTGTGTGTGTGCGTGCATGTGTTTGTGTGCGTGCGTGCGTGTGCGTTCCATCGCATGCATAGGACGGATGTTTAGTGGTCTACTCTGACAATGCCCTCTCTGTCTCCACCTCTCCTGGATCCTTAATGACTGCTACTTAGAATATCATTAGGCTAAAAGGCGCCCATACACTCGGTTTAGAAAAATATATATTTTGTCCCTCCTTGAGACAGCATAGTAACAACATAGATTTATTCTGACTATTTTGAGGAAGGCTAAGAAAAATCAATGAATCTGTAATTAATTTGGAAGTTTTTGCCAATGAGGTCTTGGTCACACAATTTTACATCTAACTAACAGAATTTCTCAAGTGAAAGCTTTTGAATAAAAACTAGTCGTCTCTCGTTGAAGGACAACAAATACTTAATTGAAGAATCCTGTCCATAGTCCCCACTCCTACTAGGAGTACTACCAATCACTGGTGAAGGATGTAGACTTCGACTTGTGTGTGTTTTTGTTTAACTCTCCTTGGGTACCAGAAGTCCTCACAAGGATAGTAAAACAAGGACAATTCGTGCAAGGCGGGACATTTTGGCTGTCCTCACAAAAAATGTTGCTATTTTAGGCTTAGGGGTTAGGTTTAGGGTTAGATATAGGGTTTGGGGTTAAGTTTAGGCTCAAGGTTAGGGTTAGGGGTTAGGAAAAAAATGATTTTAGATGGGAATCAATTCTTTGGTTCCCACAAGGATAGCAACACAAAACTGTGTGTGTGTGTGTGTGTGTGTGTGTGTGTGTGTGTGTGTGTGTGTGTGTGTGTGTGTGTGTGTGTGTGTGTGTGTGTGTGTGTGTGTGTGTGTGTGTGTGTGTGTGTGTGTTCTCTACCTCTCTTGGCCAGGTCCCTGGCTGTCTCTTTGCCGATTCCAGTGTTAGCTCCTGTGATGATGACAGTCTGACCGTCCAGACGCACGTCACATGACCAGCGGCCACAGAAGAAGTTCCTGACAGAGTCAGATACACACAGCAAGAGAGAGTCAAATACACAATCAACACAGTCAATCAACACGGTTGAACACAGTTGAACAAACAGTTGAAATCGTTTGGAGGATGTGGTAAGACAGCTTATTACAGAGACAGGAAATGTAGTAATATTACAACATAACACAACAACATACAATACACATATTACACACACACACCAGTGGAGGCTGCTGAGGGGAGGGCGGCTCATAATAATGGTGGAACGGAGCAAATGGAATGGCATCAAACACCTGGAAACCATGTGATACCATTCCACTGATTACGCTCCAGTCCTTACCACAAGCCTGTCCTCCCCAATAAAGGTGCCACCAACCTCCTGTGACACACACACAAACACCACATCACTGACACACAGAGCAGATAATCAGAATGTCAACTTAATTTAGATGTCAGCAAGACAGTTAAATAACTAGCTACTAGTAAGAATACTAGCTGAAGTGCTGAACCAAATTATGAAATGTAAATCGTTCGGCTTATGATTAACTGCAAATGTGAAAAAGTGAAAAAGGTTATGATCTTCTATGGAGCATACGACTAGATTAAATATTAATTCAGTAAATCGGCTACCAAACCTGGATAAATAATAGATTGTTTTAGTAAAAATCAATAATAAAATTTGTTATGAAGTAGAAATATGTTTGTTTTAATTTACTTTACAGTTTTTCTCAATCGCTTTGGCTCAATTCTCAAATTATAATTTTTTTATTTTTCAAAACAATATCTTCAAATCTCTGAACAATTAGTTTCTTGTTCACACCAGATTTGACTTTCTTATTAATTAAAGCAAATTGCACGTGTTTTGGCACTTGTGTGCAAAAGAGTAAACACAATTGTCTACAATTTGCACAATAGCTACATGCACATGGCTGATCAAAACTGATGAGCTGATTCTCAGTGAAATTGTCACTCTTCACAACATTCTTTCATCGTGTGAGCCATCACATGCAAAATGATCCATTCAATGAGCAAAATCTGTCAGACATACATGTATATTCCATATATATCTATGACATGGAATGTTTGTGATGTCTGCTAAACTGGCAAATGACCTGCCAGCTGACATAGTAATGAAATAGGAATCACAATCAACCAATCAAGTTTGGAAGCATATACAGTGCCTTGCGAAAGTATTCGGCCCCCTTGAACTTTGCGACCTTTTGCCACATTTCAGGCTTCAAACATAAAGATATAAAACTGTATTTTTTTGTGAAGAATCAACAACAAGTGGGACACAATCATGAAGTGGAACGACATTTATTGGATATTTCAAACTTTTTTAACAAATCAAAAACTGAAAAATTGGGCGTGCAAAATTATTCAGCCCCCTTAAGTTAATACTTTGTAGCGCCACCTTTTGCTGCGATTACAGCTGTAAGTCGCTTGGGGTATGTCTCTATCAGTTTTGCACATCGAGAGACTGAATTTTTTTCCCATTCCTCCTTGCAAAACAGCTCGAGCTCAGTGAGGTTGGATGGAGAGCATTTGTGAACAGCAGTTTTCAGTTCTTTCCACAGATTCTCGATTGGATTCAGGTCTGGACTTTGACTTGGCCATTCTAACACCTGGATATGTTTATTTTTGAACCATTTCATTGTAGATTTTGCTTTATGTTTTGGATCATTGTCTTGTTGGAAGACAAATCTCCGTCCCAGTCTCAGGTCTTTTGCAGACTCCATCAGGTTTTCTTCCAGAATGGTCCTGTATTTGACTCCATCCATCTTCCCATCAATTTTAACCATCTTCCCTGTCCCTGCTGAAGAAAATCTGGCCCAAACCATGATGCTGCCACCACCATGTTTGACAGTGGGGATGGTGTGTTCAGTGTGATGAGCTGTGTTGCTTTTACGCCAAACATAACGTTTTGCATTGTTGCCAAAAAGTTCCATTTTGGTTTAATCTGACCAGAGCACCTTCTTCCACATGTTTGGTGTGTCTCCCAGGTGGCTTGTGGCAAACTTTAAACAACACTTTTTATGGATATCTTTAAGAAATGGCTTTCTTCTTGCCACTCTTCCATAAAGGCCAGATTTGTGCAATATATGACTGATTGTTGTCCTATGGACAGAGTCTCCCACCTCAGCTGTAGATCTCTGCAGTTCATCCAGAGTGATCATGGGCCTCTTGGCTGCATCTCTGATCAGTCTTCTCCTTGTATGAGCTGAACGTTTAGAGGGACGGCCAGGTCTTGGTAGATTTTCAGTGGTCTGATACTCCTTCCATTTCAATATTATCGCTTGCACAGTGCTCCTTGGGATGTTTAAAGCTTGGGAAATCTTTTTGTATCCAAATACGGCTTTAAACTTCTTCACAACAGTATCTCGGGCCTGGTGTGTTCCTTGTTCTTCATGATGCTCTCTGCGCTTTTAACGGACCTCTGAGACTATCACAGTGCAGGTGCATTTATACGGAGACTTGATTACACACAGGTGGATTGTATTCATCATCATTAGTCATTTAGGTCAACATTGGATCATTCAGAGATCCTCACTGAACTTCTGGAGAGAGTTTGCTGCACTGAAAGTAAAGGGGCTGAATAATTTTGCACGCCCAATTTTTCAGTTTTTGATTTGTTAAAAAAGTTTGAAATATCCAATAAATGTCGTTCCACTTCATGATTGTGTCCCACTTGTTGTTGATTCTTCACAAAAAAATACAGTTTTATTTCTTTATGTTTGAAGCCTGAAATGTGGCAAAAGGTCGCAAAGTTCAAGGGGGCCGAATACTTTCGCAAGGCACTGTATATGGAGCTTGCCCACAGCACAATCACTACCATTTATGAACATGGAGGAACGTCACAACCCTGAACAGCAGCTACATGCTCGTGGAGGAGAAATAAGAAGATGTGTAAGAGTGGTTGGTGTGGGTGTTGGGGGAAGACATAATAGAGGAAGAGGTAGAAGGCAAAGAATAAGAGTACCTGATGAAATCAGAGCCACAATTGTGGACCATGTCATAAACCACGGTCTGACAATGGAAGAAGGATGGTCGGAGAGTACAGCCTAATGTAAACAGGTCCACAGTGTTATAAACCACGGTCTGACAATGGAAGAGGCTGGTCAGAGAGTTCAACCTAATGTAAACAGGTCCACAGTGTTATAAACCATGGTCTGACAATGGAAGAGGCTGGTCAGAGAGTTCAGCCTAATGTAAACAGGTCCACAGTGTTATAAACCATGGTCTGACAATGGAAGAGGCTGGTCAGAGAGTTCAGCCTAATGTAAGCAGGTCCACAGTGTTGTAAACCATGGTCTGACAATGGAAGAGGCTGGTCAGAGAGTACAGCCTAATGTAAACAGGTCCACAGTGTTGTAAACCATGGTCTGACAATGGAAGAGGCTGGTCAGAGAGTTCAGCCTAATGTAAACAGGTCCACAGTGTTATAAACCATGGTGTTACAATGGAAGAGGCTGGTCAGAGAGTACAGCCTAATGTAAACAGGTCCACAGTGTTATAAACCATGGTGTTACAATGGAAGAGGCTGGTCAGAGAGTACAGCCTAATGTAAACAGGTCCAGGGCGGTGCGGAGATGTTTTCCATAGGGAAAACAGGTAAATATGTACTTTCTCTACTTTTGCTACAGCGTTTAATTCACAACTATTGTAAAAGTAAATGCAAGTCTGAAAATCACAATGTACTGTAAGATATGTATATATACAGTAGTACAGCACAATTTGAATACAATATACTATCTGTAACATGGTCTATTTGTGAATCCTACATGTCATATATAGGACTGCACAACGACCTCATGCTGGTAGCAGAGCAGCTCTACATGTCATATATAGGACTGCACAACGACCTCATGCTGGTAGCAGAGCAGCTCTACATGTCATATATAGGACTGCACAACGACCTGATGCTGGTAGCAGAGCAGCTCTACATGTCATATATAGGACTGCACAACGACCTCTACATGTCATATATAGGACTGCACAACGACCTGATGCTGGTGGCAGAGCAGCTCTACATGTCATATATAGGACTGCACAACGACCTCTACATGTCATATATAGGACTGCACAACGACCTCATGCTGGTAGCAGAGCAGCTCTACATGTCATATATAGGACTGCACAACGACCTCTACATGTCATATATAGGACTGCACAACGACCTCATGCTGGTAGCAGAGCAGCTCTACATGTCATATATAGGACTGCACAACGACCTCTACATGTCATATATAGGACTGCACAACGACCTCATGCTGGTAGCAGAGCAGCAGTATTCAGCCGTCAACAAGAACAAGAAATTTGCAAAATGGTCATAGCCAACAATTCCATCAGGCTAAGAGATCCAAAGTGCAATCATAAATGATGACTATCTTTGCAAATATCATTGGTCAGCATTTCCACTACAGACAGATAAAATGTTTTATTAAAAAATGACTAAGAAACAACTGTACAAGGTGCCATTTGAGAGGAATAGTGACAGAGTGAAGGAGCTGTGGTACCAGTATGTCCAGGTAAAACATTGGTGTGTAGATGGTATACTGTACTTCAATGATGCCTGTATATACTTCTTGAAGTTGGAGATGCCCATAAGAAAACATTTCTACTTTACTAAACTGTCTGATTCTATAATAGGCTGACTTTATTATCTGTTTCTGTGTTACTATACAGAGAATAATGGAGCTGGAAGGACACGAAATGACCCACATTCTTGTTTTTGTGGAGAGGCTGGGTTCAATCTGGCTAAAGGCAGGAGGCGTGGCAACAACCTCATTGGATGCAGAGCCACAAATGGCACACCAGGCCAACGTGTGGGCAGTATTACAATGTGTGCTGCCATTTCTGAGAATGGTGTGAGCACACATTCCTCACATTGGGCCCTATAACACCCAACTTCTCCTGTCTTTCCTAAATACACTTTACAGAGACCTAATTCCAGAACACCAAAGAGGTTAGGTTAGACCAGATTTGCCAAATGATGTAATTGTGTGGAATAATGTCAGCTTCCACCAAACCAACATTGTTAGGGAATGGTTTGCTGCACATGAAAGGATGTCAATGGCTTTTCTTTCACCATACTCCACATTCCTGAATCCGATAGTTTTGTTCAGCATGAAGGTGGAAAGTATATGACTATCGGGCACAAGATCAGATGTCTCTGTTAGATGCCATGAATGCTGCTTGGGAGGACATCACAGGCCATCGTTGCAGGGGTTGGTTACGAGACATTTTGACCAGTACGGCTCACACGATGACAAAACTTTTCATTTTGGTGGCATTGGCCAATTTACTGACACAATTCGGTTTTGAAGCATGAATGAAATGTTTTGGGTGAGTTACCACATTTTGCAGATATGCAATAGTTGTGATGTCCCATAAAACAGTTGTGACAATTGCACTTAGTTTAGAGAACGTTAAGACTGTTTCAAAGAAATTAGCCAAAGCGATTGAGAAACTGTGACATGATAAACTAGCCCAGAGGTCTCCAACCCTGTTCCTGGAGAGATACCCTCCTGTACATTTTCACTCCAACCCCAGTTGTAACTGACCTGGTTCAATGTATCAACCAGCTAGTTATTAGAATTAGGTGTGCTAGAATAGGGTTGGTGAGAACCTACAGGACGGTATCGCTCCATTAACAGGGTTGGAGAGCCCTGGACTAGTCTAATTGCAATTTAATGTCAATACACCATAGTGGTAACAATTTGTTCAATGTTTCATAATTACAACAGTAATAACAGTTCGAATTTGAAGAAGAAAAATAGTTCTGTACACCGAAAGAGAAAATGACTGCCACCATAGCATCTTTGTTTTCCCCAATATAAATAGTCATTGACCTACCTGATTGAATGCATTCCTTTCCCAGTGACCAATCTTTCTCCTCAATACCCCAAGTTCATCTAAACAAGTTTCCTCTCAACTCTAGGTTGTATCAATGGATACATTCCTCGGCGTTGCAGCCCGCCCACCCGACATCTGTCACACTATGGGTGCGTTCCAGCCCGTCGTTGTGCTGCGATTTTTAAAAATTTTATTACCATAATAATATAGTAGTGGTTAATCAAGAACTGGTTTTGGTTGTCTGTTTGAACAGCGAGTAAATGAATGAATTAAGAAAATATCTTTTGACATTTTAACTTATTCTCCAGATGTTGTGAGATCTTACAATATGCTCAGCACGACTTTATTGAATTACTGTCTCGAACTATTGACTGCTCAGGGGTCCTCTTTTGACCAATTTCCCCAGGAGTGGAGTGAGATCAATTCAATGCATTTATTTCCTTTTATTTGATCAATTCATTGATCGGATACTTTCAGTTTAACAATTCGGATAACCTACCGGTAGCCAATTCAGGTTTTGTAAAGGCCTAGCCCACAATGTGTGTTCCTTTTCCCTTTAATATAAAAGGACACCAAACGAATTGGCTGATTATGGCAGTTGACATTACTACACGTTTCGCCCTGAACAAGGTATGGTACACTTTGCCAGTCAGAGAACAAACATTTACAAATATGTCCTAGTTAGAATAATATAATAACTTAAACTTAATAACTTACATTTTCTGGGGGAAAAAAATAGTCCCACACATCCTGAGTGACTAACATTGTTTGTGGGACGAGGTCAACAGAGTATCCTGTAGAAAACTCACAACCTTTCCTTTTTATAATCCGAGGTTCAGTTGGTTACATCATCGTCATCTTCTGTTACGCTATGTCAATGTGCAGATCGAGCGCTCATTTTAAGACGTCGTCTTGTGGTTTGAAGCTTTGACCACTAGATGTCCCCATAGGCCAATTTTAGTGATACTTGTCAGACCATTTTAGTCGTGTTCTAATAGATAGTTAATGTAGAGAAAGCTATTGCTGGTCTAAATAATAGTCAGAAAACCTAAATTACTCCCAACAAGAAAATGCAAAATGTTATTATAGCATTTGATAGCATTTTACTTTCTCCAGAAAGCACAGGAATCAAAGGTGTAAAAACAGAAGAGAATTACATGATTTAGTTAAACTGAATATTTGACATATAGCTTTCCTTGTCCAGTCAGTCTCAGATAGTTTACTGACTGCAACACTAACTCTACACATTCTATCACCTATCTGTACCACTTCCACCTACGCTCACCATCAGCCACATCATACATCACCTGTCTGTCTCCCTCTTCACATTTAGCATTTGACATAGTAGGACTTATGATAGCAATATTTTCTCAGTATTTGATGTGACAGAAAGAAGCAATTTGGTGTAAAGATAGCATTAATATTGGGTGTCTGTTCATCTCCAGCAGATGCCCAGTAGATGACAGCTAACAGCCCAGAGTTTGAGAGCGGTGCCTTCATCACTACCAGCCCTGGCACACACTGCCTGTGCACACCCACTGAGAGAGAGAGAGAATTATTTTATTTTACACCCTTATTTCATGGGTAATCAAGTACTGTACATATTAGTGTTCAGGGTCAGGGATGAGAGGTGAAAGGTCACTGACCTATAGTAACCCCCAGAGGTGAGTTCAGAATCAGGGGTCACGATGCAGTACAGAGTGGTGTAGGCTCCTTCTGCTGGCGTCTTGAGGAAGTAGCTGAACTTCTTAAACATGAGCTGTAGGGGGCGCTTTGTGTGACGCATCAGATCAGTGTTCACTACCCCCGGGTGGACTGCATAGGCTGTCACACCTAGAACTGTTAACACACACACACACACACACACACACACACACACACATACACACACACACACACACACACACACACACACACACACACACACACACACACACACACACACACACACACACACACACACACACACACACACATATTGTTCAAGTACCCAGGGCCTCTTTGCTCTATTTCAACCACAGAGGGATGGTGGTTAAGACACGAGACACTCACACTGGTGTACGCTTAGATCCATTCTCTACAGGATGCTACATGCATGGAAACACACACCCATACCCACCCGCGGTCCTCTTGGCCAGCTCTCTAGTGAACAGTATATTAGCCAGTTTGCTCTGGACGTAGGCCTTGACAGGGTGGTATTCCTTCTCACTGTTCAGGTCCTCAAAGTGGATCCTGCCCATGGCGTGGGTCGATGACGACACAGTGATGACACGGGAGGGGGCGGAGTGCTTCAGCAGATCCAATAGGAGGAAAGTCAGAAAGAAGTGACCTGGAAAAAGGAAATAGGAAATAGTTCATAAGGATAGGTTTCAATCAATGGCAATCAATCAATGATAATATATTCTCTTTATGTGGCAATGGAAAAAAGTGTTGCTTGCAGTCTTGATAATAAACCAGCCGTTCTGTCTCGTACCCAGATGGTTGACTCCAAGCTGCATCTCGTATCCATCTACAGTGGTGCTGTAAGGACAGGTGGCCACACCTGCATTGTTGATCAGGAAGTGAAGCACCTTCTCCGCTGGGGGACAAAAAGAGTCAGAACACCTCTGTATTGGAGCCCTGACAGTATGGTGTTGAATAGGTTTTACAGTGTATGGTGTTGTGTGTGTGTGTTTTAACCCACTGTTGTAGATGTTTTCAGCAAATTCACAGATGGACTTGGTGTCAGCGAGGTCAAGCTTCCTGGCTTCCACCTTGGCCCCTCCCATTTCCCTGACGATGTCACTGACCGCAAGCTCCGCCTTCTCCATGTCCCTGCAGGCCAGGATGACGCGTGCACCTAGAGCAAGAGAACCCCTTTTTTATTCAATTATCTTCACACTTTCAAAAAGTATCAAACTACCATACTGTCCATGATGTCTAGCACATTTCTGACACTTCAGGAGCCTGTAAAACTCCCAGCATACACTGCAATGCACCCCCACTGGTTCCTACCTCTCTCATTAATAATATACCCCGAAAGTCTCTTTCCATAGAGAGATCATATTAGTGTGTACAGACAGAGGTTGGCAATTCGGCAGTACCCGACTTCAGTCCCGTGGCGATTGTGGGGGTTGTGGGGGTCGTAGAGCAAAACAGTCTCATCTTTCCATTGAGGGGTCATAAGAGTTTGGAAGCTACAGACGTTTCCGTTTCCGTCTCCTGGTCTGACAAACAGCGCTGTAGCTCTGCCACCTTTCACCGCAGATACGGAAGGCCGACATCGGAGGATGTGGCGGATTGAGATGCAGCCCATGCATCTAGCTTAAACAGACCGATTGTTATGGGGATGTTTTTATTGTGCTAATTCGATTTCCACGGGGGCGCATATATCAAATCAAATGCTATTAGTCACATGCGGCGAATACAACAGGTAATATATAATACAACCTTACAGGGAAATGTTTACTTATGAGCCCCTAACCGACAGTGCAGTTTAAAAAATACGGATAAGAATAAGAGATAAAAGTAACAAGTAAGTAAAGAGGAGCGGTAAAAAAAGAACAATATATGCAGGGGGGTGTATGGACTATAAGGGAGACAAGGGAAGCAATAGAATGTAAGATTGTATGGTCCACCTCTCTTGGCCAGGTCCATGGCGGTCTCCTTGCCAATGCCAGTGTTAGCTCCCGTCACGATCGCAGTCTTCCCATCCAGACGAACATCAGACGACCAGTGCTTAGTGATCAGGGAGCTTGAAGAAGAGAGAGCCAATATGATAAACAAATAAGCTGTTTGACATTTGTTGTTGATATTGACTCGGACAACACAATTCATTACATTAATATTAACAGCATACGTTTTGAATCGCAGTTATTTTCTCTTTGATGGTCTTACATCTATTTACAGTAGAACCATAGGGATTAGTCTTACATCTATTTACAGTAGAACCATAGGGATTAGTCTTACATCTATTTACAGTAGAACCATAGGGATTAGTCTTACATCTATTTACAGTAGATCCATAGGGATTGGTCTTACATCTATTTACAGTACAACCATAGGGATTAGTCTTACATCTATTTACAGTAGAACCATAGGGATTAGTCTTACATCTATTTACAGTAGAACCATAGGGATTAGTCTTACATCTATTTACAGTAGATCCATAGGGATTGGTCTTACATCTATTTACAGTAGATCCATAGGGATTGGTCTTACATCTATTTACAGTAGATCCATAGGGATTGGTCTTACATCTATTTACAGTAGAACCATAGGGATTAGTCTTACATCTATTTACAGTAGATCCATAGGGATTGGTCTTACATCTATTTACAGTAGATCCATAGGGATTGGTCTTACATCTATTTACAGTAGATCCATAGGGATTAGTCTTACATCTATTTACAGTAGATCCATAGGGATTGGTCTTACATCTATTTACAGTAGAACCATAGAGATTGATTTTACATCTATTTACAGTAGATCCATAGGGATTGGTCTTACATCTATTTACAGTAGAACCATAGAGATTGATTTTACATCTATTTACAGTAGAACCATAGGGATTGGTCTTACATCTATTTACAGTAGAACCATAGGGATTGGTCTTACATCTATTTACAGTAGAACCATAGGGATTGGTTTTACATCTATTTACAGTAGAACCATAGGGATTGGTCTTACATCTATTTACAGTAGAACCATAGGGATTGGTCTTACATCTATTTACAGTAGAACCATAGGGATTGGTCTTACATCTATTTACAGTAGAACCTTAGGGATTAGTCTTAAATCTATTTACAGTAGAACCATAGGGATTAGTCTTACATCTAATTACAGTAGAACCATAGGGATTAGTCTTACATATATTTACAGTAGAACCATAGGGATTAGTCTTACATATATTTACAGTAGAACCATAGGGATTGGTCTTACATCTAATTACAGTAGAACCATAGGGATTGGTCTTACATATATTTACAGTAGAACCATAGGGATTGGTCTTACATCTATTTACAGTAGAACCATAGAGATTAGTCTTACATCTAATTACAGTAGAACCATAGGGATTGGTCTTACATATATTTACAGTAGAACCATAGGGATTAGTCTTACATATATTTACAGTAGAACCATAGGGATTGGTTTGACATATATTTACAGTAGAACCATAGGGATTAGTCTTACATATATTTACAGTAGAACCATAGGGATTAGTCTTACATCTAATTACAGTAGAACCATAGGGATTGGTTTTACATATATTTACAGTAGAACCATAGGGATTGGTCTTACCGGATCTTTTCCATCTCTGTGTTTCTGATAGAAAACTGATATCCTCTTGGGAGACTTCAGAAATCCCCTCTTCAACCAGTCTGTCTTTCTGTCCACTCACAGAAACGGATGTGCTAGAGGACGCTGTGTGTCGAGACTCTTGTGTGTGTGTGCGTGTGTGTGCGCATGCAAGCGTATATATATGTGTGTGTGTGTGTGTGTGTGTGTGTGTGTGTGTGTGTGTGTGTGTGTGTGTGTGTGTGTGTGTGTGTGTGTGTGTGTGTGTGTGTGTGTGTGTGTGTGTGTGTGTGTGTGTGTGTGTGTGTGTGTGTGTGTGTGTGTGTGTGTGTGTGTGATGTCTCCAAATTGTTAATGGTCTATTGATAGGCCCCAGATAAACCATTCTTTCATCAGGGGAGAGTTGTGTCTAATTCATTACTGTGCCTTAGAGAAACTCTTTCTTACAAAATGTGTATCTGAATAGTAACATTATTCTGTGATAAGTAGAGACGTGGAAGGAGTTAGTCAAGAGAGATAGCCAGCCGGAGGCTCCTCCTATTAGTGGGCCACCATGTTTTATCCTGACCATGTGACTGGACTGTGAAAACCTAATGTCACATGTATGGTTAGTAAAATCCCAGGTCCCTACATAAGAATGGAGTCTCACACTTCCATACAGGTTCTGTTTCACCTCAGGTGTAATTCAAGCCTGTCTAAACAGCAGGTGAAGATATTCCAGTTTCAGCATTTCTGACTGAGAAGTTTCTGGTAGTTTCCAGGTGAGAACTTGCTGCCCTGTGTCACCAGCAGTGAACTAGAACACTACAGGAAATGCAGTGTGGGTATTTGTTTGTGTGCAATACATGTAATACAAGTAATACATCCTTCACTCGGTGGCATCATAGTTTAGTGCCAATGTTCTCCAATACATTACCCTCTAAATCTACACATTCTCTATTCTTATGTTCTCTAGAAGCAGCTGAGCTGAAGGCATCTGATGTAAACCATGTGCAGGCTAGTCATAACTTCCTGTTTTCACAGACAACAGAAAATACCCTCCTCTCCTGGTGGGCCTCTGGTTCTCAATGGCACACACGCACGTACACTTGCACGCAAACACAAACGACCCAAACCAGGCCCTAAATCAGCATCTCCAGCGCTTCTCATGTGGTTTTAGAGAAAATAGCCCTATCCTAGATGCTACGCAAGCTAAACGTGGCCAATGCTACGTTGGCCCTATACTGCCAGCCATCTTGTGTGATAATGAAATACTGTCAGTCTGTCTGTCTGCATTGGGACAGTGACAGAAACTGAAGCCCTGCCACATGTGTAATCAGCTCTGTTTTCACAGTCATTATGGCTCAGAGAGAAGATAAATAACTTCATTGTAATGACCAGATAGCAGACAGTAAACCATGGAATAACACTACGGCTGCTGTCACAAAAAAAACACGATTTGAATCAAAACAGTTCTGTCATTTATTGAAATTTGAATCAATATTTACAGTTTATTTACAGACAAGTTTTCACTTTCAACTCTTGAAAGCTTTATTTGATTGGTTAGCTATTCAATAGCTGGTCTTAGACTTGGACTTGTAGACTAACTGTGTGAGCTGGTTTTCATTTCAACACAGCCTGGTCTAATAGACTAGACGTAACAAAGTAAATGTCAATCCGAGACAGTGGCATTAGTATATGTTACGTTTGGTATGGTTACAAAAGACAGATGTTTACTTAAGGCAAAAAGTAAAAGGACAGGGGGGACAGGTGGGCGTATAATGCAAACAGTATCAAATCTGATCACAGACAATTTTAGCTAATTATTTACTTTAACTACTTACTACTTTTTAGCTACTTTGCAACTACTTAGCATGTTAGCTAACCCTTCCCCTAACCTTACACTTTTTAGCTAACCCGAACTCAAACTCTTTTAGCTAAACCCAACCCTTTAACCTGCTAACCTTAACCCCTAGCATAACTAACGTTTGCCAACTAGCTAATGTTAGCCTCCAAACCCACCTAGCTAACGTTAGCCTCAACAAATTGGAATTCGTAACATACTGTATCATACATTTTCAAATTCGTATCATATTATACAAATTGTAATTTGTAACATATCATACGAAATGGATGATGGGCATCCTCAAATGAATACCTACCATACGAAACATAACATATGACACTAAATGTGAGTGTCTCTGATTTAAATATTGAATAATACAAAATGCTCGGAGACACTATGTTGTTCAACCAGGTAAAGTCTTAAAGCTGCAATATGTAACTTTTTGGGTGACCCGACCAAATTCACATAGAAACGGGAGTTATCGATCGGTCATTATCATTCAAAGCAAAGAAGCAGTAGATATGTTCTATGTGCACTATTTCTATGCGTTCCGTTCTGAAGTTTAGTTTTTTGCGTCTTTTACTTAAATATTTTTACACCAGCTAAAGGTAAATATATTTAGATGCTACAATGATTCTCTACACTAGACATGCTTGTTTTGGCACAGACTGAAATTAGGCAAACTATTCGATTTTAGTAACCACGAAATGGCGGAGTGATTTCTGCATAGTGCAGTCTTTATTCTCTTTGGGTCAACACAATTGATTAAGGTGGATGAATCCTGGGTGTCCTGCTGTCCACAAGACTGTGTTAGCCCTCTGAGCTAAAGCTAACACAAGTCTTTTCAGACAAGGTTACTCATCACACGAGTGTGGATCACTGATCCACTTCCATGGTTTTTGTATTACGACAATAATGCTTTCGTTCCAAAGATGTCTTCATTAGTCCAACATCAAAAATATTCTAGAAAACAAACAACACATTTACATGTATAGTATATAGCTCAACAAATGCATAGCATTTCTCTTAACAACAAACCGCACTCGTGGTGCTCTGAGAAGAAATCAACACCAAGGATAACAACAAGAAGGGAGTCAAACTCATGGACTTGATTTCAGTTGTCCAGCTCTTTTAGATCAGTAAGAATGAAAGAAAGGAGACAATGAAGTAAAGGAGGCTTCATGAGACTATTGAGACAGCCATGAGGTCCAGATGAGGAACACAGTCCTCCAGGTTCCAGTTCTAAGTCTATGGCACAGTTCCAATTCCTACCACCTACCCAGGAAGACTATGGACTATTGTTTCAAGTAGGTCGTAGCAATAGGTTTTGGAGTGTCAACAAGTCTGTGGCTTCACTCCTCTCTTTATGGTACACTATCCACAATTTTCTTGTCTCACTTCATCAGTCACTGGGCAACTCATCAGTCACTTCCTGAACTGGCAGGTTGTCATCCTGCTGTGGGGGGTTATGGGTAATGGAGTTCCTTGGAGAAGGTGGAGGTGAATGACCGACACTTTTGGAGGAGGCAGAACTCTGGAACAACGGAGCTCTTTCATTGGCCTGTTCCTGGACGGGGATTCCGAATGCATCATCTGGCCCTTCCTCCTCGTTGCCTAGCGACGTCTGGCTGACGTAGACGACGATGACATCAGCGCTGAAGTTCATAACCTGACCGCTGGAGATGAAGGTGGTGTTATTGTTCCCCGTCACCTGACCTGGCAGAGAGAGAGTAGAGAGAGAGAGAGTAGAGGTAGAGAGAAGAGAGTAGAGGGAGAGAGAAAGAGAGACAGAGAATTAAGGGGTCAGTTTAGCCAGTTAGCCTAGTTAAGAGTCTTGCCATTGTGGTCTCTTTCCCAAAATGGTATCAGGTTTAATTTCACTACCAGAGGTTAAGGGACATAACCAACCAACGCAGAGAACCAAACCTCTTTTGAAATGTGTACAGAGGCCAATGTATGTTATGGTTGTGTAATTATGCAGTAACACACACAAACACAGGATCCTCTAAAGCTGTGATATAAAAAAATATGTTTATGTTAGGGGCGACCTCAGATGACTAATAGCGAGTAGGAGTGATGATGACCGTGCACAGTAACCATAGAAAGACCGTGGTCGGCTGCGGTTGCTTTGGCCATAGTCCTGGTCAAGCACATCATAAACATATAATTTAACATCAGGGTTTCAGTGTGACCAGCAGTTTTCATTCTATGTGAAAATGTCAAACTTTATTCAAGCTGCCATTTAGACGTAGAGAAGTATAGTTTGTCATAACATTATTACAGACGACATGTCCGTCTCACTGCTGAAATAGAATTGCTGTTATTCAAGCTGGCATTTAGACGCTTGTATCGTAAGCAACTTACAGCTAATGTATTATCAAACCCACAACTTGTGAGAAGCACGATGCTCCAACCAACTGAGCCATCGGAACAACTCTGGCGTTTGCATTCAAACCAAGAGGAACAAACTGCCATCTTGTCCCTTATTTCCATGTTAGTAGTTCACACCGCTGATGGTATTTATAAACACACCTGGAAAACTACAGAAGTCCATGTCTGTTTCTGTCTGCTGCCCATTTCAACCCCCCCCCCCCCCCCCCTCTCTCTCTCTCATATTCCCATGTTAGTAGTTCACACCGTTGATGGTATTTATAAACACACCTGGAAAACTACAGAAGTCCATGTCTGTTTCTGTCTGCTGCCCATTTCAACACCCCCCCCCCCCCTCTCCCCCTCCCCCTCTCTCTCTCTCTCATATTCCCATGTTAGTAGTTCACACCGTTGATGGTATTTATAAACACACCTGGAAAACTACAGAAGTCCATGTCTGTTTCTGTCTGCTGCCCATTTCAACACCCCCCTCCCCTCCCCCTCTCTCTCTCTCTCTCTCTCATATTCCCATGTTAGTAGTTCACACCGTTGATGGTATTTATAAACACAACTGGAAAACTACAGAAGTCCATGTCTGTTTCTGTCTGCTGCCCATTTCAACACCCCCCCCCCCCCCCCTCTCTCTCTCTCTCTCTCTCATATTCCCATGTTAGTAGTTCACACCGTTGATGGTATTTATAAACACAACTGGAAAACTACAGAAGTCCATGTCTGTTTCTGTCTGCTGCCCATTTCAACACCCCCCCCCCTCCCCCTCTCTCTCTCTCTCTCATATTCCCATGTTAGTAGTTCACACCGTTGATGGTATTTATAAACACAACTGGAAAACTACAGAAGTCCATGTCTGTTTCTGTCTGCTGCCCATTTCAACACCCCCCCCTCCCCCTCTCTCTCTCTCTCTCTCTCTCTCATATTCCCATGTTAGTAGTTCACACCGTTGATGGTATTTATAAACACAACTGGAAAACTACAGAAGTCCATGTCTGTTTCTGTCTGCTGCCCATTTCAACACCCCCCCCCCCCCCCCCCCCCTCTCTCTCTCTCTCTCTCATATTCCCATGTTAACTCTGTAGAGGTGCAATGAGACAGTCACTCCTCACACCTCATTTACACGAATGCACGCGCACGCGCACATGCACACAAACCATAACATAGTATGTGTCAGTGTCTAGAACCCCATCTGAAATCATTTACTGGCACTGGAATACCAGTCTAGCCAGCCTGGTGTAAAAATGTCATTTCACCACCATCAATAAAACAAACAAACCCCCTGGTGTCTCTCTTTACAGCAGACTGTCTACAGTTTAACTACCCTAGGAGGGCAGATAACATCAATTATGAGAGGGAAATAATGGAACAGACGTAAACTGAGTGTGAAACTTGCTCTGCATCTCATTCTAGTCTAAAGTGGCTTCCTCTCCCCATCTCCTTTCCTTCTGGAGCTGATGTAGTCATGGGGAACACCTGTCTTCGCTTCGCTCGCTATACTACTTTCACCTATCGTGCAGGTCTATGTCCAGGAGACACAAGAACTATTGAGATGCAGCCCGTCTCACCGAGGTGTGATCCCATAATTCAGTTGTTCCCAAACTGAGAGGTGCGTAATAGTAGTGCATCATCAGTTCCTCTTGTCATATCAGTCAGTACATAACTTAGAGAGCTACAGTATTTATAACTTTAGAACTTGTCAGACATTTCCAGATCAACTAGCCTGTCAGCTAAAGCTTTTTTATTTGTTTTTTTTAGCCCATAGATATTGTTAAAAAAAAAATGTCACTCAAATAGCACATGGACACACATTAGACATGGCAAAACATATAGAATTGCAAGAAGATTTGCTTTAAAACTGTAAAATGTTCTTTGCATCCCATGACAAAATGTGTAGAATTGCAAAAAATAAGCTTTAAACCTGCTAAATTCTCTCCAGTGCTTGTGCTCATAGAAATAGATGTGGCGTGAGAGCGCGCAGGGTTGTGTGGGATGTTCCCCAATGCTTCAAGGGGGGCCCTGAGTGAAAAGGTTTGGGAGCCCCCGCCATAATTAACCTCTCTGAGCGGGAAGTCCAGTTAATGACATGTTATTACTGCATTGTGAGAAATGTGGTTTATTTACTTACTGCTGCTTTGGGGCATAATTAAAGTATACAGTGATCAACGAGAGTCTGAAAGTGTGTGAGTCTGGGTATTACTCAAGGGATGTGTATTCAGAGCACATCTTGTTTCAATTAGACCTGTAGTCACTTTGCAAAACCCTGTAGAACTCTGGAACTGGGTGAACAGGAGTGTTGTGGTGGGCAGAGCTCACACTCAGAGAGCTAAACACACACACGTTACAGCACGGTGTAATCACTGGCTCATCACACACACATTCCCCTTCCTACTGTGTGTGGTCTTTAAAACAAGCCAACAGTGTACAATATTAGTCGGAAACCAATATACTTATTTTGGAGGAGCAACAATGTGAAAAGATATTTCTGAAATCTCAGTTACAGTCCTAGCCAAAACAATGTACAATAACCCAGATCCAATAACCCAGGAGAAACACCAGTGGATTTATTTATCTTTCCTCTTTAACAATGGTTGGAATGTATAATGACATGTGCCTTCAGAAAGTATTCACACCCCTTTAGTTCTTCTACATTATGTTGCATTACAGCCCAAATTTAAAATGGACTAAATTAAGATTTTGTGTCACTGGTCTACACACAGTACCCCAAAATGTAAAAGTGGAATTTTGTTTGCAGAACATTTTAGAAATTAATAAAAAATGAAAAGCTGAAATGTCTTGAGTCAAAAACTATTCAACCCTTTTGTTATGGCAAGCCTAAATAAGCTCAGGAATACAAATGTGCATAACAAATCGCATGGACTCATTCCGCGTTCAATAATATGGTTAACATTATTTTAGAATGACTACCCCCTCTCGGTACCCCATTCATACAATGATCTGTAAAGTCCCTTCATCGAGTAGTGAATTTCAAGCACAGATTCAACCACAAAGACCAGGGAGGTTTTTCCAATGCCTTGCAAAGAAGGGCACCGATTGGTAGATGTGTAAAATTTTAAAAAGATGACACTGATATCCCTTGGTGAAGCATGGCAAAGTTATTAATTAGGCTTTGGATGGTGTATCAATACACCCAGTCACTACAAAGATACAGGCGTCCTTCAAAACTCAGCTCAGGGATTTTCACCATGAGGCCAATGGTGATTTTAAAACTGAGGTTGGATCAACAACATTGTGGTAACTCCACAATACTAACTTAAATGACAGAGTGAAAAGAAGGAAGCCTGTACAAAATACAAATATTCCAAAACATGCATCCTGTCTGCAACAGAGCACTTAAGAAATATTGCAAAAAATGTGATGAAGAAATGTAGTTTTGGTCCTGAATACAAAGTGTAATGTTTGGGGCAAATCCAACACAACGCATCACTGAGTACCACTCTTCATATTTTTAAGCACGGTGGTGGCTGCATCATGTTATGGGTATGCTTGTCAATGGCAAGGACTAGGGAGATTCCTAGGATAAAAATAAACAGAATACAACTATAAGCACAGGCAAAATCCTAGAGGATAACCTGGTTCAGTCTGCTGGCTAACATACACTGGGAGACAAATTCACCTTTCAGCAGGACAATAACCTAAAACACAAGGCCAAATCTATACTGGAGTTCCTTACCAAGACGCATTGAATGTTCCTGAGTGGCCTAGTTACAAATGTTACTTAAATCTATGGTAAGACTTGAAAATGTCTGTCTAGCAATGATCAACAATCTACTTGACAGAGTTTGAAGAATTAAAAAAATAATAACTGGGCAAATATTGTACAATCCAGGTGTGCTCAGCTCTTAGAGACTTACCCAAAAAGCCTCACAGCTGTACTTACAAAGTATTGACTCAGGAGTGTGAATAATTATGTCAATTTGTTATTTCTTTATTGGATTTTCAATACATTTGCAAACATTTCTAAAAACATGTTTTACTTTGTCATTATGGGGTATTGTGTGTAGATGGGTGAGAATTTAAAAAAATATTGAATCCATTTTGAATTCAGGCTGTAACACAATAAAATGTGGACCAAGTCAAGGGATATGCATACTGCATTTAGCATTTTTCTTGTAAATAAGTGTGGCACTGCAGTGCAGTATCTACCTGAGGTGAGTGCTGGTTCCGCAAGTTGGCTCTGGATACAATCAGGGGCACACTCCAGCTCCGAGCCCCCAGATAAGAGCTTGTTTCCTCCACTGCCCCTCCAGGAAAGTCCCTGGTTTGGCTCACTGCTGGAGGCCTCAGAGCTTAGCTTGGACTGCTGGTCTCCCACGGTTACAGAGGGGTCAGGAGAGGTTATGGAGGTTGAAGTGGGTGTGGTGTCTGTGGTGGGGGTGGAGCTTATGCTAGAGTTCAGTCTGTATAGCCCATCCACTTTCCTCTGTGAGCTGTCAATCAGCTGAGCTTTGACCTCTGACCTGGCTGGGATCAGTGGCAGGTAGAGGTCACATGATGGCATGACGGGGGAAAGGGGGGAGGAGGTAGGAGAGAGGGAGTAGGGGGAGGTATTACAACTCATCTCAGAGCTCTTCCCTTGCAAGCCCTCAACTATCTTGGCCCTCTCCCTCCCTCCATCTTTCCTTTCATCCTTCTTTCCATCCCTGCTCTCCCCATCTCCTCCACAGGAGCAGGTCCCGAGGGTTCCAGGGTTGACGGCCTGACTACAGTCTTCATTCTCTCCTACCTCTAAAGGTTCCCTCACAGACAACACACACACACAGGAGCCAGCCCACAGTGGAGACACACACACACCCTCTGATACACCCTCCTCACACACAGCCTCCTCAGAAACCTCCTCCGCCTCCCCTGACCCCTCACTTCCCATCCCCTCATCCTCCTCCTCCCTCCTCTCCTCCTTCATCTCTTTAATGGGTGGTAGTTTGACCCGGTCACCAGGTATGGCTGTAGGACAGGTGTGTAGAGTTTCTGAGGGCGTGTCAGCAAGGACAATCAGACAGGTTTTCTCACACAGGGTGCAGTTCTGCCCCCCTACCCCACCTCCTTCACTCCCACTGTGGTAGAGAGGGGCCAGAGTCTCCTGGAGAGAAACACAAACAGATAGGTTAGTCTGAGAGCCATTAAATGTTTTATTTAGTCTACTGTTTATGCATGTCATCAAAAAGTCTACCCTACCTGCTGTATCCGGGTCCTTTTCAGATTCTGGACACATAATCGCAAATTCACTGTAAAACATAAGAGGATGACAGTCATTCACTTCAGATACATTTTATGCCAAGGAATATTTCTATAAAAAAATGATTCCTTCAAGAATATTGTCCTCTGCAACAAATTCAACCTGGGCAGACATAACATAGCAAATGTAAATCTGTCTCCCTCCATTTAGTATCATATGTTACGTTTAGTATGGTATGTATTCATTTATGGATGTCCATCATCCATTTCGTATGATATGTTACGAATTCCAATTTGTTGTCGCTAACTTTAGCTAGGGGTTAAGATTAGGGTTAGGAATTAGGTTAAAGGGTTAAGGTTAGGATTAGGAATTAGGTTAAAGTGTTAAGGTTAGGATTAGGAATTAGGTTAAAGGGTTAAGGTTAGGGTTAGGAATTAGGTTAAAGGGTTAAGGTTAGGGTTAGGAATTAGGTTAAAGGGTTAAGGTTAGGGTTAGGAATTAGGTTAAAGGGTTAAGGTTAGGATTAGGAATTAGGTTAAAGGGTTAAGGTTAGGATTAGGAATTAGGTTAAAGGGTTAAGGTTAGGATTAGGAATTAGGTTAAAGGGTTAAGGTTAGGATTAGGAATTAGGTTAAAGGGTTAAGGTTAGGATTAGGAATTAGGTTAAAGGGTTAAGGTTAGGATTAGGAATTAGGTTAAAGGGTTAAGGTTAGGATTAGGAATTAGGTTAAAGGGTTAAGGTTAGGGTTAGGAATTAGGTTAAAGGGTTAAGGTTAGGATTAGGAATTAGGTTAAAGGGTTAAGGTTAGGGTTAGGAATTAGGTTAAAGGGTTAAGGTTAGGATTAGGAATTAGGTTAAAGGGTTAAGGTTAGGATTAGGAATTAGGTTAAAGGGTTAAGGTTAGGGTTAGGAATTAGGTTAAAGGGTTAAGGTTAGGATTAGGAATTAGGTTAAAGGGTTAAGGTTAGGATTAGGAATTAGGTTAAAGGGTTAAGGTTAGGGTTAGGAATTAGGTTAAAGGGTTAAGGTTAGGGTTAGGAATTAGGTTAAAGGGTTAAGGTTAGGATTAGGAATTAGGTTAAAGGGTTAAGGTTAGGATTAGGAATTAGGTTAAAGGGTTAAGGTTAGGATTAGGAATTAGGTTAAAGGGTTAAGGTTAGGAATTAGGTTAAAGGGTTAAGGTTAGGAATTAGGTTAAAGGGTTAAGGTTAGGATTAGGAATTAGGTTAGGTTAAAGGGTTAAGGTTAGCTAACATGCTAAGTAGTTGCTAATTAGCTCAAATGCTAAAGTTGTCCGTGATGAGATTCAAACACAAAACCTTCGGGTTGCTAGATGTTCACAGTATACGCCCACCTATCCACCCCGACCGTGGGTGTTCAGGATTTACGTTTACTATGTTACCTCTAGTCTATGAGACACGGCGGACAAATGTAATCTCTCACTCGGGTACCTGAGAGTAGTTTGAGTTTGTCCTTGTAGCAGAAGAGCAGGAGGATGAGGAGACAGAGGACAGTGATGACTGACAGAATACACACTAGGACCCAGGAGGAGGTAGAGGAACCAGAGAGATGGGGTCCACAGACAGCATCAGTCTGGTCGCTCCCGGTCTTTTTGTCACTCTTCCCCAGGCCTTTACAACTGGAAGGAGAAAACACCCAAGGACACATGGTCATTATTTCTGTTTTATAGCAATTCAGGCATTCTCTCTCTTCTTTCTTTCCCTCTCTCGCTCTGCTCTTTTTCTCTCCTTCCCTCTGTTCTCTTGGTTGACCACAGAGTCAGGCAGTGCTAGAAGCTGCTCTGTGTTCCAGTGGAAGTGGTTCAGCATTAGTCAGAACAGCGCTGTGGTGGAGCTTCGAGCGCCTGTAGAACCCTGTTCCTGCCTCACTGAATGGGACACACTGGACTGAAGAGGAGCGCCCAGGGGAAAAGACATTGTATGAAGGGACACGGTATAGGTGTGTGTTAACTCACTTGGTCCACTGTCTGCATGGTTCTATAGAGGTGTTGGGAGAGAAATATCCTCTCTTGCACGCAACACAAGTTCTCCTGCCCGCCTCTGAGTTTAAAACACACATGACAGAGAAGAGTGAAAAACTGGACTGCTAACAACAGTGGCAACACAGAAGTATGTGTGTGTGTGTGTGTGTGTGTGTGTGTATGCATGTTCATGTCTGCGTGTGTATGTCTCTCTCACCAGTGTCAGTCTCCAGTCCATATCCTGGTCCACAGGTAGGAATCTTCTCACAGAACTCACAGTTGATAGGAGAACACTCTAGACCAGGTTGACATTGACAGGGTACCGCAGCCTGGGGGTTACTGGGCCTCTCACGATTAAAACCTTTACCTGAGGTTTCCCAAACAGGTCAGGGGTTAGGGGTTAACCAAAGCAAACACCACAGACATCAGCATCTCTAAAAGCCTTTGCTAAAATGTATAGAAAACAAAGCTTCAACAGTAGACTTAAAGTCATCCTTCCAACTAGACTAGACTCCAGTCACCTACTGACCTGTGTCACAGAACTTCTGTGGCAGACACTTGGTCTCGTTGGTCCAGTCAGGCTGGTACTCATCACGACCACACTGACGACACTTGGTGTCAGAGTACCCAGAACACTCTGCAAACACATAGGACCCTGGGGAGTGGGGAGAGGGGGTTAGACTGGCCACAGGTTAATACAGCAACGCTGCAGTGATCTGCTGAGGTAAGAGAAAGCGGAAGAGGAAGAGGCTAAAATAGATACATTTCCGTTACGCTTAGAGATGGACAGTTATTTTTGGATTAGGGCATGTGTAGGGTGTGTGCACATGTGTATGTATTGCAGCAAGTCACTTCCTCTTTCACATCCTTCCTCATTTATTTTCAGGAAAAATGAAACATGGCAGTTTCTTTCTTCCATGCATATGACGGCTCTCTGCTAAAGCCCAGACAACTGGTTCTGTAGAGTGGTCATATTGGGTGTTAATGGCCATTCATGTATTTCTCTGGTTAAGTTTACCTGGTTCACACCTCCTGCAGCATCTCTTGTCTTTGAGGTACTGCTGCTGGGTACAGGTGGGTCTGGAGAGGGCTCTCTGGAAGACAAAACACAAGCCACTATGGCCAATCTGGTTGTGTCAAGGCCTAAAACAATTATTGGCAGGTGACAGTAAATTTAAACAAAATGTCATTAATTTGTTTATTCACCGTACAAAAAGAAAACGCATGGGGAAAAATCTGGTTAAAAAGGGTGGTTCATGTCTGGACATGTGAAAAATGACACGTGTGAACGTCTGTCACGTGAAATGTGAGGTGAAAATGGGATATTCCCCTCACATATAAAAAGTGGACTTCAAGACATGTGAACAACTGACTTCACGTGTCTCTTTTCTTATGTGAACAACTGACTTCACGTGTCTCTTTTCTTATGTGAACATTTCTGCTGAACGTGTGAAAACAGCTACTTCACCTGTGAACATGCTCATTTATCATGTGTGTTGTTTGTAAGGGTCATTCATGAATTTGTAGACATGAGATATAAGTCTATCAATAAGACTAAACAGTGGTTGTTGGAGGAAAAGAGAAGAGGATTGCCCAAGACAGAAAGAAACAGAAAACCCCCAACCCCTCAAGGCATTCCACTGCAAACATTCTCACTGTCAACAGAATGCATTTTGGAATACAACATTACTGGAATAAAACTTTGTTCTAATGATTTGATTCCAAACTGTTCTAACGACCAAGCCCTTTTAAACAAGACCATAAAATACAAATAGTGCCCACTTCAGCAGAGCATACTGGCATTGTAGTAGTCACCAAGGGGATACTTGGCTGTGGAGGGAAGGTGGTCGCCTCAGTGGCTCGTTGAAGCTTGGTGTACAGATGTAGGATCTTAATTTGATCACCCTGTTGCAGGATAACTTTCCAGTTCAATTTGAAACTTGTAGTGTACAGTGCATTCGGGAATGTATTCAGACCCCTTCTATTTTGTTACATTACAACCTTATTCTAAAATGGATTAAATAAACAAATGTCCTCAATCTACACACAATACCCAATAATGACAAATATGTTTTTTTTGGCCAATTTAAAAAAATAAACAGAAACAGTTTATTTACATTTACAAGTATTCAGACCCTTTGCTACGAGACTCAAAATTGAGCTCAGGTGCATCCTGTTTTCACTGATGTGTTTCCACAACTTGATTGGAGTCCACCTGTGGTAAATTAAATTGATTGGACATGATTTGGAAAGGCACACACCTGTCTATACAAGGTCCCACAGTTGACAGTGCATGTCAGAGCAAAAACCAAGCCATGAGGTCGAAGGAATTTTCTGTAGAGCTTCAAAACAGGATTGTGCTGAGGCACAGATCTGGGGAAGGGTACCAAAACATTTCTGCAGCATTGAAGGTCCCCAAAAACACAGTGGCCTCCAACATTCTTAAATGGAAGAAGTTTGGAACCACCAAGACTCTTCCTAGAGCTGGCTGCCCGGCCAAACTGAACAATCGAGGGAAAAGGGCCTTGGTCAGGGGAGGTGACCTATAACTCGATGGTCACTCTGACAGAGTTCCTCTGTGGAGATGGGAGAATCTTCCAAAAGGCCAAACATCTCTGCAGCACTACACCAATCAGGGCTTTATGGTAGAGTGGCTAGACGGAAGCCACTCCTTAGTAAAAGGCACATGACAGCCGGCTTGTAGTTTGCCAAAAGGCACCTAAAGGACTCTGACCATGAGAAACAAGATTCTCTGTTCTGATGAAACCAAGATTGAACTCTTTGCTTCAAGTCCGGAGGAAACCTGGCAACATCCCTATGGTGAAGCATGGTGGTGGCAGCATCATGCTGTGGGGATGTTTTTCAGTGGCAAGGACTGGGAAAGTAGTCAGGATCGAGGGAAAGATGAATATAGCAAAGTACAAAGAGACCCTTGATGAAAACCTGCTCCAGAGCGCACAGGACCTCAGACTGTGGTGAAGGTTCACCTTCCAACAAGACAAAGCCCCTAAGCACACAGCCAAGACAACGCAAGAGTGGCTTCTGAATGTCCTTGAGTGGCCCAGCCAGAGCTCAGACTTGAACTCAATCAAACATCTTTGAAGAGTGAAGAGACCTGAAAATAGCTGTGCAGCGACGCTCCCCATCCAACCTGACAGAGCTTGAGAGGATCTGCAGAGAAGAATGGGAGAAACCCCCCAAATACAGGTGTGTCAAGCTTGTAGCGTCATACCCAAGAAGACTCAAGAATGTAATCGCAAGATTAATATCCTACATCTGTGTAATAGACACTTAAAACACGAGTTTCTCTCTACTGTGAACACTGATCGTGCTGTGGTCTACCCACCCACTGCTGTTGGCAGGGGTTCAATGGTAAGCTAATACAATACCCCTCACCACAAACACACATATGCATGTACCTCCCCAGCCAGTGTTCTGAATTACAGAATAATACTGTTATGAGAGAAAATATGCTGAACCAAAAGTTTCTTTGTGAAGGAATAGAACTAACAAAAACACCTAATTCTCCATTTATATAAACCTTCAAACACCACAAGCACAGAGTGCTTCTCCCTAGTATTACTAACCCCATCCTAAAGAATCTTACAGTAGCTCTACTTCACTGTCACATGGCACAACTCTTGCCTCTCTCCATCTCTCCCTCTGCTGTCTGTGCCCCCATGCCAGCTCTATCCCCCAATCACAGACTACAGAAACTCATCTAAAGATTCTCATTCAGGTTTTTCTTGTTACCCACCAAGTAAACAAAAACAAAGTCTGTAGCCACGTCTTAAGCTGCAACCCAGAACAAACAAGCTTTCTGCGACCAACCCTTTGAAAACCTCCACTGATACGGTTTTAGTCTGTGTGTCTGTGGTCCCAGAGATCCCAACCAGTTCAATTACTTCCACAGTGTCTCACATCAGTCATTGTTTTGCTTTTAATGATGAATGCCACTCATAGTTGTGACCACAGTCATAAGGAGCAACATGTGTTAGAGGAGACAAGCTGACTGAGATCAGAGCAATGCTGCCATGCATCAACTTACAGCTGTTGGAGAAGGACACATTTCCCATACATCGAAGAAGAAGGTGGGTGAGTAATGGAGCAGTAGTTCCGATGGCTCAGCATGGTGCTGGAAACACTATAGTTGTGGGTTTGATTCCTGGATGGGCCATATATAGATCGGTCCTCTGGACCCCAAGGGCTGCATGTTTTGGTTTTTGTCCTAGCACTACACAGCTGATTCAGATCAGCTAATCATCAACCTTCGATCATTTGAAACAGCTGTGTAGTGTTAGCAAAAACCAAAACGTGCATGCCTTGGGGTCCCGAGAACCCAGTTTTGTAAACGCTGCCTTACCGTATAACTGTCATGGATCAATGTTTCAGAGATGAGGGAAGGATATGCAGGAAGGAGGTGAGGGAAGAAGGCATGTTGAGACTATTGACACCCAACCGTGACAGACAGTATTGCTCAGTGACAGATTTGGGCGAAAGGGGGCAGGAAAACAAAAGAATGCTGGGAATCGTATTTCAGTTTCCTCTGCCTCCGAACATCAGGCCATAATTGAGACGTTGCTGCAATATGTTTTAATTCATTAAATATATAAGAGCATGGCTGGATCCACCCTAATGATTACAGGCTAAACTAGAGAAAGGCCAGGATGTTACATAGGCACCTCTAACCTCCATCCATTCTTATTTTATCTGAAGTGCAACCACAGTCAGTTCTGTTACAAGCAAACATTGGTTCCCAACCTGTTTGTGTGTGTGTGCTGTGAACCATCACAAGCTTTAAAAGAAGAGATAGAGATATACAACGTAGAACAACAAATAATGCATGCAGAGCAGAATTAGGCCGATACCCACTAATGATCGAAATCCACAAAACAGCCGTTAAATTCTACAACCACCTAAAAGGTAGCGATTCCCAAATATTCCATAAAGCCATCACCTACAGAGAGATGAACCTGCAGAAGAGTCCCCTAAGCAAGCTGGTCCTGCGGGCTCGGTTCACAAACACACCCCACAGAGCCCCAGGACCGCAACACAATTAGACCCAACCAAATCATGAGAAAACAAAAAGATAATTACTTGACAGATTGGAAAGAATTAACAAAAAAACAGAGCAAACTAGAATGATATTTGGCCCTAAACAGAGTACACAGTGGCAGAAAACCTGACCACTGTGACTGACCCAAGCTCTAGTGACACCCCATCCCGGATCCGGGAGCGTAATCATCGACTGACACTAATTAGCATAACGCAATGGACATAAATATTACTAGAAAATATTCCTATTCATGAAAATCACAAGTGAAATATATTGAGACAGCTTAGCCTTTTGTTAATCACCCTGTCATCTCAGATCTTCAAAATATGCTTTACAGCCAAAGGAAGACAAGCATTTGTGTAAGTTTATCGATAGCCTAGCATAGCATTATGTCCAGCTAGCAGCAGGTAACTTGGTCACGAAAATCAGAAAAGCAATCAAATTAAATAGTTTACCTTTGATGAGCTTCGGATGTTTTCACTCACGAGACTCCCAGTTAGATAGCCAATGTTCCTTTTTTCCAAAAATATTATTTTTATAGGCGAATTAGCTCCATTTGTTCTTCACATTTGGCTGAGAAATCGACCGGAAATTTCGGTCACGACAACGCCGAAAAATATTCCAAATTAGCTCCATAATATCGACAGAAACATAGCAAACGTTGTTTATAATCAATCCTCAAGGTGTTTTTCAAATATCTATTCGATAATAGATCCACCGGGACAATTGGTTTTTCAGTAGGACCGATTGGAAAAATGGCTACCTATGTATTTTACGCGAGAATCACTCTGAGAGCCATCAGGTTACCACTTACACAATGTAGCCGCTTACGGGTATTCTTCAACATAAAGGCGTAAAACTACGTCACAATGCTGTAGACACCTTGGGGAATACGTAGAAAAAGTAATCTGGTTGATAGCCCATTCACTGCTCAATAGGGACGCATTGGAACGCAGAGCTTTCAAAATATGAGGCACTTCTGGATTGGATTCTGTTATACTCACAGACAATATTTTTACAGTTTTGGAAACTTTATAGAGTGTTTTCTATCCTAAGCTGTCAATTATATGCATATTCTAGCATCTTGTCCTGACAAAATATCCCGTCTACTTTGGGAACGTTATTTTTGCAAAAATGAAAATACTGCCCCCTAGGCACAAGAGGTTATTAAGGAAAGCTTTGACTATGTACAGACTCAGTGAGCCTTGCTATTGAGAAAGGCCGCCGTAGGCAGACATGGCTCTCAAGAGAAGACAGGCTTATGTGCACACTGCCCACAAAATGAGGTGGAAACTGAACTGCACTTCCTAACCTCCTCCCTAATGTACGACCATATTAGGGACACATTATTTCATCAGAACACACAGATCCAAAGAATTCGAAAACAAACCCAATTTTGATAAACTCCCATATCTACTGGGTGAAATACCAGTGTGCCATCACCACAGCAAGATTTGTGACATGTTGCCACAAGAAAAGGTCAACCAGTGAAGAACAAACGCCATTGTAAATACAACCCATATTTGTTTATTTATTTTCCCTTTTGTACTTTAACCATTTGCTCATCGTTACAACACTGTATATATACATAATATGACATTTGTAATGTCTTTATTCTTTTGGAACTTCTGTGAGTGTAATGTTTCCTGTTCATTTTTATTGTTAATTTCACATTTGTATATTATCTACTTCACTTTCTTTGGCAATGTTAACATATGTTTCCCATGCCAAAAGCCCCTTGAATTGAAATAGAGAGAGAGAAAGGAAGAGAGTGCGCGATAGAGAGACCTGGCTCTCAAGAGAAGACAGGCTAGGTGCACACTGCCCACAAAACGAGATAAAAACTGAGCTGCACTTCCTAACCTCCTGCCAAATGTATGACCATATTAGAGGCACATATTTCCCTCAGGTTACATAGACCCACAAAGAATTTGAACACAAATCCAATTTTGATACATTTGCATATCCATTAGATGAAATACCACACAGTGTGCCATTACAGCAGCAAGATGTGTGACCTGTTGCCAGAAGAAATGGGCAACCAAATATTTATGTTTATTTTTTCCCCCTTTTGTCACGTTCTGACCTCGATTTCCTTTGTTTTGTATTTATTTAGTATGGTCAGGGCGTGAGTTGGGTGGGCAGTCTATGTTTGTTTTTCTATGTTTTGGGGCAGTTCTATGTTTTCGGCCTAGTATGGTTCTCAATCAGAGGCAGGTGTCATTAGTTGTCTCTGATTGAGAATCATACTTAGGTAGCCTGGGTTTCACTGTGTGTTTGTGGGTGATTGTTCCTGTCTTTGTGTAGTGTTCACCAGATAGGCTGTATTAGGTTTCACGTTCCGTTTGTTTTCGTATTAATTTAGTTATTTCATGTATCGTCATTCATTAAAGAACATGAGTAACCACCACGCTGCATTTCGGTCCTCTCTTTCAACAAACGAAGAACGCCGTTACAGAATCACCCACCACACTCGGACCGAGCAGCGTGTTAACAGGCAGCAGCGAAAGGAGGACGTTATGGACAGCAATGGCATGGAGTATACTACTTGGGAGGAGATCGACAGGTGGGCGGCCGACCCAGGGAGAGTGCCGGAGCCCGCCTGGGATTCGATGGAGCAGTGCGCGGAAGGTTATCAGAGAATGGAGTTGGCGAAGCAGGCACGGCGGCGCGGAAGGAAGCCCGAGAGGCAGCCCCAGAAATTTCTTGGGGGGGGGCTAACAGGGAGTATGGCTACGCCAGGTAGGAGACCTGGGCAGACTCCCTGTGCTTACCGGGGGGCTAGAGAGACCGGACAGGCACCGTGTTATGCAGTGGTGCGCACGGTGTCTCCAGTGCGGGTGCATAGCCCGGTGCGGTATATTCCAGCTCCGCGTGTCGGCCGGGCTAGATTGAGCGTCGAGCCTAATGCCATGAATCCGGCTCTACGCAGCTGGTCCCCAGTGCGTCTCCTTGGGCCGGCTTACATGGCACCAGCCTTGCGCTCGGTGTCTCCGGTTCGCCTGCATAGCCCAGTGCGGGCTATTCCACCACGCCGCACTGGCAGGGCGACCGTGAGCATTCAACCAGGTAAGGTTGGGCAGGCTCGGTGCTCAAGAGCTCCAGTGCGCCTGCACGGTCCGGTCTATCCGTCACCACCTCCACGCACCAGCCCTCCGGTGGCAGCTCCCCGTACCAGGCTGTCTCTCCGGCCCATCCTTGCAGGGGCTCTCTCCTCTCCAGCGCTGCCGGAGTCTCCCGCCTCTCCGGCGCTACCAGAGCCTTCCTCCTCTCCAGTGCTGCCGGAGTCTCCCGCCTCTCCGGCGCTACCAGAGCCTTCCTCCTCTCCAGCGCTGCCGGAGTCTCCCGCCTGTTCGGCGCTAGGAGAGCTACTCAGCCCAGCGTTGCCGGAGCTTCCCGTCTGCCCAGCGCCGCCAGCGCCGCCCGTCTGCCCAACGCCGCCAGCGCCGCCCGTCTGCCCAGCGCCGCCAGTGCCGCCCGTCTGCCCAGCGCCGCCAGTGCCGCCCGTCTGCCCAGCGCCGCCAGTGCCGCCCGTCTGCCCAGCGCCGCCAGTGCCGCCCGTCTGCCCAGCGCCGCCAGTGCCGCCCGTCTGCCAGGAGCCGCCAATGCCGCCCGTCAGCCAGGGGCCGCCAGTGCCGCCCGTCAGCCAGGGGCCGCCAGTGCCGCCCGTCAGCCAGGGGCCGCCAGTGCCGCCCGTCAGCCAGGGGCCGCCAGTGCCGCCCGTCAGCCAGGGGCCGCCAGTGCCGCCCGTCAGCCAGGGGCCGCCAGTGCCGCCCGTCAGCCAGGGGCCGCCAGTGCCGCCCGTCAGCCAGGGGCCGCCAGTGCGGCCAGTCAGCCAGGGGCCGCCAGTGCCGCCAGTCAACCAGGGGCCGCCAGTGCCGCCAGTCAGCCAGGGGCCGCCAGTGCCGCCAGTCAGCCAGGGGCCGCTAGAGCCCCTCCGCCCGGAGCAGCTGCCCCTCCGTCCCGAGCAGCTGCCCCTCCGTCCCGAGCAGCTGCCCCTCCGTCCCGAGCAGCTGCCCCTCCGTCCCGAGCAGCTGCCCCTCCGTCCCGAGCAGCTGCCCCTCTGTCCCGAGCAGCTGCCCCTCTGTCCCGAGCAGCTGTCCCTCTGTCCCGAGCAGCTGTCCCTCTGTCCCGAGCAGCTGTCCCTCTGTCCCGAGAAGCTGCCCCTCTGTCCCAAGCAGCCCCTCTGTCCAGTGGGGTCATTGAGAGGGGTGGGCATGGTGAGTAAGCCACGGAGGCGGACAATAAGGCGGACTAAGACAATGGCGAAGTGGGGTCCGCGTCCCGCGCCAGAGCCGCCACCGCGGACAGACGCCCACCCAGACCCTCCCCTATAGGTCAAGGTTTTGCGGCCGGAGTCCGCACCTTTGGGGGGGGGGGTACTGTCACGTTCTGACCTCGATTTCCTTTGTTTTGTATTTATTTAGTATGGTCAGGGCGTGAGTTGGGTGGGCAGTCTATGTTTGTTTTTCTATGTTTTGGGGCAGTTCTATGTTTTCGGCCTAGTATGGTTCTCAATCAGAGGCAGGTGTCATTAGTTGTCTCTGATTGAGAATCATACTTAGGTAGCCTGGGTTTCACTGTGTGTTTGTGGGTGATTGTTCCTGTCTTTGTGTAGTGTTCACCAGATAGGCTGTATTAGGTTTCACGTTCCGTTTGTTTTCGTATTAATTTAGTTATTTCATGTATCGTCATTCATTAAAGAACATGAGTAACCACCACGCTGCATTTCGGTCCTCTCTTTCAACAAACGAAGAACGCCGTTACACCTTTGTAGTTTAACTATTTGCACTTCGTTACAACATTGTACATAGCCGTAATATGACTTTTGAAATGTCTCTACTGCTTTGAAACTTTTGTGAGTTTAATGTTTACTGTTCATTTTTATTGTTTATTTAACTTTTGTTTATCATCTATTTCACTTGATTTGGCAATGTAAACATGTTTCCCATGCCATTAAAGCTATTTGAATTTAAATGAATTCAGAGTGAGAGGAAGAGAGAGAGAGAGAGAGAGAGAGAGAGGGGGGGGAGCGAGGGATAGAAAGAGAGAGATGAGTGGCTGACTGAGTGTGAATGAGTGAGTGAGATAGAAGACTAGAGAAAGAGTGTGTGACAGTTCTCACAACCAGTAGCACCTGTAAAATACTATCTTTCTTTGTTTGTGTATGGGGGGGGGGGGGCTGCAATCCCTGATCCCATCATCTTCTCTGACATGAGATACATTCCAGTCTTTCTCAGATTTGCATAACCGCCACCCCAAACTCTGACACCAGGCCAAGAACAACCTCTCCCACATTAATGATTTAACACCTGGGTATTTGTAGACTACAGATTAAAATCTAGGTACTCTGTGAATTATTGCATGATAATCTCATGTCCATTCATGTTACTACCAAGGGATATAAATGATATGTAATGACTTATAAACAGTTTACTTATGGTTAACATATGTAACAATGGTTTATAGCCCTTTATAAACAGATCTCCATCTAAAGTACTGTCTGCCGCCGGATGTGGGCTGTAGTCGACTGTATGTCTGTCTCTCTGTCATCGAAGCACCACCACAACGCTTTATATTTTACCACGAACTCCGCAGCAGAAGCGAACTCCTTCGTCCTCTGCTCTTTAGCACGCGCGAGGTTCCAATAAATCACGTTTTGCGGGGGAAGCTGTGAAGCACCAGGGAAACTGTGAAGCATGCTGTACCCTATTGCGTGATTGTGTTTATGAGTCTGTTATTAAAGAATGTGAAACAATGTGTATGTTTAATGCTTTTCATTAAATCATGTACGGCTATACTTATTGTTTTTAAATGATTAAAGGAATGGAAACATTGTGATTTTAGTGTGCGGAACGGCTTGCAGGGGAACTCAGTTAAACGTGTCATGAGGCTGATGGCTAAAAAACAGTCTGTACTATATCTAGATTCTACAATATATTTTAACTTTAAAGAATGTATTTTCTCCCCAAATAGAAGCTATATTTATCACGGTCCACAACTTGGTTGGTTTCTTCGTCTGTCACTCTCTCAGGTTAAGACTTGTCCTACAGGAGTGAGAATGAGGCAACACCTGGGCTCGTCCAGTTAGTACAGTTAGTATAGTTGTAGACACTTAGCGTTTAGATACTGTAGACACTTAGCGTTTAGATACTGCAGACACTTAGCGTTTAGATACTGTAGACACTTAGCGTTAAGATACTGTAGACACTTAGCGTTTGCCTGCACATTAGACAAAACATAAATGACTTAATGAATACTAGTGTTTGGTATTGCATAAAAGACTGACAATTGTCTCGCATAAGAAGAGAGTCATTACAATAGAAAATATGACTAGAAATGTATGTTTTGATAACAACGAGCATTGCCAGTAAAAATATGGGCATGTGCAACTCAGTGAAAATCGTATATAGTTGAGGACAAATAGACTGAAATTACATTTTTTTTAAACGTTTGGTGCACAAGAAAGTCACAGGAAAGTCACATCAAAGTCAAAACATGTAATGGAGTAAATGATTCACGCACTCCATTGTAAAGTGCAAGGTAGCCCAATACTGGAATAAATGAGCCTAAAGTTGAGCCTACTAAATGAGCCTACTCTTTATTTTCCAAGAAACTTACCTGTTTTGTTTAGAGGCGAATTGCCTCTGGCAGTTAAAACAGCCAAATTCTCCATCTAAACTTGAATCGATTCTCAATTGTAGTAAGGTTCTAGAAACATAAAGCCCTTTACTTTCATATCAGATCAAAATAATTTCACAAATGCAAAATACACACTTACTGCCCACTGTTTTAACACAGTTTTAGCCAACAGTATTTTTCAGTGACAACACTTTTTGTGGCATGTCCGACTTCCTCACAGGTATTTGGAAACGCAGATAGTCCTAGCTAATTAGTACAGGTAGTCCACTCTGTCTTCCCTCTTTTTTTCAGTAAACAAGCGCTGTACATGGGAATATGGTCATGTGGGAACCTTAACCATATACAGGTGTGTAGTAATTTAAGCTTTTTTGAATTATTATTATTTCTGGCTGATATGAAAGATATGTTCCTTACGTTTCCAAAACCGTACCGCAAGCAATGCGTGTTAACGTTTAGATCAAGTGTCGGGGCTTTTAAAAAACTTAACTGGCCAGAAGATACCTTAATCAATTAGGTGCTAAATGTAGTTTGTGTATATGAATGGGGTAAGTGCAAAGGTACCAATGTACATGAAAGCAACCGTAGGTCCTGCATTTCTCAATGGAATATCTGACATGCAACATATTGCTCAGACAGTTGCAACACCAACCCGTAGGATGGGGAGAAAGACGGAAGAGAACACGTCCTAAATCCCCTAGACAAACCCACATGATCCTGATTTACAGTAACAAGACACACGCCCCCACAACACATTGGACCCGAAACGTGAACGTCCGGTAAAAACAACCTTAAGGCCAGCAAGAATGCATCCAGCTATCCTTTACAGTTTACAGGGAACGGTAGAGGGCCGGGGTGCTTGGTCACGACCCAAACATAAATGTTTCCACTTGATGCTCAAGCATGTCTGTTTTCTACCAACTCTTCCAGAGCAATAACAATGGCTAGATGAAGACCTACTCTAGATATAGAGAAAACTCTATACACCCATTAAATAAAACTATTATCTATATAAAGCACTTTTTTATGTATGCAATGAGTTTTTTGAGTAGCCTATGACTTACCTGTGCGCACAGATTGAGAACCAGATGGGTGACCCAGCCTTGAAATATCCAACTGGTAGGGAAGTGAACTCTCATCTCTCCTCCTTAGAGACACAAATCAGAGAAGACAAGAAATCCAATTGTCTTGTGCAGATTTAGGATGGTCGATAGCAAAGGAACCGGTACGGTTTTGTCGGTAATTATAGGGATTTTGGGGGATACAGTGTGCAGCCTCCAGACCAGTCTGGCATTCTCGCTTCGCATGCCCGGTAATGCACGCTCTGCTCTCCTCTAGTGACACCCACGCGCTCTAGAGTGAGCAGCCTCCGGTGAAAACACAGTAAATTTACTAGCACTACCGGAGAGAGAGTTGGGGAAGATCCCGCCCCTCTGACATTCTCCTCCAATGGGTTTTGAGGAGACGAGGAAAGAGGACGCGAGGAGCATGCAATTGAGATTCTCCCATAGTCTAAACTGCTCCCTCGCCATTGAATAAAATAATCCGTGTATGTTGATTGCCTCAGACATACTGTAAATGTTCAATGGTTTGAGTCTCACACCTAAAGTAGACCCTAATGTTGTTTCACAATGTAAATGAACCCATATAATCAATTTAAATAAACATAATTGTATAAATCTGGTCTGTCTCTTCCTCTCCCCTGTATTAAATTAACATGGCATTTTGTGAGGAAGGTTGTAATGTAATGTATTCATTGCCATGACTGTGAGACTGGCCAATAGCTTCTACCCCCAGACCATCAGGCTGCTGAATAGCCACCACTAGGCAGCTAGCTACCTGCTCACCTTGTCTCCCTCCTGCACCCCGGACTTCCTCTGATATGTCACAAAATGGGTGAGTGATATTTGGGGATCCTCTGTAACAGCCTCATCTATCCTCTCTAACCCCCCCTGCCTACCTTTCTTCCCTCTCTCCCTCTAAGCGGTCAGGTGTAATTTAATATTTGCATAACCGTCACTTTATTTTAGAAGGAAGGCTTTCTTCACCTTTACTCAGCTCTGCGTCACTCTCTCCTCTCCCTCGCCAGGGACAAGCAGAACCTCACATGCAAATTCAGAGGCTTTCCGCTTTTGTTTTTGTTAAGTTTTTTTCTTTTACTAGGTGAGAGAGAGTGGGGGAATATTTCCTGGAGGCGTTCTCTGGAACTTGGTAGAACTTAATGTTCTAATTCCAGGAACACAGAACAGACAGTGAGGTTTGGAGTTGTAACTCAGTCATTGCAGGTTTCTGTGACACAATGGAACCTACTGGAGCTAAGTCTAGAGCTCTGCTCACCACGTCAGCTCTGACAGAGACCACAAACTTGGCTTCTGATAATGATGATGCAAAGATGCAGGGATGTGTTGCATCGGTGACGTCATATTTGAAATTGTACGGTACATCCAAACACACATTGAATAAACAGATATACAACTACATTGAACAGAAATGTATACGCAACATGTAAAGTGTGGGTCACATATTTCATGAGCTGAAATAAAAGATCCCCAAAAATGTTACATAAAATGTTACAAAAGCTTATTTCTCAGTAGCTTATTTCTCTCAAATTATTTTCACAAATTTGTTTACATCCCTGTTAGTGAGAATTTCTCCTTTGCCAAGATAATCCATCCACCTGACAGGTGTGGCATATCAAGAAGCTGAATAAACAGCATGATCATTACAAAGGTGAACCTCGTGCTGAGGACAATAAAAGGCCACTGTAAAATGTGCAGTTTTGTCACAACACAATGCCTCAGATATCTCAAGTTTTGAGGGAGCATGCAATTGGCATGCTGACTGCAGGAATGTCCACCAGAGCTGTTGCCAGAGAATAAACCGCCTCCAATGTTGTTTTAGAGAATTTGGCATTACGTCCAAGTGTCCTCACAACCGCTAGACAACGACGTCACGCTTCCAAACAAACTAAACACCTTCTTTGCCCGCTTTGAGGATAATACAGTGCAACCTTCGCGGCTCGCTAACAAAGACTGCGCCCCCCCCCCTCTCCTTCTCTGTGGCTGACATGAGTAAAACATTTAAACGTGTTAACCCCCGGAAGGCTGTTGGCCCAGACGGCATCCCTAGCTGCGTCCTCAGAGCATGCGCAGACAAGTTGGCTGGTGTGTTTACAGACATATTCAATCACTCCCTATCCCAGTCTGTTGTCCCCACATGCTTCAAGATGGCTACCATTGTTTCTGTACCCAAGAAGGCAAATATAACAACCACCCCGTAGCACTCACTTCTGTCGTCATGAATTGCTTTGAGAGGCTAGTCAAGGATCATATCACCGCCACCTTACCGGCCACCCTAGACCCACTTCAGTTTGCGTACCGCCCCAACAGGTCCACAGATGACGCAATCACCATCACACTGCCCTATCCCATCTGGACAAAAAAATAATACCTATGTAAGAATGCTGTTCATGGACTACAGCTCAGCATTCAACACCATACTACCCTCCAAACTCACCATCAAGCTGATGGACCTGGGTCTCAACCCCGCCCTGTGCAACTGGGTCTTGGACTTCGCTGACCCTCAACACTGGGGCCCCACAAGGGTGTGTACTCAGCCCTCTCCTGTACTCCCTGTTCACCCATGACTGCGTGGCCATGCACGCTTCCAACTCAATCTTCAGTAGTGGGTTTGATCATCAACAATGACGAGACAGCCTACAGAGAGGAGGTGAGGGCACTCGGAGTGTGGTGTCAGGAAAACAACCTCTCACTCAACGTCAACAAAACAAAGGAAATTATTGTGGACTTCAGGAAACAGCAGAGGGAGCATCCCCCCTATCCACATCCTCAGGAGGCTGAAGAAATTTGGCTTGTCACCCAAAACCCTGACAAACTTTTACAGATGCACAATCAAGAGCATCCTGTAGGACTGTAATCACAGCCTGGTACGGCAACTGTGCTGCCCCCAACCGCAAAGCTCTCCAGAGGCTGGTGCGGTCTGCACAACGCATCACCGGGGGAAAACTACCTGCTCTTAATGAAACCTACAGCACCCGATGTCACAGGAAGGCCAAAAAGATCATTAAGGATAACAACCACCAAAGCCACTGCCTGTTCACTCCGCTATCATCCAGAAGGCGAGGTCCGTACAGGTGCATCAAAGCTGGGACCGAGAGATTGAAAAACAGCTTCTATCTCAAGGCCATCAGACTGCTAAACAGCAATCACTAACTCAGAGAGGCTGCTGCCTACATTGAGACCACTGGACACTTTAATAAATGGATCACTAGTCACTTTAAACAATACCACTTTAAATAATGGCACTTTAATAATGTTTACATATCTTACATTACTCATATCACATGTATATAGTGTATTTTATACAGTCTATTGCACCTTGCCTATGCCCCTCAGCCATCTCTTCCATATACTTATATGTACTGTACATATTCTCATTCGCCCTTTTAGATTTGTGTGTATTAGGTAGTTATTGGGGAATTGTTAGAATACTTTTTACTTGTTCGATATTAATGTACTGTCGGAACTAGAAGCACAAGCATTTCGCTACACTGCGATACATTTTTTACATTTGATTTGAGGACCTCCCTATCCGGCCTCTTCACCAGCAGGACTGTTTGAGACAAGTCCCCCGGACAGCTGATGAAACGGTGGGTTTGCTCAACCAAATAATTTCTGCACACTGTGAGAAACGGTCTCAGGGAATCTCATCTGCGTGCTTGTTGTCCTCACCAGGGTCTTGACCTGACTGCAGTTCGGCATCATAACCGACTTCAGTGGGAAAATGCTCACCTTCGATGGCTACTGGCACGATGGAGAAGTGTGTCCTTCACGGATAAATCCCGTTTTCAACTGTACCGGGCATATGGCAGGCGTCTTGTAGGCGAGCGGTTTGCTGATGTCAACATTGTGAACAGAGTGCCCCATGGTGGTGGTGGGGTTGTGGTATGGACAGGCATAATCTACAGACAACGATCACAATTGCATTCTATCGATGGCAATTTGAATGCACAGTGATACCGTGAGGAGATCCTGAGGCCCATTGTCGTGCCATTCATCCACTTCGATCACCTCATGTTTCAGCATGATAATGCACAGCCCCATGTCGCAAGGATCTGTAAACAATTGCTGGAAGCAATTGTATACTCACCAGACATGTCACCCATTGAGCATGTTTGGGATGCTCTGGATCGACGTGTACGACAGCGTGTTCCAGTTCCCGCCAATATCCAGCAACTTCGCACAGCCATTAAAGAGGAGTGGGACAACATTCCAGCCAACAGCCTGATAAACTCAGGTAAGGGTGCTCTCGAGTGGCTAGATGTTCTTTACCATTCAGCCATATGATTTGCCACCAATGCTCCTTATGGACACATTACTGCACTCTATACTATAGTATGTAAACTGGTCATCTCTGTATACCCGTCGCAAAACCCACTGGTTGATGCTTATTTATAAAACCCTCTTAGGCCTCACTCCCCCCTATCTGAGATACTTACTGCAGCCCTCATCCTCCACCCGTTGTTGTCACACCCTGATCAGTTTCACTAGTCCTCATTATTGTCTCCACCCCCTCCAGGTGTCGCTTATTTTCCCAAGTGTATTTATCCCTGTGTTTCCTGTCTCTCTGTGCCAGTTCATCTTGTATGTTTCCAAGTCAACCAGTGGTTTCCCGTTCTCCTGCTTTTTGCATTCTCCTTTTTCTAGTCCTCCTGGTTTTGACCCTTGCCTGTTTCTGGACTCTGTACCCGCCTGCCTGACCATTCTGCCTGCCTTGACCAGGAGCCTGTCTGCCACTCTGTACCTCCTGGACTCTGATCTGGTTTTGACCTTTTCGCCTGTCCATGCCCATTCTCTTGCCTACCCCTTTGGATTAATAAACATTGTAAGACTCCAACCATCTGCCTCCTGTGTCTGCATTTGGATCTCGCCTTGTGCCTTGATAGTTCTGCCAGTCACATTCTGTAAAAGGTCCCCAAAGCACACATATCCCTGTGGTGCTCATCTTTTCAGTTCACTGCAGCTAGCGACTGGAACGAGCTGCAACAAACACTCAAACTGGACAGTTTTATCTCAATTTCTTAATTCAAAGACTCATTCATGGACACTCTTACTGACAGTTATTGTTGCTTTGCGTGATGTGTTGTCTCTACCTTCTTGACAGTTGTGCTGTTGTCTGTGCCCAATAATATTTGTGCTGCTACCATGTGCTGCTGCCATGTTGTGTTGCTACCATGCTGTGTTGTTAGGTCTCTATATTTATATTTCATTTATTTGTATTTTTAATCCCAGCCCCCGTCCCAGCATGAGGCCTTTTGCCTTTTGGTAGACCGTCATTGTAAAAAATAATTTGTTCTTAACTGATTGGCCTAGTTAAATAAAGGTTAAATAAAAAATAAATAAACTCTATGCAAATGGTCATACCAGATACTGAGTGGTTTTAAAGTATCTGTTACCAACACATGCATATCTATATTCCCAGTTGTGAAATCCATATATTAATGAATTTATTTCAATTGACTGATTTCCTTATATGAACTGTAACTCAGTAAAATCTTTGAAATTGTTGCCTGTTGCATTTATTTTAGTTCAGTGTATGTTTGTATACGGATGATGGTTTGTTGCTCTTGTTTCTGTTAAGAGGTATTAGCCTACACTCGAATGTACGTTCTTACTCTCTAATGTGCCACTAAAGCTTCTCTCTTTCATTGATGAGAGCATTATAATGACAGAAAAACAATATGTATGTATAAAATGTATGTATTAAAACATAGTTTTTTCTCAGAGCCAATGGAAGTCTTTCACGCTGCTCCCCCCCCCCCCCCCCCCCAACCTCTCCTCAGCCATTCCCGTAAGCTCCCGCTGAGCAAGGCATATTTGTGGCGAGCCTCCCTGCAGTTAGCAGAGGGGAAATTAGGATCTGGAACTGACTAGCGTAGCAATAAAATGCCTCAATTTAAACTCCAAACATATCGCTAACAGTTCAACGCTTCAATTTAGCCTCTGACACCAAACATGGCCGAAGCCACAGAAACATCTGGCTGTGTGTGTGTAAGGATAAACATTGCCCAAAAGGCAAAAGCAAATAATTCATTGGTTATGCATGTTGCTACAGGCAACCCACTTATAAAGGGAGAGTAAAACATGGACAACCAGAAAAGGAGAAAAGGCCAGAGGAGGATTCCATTAATAAGCGCTCTAGTGGCCAGCCACACACTGAATGTGTGTGTGTGTGTTTCTGCCATAAAAGTGACCACAGCGCTGGACTCAGTTCAAAGGGTTCCTTCCGTATCCTGTTTGCAGTCGTGTCACTGGCACACACACACACACACACACACACGCACACACAGCAGAGTAGAGGCACCATGTTCCCGTGGTTGAAACTTGAAGACCATTTCTGCTGCTTGCTTTGGAAACAGACATGATTTTCTGAGTCACCACAGCACACACACACACACTCGCCCGAAGTCAGTCGTATGACTAAGAAGTCCCAATTGAGGCCCTTTCCAAACACACACACAGTAGTAAGTTAAGTAAAAACACAGGACCCCAAGAAAGTCAACATTCACCAAAGTTGGGCTTAAAAACCTCGTCTGACACACTGCAAACATAGCTTAACTCTCATTCAAATCACCCACATACTCTCTCTCTTTCTCAAACACACCTACCCTTAAACACACCACCCTACACCAGGTGCGTATCCTAACCCAGATCCCGCCCTTTACCCTAAACTGGGTTCGTCTCCAAACCCCAACTCTCTCTTCATTTCTACAATGGTAAAGTGACTTGGGGTTTTTGAAAAGCACAATTTAAGTAACACAATATGCAACAATTTCAAATTTCAAAGATTTTGCTGAGTTACAGTTCATTTCAGGTAATCAGTCAATTGAAATAAATGAATTGGGCTCTAATCTATGGATTTTACATGACTGGACAGGGGCGCAGCCATCGGTGGGCCCACCCATTTCAGGGGCCAGGTCCACCAACTGGGGAGACGGGCACTACCAATCAGAATGAGTTTTTCCCCACAAAAGGGCTTTACTACACCCCACACATCTGACGATCCCGCAGGTGAAGAAGCCAGATGTGGCGGTCCTGGGCTGGTTACACGCGGTCTGCGGTTGTGAGGCCGGTTGGACATACTGCCAAATTCTCTAAAACGGTGGAGGCGGCTTATGGTAATTAACAAATTCTCTGGCAACAGCTCTGGTGGACATTCCGGCAGTCATCCTGGCAATTGCACACTCCCTCAAAACTTGTGGCATTGTGTTGTATGACTGCGCATTTTAGAGCTGCCTTGTATTATCCCCAGCACAAGGTGCACCTGTGTAACGACTATGCTGTTTAATCAGCTTCTTGATATGCCACAACTGTCAGGTAGATGGAATATCTAGACAAAAGGATGAAATGCTCACTAACAGGGATGTTAACAAATTTGTGCACAAAATTTGAGAGAAATAAGCTTTTTGTGTGTATGGAACATTTCTGGGATCTTTAATTTCAGCTCATGAAACAAGGACCTACACTTTACATGTTGCATTTATATTTTTGTTCAGTGTATTATTATTATTATTATTATTATACGCTGAAAAATACCAACATGCTCCATGTTTCATTTCTACCCATGCAGTACAGTGTCCTAAAATATATACATTATTTGTCCACCTGGTGAGTAATCAGTAACAATGTTAAATATTAAAGTGAATATGCAAATTCTGTTCTTTGTGGAGGGGTGGGGACTGGGTGATGTATTGACAGAACAGGGTGTAGCGTCACACATGACTCCCTACAGTACTCTGTATACTGGAGCTAGGACTTGTAATGGCTCTTCTGAAAGAGTCTACGGGCCAGCAACTCTGTCTGTCCCATCTATTGAACTTTGGAATCCTGGACAGACAAAGGGACATAACACTCTTTGAAGTTAGAGTAGTAGCGGCTGTGTGTGTGTGTGTGTGTGTGTGGGGGGGGGGGGGGGGGGGGTGACAGATGAGGGGGGATTCTGTCTATTTACCAAGGGCTTAGTTTTACTACTCTGAACACCTGCTGAAACTTTGAGCTGTGTATTGTATGGCAATGGTGGATATTTTTACACACACACTCACAATAACCATCAGAGACAGGTGTACAGTGCATACTTAAAGTAATCAGACCACTTGACCTTTCCACAAGACTGTGTCGAGGCTCAGATCTGGGGAAGGGTACAAAAAAACATTTCTGCAGCATTGAAGGTCCCCAAGATCACAGTGGCCTCCATTTATAAATGGAAGAAGTTTGGAACCACCAATACTCTTCTTAGAGCTGGCCACCCAGCTAAACTGAGCAATTAGGGGAGAAAGGCCTTGGTCAGGGAGGTGACCAAGAACCCAATGGTCACTCTGACACAGCTCCAGAGTTCCTCTGTGGAGATGGGAGAACCTTCCAGAAGGAAGTTTCTGAATGTCCTTGAGTGGCCCAGCCAGAGCCCGGACTTGAACCCGATCGAACATCTCTGGAGAGACCTGAAAATAGCTGGCAGCGACGCTCCCCATCCAACCTGACAGAGCTTGGGAGGATCTGCAAAGAATGGGAGAAACACCCCAAATACAGGTGTGCCAAGCTTGTTAACGCCATACCCAAGAAGACTCAAGGCTGTAATTGCTGCCAAAGGTGCTTCAAAGTATTGAGTAAAGGGTCTGACTACTTATGTAAATGTGATATTTCTGTTTTTAATTGTTTATACATTTGTAAACATTTTGAAAAACCCGTTTTTGCTTTGTCATTATTGGGTATTGTGTGTAGATTGGAGGGGAAAAAAACAATTGAATCCATTTTAGAATAAGGCTGTAACATAACAAAATGTGGAAGAAGTCAAGGGGTCTGAATACTTTCCAAATGAACTGTATGAGTACACAATTGTTTATTTCATCTTTTATTATTTCATGACACCAATTTCAAATGTACATAATAATATGGGTACAGTCCTTTTCATTTCAGTGTATCATACAGTTATTTACTTGTAGAGCATATCCCAAAGAGAAAATAACAAAACCCAAATCAGAACAGCCACTTTAGATAAGAACCAGCCGAGACACTGCAACGCGCAGAGGCAGAACGAGACAGGGAAAGGAGGAAGGCATGGAGCGAGGGAATCAGTGTTCTTCATCTTCACATTTCCAACATAAACAAACTAAGCCAATGAATGGTAGTGATGATGATCATGTACATCATATATAATAAGACGACTCTGAATCAAAATACACACAATAAAGAGAAAAGAATGATAAAGTGATGTGCACATTTCTTTGGAGGAATAAAGTCTTAAGAGATAAATAAGTTATAAAATAGAGACTATCAAAACAACAATGAGAGAGAGAGACGTGACGAAATGAAGGCAGGCGATATTGACTTCAAGTAGGCATTTCCCCAGAGCCATGAACATACAGACACGTCAGTTAGTAAGCTAGTCCTCTCCATGTTGACACCAAAAGGTTCCGGAACAATCACATTCTGACATAGAACGCCACTAACATTCTAACTAGACTGGACTGCAACATTCATAAAGCTTTTGGTGCCGACATGGCGCAAGCTAAAATGCTAAATCAAACCCAATTAGGTGCATCTCAATAGTCTATAATGACTTCCTCTACTCATCTCGTCTTCTCTCCTTGAGACGAGGAAGTCACTTCAGAGTATTGATATACACACTGGCCCTGATCGAATAGTTCAAAGCGCACCCTTCCTTCCTCCCTTCCTAGGGCTCAGCCAGATAGCTCTCCCCTTTCGAGTCACAGAGGAGTGAAGGATGCATCTAGAAGGTATTCGAACAGACCCTGACCTGGCCTATCACTGGTGGCTGGGCCAGCGCTCCCGGACACTGGAGGCTCATGGGATATGTAGTGCGCTGGGGCCCCAGGCGGAAGGATAGATCATTTCTTCCTCTGGAAGACGTTGGCCAGCATGGCGCCGGACGTGGTCAGCTGACCCATCTTACTCAGGAACTTGGTTTTAGCGTCTTCACCAACCAGACTAGCAGCAATGGACACAGAGCTACAGGAACAGAAACACAATGAACATGTTGGCCAGCATGTCTTCTCCTACTAGCACAGAGTTTGCTAATAACTACTATGTAGTTAAACTACAATGTCCCACCTAGCGATCCTAAGATGAATGCCCTATGTAAGTCATTCTGGATAAGAGCGTCTGCTAAATCACTAAAATGTCAACGTGTACATTTATTATAGACATTATAGACATTGCATCATCCTCACACAGAGAGCTAAAGTTTATTAGGTACACCCATCTAGTACTGGGTCGGAACCCCCTTTGCCTCCAGAACAGCCTGAATTCTTCAGAGCATGGATTCTATGTTCAGACATGCTGTGGCTTTAAAAGGTTGCTCAATTGGTATCAAGGGACCTGACGTGTGTCAGGAAAACATTCCCTACACCATCACACCACCGCCACCAGCCTGTACTGTTGACACCAGGCAGGATGAGGCCATGGACTCATGCTGCTTACGCCAAATCATGACTCTGCCATCAGCATGACGCAACCGGGATTCGTCGTACCGGGTATTGTTTTTCCACTCCTCAATTGTCCAGTGTTGGTGATCGTGTGCCCACTGGAATGGCTCCTTCTTGTTTGTAGCTGATAGTGAAACCTGGTGTGGTCGTCTGCTTCAATAGCCCATCTGTCACAAGGGCCCACAAGTTGTGCTTTCCCGAGATGCTGTTCTGCACACCACTTCTGTTTGTGGCCCGCCTGTTAGCTTGCAAGATTCTTGCCATTCTCCTTCAACCTCTCTCGTCAACGAGCTGTTTTCGCCCACAGGACAGCCTGGATGTTTCTTGTTTGTTGTACCATTCTCTGTAACCCCTAGACACTGTTGTGCGTGAATAGCCCAGGAAGCCGGCCGTTTCTGAGATACTGGAACTCTCGCGCCTGGCACCGGCGATCACACCACACTCAAAGTCGCTTAGGTCACTTGTTTGGCCCATTCTAAAGTTCAATTGAACAGTAACTGAATGTCTCGATGCCGGTCTGCTTGCTTTATAGAACAAGCCACGTGACCATTTTTGTGAACTATATGAGTTATATTGGGCCTCCCGAGTGGCGCAGTGGTCTAAGGCACTGCATCGCAGTGCTAGCTGCGCCACTAGGGATTCTGGGTTCGAGTCCAGGCTCTGTCACAGCCAGCCACGAACGGGAGACCCATGGGGCGGCGCACAATTGGCCCAGCGGGGGTTTGGCCGACAGGGATGTCCTTGTCCCATCGCGCTCTAGCGACTCCTGTGGTGGGCCGGGTGCAGTGCACGCTGACACAGTCGCCAGGTGTTTCCTCCGACACATTGGTGCGGCTGGCTTCTGGGTGAAATGGGCATTGTGTCAAGAAGCAGAGCAGCTTGGTTGGATTGTGTTTTGGAGGACTCAACGTTTGCCTCTCCCGAGTCAGTACGGGAGTTGCAGCAATGAGACAAGACTATAACTACCAATTGGATACCAAGAAATTCGGGAGAAAAATATATATATATTTTGATGATAATACTGTAGAATGGGATATATTATATAACCTATAGAATGGCCTGGACACAAAGAATCAATATACTATCAATATACTATCATTCATCCAGAATGTTTTCCCTATAATCTCTACAATCGTCTCTCCCTAAACATACAGTGATTGACAGTGTCAACTGTCAAATGCTCATTTGTTTGCTTTGTTCTGCTCTTGTTTCAGTCTCTCCCTCCATATATTTGGACAGGTAAATGGAAAAGCTGTTTCCTAAGCGTTAACAGTAACAGTCTCTTCTGACTGACAGTTAGGAGAGTTCCTCTTTTTCCCCCTCTGCCTAAATCTGGTTGAACAACAGAAGATAAAGAACTGTAGGGGAACAACTTTTCAACTAAATGTGGTCAATAGTCAAATTAACGTTATGGAAAATGCTGGAGTTGAGTGCCGTAGTGTAGTAACATGGTTGTTGATAGATACTTTGAGTCTAAAACAGACACAACTCTTGTCTCTAACACTGTGCATGATGATGCTGAGAGATTCTATAGTTAGAATTAAACATGATGATTAAACCAACAACCTCAAAACAAGACTCAATATGACATTGGGGTGTGTGACTGTGTTGCTAGGCTACAGCCTCAGAGTTCAAGAGTTCAGAGGGTACACGTGTGCGCACATACACACAGACACAGTTCTGTTTTTAATGAGGCAGAAACACATGTTCACAAGACAGCCACACTATGGGCAGTCTATAATAGTTTTAGTAGTTTTAATAGATTTCCACTACTCCCTAACCTCCCCCTCACACTATGGCTGAGTCCCAATGCTCTTTACAGGCTCTCTTCTCTCCTCCCCCTAACCTCCCTTCCTTACCACTGTCCTGAATCTAAAGGCTGCAGTTTCTCTACTGTTAATGCAGCTAGGCTTCCAGAGGGTCATATGACTGTGACCCAACAGTCAACAGCACTCATGGTGTGGGACGAAAACCAGCGGATAAAGATAAGGAGAGTTTGTAGAGTTTTGTGTGTGTGTGATTTTGAATGCTCCGACATAGAACACAGACATAGCACACAGATACATCACAAAGACACAGCACACATGACTGTGATTGTGTACTGATTTACTGGTGTGCTTTAGTAGTGATTTACTGGTGTGCGTTAGTACTCACCCCTCTGCCTGTCCGATCCCTCTGTTTTCTACCTTTATCTCCCCCTCCTTGATCATGGAGCTCAGGATCACCTGCAACAGGAAAGGAGACACACACAGTGGAAAATATACCAGTTAGACTGCTGTGCTGTGGAAAGTATGCCTGGTGAGTGTCCCTCCTGGAGACAACATCACGCTGTGTGGTAAGTGGTCTGGGAATCAGCTGGTCTTTAACTGGCATGGGAAACAGGTCATTTGAGGTCAGTGTGTGTGTGTGTGTGTACCTCGTGTTCAGGAGATAGCTGTTCCATGTCGGTCCTCAGACACCTCAGGCCAGGCAGGAAGTGATTCACCATCAGCTCCTCTGAGATGACTGGAGCAGGAGGTCAAGGACCGGACAACTGAACACAAAGTTAACCTACACTGAACAACCAAACACCAACACAGAGTTAAACACTACTGAACACTGGTCGACCAAACATAAACACAGTTCAACACTACTGAACACTGGTCAACTGAACCGTTGTGAATGAAGTAATATTATGACACTAATACAGTTTAAAAACAAGTAAGATTAGTGAGGTTATATGACTACATTACCCAGAGGGCCACAGTCATTCCACTGCCTCGTCGCACACTGATGGTGTCACAGTACCAGGCTCTGATAGTGGGGAGTTTAGCCACTGTGACCAAAGCTACACAAGACCCCCCCCGTATAGCCTGCGATATTCGCACATTACCAAACCTCAGCCGGCTGGTGTGAGTGAGTGTGTGAGGTGGCATGGAAGTCACTAGAGAGGTTAGGGAGGTATGTCGCTGTGCTGCGAAATACGCCCTTGAGGAGCCTCACTATTTTGGGAACACATTTAGGGAGGAACGTGCACACATGCATGCACATGCTGGGAATTCTGACCAAAGGCTTAGAGGCAGCTCTCCCTCTGTCATTTTCTCTTCTGGCTTCTCCGTCTCTCTGAGGCAGACTGTGGTCTGTAACTGTCCGTCTCTCTCATTTTCGCTCTCCCTCTCTGTGGGCTGTGGTCCGTCTCTCTCTGTCTCCCTCCGTCTCCCTCCCTCTCTCCGCCCACTCAACCCTGTAATCAGCATACGGCCCCAAAATGGAGAGTTCATTTTCCTTTCTCAACTCGCCAGCGCATAAATACACATACAGCTAATGTATTCAACTTATTCAGTGCACTATATATATATACACACACCACACTGACTGAGGCAGGGTTGGTCGATTACAGCCCAGAACCACAAATAGTGAACTTTTAACCTAGTCTGACTTCAGTAACCTAGTCTGACTACAGTAGTCTTGACCGGGGTCTTGTTATTCTAAAGACGTATTCTGAGTCACAGCTATAAAAGTGAAATAAAACACCCTCCCCTGAGCCCCAGCCAAGCCAACACTCTGCTCCGGGTACAGTTCTTGAAATGTCTTAAGTGCATACTGCTAGGTGGACACATTTAAAAACCACTTAATGAACTATTGCCCACTTTTAGCTTTTCCGTTTAAAGGCCTCGACTCGTTAATATGTAGCGGTTTGTCTCAACCATTAATAAAGGGTGAGGTAAGTTCTGTAAGTTAAGGACACAGTAGCAGGGAACACACACAGCCGATCACCATGGAGCTGATCGTGGTGTACAGGGAACAACGGGTGGAGCACTCCCCTATTGTCATCGACAGGGCTGCAGTGGAGAGGGTCAAAAGCTTCCTCTGTCTTTATTATCACATCACAGAGAACCTGACATGGTCCAATCACACCACCACAGTGATGAAGAAGGCGCAGCACAGCCTCTTCAACCTCATGCACCTGAAGAAATTCGGCATGGGCCTTGCACCATCGAGAGCATCTTGACCGGCGCATGACCGCCTTGTCGGGCAACTGCACCCCCTCTCAACTGCAAGGCTCTACATAGGGTGATGCGGATGGCCCAATACATGACTGTGGGTGAGCTCCCTGCCCTCTAGGTCTTCTACACCAGGCGGTGTCTGAGGAAGGCCCAAAAGATAGTCAAGGCCTCCAGTCACCCGGGCCACGGACTGTTCACTCTGTTACCATCTGGCAAGCTGTATTGGAGTATTGGGTCTCGGAACCAGGCCATCAGACTGCTGAAAAGCTAAACCTAATTGTCTCCCTGCACATTACAGACTATTTGCACCAGAGAAATTATATGCACGTTAGAGATTATTTTCACTGACTACCCCCACAGCCAACACTGACACAAACACACCCAGAACTCATACATGCAGACAAAGCTGCTGTTCTATCATATGATATTGATTCCACTAGCCACTTTAGAATTGTACATACAGGTCCATTATTACTATGTAATAATATACCTATACCTATTATTGATTCATGTACAGCATTGTTGAGGGAGCTAGCTGTTTATTACCTATGCATAGTCACTTTACCCCAACCTACATGTACAAAATAACTTGACTAACCTGTACCCCCACACATTGACTCGGTACTGGTACCCCTTGTATACAGCCTCGGTATTGTTATTTTACTGTTTTTACTTTAGTTTATTTGGTAAATATTTTCTAAACTCTTTCTTGACCTGCGTTGTTGGTTAAGGGCTTGTAAGTAAGTATTTCACAGTAAGGTCTACTACACCTGTTGTTATTTGTCACATTCTCCGAATACATTTGATTTGAATTCACACACACACACACACACACACACACACACACACACACGTTGGGTGAAGGATACAGCAACAGGAGAGAGCGCTGTAGGCCTCAAACAGCTGAGTAGCGATGTCTATCCTCTTACTCTCTGTAGCCTGGACGTTGTTACCCAACGCTAGTTTGTGGAGGTGAGGCAGCACAACTGGAAGACAAAAAACAGACAATATCACTGTGTGTGTGTGTGTGTGTGGATTTGAGTCCATATGTGCATGTGAGTGTGTCTGCGCTCTTGTTTTAGTGTGCTTTTGCATTAGTGGGTGTGTGTATGTGTGTGTCCATACTGACACTTGTCTGTGAAGTGTGGTTCAGCGTAGTGTGTGTGTATTATCAGTAGTACTGACACTCGTCTGTGAAGTGTGGTTCAGCGTAGTGTGTGTGTATTATCAGTAGTACTGACACTCGTCTGTGAAGTGTGGTTCAGCGTAGTGTGTGTGTATTATCAGTAGTACTGACACTCGTCTGTGAAGTGTGGTTCAGCGTAGTGTGTGTGTATTATCAGTAGTACTGACACTCGTCTGTGAAGTGTGGTTCAGCGTAGTGTGTGTGTATTATCAGTAGTACTGACACTCGTCTGTGAAGTGTGGTTCAGCGTAGTGTGTGTGTATTATCAGTAGTACTGACACTCGTCTGTGAAGTGTGGTTCAGCGTAGTGTGTGTGTATTATCAGTAGTACTGACACTCGTCTGTGAAGTGTGGTTCAGCGTAGTGTGTGTGTATTATCAGTAGTACTGACACTCGTCTGTGAAGTGTGGTTCAGCGTAGTGTGTGTGTATTATCAGTAGTACTGACACTCGTCTCTGAAGCGTGGTTCAGCGTAGTGTGTGTGTATTATCAGTAGTACTGACACTCGTCTGTGAAGTGTGGTTCAGCGTAGTGTGTGTGTATTATCAGTAGTACTGACACTCGTCTGTGAAGTGTGGTTCAGCGTAGTGTGTGTGTATTATCAGTAGTACTGACACTCGTCTCTGAAGCGTGGCTCAGCGTAGTGTGTGTGTATTATCAGTAGTACTGACACTCGTCTGTGAAGTGTGGTTCAGCGTAGTGTGTGTGTATTATCAGTAGTACTGACACTCGTCTGTGAAGTGTGGTTCAGCGTAGTGTGTGTGTATTATCAGTAGTACTGACACTCGTCTGTGAAGTGTGGTTCAGCGTAGTGTGTGTGTATTATCAGTAGTACTGACACTCGTCTGTGAAGTGTGGTTCAGCGTAGTGTGTGTGTATTATCAGTAGTACTGACACTCGTCTGTGAAGTGTGGTTCAGCGTAGTGTGTGTGTATTATCAGTAGTACTGACACTCGTCTCTGAAGTGTGGTTCAGCGTAGTGTGTGTGTATTATCAGTAGTACTGACACTCGTCTCTGAAGCGTGGTTCAGCGTAGTGTGTGTGTATTATCAGTAGTACTGACACTCGTCTGTGAAGTGTGGTTCAGCGTAGTGTGTGTGTATTATCAGTAGTACTGACACTCGTCTCTGAAGCGTGGTTCAGCGTAGTGTGTGTGTATTATCAGTAGTACTGACACTCGTCTCTGAAGCGTGGTTCAGCGTAGTGTGTGTGTATTATCAGTAGTACTGACACTCGTCTCTGAAGCGTGGCTCAGCGTAGTGTGTGTGTATTATCAGTAGTACTGACACTCGTCTGTGAAGTGTGGTTCAGCGTAGTGTGTGTGTATTATCAGTAGTACTGACACTCGTCTGTGAAGTGTGGTTCAGCGTAGTGTGTGTGTATTATCAGTAGTACTGACACTCGTCTCTGAAGTGTGGTTCAGCGTAGTGTGTGTGTATTATCAGTAGTACTGACACTCGTCTCTGAAGTGTGGTTTAGCGTAGTGTGTGTGTATTATCAGTAGTACTGACACTCGTCTGTGAAGTGTGGTTCAGCGTAGTGTGTGTGTATTATCAGTAGTACTGACACTCGTCTGTGAAGTGTGGTTCAGCGTAGTGTGTGTGTATTATCAGTAGTACTGACACTCGTCTGTGAAGTGTGGTTCAGCGTAGTGTGTGTGTATTATCAGTAGTACTGACACTCGTCTGTGAAGTGTGGTTCAGCGTAGTGTGTGTGTATTATCAGTAGTACTGACACTCGTCTCTGAAGCGTGGTTCAGCGTAGTGTGTGTGTATTATCAGTAGTACTGACACTCGTCTGTGAAGTGTGGTTCAGCGTAGTGTGTGTGTATTATCAGTAGTACTGACACTCGTCTGTGAAGTGTGGTTCAGCGTAGTGTGTGTGTATTATCAGTAGTACTGACACTCGTCTCTGAAGCGTGGCTCAGCGTAGTGTGTGTGTATTATCAGTAGTACTGACACTCGTCTGTGAAGTGTGGTTCAGCGTAGTGTGTGTGTATTATCAGTAGTACTGACACTCGTCTGTGAAGTGTGGTTCAGCGTAGTGTGTGTGTATTATCAGTAGTACTGACACTCGTCTGTGAAGTGTGGTTCAGCGTAGTGTGTGTGTATTATCAGTAGTACTGACACTCGTCTGTGAAGTGTGGTTCAGCGTAGTGTGTGTGTATTATCAGTAGTACTGACACTCGTCTCTGAAGTGTGGTTCAGCGTAGTGTGTGTGTATTATCAGTAGTACTGACACTCGTCTCTGAAGTGTGGTTCAGCGTAGTGTGTGTGTATTATCAGTAGTACTGACACTCGTCTGTGAAGTGTGGTTCAGCGTAGTGTGTGTGTGTATTATCAGTAGTACTGACACTCGTCTGTGAAGCGTGGCTCAGCGTAGTGTGTGTGTGTATTATCAGTAGTACTGACACTCGTCTGTGAAGTGTGGTTCAGCGTAGTGTGTGTGTATTATCAGTAGTACTGACACTCGTCTGTGAAGTGTGGTTCAGCGTAGTGTGTGTGTATTATCAGTAGTACTGACACTCGTCTGTGAAGTGTGGTTCAGCGTAGTGTGTGTGTATTATCAGTAGTACTGACACTCGTCTCTGAAGTGTGGTTCAGCGTAGTGTGTGTGTATTATCAGTAGTACTGACACTCGTCTCTGAAGCGTGGTTCAGCGTAGTGTGTGTGTATTATCAGTAGTACTGACACTCGTCTGTGAAGTGTGGTTCAGCGTAGTGTGTGTGTATTATCAGTAGTACTGACACTCGTCTCTGAAGCGTGGTTCAGCGTAGTGTGTGTGTATTATCAGTAGTACTGACACTCGTCTCTGAAGCGTGGTTCAGCGTAGTGTGTGTGTATTATCAGTAGTACTGACACTCGTCTCTGAAGCGTGGCTCAGCGTAGTGTGTGTGTATTATCAGTAGTACTGACACTCGTCTGTGAAGTGTGGTTCAGCGTAGTGTGTGTGTATTATCAGTAGTACTGACACTCGTCTGTGAAGTGTGGTTCAGCGTAGTGTGTGTGTATTATCAGTAGTACTGACACTCGTCTCTGAAGTGTGGTTCAGCGTAGTGTGTGTGTATTATCAGTAGTACTGACACTCGTCTCTGAAGTGTGGTTTAGCGTAGTGTGTGTGTATTATCAGTAGTACTGACACTCGTCTGTGAAGTGTGGTTCAGCGTAGTGTGTGTGTATTATCAGTAGTACTGACACTCGTCTGTGAAGTGTGGTTCAGCGTAGTGTGTGTGTATTATCAGTAGTACTGACACTCGTCTGTGAAGTGTGGTTCAGCGTAGTGTGTGTGTATTATCAGTAGTACTGACACTCGTCTCTGAAGTGTGGTTCAGCGTAGTGTGTGTGTATTATCAGTAGTACTGACACTCGTCTGTGAAGTGTGGTTCAGCGTAGTGTGTGTGTATTATCAGTAGTACTGACACTCGTCTCTGAAGTGTGGTTTAGCGTAGTGTGTGTGTATTATCAGTAGTACTGACACTCGTCTGTGAAGTGTGGTTCAGCGTAGTGTGTGTGTATTATCAGTAGTACTGACACTCGTCTCTGAAGCGTGGCTCAGCGTAGTGTGTGTGTATTATCAGTAGTACTGACACTCGTCTGTGAAGTGTGGTTCAGCGTAGTGTGTGTGTATTATCAGTAGTACTGACACTCGTCTCTGAAGCGTGGCTCAGCGTTGGGTCCGACCCGGCCAAAGGTCCTGATGATCTCCATGTGTAGAGAGTGTTGGTCCTGGTACTGTGGGTCCTCCAGGAACGACGCCAGCTGCATCTTCACACGCTCCAACAGCTGGGACACACACACACACATTAATGTACACACACACGCATGCCAACATGGATACTCCCCCTAATACACATGGACACAATACAAAACACACCTGTGCTCAAACATATAACCCAGACTTGCTTAATGCAGGAGTGTAGTTTGTGCATATATGAGAATCAGCATGTCCATACCTCTTTTTGGGTGACCGTCTCCATGATGGTACCAAAGGCAGGGATAGTAGAGATCCTAACTGAACTATAAGCCAGACAGGAGTTAGAACAGAGCCAGGTCTCTGCTTTATTCAAACTACAAAATGCAGCTCAGAAGATAATATAAAACAGACCAACACCAACCAATCATCAGTGTGGATCCTGTATGTTAATGCCAAGGTTAATGGTGATGTTAGATCATTCCAGTGTCCGTATGGATTTAAATAATAATACACTAAATAGAACCAGGAGGATGCAGAGGAAGGAGGGATAGAGAGGAGGAGAGAAAACGTCTCGTCTTCGTTGACTCACAATTCAGGGCCACTGCACAGTGTAATAAGAGCCGGGGCCACCCGGCGGTCTATTAAAGCTTCTGACATGCCTCGCAGAATCAACTGGAAACGGTTAGGAGGGAGGGAGAGACGAAGAGGTTAGGAGGGAGGGGGGGTGGGGGGGGCAATCGTCCAGGACCTGAAGGTTGGGTGGAGGGGGTCTGCTAAAAAGGGGGTGAGGAGGAGGATGGGGGGTAGTGCATTACAGCTGAGCATGCTGGGATGATCTCCACATGCAGCCAATCAGAGCGCGAGTTGTGGTAGTGTAGCAGACTGATGATGCGATGAACATGATTGGGTAGATCATGCCAGAAAGGACAAAATGACCTATATTGTCAGAACTGATGATCAAGTACATTACATATTTTGTCTTAATTGAGGACTAGGTTACAATTAAGGTTAGAGGTAAGGGTTTGGGCTAGTGTTTAGAAAGCATCATAGTGCTGTCCTTTCAAGCATGGTTATATAGTGACTACCGGGGTGTGGGTTAGTGTCGCACACTGATGATGCCTGGTGTTAGTGACAGTAAACACAGAACCGCACACGGTCGACCGCACCTCAACCTCTACAGGAAGAAAGCCCTAAGAAGACTTTTATCCAGAGTCAGAGAGACCTTGAACCATCTAGGAGCACAGACAGGGCAAAAACCCTAAAGATACACAGTTTAGAGAAAGCACCTACTTTGGAATTGATTTATGTTGCAAAGCCTCATTGTCCCTGAGTTTTGAGAAAATAAAATCCTAAGTCAAACCATTGACTCCTTTAACAATGGATGCATGTTTCCATGCCAACTACAGTCCTGAAAGATCTGGTGTTATTCAATATATATCCTCATCAAAGAGGTTAGGGTTCTTCCTGTGAGGTTGGAGGAGGGGTCGAGGTGGCCAGACAAGGCAGCAGGAGACACTTACATCTCAGGGTCGCTGGAGAGCGTGATGAGAGCAGGCACCACCCTCTGAGCCACCAGCGTCTCATTCACCCCCTTCACCAGCAGCTGTTTGGACAACACAGCCGTGATGTCACAGCCCAGGGGCGGGTGATGGACAGAGCCAGCAGTGTCATGGCAACACGCCGAGAGAGGGAGGAGAGGGAAAAAGGAAAACAAAAAGAAAGAAAGAAAGAAAGAAAGTGATATACAACAACAAGAAGTAGCAGCAGCGCCAAGGTAGGAACGTATGTCACGCCCAAGCCCGCACGTAAACACACAGGTAAACAAACAAAAAAGAAAAACAAACAATAAGTGAGAAGCCAAGCAAACAGAGCTGCTGAACAGAGTTGGTAGAAGTTCCCCCTAACCAGTGGTCCAGAGTCAGATTTTTGTTAATGCCCTAATAGTCATGGTTAGGACTGGGGGCAGAGGAATCAGATCCTTGATCTGTGGTAAGGGGCAACTTCTGCCGAGCCTGCAGAGAATGGAAGGGAGGGATATACAACTATGAGATGGTGATAGGGGGGTTAAGTGTCTATACCACTATGACAGTGAAGGGGGATGTATATACCACTATGACAGTGAAAGGGGATGTCTATACCACTATGACAGTGAAGGGGGATGTCCATACAACTATGACAGTGAAGGGGGATGTCCATACAACTATGACAGTGAAGGGGGATGTCTATACCACTATGACAGTGAAGGGGGATGTCTATACCACTATGACAGTGAAGGGGGATGTCTATACCACTATGACAGTGAAGGGGGATGTCTATACCACTATGACAGTGAAGGGGGATGTCTATACCACTATGACAGTGAAAGGGGATGTCTATACCACTATGACAGTGAAGGGGGATGTCCATACAACTATGACAGTGAAGGGGGATGTCCATACAACTATGACAGTGAAGGGGGATGTCTATACCACTATGACAGTGAAGGGGGATGTCTATACCACTATGACAGTGAAGGGGGATGTCTATACCACTATGACAGTGAAGGGGGATGTCTATACCACTATGACAGTGAAGGGGGATGTCTATACCACTATGACAGTGAAGGGGGATGTCTATACCACTATGACAGTGAAGGGGGATGTCTATACCACTATGACAGTGAAGTGGGATGTCTATACCACTATGACAGTGAAGGGGGATGTCTATACCACTATGACAGTGAAGGGGGATGTCTATACCACTATGACAGTGAAGGGGGATGTCTATACCACTATGACAGTAAAGGGGGATGTCTATACCACTATGACAGTGAAGGGGGATGTCCACACCACTATGACAGTAATAGGGGATGTCCACACCACTATGGCAGTGAAGGGGGGTGTCCACATCACTATGACAGTGAAGGGGGATGTCCATAACACTATGACAGTGAAGGGGGATGTCCATAACACTATGACAGTGAGGGGAGATGTCCATACAACTATGACAGTGAAGGGGGATGTCCATAACACTATGACAGTGAAGGGGGATGTCCATACAACTATGACAGTGAAGGGGGATGTCTATACCACTATGACAGTGAAGGGGGATGTCCATAACACTATGACAGTGAGGGGAGATGTCCATACCACTATGACAGTGAAGGGGGATGTCCATACCACTATGACAGTGAAGGGGGATGTCCATACCACTATGACAGTGAAGGGGGATGTCCATACCACTATGACAGTGAAGGGGGATGTCCACACCACTATGACAGTAATAGGGGATGTCCACACCACTATGGCAGTGAAGGGGGGGGCCACATCACTATGACAGTGAAGGGGGATGTCTATACCACTATGACAGTGAAGGGGGATGTCTATACCACTATGACAGTAAAGGGGGATGTCTATACCACTATGACAGTGAAGGGGGATGTCTATACCACTATGACAGTGAAGGGGGATGTCCATACAACTATGACAGTGAAGGGGGATGTCTATACCACTATGACAGTGAAGGGGGATGTCTATACCACTATGACAGTGAAGGGGGATGTCTATACCACTATGACAGTGAGGGGAGATGTCCACACCACTATGACAGTGAAGGGGGATGTCTATACCACTATGACAGTGAAGGGGGATGTCCATACAACTATGACAGTGAAGGGGGATGTCCATACAACTATGACAGTGAAGGGGGATGTCCATACAACTATGACAGTGAAGGGGGATGTCTATACCACTATGACAGTGAAGGGGGATGTCCATACCACTATGACAGTGAAGGGGGATGTCCACACCACTATAACAGTGAAGGGAGATGTCCACACCACTATGACAGTGAAGGGGGATGTCCATACCACTATGACAGTAAAGGGGGATGTCCACACCACTATGACAGTGAAGGGGGATGTCCATACCACTATGACAGTGAAGGGGGATGTCCATACAACTATGACAGTGAAGGGGGATGTCCACACCACTATGACAGTGAAGGGGGATGTCTATACCACTATGACAGTGAAGGGGGATGTCTATACCACTATGACAGTGAAGGGGGATGTCTATACCACTATGACAGTGAAGGGGGATGTCCACACCACTATGACAGTGAAGGGGGATGTCTATACCACTATGACAGTGAAGGGGGATGTCCACACCACTATGACAGTGAAGGAGGATGTCCACACCACTATGACAGTGAAGGGGGATGTCCACACCACTATGACAGTGAAGGGGGATGTCCACACCACTATGACAGTGAAGGGGGATGTCCACACCACTATGACAGTGAAGGGGGATGTCCACACCACTATGACAGTGAAGGGGGATGTCCACACCACTATGTCCACACCACTATAACAGTGAAGGGGGATGTCCACACCACTATGTCCACACCACTATAACAGTGAAGGGGGTAGTGCTACAACACCTCCTCCTCATCAAAAGTGTATTTTATGTAGGCCTGATTCCATTTCGATCCAATGTTTTTCCCTAGCTCCTACCTCTTTGGTGTTCACAATGAAGGGGTAGGGGCTCTGGGAAGGGGCTAGGGATTAAAATGGAATCAGGCCCTTGAGGGGGAAGGCAATAACAAGCAGAGGCTGCTGCAGGGGGGAAAGACATAGGGAGGCATTTCAAACCAGTATAGTTCTGTTTGCATAATACAACTCAAAAACATTTACAATCCAGTCAATGTTCCAACAATACTTATCTATTAAAACTGTAAGATTAAATCAGCAAGAAGACTACTTCTAGTCCATGACAAAACAGGTTTAAATAAAAACAGGTTTCAATAAAGCATTTTAGATACAGCATACATCAAACAAAATACAGTGTCATTCTTATATGGTCTAAACTATAAAGCATGTTATTACGTGGGCAAATGTGTGTGTGTGAAGGTGTGTGTGGCGCGTTGTGGCAGGGCGTCGTACCTCAAACATGCGTGCGGCGGTACAGCGAACTAGAGCGGAGGTATGGACCACTCCGTACCATAGCACTGTCAGTAACAACTCATGGTACACTGGGTTAGCCCTGAGAGAGAGGAGAGAGCGAAAGGGGGTTGTAGAGAGAGAGAGAGAGATGGGGTTGGAGAGAGAGAGAGAGAGAGAGAGAGAGAGCGAAAGGGGGTTGTAGAGAGTGAGAGATGGGGTTGTAGAGAGAGAGAGAGAGAGAGAGAGAGCGAAAGGGGGTTGTAGAGAGAGAGAGATGGGGTTGTAGAGAGAGAGAGAGAGAGAGATGGGGTTGTAGAGAGAGAGAGAGAGAGAGCAGGAAAAAGGGGGTGGAGAGAGAGATGAAGGGAGAGAGAGAGAGATGGTGTTGTAGCGAGAGAGAGAGATGGTGTTGTAGAGAGAGAGATGGTGTTGTAGAGAGAGAGATGGTGTTGTAGAGAGAGAGAGATGGTGTTGTAGAGAGAGAGAGGGAGAGATGGTGTTGTAGAGAGAGAGATGGTGTTGTAGAGAGAGAGAGAGAGAGAGAGAGATGGTGTTGTAGAGAGGGAGAGGGAGAGAAAGGGGGTAGAGAGAGAGAGGGAGAGATGGTGTTGTAGAGAGGGAGAGGGAGAGAAAGGGGGTAGAGAGAGAGAGGGAGAGATGGTGTTGTAGAGAGGGAGAGGGAGAGAAAGGGGGTAGAGAGAGAGAGGGAGAGATGGTGTTGTAGAGCGGGAGAGAAAGGGGGTAGAGAGAGAGAGGGAGAGATGGTGTTGTAGAGAGGGAGAGGGAGAGAAAGGGGGTAGAGAGAGAGAGGGAGAGAAAGGGGGTAGAGAGAGAGAGGGAGAGATGGTGTTGGAGAGAGGGAGAGGGAGAGAAAGGGGGTAGAGAGAGAGAGGGAGAGATGGTGTTGTAGAGAGGGAGAGGGAGAGAAAGGGGGTAGAGAGAGAGAGGGAGAGATGGTGTTGTAGAGAGGGAGAGGGAGAGAAAGGGGGTAGAGAGAGAGAGGGAGAGATGGTGTTGTAGAGAGGGAGAGGGAGAGAAAGGGGTTAGAGAGAGAGAGAGGGAGAGATGGTGTTGTAGAGAGGGAGAGGGAGAGAAAGGGGGTAGAGAGAGAGAGAGAGATGGTGTGTAGAGAGGGAGAGGAAGAGAAAGGGGGTAGAGAGAGAGGGAGAGATGGTGTTGTAGAGAGGGAGAGGGAGAGATGGTGTTGTAGAGAGGGAGAGGGAGAGAAAGGGGGTAGAGAGAGAGAGGGAGAGATGGTGTTGTAGAGAGAGAGAGGGAGAGATGGTGTTGTAGAGAGGGAGAGGGAGAGAAAGGGGGTAGAGAGAGAGAGATGGTGTTGTAGAGAGGGAGAGATGGTGTTGTAGAGAGGGAGAGGGAGAGATGGTGTTGTAGAGAGGGAGAGGGAGAGATGGTGTTGTAGAGAGGGAGAGGGAGAGAAAGGGGGTAGAGAGGAGAGGGAGAGATGGTGTTGTAGAGAGAGAGAGGGAGAGATGGTGTTGTAGAGAGGGAGAGGGAGAGAAAGGGGGTAGAGAGAGAGGGAGAGATGGTGTGTAGAGAGGGAGAGGGAGAGATGGTGTTGTAGGGAGGGAGAGAAGGGGGTAGGAGAGAGGGGAGAGATGGTGTTGTAGAGAGGGAGAGATGGTGTTGTAGAGAGAGAGAGGGAGAGATGGTGTTGTAGAGAGGAGAGGAGAGATGGTGGTTGTAGAGAGGGAGAGATGGTGTTGTAGAGAGGGAGAGGTAGAGATGGTGTTGTAGAGAGGGAGAGGGAGAGATGGTGTTGGAGAGAGGGAGAGGGAGAGATGGTGTTGTAGAGAGAGAGGGAGAGAATGGTGTAGAGAGAGAGAGGGAGAGATGTGTTGTAGAGAGAGAGAGGGAGAGATGGTGTGTATATGAGAGAAGAGGAGGAGGTGGTCTTATAAGAGGAGAGGAGAGAGAAAGAGAGAGAGAGAGAGAGGGATAAATAGTATTGTAGAGAGGGAAAGGAGGAGGGATGGTCTTGTAGGAGGGAGAGGGAGGATGGTCTTGTGAGAGAGGGAGGAAAGAGGGATGAGAGAGAGGAGAGATGGTGTTGTAGAGAGAGAGGGAGGGATGGTGTTGTGAGAGAGGGAGAGGGAGGAAAGAGGGATGAGGAGAGAGGGAGAGATGGTGTTGTAGAGAGAGAGGGAGAGATGGTGTGTAGAGAGGGAGAGGGAGGAAAAAGGGGGTAGAGAGAGAGGGAGAGATGGTGTTGTAGAGGGAGAGATGGTGTTGTAGAGAGAGAGAGGGAGAGATGGTGTTGTAAGGAGGGGAGAGGGAGAGATGGTGTTGTAGAGAGGGAGAGGGAGAGATGGTGTTGTAGAGAGGGAGGGAGAGATGGTGTTGTAGAGAGAGAGGGAGAGAAAGAGGATGAGAGAGAGGGAGAGATGGTGTTGTAGAGAGAGAGGGAGAGATGGTGTTGTAGGAGATATAGTGTGTTGTAGAGAGAGAGAGGGAGAGATGGTGTTGTAGAGAGAGAGATATGGTGTTGTAGAGAGAGAGGGAGAGATGGTGTTGTAGAGAGAGAGATATGGTGTTGTAGAGAGAGAGAGATATGGTGTTGTAGAGAGAGAGAGGGAGAGATGGTGTGTGAGATATGGTGTTGTAGAGAGAGGGAGAGATGGTGTTGTAGAGAGGAGATATGGTGTTGTAGAGAGAGAGGGAGAGATGGTGTTAGAGGGAGATATGGTGTTGTAGAGAGAGAGAGGGAGAGATGGTGTGTAGAGGGAGAGGGAGAGATGGTGTGTGAGGGGGAAGGGAGAGATGGTGTTGTAGAGGGAGAGGGAGAGATGGTGTTGTAGAGAGGGAGAGGGAGAGATGGTGTTGTAGAGAGGGAGAGGGAGAGATGGTGTTGTAGAGAGGGAGAGGGAGAGATGGTGTTGTAGAGAGAGAGGGAGAGAAAGGGGGTAGAGAGAGAGGGAGAGATGGTGTTGTAGAGAGAGAGGGAGAGAAAGGGGGTAGAGAGAGAGAGGGATAGATGGTGTTGTAGAGAGAGAGGGATAGATGGTGTTGTAGAGAGGGAGAGGGAGAGAAGGGAGTGAGAGAGGGAGAGATGGTGTTGTAGAGAGAGGGAGAGAAAGAGGGATAGAGAGAGAGGGAGAGATGGTGTTGTAGAGAGGGAGAGATGGTGTTGTAGAGAGAGAGGGAGAGATGGTGTTGTAGAGAGGGAGAGGGAGAGAAAGGGGGTAGAGAGAGAGAGGGATAGATGGTGTTGTAGAGAGGGAGAGGGAGAGAAAGGGGGTGAGAGGAGAGAGAGGGAGAGATGGTGTTGTAGAGAGAGAGAGGGATAGATGGTGTTGTAGAGGGAAGAGGGAGAGAAAGGGGGTAAGAGAGAGGGAGGGATGGTGTTCTGAGAGAGGGAGAGAAAGAGATGTCAGAGAGGGAGAGATCGTGTTGTGCGAGAGAGGGAGAGATGGTGTTGTAGAGGGAGAGATGGTCTTGTAAGAGGGAGAGGGAGAGAAAGAGGGATGAGAGAGGGATAGATGGTGTTGTAGAGAGGGAGAGGGAGAGAAAGGGGGTGAGAGAGAGAGGGAGGGAGATGGTGTGTGAGAGAGAGAGGGAGAGATGGTGTTGTAGAGAGAGGGAGAGATGGTGTTGTAGAGAGGGAGAGGGAGAGAAAGGGGGTAGAGAGAGAGGGATGAATGGTGTTGTAGAGAGGGAGAGGGAGAGATGGTGTTGTAGAGAGAGGGAGAGAAAGGGGGTGAGAGAGAGAGGGAGAGATGGTGTGTAGAGAGAGGGAGAGATGGTCTTGTAGAGAGGGAGAGGGAGGGAGAAAGGGGGTAGAGAGAGAGGGAGAGATGGTGTTGTAGAGAGAGAGGGAGAGATGGTGTGTAGAGAGGGAGAGGGAGAGAAAGGGGGTAGAGAGAGAGGGAGAGATGGTGTTGTAGAGAGGGAGAGATGGTGTTGTAGAGAGAGAGGGAGAGATGGTGTTGTAGAGGGAGAGGGAGAGATGGTGTTGTAGAGGGGAGAGGGAGAGATGGTGTTGTAGAGAGGGAGAGGGAGAGATGGTGTTGTAGAGAGAGAGGGAGAGAAAGGGGGTAGAGAGAGAGAGGGAGAGATGGTGTTGTAGAGAGAGAGGGAGAGATGGTGTTGTAGAGAGAGATATGGTGTTGTAGAGAGAGAGAGGGAGAGATGGTGTTGTAGGAGAGAGGGAGAGATGGTGTTGTAGAGAGGGAGAGGGAGGAAAAAGGGGGTGAGAGAGAGAGAGGGATAGATGGTGTGTAGAGAGAGGGAGAGGGAGAGAGAAAGGGGGTAGAGAGAGAGAGGGAGAGATGGTGTTGTAGAGAGAGGGATAGATGGTGTTGTAGAGAGGGAGAGGGAGAGAAAGGGGGTAGAGAGAGAGGGAGAGATGGTGTTGTAGAGAGAGAGGGAGAGAGAAAGAGAGATAGAGAGAGAGGGAGAGATGGTGTTGTAGAGAGAGAGGGAGAGATGGTGTTGTAGGAGAGAGGGAGAGATGGTGTGTGAGGGGAGAGGGAAGAAAGGGGGTAGAGAGAGAGAGGGATAGATGGTGTTGTAGAGAGGGAGAGGGAGAGAAAGAGGGATAGAGAGAGAGGGAGAGATGGTGTTGTAGAGAGAGAGGGAGAGATGGTGTTGTAGAGAGAGAGAGGGAGGAGATGGTGTTGTAGAGGGAGAGGGAGAGAAAGGGGGTAGAGAGAGAGAGGGATAGATGGTGTTGTAGAGAGGGAGAGGGAGAGATGGTGTTGTAGAGAGGGAGAGGGAGAGATGGTGTTGTAGAGAGAGAGGGAGAGATGGTGTTGTAGAGAGGGAGAGGGAGAGAAAGGGGGTAGGAGAGAGGGAGAGATGGTGTTGTAGAGAGAGAGGGAGAGATGGTGTTGTAGAGGGAGAGGGAGAGAGAAAGAGGGATGAGAGAGAGGGAGAGATGGTGTTGTAGAGAGGGAGAGATGGTGTTGTAGAGAGAGAGGGAGAGATGGTGTTGTAGAGAGGGAGAGGGAGAGATGGTGTTGTAGAGGGAGAGGGAGAGATGGTGTGTAGAGGGAGAGGGAGAGATGGTGTTGTAGAGAGAGAGGGAGAGAGAGAGGGAGTAAGAGAGAGAGGGAGAGATGGTGTTGTAGAGAGAGAGAGGGAGAGATGGTGTTGTAGAGAGAGATATGGTGTTGTAGAGAGAGAGAGGGAGAGATGGTGTTGTAGAGAGAGAGATATGGTGTTGTAGAGAGAGAGGGAGAGATGGTGTTGTAGAGAGAGAGAGAGAGAGAGATATGGTGTTGTAGAGAGAGAGAGAGATATGGTGTGTGAGAGAGGGAGAGATGGTGTTGTAGAGAGAGAGATATGGTGTTGTAGAGAGAGGGAGAGATGGTGTTGTAGAGAGAGAGAGAGATATGGTGTTGTAGAGAGGGAGAGATGGTCTTGTGGATCTATGGTGTTGTAGAGAGAGAGAGGGAGAGATGGTGTTGTAGGGGAGGGGAGAGATGGTGTTGTAGAGAGGGAGAGGGAGAGATGGTGTTGTAGAGGGAGAGGGAGAGATGGTGTTGTAGAGGGAGAGGGAGAGATGGTGTTGTAGAGAGGGAGAGGGAGAGATGGTGTTGTAGAGGGAGAGGGAGAGATGGTGTTGTAGAGGGAGAGGGAGAGATGGTATGTAGAGGGAGGGAGAGATGGTGTTGTAGAGAGAGAGGGAGAGAAAGGGGGTGAGAGAGAGGGAGGGGGTGGGTGTTGTAGAGAGAGAGGGAGAGATGGTGTTGTAGAGAGAGAGGGAGAGATGGTGTTGTAGAGAGGGAGAGGGAGAGAAAGGGGGTGAGAGAGAGAGGGATAGATGGTGTTGTAGAGGGAGAGGAAGGAAGAGAGGGATAGAGAGAGAGGGAGAGATGGTGTTGTAGAGAGAGGGATAGATGGTGTTGTAGAGAGGGAGAGGGAGAGAAAGGGGGTGAGAGAGAGAGGGAGAGATGGTGTTGTAGAGAGGGAGAGAAAGGGGGTAAGAGAGAGAGGGAGAGATGGTGTTGTAGAGAGAGAGGGAGAGATGGTGTTGTAGAGAGAGAGGGAGGGATGGTCTGTAGAGAGGGAGGGATGGTCTGTAGGAGGAGAGGGAGAGAAAGGGGGTAGTGAGAGAAAGAGGATGGATAAGGTGTTGTAAGGAGGAAGGAAAGAAAGAGGAGTAAGAGAGAGGGAGAGATCCTGTGTGAGAGAGAGGATGGATGGTCTTATAGAGAGGGAAGGGAGGAAAGAAAGAGGGATGAGAGAGGGAGAGATGGTGTTGTAGAGAGAGAGGGGAGAGATGGTCTTGTAGAGAGAGAGGGAGAGATGGTGTGTAGAGAGGGAGGGATAGTGTGTTGTAGAGAGAGAGGGAGAGATGGTGTTGTAGAGAGGGAGAGGGAGAGAAAGAGGGATAGAGATAGAGGGAGGGATGGTCTTGTAGAGAGGGAGAGATGGTCTTGTGGAGGAGGTGGCTTGTGGGGAAGGGAGGAATAGTGTTCTAGAGGGAGAGATGGTCTTGTAGAGGGAGAGGGAGAGATCGTGTTCAGAGAGGGGAGGGGAGGAATGGTGTGTAGAGAGGAGAGGGAGGAATCATGTTCTAGAGGAGAAATCCTGTTGTAGAGGAGGGAAAGGAGGAGGGATGGTCTTGTAGAGAGGGAGAGGGAGAGATGGTCTTATAAGAGGAGAGGGAGGATGGTCTTGTAGAGAGGGAGGGAGGATGGTCTTGTGTGGGGGGAAGGGAGAGATGGTGTTGTAGAGAGGGAGAGGGAGAGATGGTGTTGTAGAGAGAGAGGGAGAGATGGTGTTGAGAGAGAGAGGGAGAGATGGTGTGTGAGGGAGAGAGGGAGAGAAAGAGGGATAAGAGAGAGGGAGAGATGGTGTTGTAGAGAGAGGGAGAGATGGTGTTGTAGAGAGGGAGAGGGAGAGAAAGGGGGTAGAGAGAGAGGGAGAGATGGTGTTGTAGAGAGAGAGAGGGAGAGATGGTGTTGTAGAGAGAGAGAGGGAGAGATGGTGTTGTAGAGGGAGAGGGAGAGAAAGGGGGTAGAGATGGTGTTGTAGAGAGAGAGAGGGAGAGATGGTGTTGTAGAGAGAGAGGGAGAGATGGTGTTGTAGAGAGGGAGAGGGAGAGAAAGGGGGTGAGGAGAGAGAGGGAGAGATGGTGTTGTAGAGAGAGGGAGAGATGGTGTTGTAGAGAGAGAGCGAGAGGGAGAGATGGTGTTGAGAGGGAGAGGGAGAGAAAGGGGGTAGAGAGAGAGAGGGAAAGATGGTGTTGTAGAGAGAGAGGGAGAGATGGTGTTGTAGAGGGAGAGGGAGAGAAAGGGGGTAGAGAGAGAGGGAGAGATGGTCTTGTAGAGAGGGAGAGGGAGAGAAAGGGGGTAGAGAGAGAGGGATAGATGGTGTTGTAGAGGGAGAGGGAGGAGATGGTGTTGTAGAGGGAGAGGGAGAGATGGTGTTGTAGAGAGGGAGGGGAGAGATGGTGTTGTAGAGAGGGAGAGATGGTGTTGTAGAGAGGGAGAGATGGTGTTGTAGAGAGGGAGAGATGGTGTTGTAGAGAGGGAGAGGGAGAGATGGTGTGTCGAGGGGGAGAGGGAGAGATGGTCTTGTAGAGGGAGAGGGAGAGATGGTGTTGTAGAGAGGGAGAGGGAGAGATGGTGTTGTAGAGAGGGAGAGGGAGAGATGGTGTTGTAGAGAGGGAGAGGGAGAGATGGTGTTGTAGAGAGAGGGAGAGATGGTGTTGTAGAGAGAGGGAGAGATGGTGTTGTAGAGAGGGAGAGGGAGAGAAAGAGGGGTAGGAGAGAGGGAGAGATGGTGTTGTAGAGAGAGGGAGAGATGGTGTTGTAGAGGGTAGAGGGAGAGAAAGGGGGTAGAGAGAGAGAGGGAGAGATGGTGTTGTAGAGAGAGAGAGGGAGAGATGGTGTTGTAGAGAGAGAGAGGGAGAGATGGTGTTGTAGAGAGGGAGAGGGAGAGATGGTGTTGTAGAGAGGGAGAGGGAGAGAAAGGGGGTAGAGATGGTGTTGTAGAGAGAGAGAGAGGGAGAGATGGTGTTGTAGAGAGAGAGAGGGAGAGATGGTGTTGTAGAGAGGGAGAGGGAGAGAAAGGGGGTAGAGAGAGAGAGGGAGAGATGGTGTTGTAGAGAGAGAGAGGGAGAGATGGTGTTGTAGAGAGAGCGAGGGAGAGATGGTGTTGTAGAGAGGGAGAGGGAGAGAAAGGGGGTAGAGAGAGAGAGGGAAAGATGGTGTTGTAGAGAGAGAGAGGGAGAGATGGTGTTGTAGAGAGGGAGAGGGAGAGAAAGGGGGTAGAGAGAGAGAGGGAGAGATGGTGTTGTAGAGAGGGAGAGGGAGAGAAAGGGGGTAGAGAGAGAGAGGGATAGATGGTGTTGTAGAGAGGGGGAGGGAGAGAAAGGGGGTAGAGAGAGAGAGGGAGAGATGGTGTTGTAGAGAGAGAGAGGGATAGATGGTGTTGTAGAGAGGGAGAGGGAGAGAAAGGGGGTAGAGAGAGAGAGGGAGAGATGGTGTTGTAGAGAGAGAGGGAGAGAAAGGGGGTAGAGAGAGAGAGGGAGAGATGGTGTTGTAGAGAGAGAGAGGGAGAGATGGTGTTGTAGAGAGAGAGAGGGAGAGAAAGGGGGTAGAGAGAGAGAGGGATAGATGGTGTTGTAGAGAGGGAGAGGGAGAGAAAGGGGGTAGAGAGAGAGAGGGAGAGATGGTGTTGTAGAGAGAGAGAGGGATAGATGGTGTTGTAGAGAGGGAGAGGGAGAGAAAGGGGGTAGAGAGAGAGAGGGAGAGATGGTGTTGTAGAGAGAGAGAGGGAGAGATGGTGTTGTAGAGAGAGAGAGAGGGAGAGATGGTGTTGTAGAGAGAGAGAGGGAGAGATGGTGTTGTAGAGAGAGAGAGGGAGAGATGGTGTTGTAGAGAGGGAGAGAAAGGGGGTAGAGAGATAGAGGGAGAGATGGTGTTGTAGAGAGGGAGAGATGGTGTTGTAGAGAGAGAGGGAGAGATGGTGTTGTAGAGAGGGAGAGGGAGAGATGGTGTTGTAGAGAGGGAGAGATGGTGTTGTAGAGGGGAGGGAGAGATGGTGTTGTAGAGAGGGAGAGATGGTGTTGTAGAGAGGGAGAGGGAGAGATGGTGTTGTAGAGAGGGAGAGGGAGAGATGGTGTTGTAGAGAGGGAGAGGGAGAGATGGTGTTGTAGAGAGGGAGAGGGAGAGATGGTGTTGTAGAGAGAGAGAGGGAGAGATGGTGTTGTAGAGAGGGAGAGGGAGAGATGGTGTTGTAGAGAGGGAGAGGGAGAGAAAGGGGGTAGAGAGAGAGGGAGAGATGGTGTTGTAGAGAGAGAGGGAGAGATGGTGTTGTAGAGAGGGAGAGGGAGAGAAAGGGGGTAGAGAGAGAGAGGGAGAGATGGTGTTGTAGAGAGAGAGAGGGAGAGATGGTGTTGGAGAGAGAGGGGAGAGATGGTGTTGTAGAGAGGGAGAGGGAGAGAAAGGGGGTAGAGATGGTGTTGTAGAGAGAGAGAGGGAGAGATGGTGTTGTAGAGAGAGAGAGGGAGAGATGGTGTTGTAGAGAGGGAGAGGGAGAGAAAGGGGGTACAGAGAGAGAGGGAGAGATGGTGTTGTAGAGAGAGAGAGGGAGAGATGGTGTTGTAGAGAGAGCGAGGGAGAGATGGTGTTGTAGAGAGGGAGAGGGAGAGAAAGGGGGTAGAGAGAGAGAGGGAAAGATGGTGTTGTAGAGAGAGAGAGGGAGAGATGGTGTTGTAGAGAGGGAGAGGGAGAGATGGTGTTGTAGAGAGGGAGAGGGAGAGAAAGGGGGTAGAGAGAGAGAGGGAGAGATGGTGTTGTAGAGAGAGAGAGGGAGAGAAAGGGGGTAGAGAGAGAGAGGGAGATATGGTGTTGTAGAGAGGGAGAGATGGTGTTGTAGAGAGGGAGAGGGAGATATGGTGTTGTAGAGAGGGAGAGGGAGAGATGGTGTTGTAGAGAGGGAGAGGGAGAGATGGTGTTGTAGAGAGGGAGAGGGAGAGATGGTGTTGTAGAGAGGGAGAGGGAGAGATGGTGTTGTAGAGAGGGAGAGGGAGAGATGGTGTTGTAGAGAGGGAGAGATGGTGTTGTAGAGAGAGAGATGGTGTTGTAGAGAGAGAGATGGTGTTGTAGAGAGGGAGAGATGGTGTTGTAGAGAGGGAGAGGGAGAGAGAGGGAGAGATGGTGTTGTAGAGAGGGAGAGATGGTGTTGTAGAGAGGGAGAGATGGTGTTGTAGAGAGGGAGAGATGGTGTTGTAGAGAGGGAGAGGGAGAGATGGTGTTGTAGAGAGGGAGAGAGAGATGGTGTTGTAGAGAGGGAGAGAAAGGGGGTAGAGAGAGAGAGGAGATCCAAGTAACTAAAAGTAAAAAGTTTATTACACGACTGTTGCCTATTCATTCTTACTAATGTGTGTGTGTGTGTGTGTGTTACCCCAGCTCTACAAAGGAGGCTTTGAGGCTGTCCAGGGGGGCATGTGAGAGAGACAGTGTCGTCATGACATCCTCTAGAAAACCAACAAGCAGCTTACGATCCTCATCCTGCAGGAAACACACATATTACACACACACACACACACATTATATAATATATTAATACATACATTATTAATACATACATGATATAAAATACATACATTATATAAAATACACGCATTATAGAATATATTAATACATACATTATATAAAATACACAGATTATATAATATATGAATACATACATTATTAATACATACATTATTAATACATACATTATATAATATATGAATACATACATTATTAATACACACATTATTAATACATACATGATATAATATATGAATACATACATTATTAATACATTATATGCTGATTATCAACAGTTATGAGAAAGATGGGTGGCTGGCCCAACGACAGACATGTTTACCTGATTGTAGCATGTCAGTACTCCTGTAGCATAAATGGGGACAGTAGCCTTGGTCAGAATACCATTCCCAGTTAAAGCATCTAGGAGAAACAGAATACAAACACTTCAGAAATTAGAGATAGAAAATGAGAAATTGACATATGACCATGTAGCTGATTTCCAGTGCAGTGAGCTTATAAAACAGAGAACAGTTGACAGGAAACAAGGCCTGACACCAACACTTCACACAATCCACAACAAACTAAAACACTTGGCAGAGATCTGAGCACACGCTTGTTTTAATATTCAGAGGATGAAAGAGACAGAGAAACACCAAATCCCACTGAGTGTGTGTGTGTCTTCCACTTACCCACATTCTCTTCAGAGAGCCGTAGGATCTCTTGGAACTGTGGTTTTACCTGAAAGAGAGAGGAGAGACTGCTATAGTCTGCACCAATGAAATGAATGAAACAGTGCAGATTCCTTCCGGCAAAAGGCCTACAGTAGATACTCTCACCTTAGTGTTAGTGAAGATCTTGCCAAATGTGCGACAGAGTCTCCAGAAGAAACGTGAGAACTCATGGACACACGTAGTGGAGGCTACGTTAATACGACCTACTATGTCTATCAGCTGGGGAAGACTGGAGAGAGAGGAGAGGGGGTCAGGGTTGTGTGTGTGGCTGTGTGTGTGTCAATGTGTACTGCATAGACCACTCACAGTTGGTTTACCACCCATAGCAGGCTGTCCCAGCCTGTGGTGCCCTCATGTTCTAGCTGGTAATCATACAGGATGAGAAGGGCGCTCAGCGTCTCCCGGCTTCCAACGATAGTCGCTATATCCTGCAGAGGAGACGCCGGACGAGGGAACCGCGTCACTGAGGGGTCAAACAGAGGTCAGTGGTTGGGGTTAAAGTTCAGGGAAGGAAAATACTAGAGATTATGGGTGAATAATGTAGTCAGAACATAGCAAGGTTACTGGTCACCAATTGAGTCAGTGTGTTTCCTACCCTCTATGGGGGGAATGTCTCCTTGTAGGTTAACTCTGTGTGTGAAGGGAGCGTTCTGGATCACCACAGAGAACAGAGGAGGGATGAGAGACTGTAGGGCAGACAGGAACATGTGGAGCTTGTGTTCATCAAGACCATGTTCTCCCTGCTGGAGAGAAGGAGAAAAAGGAGGGGACGGGGGTGAGAGAGGGAGGAGATGAAGGAGAGAGAGGGAGGTGAGAGAGGGAGGAGATGAAGGAGAGAGAGGGAGGTGAGAGAGGGAGGAGATGAAGGAGAGAGAGGGAGGTGAGAGAGGGAGGAGATGAAGGAGAGAGAGGGAGGTGAGAGAGGGAGGAGATGAAGGAGAGAGAGGGAGGTGAGAGAGAGGGAAAGAGAGGGTAGTTAGAGAGTTCACTTCTTTATCTAGATTCTAGAATGTTAGCGTCAACATCAAAACTTGTCTTACATATACCAAATAAACAAAGTCCTGTGGGTCTACCTACCTTCAGTAGTTTCTCTATGCGGGCCAGTAGAGAGGGGATGAGAGTGGTCTGGAGGTTTCCCAGCTCTGTGGTCCAGGCAGCGAATGCTGGGATGAACACCTGGTGGATAGCACTGACCACCCTCTCGGATGGGTCACCAAGGGACAGCAACATCAGCTCGAAACCCTGACCGCAACATGAACACAACACGACCAGTCAGTATAACATGACCACATTCAACACAACCAAACACAAGAGCGGTCAGAAAGCCTTTTCAAACATGCATGCACACACACACACACCTGGGAGTACTTGTCAGGGTCGTCAATGTATCCCATGATGATAGCGAGGCTTTTGACCACAGCCTCTCTGACCATGTCTGCCTTGTCTTCAGCCAGCATCTGCTGCAGCATGGACAACACCAGGGAACTACGGATCTCCTTCTGTTAACACGCAGACATATAAACAGATTTGAACGAACGAAGGAGAGCGCACACGCACACATGTGGCCAAGTCTCTTACAGGCAGATAAGATGTGATGGCAGGCGTGTGTACAGGTGTTTGTGTACATATGCAAAGGTGTGTGTATATGTGTGTGTGTGTATTATTGGTACGTGGGCCAGCTGTTTATTCACCCACACCCGCCCGCAATTGCTAATAACCCATCCGCAACTGTCTGACTATATGCGATAAAGTGTAAATCTGAGTCTCGCATAGGGCTGTGCATCAGCAACAGGTGCTGAGCATATTTGGGAACTCCTTCAAGACTGTTAGAAAAGCATTCCAGGTGAAGCTGGTGGAGAGAATGCCAAGCGTGTGCAAAGCTGTCATCAAGGCATATTTTGATTTGTTTAACACTTTTTTTGGTTACTACATGATTTCATATGTGTTATTTCGTAATTTTGATGTCTTCACTATTATTCTACAAGGTAGAAAATAGTACAAATAAAGAAAAATCCTTGAATGAGTAGGTGTCCAAACTTTTGACTGATACTGCATGTAAAGACGAGATTAAATCAAGAATAGCATCTGATGAGTGACAATATTAGCCTATCACTTGTGAACGATGTATTATCACATGTGAATGAAGCCGGCTGGTGTGCAGTAAGGCAACAAACAGGGGATCCCTTTCTTTGCCACTTTTTAAAATCATAGTCCCCACACCTCATGTAACCTAGCCCATAGACCTCTGTTTTGATAAGGTTTGTATTACAACTAAAGTGGCCAAATAACTTCTTAAAATTAAACACATGAATCCGCTTTACAACCGGTGTAGAGCCTAACTGGCATACATAGGGGGTGCGTGAGTTTCAAGTTTGGGGAAGATCGTTTTCACCATAAAAATGCTCCTTTATAATACATCATTAAAAACCTAATCACATGTGTTGTCACTTTTGAGAATGGTGTTTTCCCACTAATTGAGTGCATTTTGCAACATTCGCGCTTATAGCCTACTGCCATGTGCACATTAGTGAGCTTATAGATGTGAAGAAATAGCCCAATAGTTTAAAAATGTCTTTCACGCAGAGAAGAATTTAGATATCTGAGAGAACCATGTGAGTGAGAGTTGCTTCAGAACATGCAGCTGGGAGAAGGGAATTATAATTATAATATTCAGCCCAAGAACAGAACGGCCACTGGCCACAAAATGCATGCATTTCTTTAGGGGGTGGAAATTCGAGGCATTATCAAGTGCTTGTTCAATTGTGAATGAGAGACTGATGAAGTCTACACAGCCTGTGCAAGAAGCAAAGCAGAGGTCATTCCTTTCAAGCAACTGTTTTCAAAAATCGCATCATGCTGCCTAAGAATGTATTAAAAATCTAAACATATGGCCCAAGTTTGTATCGCAACTAAAGTTGCATAAATAACTCTAAATTAAGCACATAGGAGGACTTCTTTCTTTGTTAACAGCTCAACACAGAATAGCCGAATGTGAGCACTCCCTCAGAAATTGTTTGGAGAAAACCTCCTTTCTATTTTATTCAGCTATGTTCAATTCTAATCTTCATACTATAAAATAATGCCACGGAATTCTAAGCAAATCTTGTCTGCTAAATGAACTAGTGTAGCCCACAGCCATATGGCATAGCCAAAATGTAGTATTTTCTTCATTTAAAAAACAACCTTTATTTAACTAGGCAAGTCACTTAAGAACAAATTCTTATTTACAATGATGGCCTAATTCGGCCAAACCTATGGGACTCCCAATCACGTCCGGATGTGATACAGCCTGGATTCGAACCAGGTTACTGTAGTGACACCTGTTGCACTGAGATGCAGTGCCTTAGACCGCCGCGCCACTCGGGAGCCCCGAGTGAGATCAGGGCTTATAACATAATAATGCCACGGAATTCTACAATCGTAATCTTGTCTTTACATGCAGTATCAGTCAACAGTTTGGACACCTACTCATTCAAGGATTTTTCTTTATTTGTACTATTTTCTATGCCATTATGTTCTTCTGAAATAGACTACATTTTCTTCCTATCATGTTCCTGTCTAAAATAAATCATGGAGTTATTGTGATAGTGTAGGCTATATTAAATGGATTTATTAGACTGTTTAAAAGGTCTGCATCAGTGGCTTGTAGGCTGTGTGTGGAAGAGAGAAGATGCTAAATGTGTTTGTAAATTGGTCAATTACCGTGAGACCGGCAGTTATATACTTGACAATCACCGGCTGACAAAATGAATGACCGCCACAGCCCTATGCCTGCACACAACCCACTAATATAGAAATGGCTCTGTAGGCTACAGTCAATCAGAGGCGGTGGAACTAGATTTGGACAGGGGGTGCAGGATTTTTACATGCAGCTTCAATTCTATCATTACATGTTGCCCGGGAAGAGTAAGTAAACCCTTGGAAAAACAAATGACATCTGTTTCACCAGCTGTAAGGAAATAAAAAGCTGTGAAAACCACCCAACGTGTTACTGATAAGATCTCAGTTCAGTTTGGATGCATATTTTATGTGGTAGAAATACTATCAGCTTTTATGATGCTGATAAAGATAGCATCTCAACAGACAGCATCTAACTGCAAATTCACAATCTCTCAAGATGCTGAAAGAAAGAAATCATTTTCCCCACTCCCATTCTCGAGTCACAATGTAGCCTACATTTGGTGTATCATTTTACTGCAAGAAATGCTTAATTCCGCAGGAGTTCATATGAAGGCTCTGTGAGAGGTTATAGACCTACAGTCAGTGTCCAGATTTCAGTTTCCATTTAACCCTTCTGAACAGCAGGCTACAGTTCCCTTGACGTGCCATAGGCCTATTTGAAGTCCCCGACATGTGAATGTCGAATTTGTATAGCGCCTCAAAATCATCACACACACAACATGCAGTCCTCTTTTGCCACGTCACCAAATCTTTCCTAAACATGACTTTTCTGGCCCTCCCATCTCTTTATTTTCAACTCTCTTTATTCAAATCTCCCAGCCACCCACCCGCCCTTCATCCAAACAATATTTAAATGACACTAAACCCGCCAGCACCGTGGATATAACTGCGGGGACTGCGGGTTGAGTCAACTTATGCATCACTAGCGTGTGTGTGAGTCTTACAGGCAGGTAAGGTGCTAAGGCTCCACAGGCTTCTGCTACCAACAACCTCCTCTCTGGATACTTATGGTTGATCTGGAGAGAGAGAGAAGAGAGAGAGAGGGAAAGGAGAGAGAGAGAAGAGAGGGAAAGGAGAGAGAGAAGAGAGAGAGAAGGAAAGGAGAGAGAGAAGAGAGAGAGGGAAAGGAGAGAGAGAGGAGGATGGGGTGGGGGAGACAAAGAGACAACATGAGATTCTGGGACAGACATGACCCTGTAGATTAGAAAGTGTTGATCTTAAGCATTCCTCGTGGTTTGTCTTTATTGGAATGTTATTGGACCTGTGGCTCAATATATTGGTCATTACCATAGTAACAGATATTTGTTTATGTATCAACACTTTACACAAGTAAAAAAAGAAGGAGAAAAAAAGGAGGAATATTTTCAGGAAGAAAAAAGAGAGAAAGGACAGAGAGCGAGAGAGAAGGGGAGTAAGGAGAGAGGAGTAGCTACCTGTTCCCAGCATTGTGGTAAGAGTTCAGCCTCAACTCTGGTAGGACCAACATGTCTGGCAAACGCCACACAACCTGTTAGGATCATCTGCCTACAAACACAACCAGGAGTCAATATACACACACACTGTCAAGATCCTCCTTGATCATCAGCCTATAAACACAACCAGGAGTCAATATACACACGGTCAAATCCTCCTTGATCATCAGCCTATAAACACAACCAGGAGTCAATACACACACGGTCAAATCCTCCTTGATCATCAGCCTATAAACACAACCAGGAGTCAATATACACACACTGTCAAGATCCTCCTTGATCATCAGCCTATAAACACAACCAGGAGTCAATACACACACGGTCAAATCCTCCTTGATCATCAGCCTATAAACACAACCAGGAGTCAATATACACACAGCCAAATCCTCCTTGATCATCTGCCTATTAACACAACCAGGAGTCAATATACACACGGTCAAATCCTCCTTGATCATCAGCCTATAAACACAACCAGGAGTCAATATACACACTGTCAAATCCTCCTTGATCATCAGCCTATAAACACAACCAGGAGTCAATATACACACTGTCAAATCCTCCTTGATCATCAGCCTATAAACACACAGAGAGAACAGCTAGGTATAAGAACACACACGCACGCACGCTCGCACGAGCCCACACACCTCTGTTCGTCGTCAGGTCTCTTGATGAGGTTGAAGAGGATGTGGAGGAGCTGGTCTCTCTCTTTAGGCTCCGGGTGGAGACACGCTGTACATAGGATGAGAGGAATCAACTCCTAGAGAGAGATAGAAGGATGAGAGAGAGATATGAAAAGAGAGATATCAGCTTGGATTTGTGGCTCTGAGTATTCACACAGCAAAGAAACGGTTTGCAGGCAGGGGTGTGTGTGATGTTTGCATGTGTGTGTGTGGGCAATGGGTAGGAGAGAGGGAGTTCAATGACGACAACACCACCAACAGAAACAGAAAGAGGGTCAAATGAAACAATGTGCTGTTATGTACATCTATGTATCATGATGACAATGTCTCGTGGTTTTCTAATCTGAATGACTGGTACCCCTGGTCTGAATCAAGTTCCTTTATGAACAGTAAAGTTCATATGAAGTTCATGCGAGAGTCAGCCTGGAGAGAGAGCAAACTAAAATGTAGTCCCAGGACGAGGTGGGGCAGACAGACAGCCCTTCATTCTGCCTCATGGACAAACTGTGGTTAGCTCAACATTCCTGCCTCAAACAACCAAATTAGAGAGAGGATACACTGTTAAAAAACACAGTTAAAAATATGGATTCTATTTTTAACCAGGAGGGTTTTCCAGGAAAGTTTCATATTTTCCTGCTGAATGTTGGCATACGAAACAAACCCAACGTTGAATGTTGGCAGAACAAGCAAGCCCAACCAAAGAGAGGCTTGGGAGGGGGAGACCTGAAATGACTCTGGATGTCTGTAGATGGACACCTGTCATTCATTCAAATAAAATATATTACGTGCTTCACATACAACACAACCACCAGAGACATACAGTTGAAGTCGGAAGTTTTACATACACCTCAGCCAAATACATTTAAACGCAGTTATTCACAATTCCTGACATTTAATCCTAGTAAAAAGTCCCCTGTCTTAGGTTAGTTAGGATCACCACTTTATTTTAAGAATGTGAAATGTCAGAATAATAGTAGAGAGAATGATTTATTTCAGCTTTTATTTCATCACATTCCCAGTGGGTCAGAAGTTTACATACACTCAATTAGTATTTGGTAACATTGCCTTTAAATTGTTGAACTTGCGTCAAACATTTCAGATAGCCTTCCACAATAAGTTGGATGAGGTTTGGCCCATTCCTCCTGACAGAACTGGTGTAACTGAGTCAGGTTGGCAGGCCTCCTTGCTCGCACACATTTTTTCAGTTCTGCCCACAAATTTTCTATAGGATTGAGGTCAGGGCTTTGTGATGGCCACTCCAATACCTTGACTGTTGTCTTTAAGGCATTTTGCCACAACTTTGGAAGTTTGCTTGGGGTCATTGTCCATTTGGAAGGCCCATTTGCGACCAACCTTTAACTTCCTGACTTGAAATATTGCTTCAATATATCCACATAAACATCCTACATCATGATGCCAACTATGTTGTGAAGTGCACCAGTCCCTCCTGCAGCAAAGCACCCCCCCCAACATGATGCTGAGACCCCCATGCTTCACGGTTGGGATGGTGTTCTTCGGCTTGCAAGCCTCCTCCTTTTTCCTCCAAACATAACGATGGTCATTATGGTCAAACAGTTATATTTTTGTTTCATCAGACCAGAGGACATTTCTCCAAAAAGTACGATCTTTGTCCCCATGTGCAGTTGCAAACCGTAGTCTGGCTTTTTAATGGCAGTTTTGGAGCAGTGGATTCATCCTTGCTGAGCGGACTTTCATGTCGATATAGGGCTCGTTTTACTGTGGATATACAGTGGGGCAAAAAAGTATTTAGTCAGCCACCAATTGTGCAAGTTTCCCACTTAAAAATATGAGAGAGGCCTGTAATTTTCATCATAGGCACACTTCAACTATGACAGACAAAATGAGAAAAAAAAAATCAAGAAAATATAACTATTGTATGTCTTCCATTTCCTAATAATTGCTCCCACAGTTGATTTCTTCAAACCAAGCTGCTTACCCATTGCAGATTCAGTCTTCTCAGCCTGGTGCAGGTCTACAATTTTGTTTCTGGTGTCCTTTGACAGCTCTTTGGTCTTGGCCATAGTGGAGTTTGGAGTGTGACTGTTTGAGGTTGTGGACAGGTGTCTTTTATACTGATAACAAGTTCAAACAGGTGCCATTAATACAGGTAACGAGTGGAGGACAGAGGAGCCTCTTAAAGAAGAAGTTATAGGTCTGTGAGAGCCAGACATCTTGCTTGTTTGTAGGTGACCAAATACTTATTTTCCACCATAATTTGCAAATAAAGTAATAAAACAATCCTACAATGTGATTTTCTGGATTTGTTTTTCTCATTTTGTCTGTCACAGTTGAAGTGTACCTACGATGAAAATTACAGGCCTCTCTCATCTTTTTAAGTGGGAGAACGTGCACAATTGGTGGCTGACTAAATACTTTTTTGCCCCACTGTAGATACTTTTGTACCGGTTTCCGCCAGCATCTTCACAAGGTCCTTTGCTGTTCTGGGATTGATTTGCTGTTCTGGGAGTCCTGTGCTGTTCTGGAAATGATTTGCACTTTTCAGACTACAGTACGTTCATCTCTAGGAGACAGAACGCGTCTCCTTCCTGAGCGGTATGATGGCAGTGTGGTCCCATGGTGTTTATACTTGTGTACTATTGTTTGTACAGATGAACGTGGTACCTTCAGTCATTTGGAAATTGCTTCCAAGGATGAACCAAACTTGTGGAGGTCAATAATTTTTTGGGCTGATTTCTTTTGATTTTCCCATGATGTCAAGCAAAGAGGCACTGGGTTTGAAGGTAGGCCTTGAAATACATCCACAGGAACACCTCCAATTGACTCAATTTATGCCAATTAACCTATCAGAAGCTTCTAAAGTAATGACATAATTTTCTGGAATTTTCCAAGCTCTTTAAAGGCACAGTTAACATAGTGTATGTAAATTTCTGACCCACTGGAATTGTGATGCAGTGAATTATAAGTGAAATAATCAGTCTGTAAACAATTGTTGGAAAAATTACTTGTGTCATGCACAAAGTAGATGTTCTAACAGACTTGCCAAAACTATAGTTTGTTAACAAGAAATTTGCGGAGTGGTTGAAAAACTAGTTAATGCCTTCAACCTAAGTGTATTTAAACATCCGACTTCAACTGTATCTGGCACTGAGAACAACTATCCTGATTATCCTTTCACCAACTGTTAGAGAAAGTATTTTTAAAAGCTAAAGAACAGCTGCTCGGGCAGTGTTAAGTAAACAATTTCCACAAAATGTATGTTTCTTTTTGAAATGGCACAAGCATTAAAAGAAGGAATGGGACATTAAAAAGTAAAGGTCAACAAGCTGTTAGCATCAAAGTGTGTTATTGTGTTTCAGATATTTACTTCTGAGAAAAGAGAAAGTGTATACTTCTAAGACTTTTTCTTCAGGGAACCCTATCTGACCCCGTTCTATTCCAGAACCAAGTGACACTTCCACCTGTTCCAAGGAAAACATCTGGCCAACGCTGGGTCAACATGTGGGTATGTAGAGCAGCCAGGGAAATGCCATGGTACCACCATGTTTATACCAGAGATGGCCAACTAGGATCTATTGCAGAGTGACAACATGGCACCACCGTGTTTAGACCAGAGATGGCCAACGAGGATCTATTGCAGAGTGACAACATGGTACCACTGTGTTTAGACCAGAGATGGCCAACTAGGATCTATTGCAGGGGTGACAACATGGTACCACCGTGTTTAGACCAGAGATGGCCAACTAGGACCTATTGCAGAGTGACAACATGGTATCACTGTGTTTAGACCAGAGATGGCCAACTAGGACCTATTGCAGGATGACAACATGGCACCACTGTGTTTAGACCAGAGATGGCCAACTAGGATCTATAGCAGTGTGACACCATAGTAACATGTTTAGACCAGAGGTGGCCAACTAGGACGGACCTACAGCAAAGTGACACCATAGTAATACGTTTAGGCTAGGAGTGGCCAACAAGGACCTACAGCAGAGTGACACCATGGTAACATGATTAAGCCTGCACAGGCCAACTAGCAACTATGGCAGTGACACCATGGTAACATGTTGTAATTCAGGCTACAAGACTGTAAGCTTAATGACAATTACCACATGTCATTACACTATTTGGTACTTTGTAAAACATGTCTCTTTCCATTCATCAAATGTTTGGATGCCCGGAAACCATTTGGAGTGGACGAACGTACGCAGGTAGCCTACTACCTGAAGTGATGTGTTCGACAATAAGATCATGACTGGTTGTTCATGCCACATTAAAATGACCAGTAAAACATTTATACCATTAAACAACATGTCTTTACTATTATGCCCATAAAATAGAGACCCCTGAATGTCACGGTATAATTGACTCATTAAACCTCAGAGAGAAAAAAGGGAAGTGGGATTGTTGACTCTCTTTATGGTCCTTGTTCTCAAGAAGCCCATACAGGTACTGGGCTGTATCTTAGAGTAGGCTTGGTCTGTCTGCCATAAGACCATAATGATTTATGATCATTGATAGTGAAGGCGACAGGTGGCAGGCATGTTTTTACCATTCACTTATTCAGTCAGTCATCAAAGTCAAACGTCTATTGTTCCTAGCTGCGTGTCCATAATGTGTAGAGTGAGGCACTTAAGGTGTGTCATTGAGCTGGCAGTAGGTGACCTACAAATAGTAGGAGCACAAAGGTGTGTGTTGATTCTGTCTGTCTAACAGACGCAGAACAAAGTCCATTCCCGCCCTCACTTTGTTTTCCCTAGTTTAGGGCAGGAATCCAAATTCTTCATAACTGTCAGTAGATCATTAAAACCACAGCTGTGATACGCAAATCACATACAGTGTGGGGAGCCCACCTGACCCTCCCTACCACTCCCTCACACAGACCACACACTGTCAAACACAATTCCAAACCTAGCTCACCACACTAGCTCTTTAAACATGCTGTAGACTAACGCATGGAAACAAACCAGCAGCATTTACCATTAAGAGTGATGACTTACTTTGCAGCAACGCCAGATAGCTATCTATTAGTTTTTTTGTGAATCGGTTAGTCAGTTACACTGCATGTCTTTGTCACACAATGCACTTAAATTAGCTTAGAAATGTTACGTGAAATTATACAAAATGCACACAGTTGTTCAATCAGCTCTGGTTGGCCACCGTTTCAGCCAGTCAGAGATTAAAGAATCAATCAATGAGAAGACTGCGTGCTATTGGGAACCACTCAGAAAGGAGCAGGGTGAGAACACAGGGTGAGAGAGGTAAAACACAGTCCACTATACAGGCCACAACCACATATGCAATCTTAAGGACTAAAACAAACCATACCCCTAATCTAAGCGTTTTCATAAATGATCCAAATACTACCATGACTTTGTCCTGCTCGAGTACGAATAACTAGCCAATCAGATGAGAGACTGGGTGGTTATAGCCCGTGGCGTGGGCCTGTGTTACACTGTGTGTGAGGTCAGGTGAGGTCATGCAGATGTGGGGGGCATCCAACTCACCTGGCACAGGTGTGCAACCATTCTCTAGGAGCAGAGAGGCATGCACAGAGCGAGAGAGTGAGTGAGAGAGTGAAAGGACAAACAAAGGGAGGAGAGATGAGAGATGAGCATCGGTGAAAAAACTGTGGAGTCAGACGCTGAATACCAAACTGAAGACAGAAAGAAGACCGTGTTGATGGGAGGATGGGGAGAGGTGAGGAGGGGGGAGGAGGGGAGGGAGGTACCTCTCGTTTGGCCAGGAGGACATTGGGGACGATGTGAGGAAGACAGCGACCCAACATCAGCATCACACTCTCCTCATTGTCTGCTATCCTCGACACCTAGAGAGAGAAAGAGGGGGAGAAAGTGTGAGTGAGTGAGAGAGAAAGAGGGGGAGAAAGTGTGAGTGAGTGAGAGAGAAAGAGGGGGAGAAAGAGTGAGTGAGTGAGTGAGAGAGAAAGAGGGGGAGAAAGAGTGAGTGAGAGAGAGAGAAAGAGGGGGAGAAAGAGTGAGTGAGAGAGAGAGAAAGAGGGGGAGAAAGAGTGAGTGAGAGAGAAAGAGTGAGTGAGTGAGAGAGGGGGAGAAAGAGTGAGTGAGAAATATGAAGGCAGAAATTAGAAAAAAAATGCTGATGATATTTTGTTGATATGTCACTGCTCTGAGGATTGCGTATTAAAATGGTTTCAGTAGTAGTATACTATACTCTTAAGATAGCTGACACTATGGTCATGTGACCGTGATTAGGGGTGACCTCTGACCTCTGCACCCAGACGACTGTCAGCTGACATCTTACAGAAGGACAGCAGGGCCTGCTGGAATGCAGGGGACAACTTCCTGTGGACGAGAAAAGACAAAAAGATGAGAGAGTGAACAGGAATCAAGATGCTCATTCCAGTCAAGATGGATGGACAATCAGACTGTTTATTACGGACCACTGGCTCCATCTACAGGTCATTCTGAGTAACTAGACTTTATTTTCAGACTCACCTGTTGGGCTGGTCAAACACCACCGTCCCTCTGCTCTTTAGCTTGGCATGGGATTGTGAGGAGGTGTGTGTAGGGTTACTGATGGTCTGAGTGGGGGGGGTGCTCTCAGTGGGGGGTTTATCAGGTTCTGACGCGCCCCTGATATCCAGGTACTGACCGTTGTCCAGAGGGGGCTGGGGAGGGGTGGAGGAGGAGGGGGGGGTTGGCTGTGAGCCCTGGTCAGGAGGAGGGGGGGAGACTGTCCTTCTCAGGCTTTGGATCTCACTGGAGAAGAGAGGACAGAAACACATAATATCAAATAGCTGTAAAGTTCTGATGGATTGCAGCCAACTGAATAGGCCATGGGTGGACAGAGAGCTGACTGATGAAATGACAGTTCAAAGGGTAAAGGTCACATGGTGTGGCAGTAACATTTTCAATTAGCATCCACCTGTGACCACATAGTGTAGTGTAGAGCCATTACTCCATCCTCTCCCAACGCATGCACACAAGCACACGCGCACACACACACCTCTGTAGTTTCTTGATATGGTCGGCCAGACTCTGTTTCTCCTCGTTCAGTAGACTAATCTGATACTCCAACTCCTCAACTACCTCCGTCTGCTGCTGAAAAGAGGAGAGAGAGGAAAGAGACAGAGAGAAGCCACAGAGAGACATAGATAGAGAGAGAGGAGAGGAAAGAGAGAGGAGACAGAGAGAAACCACAGAGAGATAGAGAGAGAGGAGAGGAAAGAGAGAGGAGACAGAGAGAAACCACAGAGAGACAGAGATAGAGGAGAGGAAAGAGCGAGGAGACAGAGAAGCCACAGAGAAACAGAGATCGAGAGAGAGGAGAGGAAAGAGAGAGAAGACAGAGAGAAGCCGAAGACACAGAGATAGAGGAAAGGATTTTAGTATACATTGCCAAAGGAGAAAAGGTGTGTAGACTAAATCAATAAGCTCTGTACCCAAAATCACACTGGTATGTAAACATTATGAGTGGCTGCAGGACACACATGATCACACCCAGAATTGTTCTCCCTCTCTCTCACCTGCTGTAAGAGATCAGATTTCTGGGTAATGTAGTTCCCAGTGAGCTCGCCTGACTCCACTCCCACGGCTACGTCCACGGTATTCCGCGGCGACGGAAGGGCGGAGCCACAGTTCCTGTAGATCTGTAATAGGTCGGGAGGCTTTGGAATGTTCAGGCCCACGTCGTCCCACAACTCAAAGTCCTGAACAACCGAAAAAGATGGGATCATGATTATGTTCACTATATAGCATTTTGTGCCGCACTAAATGCACCCAGTTCAGGCCAACAACTCAAAGAAACAAGCATTACCTGGTCATCATTTTCATCAGAGAATGTGATGGCCGACAGTTTGTATTCATTCTTTAATAAATATTCATTCACAAGGAAATTTAAGGCTCGCTTCTCTAGTGGGCGGATAGGTTCCTGAGGAAGAGGACAGAGGGAAATAAACCATGAATCAACTTGAAAAGGTGAAGTTTCTCAACAAACAGTGTTTTTTAAAGAAACATTGGGTATTTGCTGCAGTAGTACTCCAAAAGTGAACTGCATACAGTTACTAGCAGAGTGTCTGGCCTACCTGAGTCTCAGGATGTGAACTGTAGTTCTTGTTTCTCTCCTGAGTGTCGCTTTCTAGAAAGACAATAAAGCAACAGAACAGATGAACCCTTCCACCGTTCAGTAAAACAGGGGAGGAGCTAGAGAGAATCTCCTAAGAAAGAGAGAGATGATAGAGGGATGAAATGGAGGAGTAGAAGTGTTAAGTACGCCACCTGCTGCCTGAGTCAAGTTGGTGCGTAGAGCCTGAATGGTCTCCTTGGCTTTCCGTAGCTCAAACTCCAGCACTGGACAGGAAGTGACATCACAACACACAGGAAGGAAGTGCATCCAACCAAGGAGAGGGAACAAACAAACAAACAAAAATATGGCCATGAAAAATGAAACAAAAAGAAACAAAAAGGAGATTGATTTGAAAACAGGAGACATGCAAACTATGGGGTCTAATGAACGCATGCAGCAGAGGATCCTGGGATAGCGGACTAAGGAATAGTGTCTAAGGGTGCATCGAAAGAGTGTCAAGTGGCTACCTCTCCTCATCTCCTTTGCTTCTTCTGCACCGATCTGAAAACCCAGGATAGATAGAAGCAATGTGGAGGATACTTTATGTGAATCTGCTTCCAACTATCCAGTTGTTTAAGATCAGTACAGACAGGAGGGAGAGAGAGCTGAAACCACTAATGGGATGCAGCCTAAATAATATGCTAATAGCTGTCTGACCAGGGATTGTACAAATCAATAGATTTAAAAAAAAGTGAGTTCCAGGCTATGCAAAATATTGGACTCTGCTCAAATTTGAAGTGGAGTTTTTTGATTTGTGGTTGGTCAAATGTTAATACGGTATACTATTAGGCCTAAGCATAGGATGGATACTATAGCCGCTACTTACATACAGGAGAAAAACTAACATATGGATTGTAATTACAATACATTGAGAGGGCTCTAAAACCTCCTGTAAGAAGTCTATCAAGGACTACAGTAGTGAGATTCAATCAAATAACAAGTTCATGAGCAGGGAAACACTCCACAGGTTGCTCTTCAGACATGTTGAAGAAAACCACACAGGAGGAAGAGAAGCAATGGCGAGCAGAGAGGACATATTGCATGGCTGTGCACTGAAGATCTGCCGCTTCAGTAGTCTGACTCAGCGCCTGTTCAATTCTGTCCTAGTTAACGAGGTCCAGACAATACTTCCCAATGCAGATCAAGAGTACACAGGACGCAACAAAAGACAAGAAAATGGAGAAAGAAACTGAAGAAACCCCCCCAAAAAAGGAGAAAAAAAAAACAGGAAAAAAAAGAAGCTGCAAGCTGCTAGTCTGGATGGAGGGTTGTCCCGTTATGGGCCGGGCTTGGATCAGAACAGCCTGAAAACCCAGAGTCAGACAGCTGGGGGCGACATGTTGGGACGACGGAGGAGAGGCAGGTTTCGGGAGGAGATGCCGAATTGGAGGGATGGAGGGAGGGCGGGATGGAGGGAGGGAGGGCGGGATGGAGGGAGGGCAGGATGGAGGGAGGGCAGGGTGGAAGAGTAGAGGGTCTGTGGTTGTGGAGAAGGGACCACAGGCTTGCTCTGCTGCATGGTTCCTGGAGAATTGTCCAGAACTTTCATCTTACAAAGCTAAAGGGTTGAAATTGACATTTGGCATTTTGGCATTGAGAAAAGAAAAGACAACAGGCCAATTAACAGTCATATAAAGAGACTAGGTTCTATGTGGTGCAGAGTGTCCAGCTTTCAGTATATCAGTTATAGTCATTTGCATCATATTCACAGTACTGGTCTCTAGTCATCACATCCTGTCTGGCTAAATGTGGAGAACAAACACTAGAATAGGCTATATCATAGGCCTACACCGTTACAGAGAGATCTGTGGAGTGTAGCCCCTGGATGGATACCTTGGTCCTCTACTCGTCGTCTTGGTCAGTTCATCCTCTCTGATCTTTAACGTACTTGTTGTCTTGGTCAGTTCATCGTATCTGATCTTTAATGTACTCGTCGTCTTGGTCAGTTCATCCTCTCTGATCTTTAACGTACTCGTTGTCTTGGTCAGTTCATCCTCTCTGATCTTTAACGTACTCGTTGTCTTGGTCAGTTTATCGTATCTGATCTTTAACGTACTCGTCTTGGTCAGTTCATCCTCTCTGATCTTTAACGTACTCGTCGTCTTGGTCAGTTCATCCCCTCTGATCTTTAACGTACTCGTCGTCTTGGTCAGTTCATCCCCTCTGATCTTTAACGTACTCGTCGTCTTGGTCAGTCCATCCTCTCTGATATTTAACGTACTCGTCGTCTTGGTCAGTCCATCCTCTCTGATCTTTAACGTACTCATCGTCTTGGTCAGTTCATCCCCTCTGATCTTTAACGTACTCGTCGTCTTGGTCAGTTCATCCTCTCTGATCTTTAACGTACTCATCGTCTTGGTCAGTTCATCCCCTCTGATCTTTAACGTACTCGTCGTCTTGGTCAGTTCATCCCCTCTGATCTTTAACGTACTCGTCGTCTTGGTCAGTTCATCCTCTCTTATCTTTAATGTATTCAGTCTATCCTCTCTGATCTTTAATGGATTCAGAGAAGATTAGCTGGTGGGTGTCGTGAGAAAAGCTTTTTAAAAAAGTGTGAATTTTCACAACATCCAGTGACACTGACAGGTCCTTTGAGGGAAAATAACACTGTCTCAATTACATCTGCTGCTTTATTTAAACCAGGATGGCTTAATAAGAGGAACTTGGAATGGTTAGGTAAATCTGGAATGGAACCATAGTGATGTCATCATCAGTGAATCAAACAGGGCTGTAGTTACACCATGACATCATAAAGAAAAGGTCCTGTATACTCTGGTTGTCCGTCTCTCCCTTCCCCTGCTCTACTCCGTCTGTTGTCTGTCTCTCCCTTCCCCTGCTCTTCTCCATCAGTTGTCTGTCTCTCCCTTCCCCTGCTCTTCTCTGTCTGTTGTCTGTCTGTTGTCCGTCTCTCCCTTCCCCTGCTCTTCTCCGTCTGTTGTCCGTCTGTTGTCCGTCTCTCCCTTCCCCTGCTCTTCTCCGTCTGTTGTCCGTCTCTCCCTTCCCCTGCTCTTCTCCGTCTGTTGTCCGTCTCTCCCTTCCCCTGCTCTTCTCCGTCTGTTGTCTGTCTCTCCCTTCCCCTGCTCTTCTCCATCTGTTGTCTGTCTGTTGTCCGTCTCTCCCTTCCCCTGCTCTACTCCGTCTGTTGTCTGTCTCTCCCTTCCCCTGCTCTTCTCCATCAGTTGTCTGTCTCTCCCTTCCCCTGCTCTTCTCCGTCTGTTGTCTGTCTCTCCCTTCCCCTGCTCTACTCCGTCTGTTGTCTGTCTCTCCCTTCCCCTGCTCTTCTCCATCAGTTGTCTGTCTCTCCCTTCCCCTGCTCTTCTCCGTCTGTTGTCTGTCTCTCCCTTCCCCTGCTCTTCTCCGTCTGTTGTCTGTCTCTCCCTTCCCCTGCTCTACTCCGTCTGTTGTCCGTCTCTCCCTTCCCCTGCTCTACTCCGTCTGTTGTCTGTCTCTCCCTTCCCCTGCTCTTCTCCATCAGTTGTCTGTCTCTCCCTTCCCCTGCTCTTCTCCATCTGTTGTCTGTCTGTTGTCCGTCTCTCCCTTCCCCTGCTCTTCTCCGTCTGTTGTCTGTCTCTCCCTTCCCCTGCTCTTCTCCATCTGTTGTCTGTCTGTTGTCCGTCTCTCCCTTCCCCTGCTCTTCTCCGTCTGTTGTCCGTCTGTTGTCCGTCTCTCCCTTCCCCTGCTCTACTCCGTCTGTTGTCTGTCTCTCCCTTCCCCTGCTCTTCTCCATCAGTTGTCTGTCTCTCCCTTCCCCTGCTCTTCTCCATCTGTTGTCTGTCTGTTGTCCGTCTCTCCCTTCCCCTGCTCTTCTCCGTCTGTTGTCCGTCTGTTGTCCGTCTCTCCCTTCCCCTGCTCTTCTCCGTCTGTTGTCCGTCTCTCCCTTCCCCTGCTCTTCTCCGTCTGTTGTCCGTCTCTCCCTTCCCCTGCTCTTCTCCGTCTGTTGTCCGTCTCTCCCTTCCCCTGCTCTTCTCCGTCTCTCCCTTCCCCTGCTCTTCTCCGTCTGTTGTCCGTCTCTCCCTTCCCCTGCTCTTCTCCATCTGTTGTCCGTCTGTTGTCCGTCTCTCCCTTCCCCTGCTCTTCTCCGTCTGTTGTCCGTCTCTCCCTTCCCCTGCTCTTCTCCGTCTGTTGTCCGTCTCTCCCTTCCCCTGCTCTTCTCCGTCTGTTGTCCGTCTCTCCCTTCCCCTGCTCTTCTCCGTCTCTCCCTTCCCCTGCTCTTCTGTCTGTTGTCCGTCTCTCCCTTCCCCTGCTCTTCTCCGTCTGTTGTCAGTCTCTCCCTTCCCCTGCTCTTCTCCGTCTGTTGTCCGTCTCTCCCTTCCCCTGCTCTTCTGTCTGTTGTCCGTCTCTCCCTTCCCCTGCTCTTCTGTCTGTTGTCCGTCTCTCCCTTCCCCTGCTCTTCTGTCTGTTGTCCGTCTCTCCCTTCCCCTGCTCTTCTCCGTCTGTTGTCCGTCTCTCCCTTCCCCTGCTCTTCTCCATCTGTTGTCCGTCTCTCCCTTCCCCTGCTCTTCTCCGTCTGTTGTCTGTCTCTCCCTTCCCCGTCTGTTGTCTGTCTCTCCCTTCCCCTGCTCTTCTTCGTCTGTTGTCTGTCTCTCCCTTCCCCTGCTCTTCTTCGTCTGTTGTCTGTCTCTCCCTTCCCCTGCTCTTCTCCGTCTGTTGTCTGTCTCTCCCTTCCCCTGCTCTTCTTCGTCTGTTGTCTGTCTCTCCCTTCCCCTGCTCTTCTCCGTCTGTTGTCTGTCTCTCCTTTTCTCCGATTCTCTTCTTCATGTCCGCCACTCAGTCTCTGTCCGGTCAGGACATGACAGGTACGCCTCGTCTTACCTGCCACCCTCTCGTCCGACTCCCGGTTCCCGTCGTCAGAGTAACGAGCGAAGTCTAGAGAGTCCAATGTGCTGATGCTGCCCGCTCGGTCTGATGGGAGAGACATGGAGAGCAATCAATCAATGAATCAATGTATATTTTATTTCACCTATATTTAACCAGGTAGGCCAGTTGAGAACAAGTTCTCAATTCCTACTGCGACCTGGCCAAGATAAAGCAAAGCAGTGCAACACAAACAACAGAGTTACACATGGAATAAACAAAACATACAATCAATAACACAGTAGAAAAATCTGTACACAGTGTGAGCAAATGAAGTAAGGAGGTAAGGCAATAAATAGGCCAATAGTGGCGAAGTAATTACAATTTAGCAATTTACACTGGAGTGATATATGTGCAGATGAGGATGCGCAAGTAGAAATACTGGTGTGCAAAAGAGCAGAAAAACAAAAATAAAATATGGGGATGAGGTAGGTAGTTGGTTGGATGGGCGATTTACAGATGGGCTGTGTACAGCTGCAGTGATCGGTAAGCTGTTCTGACAGCTGACGCTTAAAGTTAGTGAGGGAAATATAAGTCTCCAACTTCAGGGATTTTTACAATTCGTTCCAGTCATTGGCAGCAGAGAACTGGAAGGAAAGGTGGCCGAAGGAGGTGTTGGCTTTGGGGGTGACCAGTGAAATATACCTGCTGGAGCGCGTGGGTGTTGCTGTGGTGACGAGTGAGCTGAGATAAGGCGGAGCTTTACCTAGCAAAGACTTATAGATGACCTGGAGCCAGTAGGTTTGGCGACAAATATGTAGCGAGGGCCAGCCAACGAGAGCATACAGGTCGCAGTGGTGGGTAGTATATGGGGCTTTGGTGACAAAACAGATGGCACTGTGATAGACTGCATCCAATTTGTTGAGTAGAGTGTTGGAGGCTATTTTGTAAATGACATCGCCAAAGTCAAGGATCGGTAGGATAGTCCGTTTTACGAGGGTATGTTTGGCTGCGTGAGTGAAGGATGCTTTGTTGCCAAATAGGAAGCCAATTCTAGATTTCATTTTGGATTGGAGATGCTTAATGTGGGTCTGGAAGGAGAGTTTACAGTCTAACCAGACACCCAGGTATTTGTAGTTGTCCACATATTCTAAGTCAGAGCCGTCCAGAGTAGTGATCCTGGACTGGTGGGCAGGTGCGGGCAGGGAACGGTTGAAGAGCATACATTTGGTTTTACTAGCGTTTAAGAGCAGTTTGAGGCCACAGAAGGAGAGTTGTATGGCATTGAAGCTCATCTGGAGGTTAGTTAACAGTGTCCAAAGAAGGGCCAGATGTATACAGAATGGTGTTGTCTGTGTAGAGGTGGATCAAAGAATCACCCGCAGCAAGAGCGACATCATTGATATATACAAAGAAAAGAGTCCGCCCGAGAATTGATCGGCCTGAGAATCAATGGTAAACAGCCTATTCATTAACAGAGCCTCCAGTGATTATTACAGTATTCACCTCATCACCTTGACTATGAAAAGCTTGGGGGAATCATAACAGAATATAAACCAAACACTATATGTGGAGACAGGAGAGAACATGGGGGTAGATTCAGCATCCAAACAGGTTAGTTTTCTATGCAATAGTCCATCCTGTTTTCAGAAACATACCTAAACAATACAAATGTAGATCTACAGTCGTGGACAAAAGTTTTGAGAATGACACAAATATAAATTTTCACAAGGTTTGCTGCTTCGGTGTCTTTAGATATTTTTGTCAGATGTTACTAGGGAATACTGAAGTACAATTACAAGCATTTCATACGTGTCAAAGGCTTTTATTGACAATTACATGAAGTTGATGCAAAGAGTCAAAATATTGATGTTTTGTTCCCCGAGCCACTTAGTTACCACTTTTGCCTTATAGCAAGGTGCTCCATCATGCTAGAAAATGCATTGTTTGTCACCAAACTGTTCCTGGATGGTTGGGAGAAGTTGCTCTCGGAGGATGTGTTGGTTCCATTCTTTATTCATGGCTGTGTTCTTAGGCAAAATTGTGAGTGAACCCACTCCCTTGGCTGAGAAGCAACCCCACACATGAATGGTCTCAGGATGCTTTACTGTTGGCATGACACAGGACTGATGGTAGCGCTCACCTTGTCTTCTCCGGACAAGCTTTTTTCCGGAGGCCCCAAACAATCGGAAAGGGGATTCATCAGAGAAAATGACTTTACCCCAGTCCTCAGCAGTCCAATCCCTGTACCTTTTGCAGAATACCAGTCTGTGACTGATGTTTTTCCTGGAGAGAAGTGGCTTCTTTGCTGCCCTTCTTGACACCAGGCCATCCTCCTCGCTTGCTGGACTTTCTTGGGCGCCCTGAAGCCTTCTTCACAACAATTGATCCGCTCTCCTTGAAGTTCTTGATGATCCGATAAAATGGTTGATTTATGTGCAATCTTACTGGCAGCAATATCCTTGCCTGTGAAGCTCTTTTTGCACAAAGCAATGATGAAGGCACATGTTTGCTTGCAAGTAACCATGGTTGACAGAGGAAGAACAATGATTCCAAGCACCACCCTCCTTTTGAAGCTTCCAGTCTGTTATTCTAACTCAATCAGCATGACAGGGTGATCTCCAGCCTTGTCCTCGTCAACACTCACACCTGTGTTAACGAGAGAATCACTGACATGATGTCAGCTGGTCCTTTTGTGGCAGAGCTGAAATGCAGTGGAAATGTTTTTGGGGGATTCAGTTCATTTGCATGGCAAAAAGGGACTTTGCAATTAAATTGCAATTTATCTGATCACTCTTCATAACATTCTGGAGTATATGCAAATTGCCATCATAAAAACTGAGGCAGCAGACTTTGTGAAAATTAATATTTGTGTCATTCTCAAAACTTTTGGCCACGACTGTAGAATGTGATAACTCTTGTTTCAGTGAGTGACAGGGTGAGCTATCCTTCTAGTAACCTCATATGCCTGTCCAACCATATAGCCTACCATTCACTCCCATCTCAACACAGATAGCATATTGAAAGTAAAAAGAGAGATGACCATTCATTTTGAGAGTAAGACTGAACTACCCTGCAGTGAGTAGGAGTGTATGGTAATGAAAAGCTGAGCTATTCTTCCCTAAGGCCTACCCCTCCTCCTCTCCTTACCAAACCAGAGGGGATATTCCAAGTCCAGGTGATTACACTGCACCGGTCCTCCATCCCTCCCTCTCTCTCTGCAGTTCACTCATATCAAAGGCAGAGTGTGAGTGTGTGTGTGTGTGTGTGTGTGTGTGTGTGTGTGTGTGTGTGTGTGTGTGTAGGCCTACTCAACCTCCATGTATGGTTCCAGGCCTGGCTAGCCTAACAGCTGTCTGACTACAGGAGACTCCTCACCTCTATACCCACTGACAGGGAGGTGAAGAACAGTGACACAAATTGTATTTTGTAAATTGCGTGTATGCAGAGCTCCCTTGCAAAAGAGACCTTGGTCTCAATGGGACTCCCTGTTCAAATAAAGTCTCAAAACAGAAGCAATATAACAATAGATGTATTCTACAGCATGGATTATTAGGTACACAGACAGTGTAGGTCTACAGACTGAGATGTGGTGGTGCACGCACACACACGCACTACACACACACAAGGTAGATGTGAGCAGGAGCTCAGACAGTCAGGCCAGAACAGAAACAAGTTGAGCAGAGCCAAACATCCCACAGTGTGATTTGTCAGCATCTCAAAACCCTGCAGCAAATCTGTGTCTGTGTGTTGTCTTCTTACTGCCTGTATGTTTAAGTGAGGGATTTCTTCTAATGGATTAAGGGTGTGTGTTCTTCTTGATCTTTGTGAGCAAGTGTGTGCTTGACTGCATGTACCCTGCTAGTGCCAAAGAGAGCAGGGTAGTAGGATATCCCTAAGCTAAGTCTTTCAAGGAAGAGAGTGGCTAGCTAAAAATGGAGCATTAATGCTAACACCTTAGTCTCTGATTGAGCTGAGAGTTGAGCAAGCAGACTGTAGCAACATGCTAATCAGCTAGCTACAGAGGAGAAAACAATGAGCTGGGTAGAGAGAAAGAGAGAGTGGGTGAGAGAAGCATTGTGTAAATGGGTGGTGGCATCCAGCTACTCTTGCTTGATGAATAGCCTAACCACCCCCTGAGTCTTCAGAACCTGAAGACTTGTATTAGCTCCTGGAATTAGGTCTAATGCTTAGGCTTCAGCTCAGTGGGCTATGGTGTTGAGTTGTGCAGCGAGAGGCCTGCTGCGGATGACCAGAGCAGCATACTAGACTTTTAAATTAGCAGAAAGCTAGCCAGATCATAGTATTATGGGAGTGTTAACAGCAACAAGTGACCCTTATGATGCCTAGACCCGTATGAGACAGCGTCTTTACCCAGTGACCATGCAACACCCTTTCCAATAATTTCCCATATGCTCCCGTCATGGTGCATGACACCTGTCAGTTTTAAATTATGTGGCATCAAATTAAGCTTCTAATATACAATGTTAGAACATCAACTGCCTCTTCTTTAGTTTTACTGCTGGATCTTAAACCCTTCATTAACAAATCCATCAAATCAAAGTGATTGTATTTGTGTACAGTCCTGACCAAAACCTGTAAAGAGCAAGCAGAGGGGACAGTCGCAAGGAAACCGTCCCTGGGCTGTAGGCCTGTTGTCTCTAGTAGGGACAGGCCCTCAAGCTGTCCCCGTCTCTCTCGTCTATTTTCCTGTTTATCAGTGAAGTTAACATAATAGAGGACAGGCTGAGTTCCTCATCATCCTGTTCTTAAGATCAGATGTAGGATCAGCTTACCCCTCACCAAATACTAACATTAATACTGTGAGGTGAAACTCTAATGGGGGAAAATTCTATGGGAAACTTCCTCCTACTCGGTTCTAAAGTTTTTAAAAAAATCTTTATTTAACTAGGCAAGTCAGTTAAGAACAAATTCTTATTTTCAATGACAGCCTAGGAACAGTGGGTTAACTGCCTGTTCAGGGGCAGAACGACAGATTTGTACCTCGTCAGCTCAGGGGTTTGAACTTGCAACCTTCCGGTTACTAGTCCAACGCTCTAACCACTAGGCCGCCCCAGGTTGACATAGATAATAGACGTGTGGTGTTTCCCCTAGGATTTTTTACAGCAGCGATGGCAGAGTTAGTGGGGGAGTATTCCTGCGGGGGAGGGGCGAAGCTACATCTACATGATAAAACATGTAAATGTTTGCCTCTCTGCTAAATGCATATAGGGCAACACTGGGTGTGGCTGCCTGGAGTACCATATGTCACTGCTGTTCTAAGGTCTTTTGCAAAAGCCCCCCGCACATTCGTAAAGAGAAATGCCCCCTGGGATACCTTAGTCCTCAAGATCCACAACAACCGGCGAGGCACCAGACAGACAGGCAGAGGCAATTAGGCCTAGCCATGCGCTGAACAATGGCAGCTATAGATAGAGGCTATTAGGCTACATGAATGTAAATACTTCTACCATGACAAGCATCCTTCCTCCTTCCTCCCTCCCTAAACAGTCTCATCACTGACCTCACATGACTGGGCTGGTGGAGGCTTTGTAATGGAACCCCTGCTTTCACCTATCCAGTTGTGTTAGATCAGGTAGGAAGGAAGGTGGGAGGCACAGCACACAATGATGGAAATGTAGTTTACACAGCTCGGGCCACTGTTCTTATCATAGCTTTTATCAGTAGAAAAGGATGCAAAATTGCTAATTAGGTCATACCCCTTGATTGTACTTGCAACAGTAGAACACAGAATACACAGATCTGGGCTAGGCATACACATGCAGTCCTGTGTTTAGTGATGGAAATGCCCTAAGATTTGGGGCAGTTGAATGTGTGGTTTAATGTTGCAGTAGCAGTTGTGGTGGTGCACCAATTTGTCAGCAAACTGTTTGTGTTGTGTGTCTCACAGGACACACCTCTATCTACGCATAGGGCAGCGCACAATTGGCCCAGCGTCGTCTGGGTTTGGCTAGTATTGTAAATTAGAATTTGTTCTTAACTGACTTGCCTAGTTAAATAAAGGTTAAATAAAAAATGAAAAACTTCTAGGAATAATTATTTACAACCTGTAGGCCAGGGGGATGTATTATGTACTGTAGCCAACTCTTCTACCATTGTCATGCTGAATGAACAGAGAGAGGAGTCATAATACCACGTGCCACTGTGTAATACCAATGTAATGATGGTTCTAACAATGATCAAGATGCCTAAATCCACCATCCAGGCCTACAGACAGCTACAGCCAGTTAGAGAGACAGGCCTAGTTAGTGTTGGAACAGCACCATGTATAGCCATCTTTAGCAGCAGCTTACATGATTTCATGATGCAAATATCTCAATTACTACACTATAAAGAAGGTGCCAGGCATCATTTGCACATGAATGTCTGATAGGCCTTTTCAGGTCGCCATGTTATATACATGGTCACTACTATTCTGGTTGCACCTGTTCCAAGCCAGCTGGCACCTAGGCTAGGGGAGAAACTCACCACACAGCAGGTAACAAAGGTAGGTGCGCTTATTCTCCTTGATTAGTGAATAATCATGATCACGGTGAAGTTTCCACTGTTCGCGAGTTAGAGAGAAAGACGGGTGTCGTTTATTCTGTATAACCAGGCCATAACGTTAGTGTACCAGCATTGTTTCTCCATTGAATAATATACTGTCAGGGAGCTAACTAGCGCACACAGCTAGTTATATTATAATGCATTGGGTTGTTAGCTAGTAAGGTTAGCTAATAGCTAGCTAGCTACTTACTTAGCGGTCCCCCTGGTCCCAGTCCTTGTTCTTTACAAGCGGGCGGAGTGCCGGTTTGCCTCTCGAAGTTGCCCGGGTTGGAGAAATAATCACGCAACCGCGGAAGCTCCCTCCCTGATTCCAACAGTTCGGTATGAAACTCAAGGGCCGTGAGGATGTAATGATCCCGTATTAACTGAGCAGCGATCACATCTACCGAGACCCGGGTCTCTGCCAAGGCAACTGTCATAGCCGCAGCTGCGACCGATACCGAGATGCCTTCCACACTGGGGCTGGTCCGGGTGCTGGACACTAAAAGGGCCGGGGGCTCGGCGTCCGCTTGCGGAGAGAATGGGTTGTTGGACGAGGGGCCTTGCGTTCCAACGTTAGGGCTCTTTTCGATGTGAACACCGTCCTCTGCTCTCTGGTCTGCCTCATCTTCAGAATCACTCAGATTAAACGGGTTGACGTTACCCGCCGCCATTTTCCTACTATAAAGATTTGAGTAGCAAGCTAGCTAGCTAGCTTAGAATTGGACTCGTCTTCCTGGACGGATGGCTAGCTAGAAGGCTAGCTGGCTGAACCCTTCCTTCCTCGATCGACATGAAAAGGGGTGAATTCAGGGTAGCGTTTGGTTGAATGTAATTTCAACACCCGCCTTCTCCATGTAATAGCGGGATTGGATTGGATACGGGAGTTTTTAGGGAGAAACTGGGCAGGCCAGGAGCTTTGACAGCTGACAGCATTGGTTTGACAGCTAGCTAACCTTGCCGGAAAGTGATACTTTCCTCACCGTCACTAAAATAAAGCATGGATGGATGGACGGACCATTGCTATATAGTTATAACCATGTTAATCCCTAATAGCGAATATGATCTATTTCATTTATGTAGCCGACTGCGAAATCAAATGCCAGTAGTAGAACTACAATACCCACGGACCATTGCTGTAGCTCAGGTGGAACGTCATATTTACAACAAGGAAGTGGCGCTGTAACGTCCTAGTGTGGACTGATTTATTTTATAAGCTGCTTAGAAAGACAGACAGCAGGTTTTTAAGCCCGTCGCGCCGGTAGATAAGCTTGACACACTGTACTAAAGGTTGTATAAGTGTGTTTCTTAATTTAGTTCACCTGAAATTAGGGTCTGTTGATGGGTGAAGTTGGGTCGCTAGACAGCAAAAAGTGTCAGGTATGTGTTTGAATGACTTAACTCTCATTCATTCAAGATTCAAAGTAACCAATCTGCCACCGGCTTGAAACAAGAAAGTGTTCAAAGGTAAGATTTTTTATTTTGTTTAGCAGGTCTGATGTTGTTGACATGTGGGACACATTTGTGTTCTAGTGAGTGAATGCGATAGCTAGAGTATGAATGGATGGCAGCACCTTACAGACTCAGAAACATATGGCCACAACAGATTATCTGATGTATATATCTAATAGCTATTTTCTGCTCTCTCTGTTCCTCTCCATCCATTCCTCCCTCCCTCCAGAACTTCTGGGGTCTCCCCAGCCCCCAGTCTTCATCATGAGGATGATAATGTTCTTCCTGGTTGGGCTTCTGGTCCATGTCATTTTCTTCATCTCCATATTTGACATCTACTTCACATCGCCCTTGGTCCACGGCATGGCCCCCCAGGTGTCCCCCCTGCCTCCCCCTGCCTCCCGCCTGCTGCTGGTGGTTGCAGATGGACTCAGGGCAGACAGTCTCTATAAGCCTGATGCCAATGGATCCACCAGGGCTCCTTACTTAAGGTAACTGAGCTCTCTCAGATTAACTGGCTGTATGGAAGTGTGTGTGGACTCAGTGTTGTGTGTACGTATGCATTTCTCACAGTGTGTGTGTGTGTTCTGAAGGAGTGTGATGGAAGAAACAGGGAGTTGGGGTGTGTCACACACTCGTGTTCCCACCGAGTCTCGACCTGGACACGTTGCTTTGATCGCTGGCTTCTACGAAGATGTCAGCGCTGTAGCTAAAGGTCAGTGTCTGTGTGTGCCGGCATGTGTGTGTCGTGCGTGTTACTAATGGAAGTGGGCAATTCTACAGTAACAGAGTGACATTGAGACCCAGATTTTTCACTTTAAAATGTATGTATCTGCACTGTTCTTCAAGTAAATATATATATTTTTTCTGTGGAAATTGTTACAAGTAATTGTTTAAATTCGTCCTTGTGAAGAGTTATGTTTTGTTTCACTTTCCAATTATTGTTTATTGTTTTACATACCTTTTTAAAGTAAAAAATCGGAGTCTGTTACTGTGTAATTTCCCTATTGTTATATGCTGCGTTCATAATATTTTCTGTGTGTGTGTGTGTGTGTGTGTGTGTGTGTGTGTGTGTGTGCGTGTGTGTGTAGGCTGGAAGGAGAATCCAGTGGAGTTTGACTCCGTGTTCAATGAGAGCAGACACACCTGGTGTTGGGGCAGCCCTGACATCCTGCCCATGTTTGCCAAAGGTTAACAAACACATGTACAATACACAACATTTCAAATACAGGAGAAACACAGATACACCACCATGCACGTGTGTGGCTTATTAGATCAGAAATAAACAAATCCTCTTTCTTTCTCTCTCTCGACCACCCTCTCACTTTCTTTTTATCATTCTTACCATCATTTCCATCTACACTTCTTCCCCCCTCTCCTGCAGGTGCCAGTGGGGACCATGTGTACACCTACACCTACCCAGCAGAGAGAGAGGACTTTGCCTCCACCGACGCCTCCAGACTGGACACCTGGGTCTTTGATGAAGTCAAGGTACTTATGGTGATGAGAACAGGGTGTGTGTGTGTTTGTCTCAGCATGGGGGTACAGACACTGTATCTTATTTGCCTCTATCCCCCACCTCCTCTCTCTCAGTCGTTCCTCCAGTCTGCCAGGGTGAACTCCAGTCTGATGTCCAGTCTACAGAAGGATCAGAATGTCTTCTTCCTCCACCTACTGGGCATTGACACCAATGGACACGCCCACAGACCCATGTCACAGTGAGATAGAAACCCTGTACAGACCAGAAATATCACGTTCTAGATATACAGGAATATATAGAATATACAGAAACCATGTACAAACAAGAGATACATTATTCTCTGGTACCTTTTAAACAAAGGACTGCAGATTTCTATTAGTGCATATAGTGGGGTCTACACAATGGATGGCAGGAAACACAGACTCATTTAGACTACTAATGACCCTGTGTGATTTTGTCTCTTAAAAATCCCCTTTGTGTGCGTTGTGCGAAGGGAATATCTAGAGAACATACGTCTGGTTGACTCTGGGGTGAAAGAGCTGGTCTCCATGGTCGAGGACCTTTTTGACAACGATGGAAGAACAGCCTATGTGTTCACCTCTGACCACGGCATGACCAACTGGGGTAGGACTTCAGCTAGCTCAGAAAGGTGGTCACCATGGTAGTGAAGTAGTAGATAATGTATTGCTGTGTGTCTCCAGGCTCCCATGGTGCAGGCCACCCCTCTGAGACCCTGACCCCATTGTTGGTGTGGGGAGCTGGGGTTCACACTGCTCAGAGAGTCACTGAACCCCAGAAGTACTCCGATGGATACCTACAAGGTACTATAACTCCGTACTATTGGTCTGTGTGTGTTTGTCCTCCTACTCTCCTCTCTTCTTTCAACTTTTCTAGAGGGGGAAAAGGTAGGTCAGAGATTATATTATTCTGTTGTAACACTTTACTCCAACCCTCAGTTGTTCTACCGGTATATAACGGTCATAATGCTGACATAACACAATGTGTGATCTTGTGTCTGTTGGTGTTTCTCTGTCAGAATGGCAGCTGGAGGGCCTCCGCAGGGTTGATGTCAATCAGGTGAGACACCCATGTAGCCTCACCGCATCTGGCGCTGACTGATGATGTCACAACCACGTATTTCTTCTATGTGTTGAAGATAGTCCAAAAACAACAGTAATCTGTTCCCAGTCTAATGCCAGATGTGTGTTACAGGCAGACATAGCGCCACTGATGTCATCTCTTATTGGAGTGCCTATTCCTCTCAACTCTGTGGTGAGTAACACCTCATAACAGCATGTCAGTATCTTTAGAATACCATAATGAAGAGACATGTCAGTGGAAAAGCTGTTATACAGTAACCACAATCTGCACTGTGGTTCGAGAGCTGCTCTGAGATGCAAAATAAAATATATGTGCAGACGATAAGGCATCATCTCATATTCTCTATATTGAGTGTGTGTGTGATATAGGGAATTGGGTATATAGTGCGTTTATTATGCTGATAAAGTGTGTGTAATGTGTGTTGTGTAGGGTGTGTTACCACTGCAGTACCTGAACAACAGTGACCAGTTTAAAGCTGAGAGTATGTACTCTAACGCCATCCAGATACTGGAGCAGTTCAAGGTGAAATATAACATGGAGGATAATAATGTTGTTAAGATGATGACGTTATACATGACATAACCAGGTGTATTTGTTCAAATATTCACCTCTGTTTCCAGGTGAAGATGGCTCAGAAAAAGGAAACAACTTTGTCCTTTCTCTTCACTCCATACCAGTAAGTATCAACCGTAGAGGTAGAACTATTGACTGTAATGGTAATTCTCTAGTTCAACTCGTCTAAAGAGAGTGACATGACCAGTTGTGTGTAACCAGTGTGTCCTCCAATCTGTCTGTCTGTCCCTCAGGTTGCTGACAGAGTCACGCCAGGCAGAGTTTATCAACAAGGCCAGGGTTTTGATCCAGCTAGAGGAATATGAAGAAGCTGTAAGTACACTGGGTATCAAACCCCAGTTATCTGTACAACTGAAGACCGTGTGGCCCACTGAGCTAAAGGCTAAAGCCTATGTTTTTTCTTGGGTTACGTTGGTCATGATGACTGACAGATACTAGCTGCTAATATACTGCATGTTCTCTCTCCTCCCCCCACACCCTCTCTCTCAGATCTCTCTGTGCAGGTCTCTGATTGGCCATGCGTTGGAGGGTCTGTCCTACTACCACACCTATGACCGGTTCTTTCTGGGCTGTAGTGTTGTGTTGGGCTTCACAGGCTGGACCTCCTATGTGGTTCTTGTTATACTGAAGACACACGCCAGTCTCAGGAGACCACCCACACCCACTGACCAGGTGATCAAACACTCACACACACACACAGTACATGGACGCACACATGAAGGCAGGCACACACACCTCACCTCCTGTATAATTCTGCTGATACTGAATGTGTGTGTTCACAACCCTGTGTGTGTGTTGAAGGTGTCTGGTAAAACCCTGTGTGTGTGTGTGTTGAAGGTGTCTGGTAAAACCCTGTGTGTGTGTTGAAGGTGTCTGGTAAAACCCTGTGTGTGTGTGTGTTGAAAGTGTCTGGTAAAACCCTGTGTGTGTGTGTTGAAGGTGTCTGGTAAAACCCTGTGTGTGTGTGTGTGTTGAAGGTGTCTGGTAAAACCCTGTGTGTGTGTGTGTGTTGAAGGTGTCTGGTAAAACCCTGTGTGTGTGTGTTGAAGGTGTCTGGTAAAACCCTGTGTGTGTGTGTTGAAGGTGTCTGGTAAAACCCTGTGTGTGTGTGTGTGTTGAAGGTGTCTGGTAAAACCCTGTGTGTGTGTGTGTTGAAGGTGTCTGGTAAAACCCTGTGTGTGTGTGTTGAAGGTGTCTGGTAAAACCCTGTGTGTGTGTGTTGAAGGTGTCTGGTAAAACCCTGTGTGTGTGTGTGTTGAAGGTGTCTGGTAAAACCCTGTGTGTGTGTGTTGAAGGTGTCTGGTAAAACCCTGTGTGTGTGTGTGTGTTGAAGGTGTCTGGTAAAACCCTGTGTGTGTGTGTGTTGAAGGTGTCTGGTAAAACCCTGTGTGTGTGTGTTGAAGGTGTCTGGTAAAACCCTGTGTGTGTGTGTGTTGAAGGTGTCTGGTAAAACCCTGTGTGTGTGTATTGAAGGTTTCTGGTAAAACCCTGTGTGTGTGTGTGTTGAAGGTGTCTGGTAAAACCCTGTGTGTGTGTATTGAAGGTTTCTGGTAAAACCCTGTGTGTGTGTGTGTGTGTGTGTGTTGAAGGTGTCTGGTAAAACCCTGTGTGTGTATTGAAGGTGTCTGGTAAAACCCTGTGTGTGTGTTGAAGGTGTCTGGTAAAACCCTGTGTGTGTATTGAAGGTGTCTGGTAAAACCCTGTGTGTGTGTTGAAGGTGTCTGGTAAAACCCTGTGTGTGTGTGTGTGTGTGTGTGTGTGTGTGTGTGTTGAAGGTGTCTGGTAAAACCCTGTGTGTGTGTTGAAGGTGTCTGGTAAAACCCTGTGTGTGTGTGTGTGTGTGTGTGTGTGTGTGTGTGTGTGTGTGTGTGTTGAAGGTGTCTGGTAAAACCCTGTGTGTGTATTGAAGGTGTCTGGTAAAACCCTGTGTGTGTGTGTGTGTGTTGAAGATGTCTGGTAAAACCCTGTGTGTGTGTGTGTTGAAGGTGTCTGGTAAAACCCTGTGTGTGTGTGTGTGTGTGTGTGTGTGTGTGTGTGTGTTGAAGGTGTCTGGTAAAACCCTGTGGTGGATGGGTGTGGGAGCTACGCTGCTGATTGGAATGTTCCTGATAATCCAGAGAAGTCCAGTAACCTACTACATCTACTGTCTACTGCCTGTCCCTGTCTGGTACTCTGTCCTCAAAGAGTGAGTACACACACACACACACACACAGTTTGAAGTCATTTGATGAGTTGAATGGATAAAAGGGAGGTATTTTACTCATTCTATTCTATGCCACTACATTTTTCATGATCTCAAAGTGTTTATATTGATGATATCAACCATACGTGTGTGTGTTTCAGGTTTGGAACTCTAACAGATCTGGTTCGTTCGTACAGTTCACTACCACTGGGTAAATGCTTTGGCTACTTTGCCCTGGTCACATTTGGGATTGAACTTCTGGTAAGCAGCCATCATATGGTCACTATTTCACTAATGGCTCGATTCAATATAATCTGCATTTCTACTTGGAAAAAGTTGCTACTGTGTCTGTCTCCTCCAGGTGGTGAGTTTCTTCTATCGGGCCATGTTGACTGTAGGCCTGGCTGTTCTCTCTCTCTGGCCCCTCCTCTCTGGCCTCTACAGCAAGGCCAAGGTAAGACAATGAGTGGCTTGTAGTTCTTTACTAGTCTGGTCTCTAGGTCCTTCCCCTTTGAGGTGCACAAATCTGAAAGGACAGGATAGCAAGCAATATGGCAGGAGCACAAAGCACTTGTAAAATATGTTTAATTTATTTTTCTCTCTCACTCTAAATATCTTTCTCTGTCTTTCACTCTAAATATATCTCCCTTTGTCCTCTCTCTCTCTCTCTTTGTCCTCTCTCTGTCTGTCTGTAGTTTAGGTCAGTGAGCTGGGTCCTGTGTTGTTTGTTTCTGGCCACATTTCCCATGATGCCAGTTGTTGGGAGAGAAGCCAACATCCACATGGTGTAAGTATTCTAACCCCTCTGCAACATTACAGCAATGCTTCTTAGCCCTCTTTAAAAATAAAAATAGCATTATATATCTTTCTCTCTTTCTTTCCTCTCTCTGTAGTACCTGTGCAGGTGTACTCTCTCTGTTCATTTCCACCTTTTACCTCTGGTTGGCACGGAAACGGACTACACTACACCTGACTGACCGCTACCTCTTAATCTTCCAGGTAACAAATGTGTGTGTGCGTGGGTGCACGTGCCTGTGTGTGTTAATCAGTATTGTTTCTATGTGTATAGATGCTCCATGTAGCAGTGTGTGCCTATGTGCCCACCAGCACTCACTCCAGTCTGCAGCTGAAACAGGGACTGCCTCTCCTCAACCAGATGATCAGTTGGACTACACTGGGTGGGCACCAACTCTCTCTCTCTCTTTCTTTATTATAAAAGTCCTTGAAATATCTGTATGATCATCATAACCAGGCTTATAAAGATAACTGGCATCTCTCTCTCTCCCAGGTTCCTCTCTGTTTGTTCCTTTGTTGAGTTCTACTCGTCTGTTCCATCGTCTGCTCAGTATCTTCCTCTCCCTCACAGCCACCTACCTACTACTGAGTACTGGGTAAGAGATAGTCAGGCAATGCTCAACAAGTGTAAGCTTACACTGCGGTGATTAGCTGGTATCGTACCTGTACTAATTGTGCGTGTGTGTGTCAGGTCTGAGGCTCTGTTCCCGCCAGTCTTGTCCTGGCTGATGTTTGTGTGGATCAACATAGAACAGGAAGCCATGCTCTCTCAAGGTATCTCTGGGAGACAGGAGGTATAAACCATTACGCTGTTACTGTTTTCTATTGATTAATGGTTCTACTTGCAATCTACTTTAGTTGAATGTTCCTAATGCATGTTGATCTGGATAAGAGTGACTGCTGAATGACTGGAGCCATGTAAATGTATACACTTTCTATGCACTGACTCTGTGTCAAGGACCAGTCTCATGTTAATCACCTCCGACTAATACAGCTACTTCCTGGTACACACGGGAACCACTGCTAGTCCCTCCACTTGGCACAATGCCATGGTTAATCCTCTGAGCATAGAAGACAACCTTATTGGTGTAGAATGTCTGGTATAGCATTATACGATGCAGTGTTACACTGTATCAAGTCATTGTGGCTTTATTATGAAATACATTTGTGTCATTGTTTTTCAGCTGTCCACGCTTGACTTCTCTGAAAACATTGACATCACCAAGATCAGACAACTAAAGCTGGATGACATCAGAAGATCCTACTTCTTCGTATCCTTTTCCTTGGTGACACTGCTGACTGTTAATGACCTATAGGCAGCGCTAGTTTAACCCTGGTGAGAGTTGTCCCTATCTGATGTAGTTGCTGTCTGAGCTGGCTAAAGAAGAAGAACAGTGTTATTTCGTCACATTGGTTTTTAAGCACAAACCCTAACATCACTCTTGACCTTATGCAAACTAATAGCATTTTGACCGTCTCTCTCTCTCTAAACTACTGGCTATTCTGTAAAACCACTGTCTGGTTCCTTGACATTAGGCTGTCAGGTTTTCTTCATAATTACAGCCTTCTTTGGTACTGGGAACATAGCATCCATTAACAGGTATTGTATGGTGGAGACAGGGGCTCTGGACCAATATGGGTTTATTCATGAGTGCATTAGGTTGGTTTTCACATTTACATTCTTTCACTATCTGACCTCTGAAACCCTTCTTGTCTTTCTCTGGGTTCTCTTTTTCTCGACTCTACTATGTCTCTTTGTTCTTGCTTCCTCTTTCTTCTTGCACCCCCTTCTCTCGCTCTCTCTACTCTCCTTCTCCCCCCCTCCCTCCCTCCCTCCCTCCCCCCCTCCCTCCTACTCTCCTTCTCCCCCCCTCCCTCCCCCCCTCCCTCCTACTCTCCTTCTCCCCCCCTCCCTCCCCCCTCCCTCCTACTCTCTCTCTACTCTCCTTCTCCCCCCTCTCCCCCCCTCCCTCCTACTCTCTCTCCCCTCCCTCCTACTCTCTCTCTACTCTCCTTCTCCCCCCCCTCCCTCCCCCCCTCCCTCCTACTCTCTCTCTACTCTCCTTCTCCCCCCTCTCCCCCCCTCCCTCCTACTCTCTCTCCCCTCCCTCCTACTCTCTCTCTACTCTCCTTCTCCCCCCTCCCTCCTACTCTCTCTCTACTCTCCTTCTCCCCCCCCCCCCCCCCTCCTACTCTCTCTCTACTCTCCTTCTCCCCCCCTCCTACTCTCTCTCTACTCTCCTTCTCCCCCCTCCCTCCTACTCTCTCTCTACTCTCCTTCTCCCCCCTCTCCCCTCCTACTCTCTCTCCCCTCCCACCTACTCTCTCTCTACTCTCCTTCTCCCCCCTCTCTCTCGCTCCCCCCCTCCCTCCTACTCTCTCTCTGCTCTCCCTCGCTCCCCCCCTCCCTCCTACTCTCTCTCTGCTCTCCTTCTCCCCCCTCTCTCTCGCTCCCCCCTCCCTCCTATTCTCTCGCTCCCCCCTCCCTCCTACTCTCTCTCTACTCTCCTTCTCCCCCTCTCTCTCGCTCCCCCCCTCCCTCCTATTCTCTCTCTACTCTCCTTCTCCCCCCTCCCTCCTACTCTCTCTACTCTCCTTCTCCCCCCCTCCCTCCTACTCTCTCTACTCTCCTTCTCCCCCCCTCCCTCCTACTCTCTCTCTACTCTCCTTCTCCCCCCTCCCTCCTACTCTCTCTACTCTCCTTCTCCCCCCCTCCCTCCTACTCTCTCTCTACTCTCCTTCTCCCCCCTCTCTCTCGCTCCCCCCCTCCCTCCTACTCTCTCTCTGCTCTCCTTCTCCCCCCTCTCTCTCGCTACCCCCCTCCCTCCTATTCTCTCGCTCCCCCCTCCCTCCTACTCTCTCTCTACTCTCCTTCTCCCCCCTCTCTCTCGCTCCCCCCCCTCTCTCGCTCCCCCCTCCCTCCTACTCTCCTTCTCCCCCCCTCCCTCCCTCCTACTCTCTCTCTACTCTCCTTCTCCCCTCCCTCCCTCCTACTCTCTCTCTACTCTCCCCCCCTCCTACTCTCTCTCTACTCTCCCCCCCTCCTACTCTCTCTCTACTCTCCTTCTCCCCCCCCTACTCTCTCTCTACTCTCCTTCTCCGCCCCCTCCTACTCTCTCTCTGTAGTTTTGATCCAGCCTCAGTGTACTGCTTCCTCACCGTCTTCAACCCCTTTATCATGGGAGGCCTGATGATGTGGAAGGTACCACACCCCACACACAAACACACCCACACTACAATGTCATGCCATATGAAAGTACACTACCGTGTAGACTCCGGGATGCTGGCCTTCTAGGCAGAGTTGCAAAGAAAAAGCCATATCTCAGACTGGCCAATAAAAATAAAAGATTAAGATTGGCAAAAGAACATAGACATTGGACAGAGGAACTCTGCCTAGAAGGCCAGCATCCCGGAGTCACCTCTTCACTGTTGGTGTTGAGACTGTTATTTTGCGGGTACTATTTAATGAAGCTGCCAGTTGAGGACATGTGAGGCATCTGTTTCTCAAACTAGACACTCTAATGTACTTGTTCTCTTGCTCAGTTGTGCACCAGGGCCTCCCACTCCTCTTTCTATTCTGGTTAGAGCCAGTTTGCGCTGTTCTGTGAAGGGAGTAGTACACAGCATTGTATGAGATCTTCAGTTTCTTGGCAATTTCTCGCATGGAATCACCTTAATTTCTCAGAACAAGAATAGACTGACGCGTTTCAGAAGAAAGTTATTTGTTTCTGGCCATTTTGAGCCTCAACTAGTCTAAAGAAGTCCAGTTTAATTGCTTCTTTAAATCAGCACAACCATTTTCAGCTGTGCTAACATAATTACAAAAGGGTTTTCTAATGATCAATTAGCCTTTTAAAATGATAAACTTGGATTAGCTAACACAACATGCCATTGGAACACAGGAGTCATGGTTGCTGATAATGGGCCTCTGTACACCTATGTAGATATTCCATAACAAATCTGCTGTTTACAGCTACAATAGTCATTTACAACATTAACAATGTCCACACTGTATTTCTGATCAATGTGATGTTATTTTAATGGACAAAAAAAGTTTCTTTCAAAAACAAGGACCTTTCTAAGTGACCCCAAACTTTGGAACGGTAGTGTATGTTAAAAGGAAACAATACTCTACTTATAATGGTGCCAACGAGATTGTGGTTAACCATGACTATTCTAACAACAGGTGTGGGTTACATTCGTTTAGGTCTACATATCGGTCTGCATACACAATATGCCTCTATGGATTGTAGTATTGTCTTGTAGTCTCTCACTCAACTCGCTGAGTGACATTGACAGAGCAAATATACATATCGTCAACAAAACGGATCACAACTTTGCAAATAATCCACAATGTGTTGTAACCTCCCCACACTTTTACAATGGAGTCCATTGCCTAAAAGAGTGAAGATGAGACTGTTGTTGTTACAGGTGATAATCCCATTCATCATCGTTATGTGTACGTTTGAAACCATCCAGGTCTCTACACAACTTTCCTCCAGAAGGTAACAGTTAGCTTGGTACCATCATGTGAAAATCAAGTACACATACAGACATACAGTATTTTGAGAAATTAGCTCATGGGGTCATTTATTGAATTAATAATTTCTCTTCTTTTGTTTCCAGTCTGTTCCTCATTGTCCTGGTGATTTCTGACCTGATGGCTCTGGTAAGGAATGAGACCGCTATTAGCAATATGGAAGCATCTGGTAAGGAATGAGACAGCTATTAGCAATATGGAAGCCTCTGATAAGGAATGAGACAGCTATTAGAGCTATTAGCAATATGGAAGCCTCTGGTAAGGAATGAGACCGCTATTAGCAATATAGTAGCCTCTGGTAAGGAATGAGACCGCTATTAGCAACATGGAAGCCTCTGGTAAGGAATGAGACCGCTATTAGCAATATGGAAGCCTCTGGTGAGGAATGAGACCGCTATTAGCAATATGGAAGCCTCTGGTAAGGAATGAGACCGCTATTAGCAATATGGTAGCCTCTGGTAAGGAATGAGACAGCTATTAGCAATATGGTAGCCTCTGGTAAGGAATGAGACAGCTATTAGCAATATGGTAGCCTCTGGTAAGGAATGAGACAGCTATTAGCAATATGGTAGCCTCTGGTAAGGAATGAGACAGCTATTAGCAATATGGTAAGCTGTGGAAATGTCACCATATTCTCCATCACTACCTCGTTCTCCTCTCTTTCTCTCTCCATCCCTCTTTCCTCCAGCATTTCTTCTTCCTAGTGCAGGACTATGGGAGCTGGCTGGACATTGGCACCAGGTAGGTAGGACCCAGCAGAGAGAGAGGTTTTGCATGTCTTATGGCTTAATTTATAAACTGGGTGGTTTGAGTCCCGAATGCAGATTGGATGAAAGCCGTGCTATATCAGACCATATACCATGGGTTTGACAAAACATTTATTCTTAGCTGTGGTATATTCACCAAATACAGTGCATTCGGAAACCCATTGAATTTTTCAAAATTTTGTTCCGTTACAGCCTTATTCTAAAATGTATTATTGTCCCCCCCCCCCCCCTCCCCTCCCCTCAATCTACACACAATACACCATAATGACAAAGCAAAAACAGGTTTTTATATTTGTTTGCCAATTTATTAAAAATAAACAACTTTAATAAACAACTCACATTTACATAACTTTTCAGACCCTTTACTCAGTCCTTTTTGTTGAAGCACCTTTGGCAGCGATTACAGCCTCGAGTAATCTTCGGTATGACTCTACATCGGGTTCAAATCTGGGCTCTGGCTGGGCCACTCAAGGATATTCAGAGACTTGTCCCGAAGCCACTCCTGCATTGTCTTGGCTGTGTGCTTAGGGTCGTTGTCATGTTGGAAGGTGAACCTTCAGCCCAGTCCGAGGTCTTGAGCGCTCTAGAGCAGGTTTTCATCAAGGTTCTTTCTGTACTTTGCTCTGTTCATCTTTCCCTTGATCCAGTCTAGTCTCCCAGTCCCTGCCGCTGAAAAACATCCCTACAGCATGACGCTGCCACCACAATGCTTCACCGTAGGGATGGTGCCAGGTTTCCTCCAGACGTGACACTTGGCATTCAGGCCAAAGAGTTCAATCTTGGTTTCATCAGACCAGAGAATCTTGTTTCTCATGGTCAGAGTCCTTTAGGTGCCTTTTGGCAAACTCAAAGCAGGCTGTCATGTGCCTTTTACTGAAGAGTAGCTTCCCTCTGGCCACTCTACCATAAAGGCCTGATTGGTGGAGTGCTGCAGAGATGGTTGTCCCATCTCCACAGAGGAACTCTGGAGCAACCATCGGGTTCTTGGTCACCTCCCCGACCAAGGCCCTTCTCCCACGTTTCCTCAGTTTGGCCGGACGGCCAGCTCTAGGAAGTCTTGGTGGTTCCAAACGTCTTGCATTTAAGAATGATGGAGGCCACTGTGTTGTTAGGGACCTTCAATGCTGCAGAAATGCGTTGGTACCCTGCGCCTCGACACAATACTGTCTCAGAGCTCTACGGACAATTCCTTTGTTCTCATGGCTTGGTTTTTGCTCTGAATGCACGGTCAACTGCGGGACCTTATATAAGGCAGGTGTGTGCCTTTCCAAATCATGTCCAATCAATTGAATGTAGCACAGGTGGACTACAATCAAGTTGTAGAAACATCTCAAGGATGATCAATGGAAACAGGATGCATCTGAGCTCAATTGTCGAGTCTCATAGCAAAGGGTGTAAATACTTATGTAAATAAGGTATTTCTAAAAAACTGTTTTTGCTTTGTCATTATAGGGTATTGTGTGTAGATTGAGTTTTTTTTTTATTAATTCATTTTAGAAAGGCTGTAACAATGTGGAAAGAGTCAAGGGTTCTGAATACTTTCCAAATGCACTGTACCACACACCCTCGGGCCTTATTGATTAAATTAGCCCATACTGTCAGGAGGCTGGTGGGTGGAGATATAGAAGTACAGGCTCAATGTAATGAATGGAAATGTGTTTTGATACCTCTCCATTTATTCCATTTCAGCCTTTACAACAAGCCTGTTCTCCTATATCTTTGCCCACCAGCATCCACACACACTTACTTACCATATATACACTGCTCAAAAAAATAAAGGGAACACTTAAACAGCACAATGTAACTCCAAGTCAATCACACTTCTGTGAAATCAAACTGTCCACTTAGGAAGCAACACTGATTGACAATAAATTTCACATGCTTTTGTGCAAATGGAATAGACAACAGGTGGAAATTATAGGCAATTAGCAAGACACTCCCAATAAAGGAGTGGTTCTGCAGGTGGTGACCACAGACCACTTCTCAGTTCCTATGCTTCCTGGCTGATGTTTTGGTCACTTTTGAATGCTGGCGGTGCTTTCACTCTAGTGGTAGCATGAGACGGAGTCTACAACCCACACAAGTGGCTCAGGTAGTGCAGCTCATCCAGGATGGCACATCAATGCGAGCTGTGGTAAGAAGGTTTACTGTGTCTGTCAGCGTAGTGTCCAGAGAATGGAGGTGCTACCAGGAGACAGGCCAGTACATCAGGAGACGTGGAGGAGGCCGTAGGAGGGCAACAACCCAGCAGCAGGACCGCTACCTCCGCCTTTGTGCAAGGAGGAGCAGGAGGAACACTGCCAGAGCCCTGCAAAATGACCTCCAGCAGGCCACAAATGTGCATGTGTCTGCTCAAACGGTCAGAAACAGACTCCATGAGGGTGGTATGAGGGCCCGACGTCCACAGGTGGGGGTTGTGCTTACAGCCCAACACCGTGCAGGACGTTTGGCATTTGCCAGAGAACACCAAGATTAGCAAATTCGCCACTGGCGCCCTGTGCTCTTCACAGATGAAAGCAGGTTCAGACTGAGCACATGTGACAGTCTGGAGACGCCGTGGGGAACGTTCTGCTGCCTGCAACATCCTCCAGCATGACCGGTTTGGCGGTGGGTCAGTCATGGTGTGGGGTGGCATTTCTTTGGGGGGCCGCACAGCCCTACATGTGCTCGCCAAAGGTAGCCTGACTGCCATTAGGTACCGAGATGAGATCCTCAGACCCCTTGTGAGACCATATGCTAGTGCGGTTGGCCCTGGGTTCCTCCTAATGCAAGACAATGCTAGACATCATGTGGCTGGAGTGTGTCAGCAGTTCCTGCAAGAGGAAGGTATTGATGCTATGGACTGGCCCGCCCGTTCCCCAGACCTGAATACAAATGAGCACATCTGGGACATCATGTCTCGCTCCATCCACCAACGCCACGTTGCACCACAGACTGTCCAGGAGTTGACGGATGCTTTAGTCCAGGTCTGGGAGGAGATCCCTCAGGAGACCATCCGCCACCTCATCAGGAGCATGCCCAGGCATTGTAGGGAGGTCATACAGGCACGTGGAGGCCACACACACTACTGAGCCTCATTTTGACTTGTTTTAAGGACATTACATCAAAGTTGGATCAGCCTGTAGTGTGGTTTTCCACTTTAATTTTGAGTGTGACTCTAAATCCAGACCTCTATGGGTTGATACATTTGATTTCCATTGATCATTTTTGTGTGATTTTGTTGTCAGCACATTCAACTATGTAAAGAAAAAAGTATTTAATAAGAATATTTCATTCATTCAGATCTAGGATGTGTTATTATGTTAGTGTTCCTTTTATTTTTTTGAGCAGTGTAAATATCTATATCTCTCTGTTTCCAGTATCAGCCACTATGTGATTGTGATGTCCATGACCATCTTCCTGATGCTGCTCAGTCTCATGACCCACATCCTCACGTCCAGGAGAGTCTCTCTGTGGAGGACACGCAAGATGCACTTCCCCTGAACACTATCTCTCTCACTCTGTGTGTGAGTTTTTAATCATGCCTATGTATTAACATTCTCCATTAGATTTACCTGAAGTGCACAATTATGCAAAGCAAGATGCCGTAGGACTAACTTTTGATGTGCACTGGAATTGTTTTATTGTAGATGTCTACATTAAAACTGTGGCTTATCAAAGTCAAGGTAGCAAAAACATAACCACATGTAACTGATGGAGTCATTCCCGTAAAAGTTCAATTAAATGCAGTCTCAAATAGCCGCCTTCCCTTTTGAATAGCCGGGTAACGGCACACATTTCAGCAAATGAACGCTGTTTACGAGGTTACCATGAATTGCCATTAATTGTTTACAAGGTTTAATGTTTGATTTGTTAAATTTCACAAATTCAGTAAGGACTCCAAAAAAATATATATCAATCATCCATTTTTATCGACAGTAATAAGCTGGTAGCCATTGGCTGCGAAAAGCTGAGAACTGTTAGCTAACTGGCAACCACAAAAAGTCAACAACTTCGGGAGTACAGACCCCCAGAAATTGGCTGTTCGCCCCCCTCTAGTGGCAAAAGTAAGAACTGCCGAAAATACACAGTCAAAGAAGAGAATAATTGTACGTATTCTGGCAAGGATCTATGGGGGAGGAAATATAGCCATACTAAGACAAAAGAAACGTGACAATGTAAATGATAACACATTTGTGCAGGAAATGAAGACATTGATTAAAATGCTGGAAGTGATTGCTGGAATTAAACCAATAACTATGCAAATGAGGAAAATCTGTGAAATAGACACCTGGCTCAAATAGAAGCCTGTATCTAATAATCCTCTTTCTGTTTTCAGTGATTCAAGCCGATAAACTCCCAGGCTATTTTACTTTTTTATTTATTTTATTTTTAAAACTTTTTTAACGGTACATAAACAGATCAGAATTCTGAAGTCTGACAAATGTTTGTTTTTTTGAGGGGCGACATTGTCATAGAGGACCCGGTGTGCATTCATGACTACTCGTTTTCAGCCAACTTACAAGCAAATACTTTACCATCTCATGGTAAGAGTGGCTGAGTTACTAAGCGAGAGTCAGGGTAGAGAGGCACTTCAGAGGGAGAATCAGTGAATCCAATAGCGATATAAGTAGGGGAAATCTAAAGTAGATAGATTTCAGAGGCAACACTCCATAGGTGACAGAGGTCACAGGTGTCGAGGGGAACAGTCAACATGCCGGCGATCAGAGGAAGGCTCCAGGCAGGTGGAAATGATAACATAACAGCACAGTCCAAACTCCGATGTCAGTCAGCTAGCGCGATAGCACTAAACCAAGGATACAAAAGCTACAAAACTCCAGTAGGCCAAAAAGTGGACAAAACAAATGACGAAAGACGAGGTACTAAACAATTAGAGTAGGCAGGGATGATTTGAAGAAAGTCACATTCTGAATGTGCAGAATGCCCCACGAGTAATATGATAGCTGGTTTACATCACACTTCCTCGTGAATTTTGGATTATAGCTCACCACCGCCAACACTCAGCCTCTTAATAACTGTGGCAATTGTGCATTGTGGGTAGTTTCGACAATATCCGATAATAAGTTAATACATATTTAAAACCCCAAAACATAACTATTTTGGAAGTTATAGTTAACCAGATCGTAACTACAACTAAGTTTGACTACACTGTGTTGTCACTTTGTTGAGTAAAAACTGCTGCTTTCTACCCTTTAAGTCTATTTGAATATTTGAATGATTTGTATATGATAGTGACAACACTATTTTCAACTACTGTTCACCAAAAACATTATGTATAATTTAAATGAAGCCATTAAGTAATGGAACAAGAGTAATAATAATAATATGCCATTTAGAAGACGGTTTTATCCAAAGAGACTTAGTCATGCGAGCATACATTTTACATATGGGTGGTCCCAGGAATCAAACCCACTACCCTGGTGTTAAACGCCATGCTCTACCAACTGAGCTACAAAGGACCATGCTCAAGAGTAGCCTAACTAACTTAATTGAATAGTTGATAAGGGATGTATTTGTGTGTTATTGAATTGTTTCCTACTTCGATGTGTGGTAAATAGTTTTATATTCTACAGGGTTATCTATCATATTAATATTGTATTACATAAAAACAATTCAACTGGTACTATATGATGTATTACCTGGTGGATATGGATGGTGAATTAAAATGTTAATTTACTGCCAGTGCGTTGTCCTGTAGTGTTTCTACTGTACATTAATCCAGAGGCAAGACCTATTTTAACACCATCATCAACAATAGACATCTTTCAGTTAACTTCTGTTTCCTCCAAGAATGGTTGTACATGATCTTATCTTCTTTGGCACTACTACACTCAACCGCCAGTTTATTAGGTACACCCATCTAGTACCGGATCCGACCCCCTTTGCCCCCAGAACAGCCTGAATTCTTTGGGGCATTCTACAAGGTGTCAGAAATGTTCCCACGAGGACGTTGGTCCATGATGACGCAATGGCATCAGGCAGTTGCTGCAGATTGTTACTCCACTCCTCAAATGTTAGGATCCCCAGTAGCCGACGCCAATGACGACAGCTAGTCTTACTGGGGTCCGACGTATAACGGAAAATACATTACGGACAAAAGACTTTACAATTTACATACTTTTAAAAACATTAACATGTATCATGTGCATCTATCAGTTCAACATACATGTCAGTACATACACACAAGTAGGTCACAGTGGGGAGAGGTGGTGTGCTTTATTTGTTTTTTGACACCAGGTTTGCTGTTCACTTGCGCTATATAAGATGGAAGGGAGTTCCATGCACTCATGGCTCTTTAATAGTGTACATTGCCTTGAATTTGTTCTGGGGACTGTGAAAAGACCCCTGGTGGCATGTCTGGTGGGGTAAGTGTATGTGTCAGTGCTGTGTGTAAGTTGACTACACAAACAATTAGGAATTTCCAATACATTAATGTTACTTATAAAACAAGAAGAGACACAGTCATTCTTTCCTCAACTCAAAGATTGGCATGCATAGTATTTATATTAGCCCTCTGATTACAAAGAACAGGAAGACGTGCTGCTCTGTTCTGGACGAGCTGCAGCTTAACTAGGTCTTTGCAGCACTTGGCCATATGACTGGACAATCATCACGATAAGATAAAACTAGAGCCTACTGAGTTGAATTTGTCTTTCTGCCCATTTCATTTAAAGTACTCAAGTTTTTTCCATCATTCTTTATATCACTGATCTTGGCTTCATAATACAGTTTATTTTCTTTTTTTGAGTTTAGTCACATAATTTCTCAATTTGCAGTATGTCAGCCAGACCTACAGTGCCTTCGGGAAGTATTCAAACCCCTTGACTTTTTCCACATTTTGTTACGTTACAGCCTTATTCTAAAATTGATTAAATAAATACAAAATCCTCCGCAATCTACACACAATACCCAATAAGCAAAAACAGGTTTTTAGAAATGTTAGCAAATATATATAAAAATAAAACCATAAGTATTCAGACCCTTTGTTATGAGACTCGAAATTGATCTCAGGTGCATCCTGTCTCCATTGATCATCCTTTAGATGTTTCTACAACTTGATTGGAGTCCACCGGTGGTAAATTCAATTGATTTTGCATGATTTGCAAAGGCACACACCTGTCTATACAAGGTCACACAGCTGACAGTGCATGTCAGAGCAAAAACCAAGCCATGAGGTCAAAGGAATTGTCAAAGGAGTTCCCTAGACAGGATTGTGTCGAGGCACAGATCTGGGGAAGGGTACCAACACATTTCTGCAGCATTGAAGGTCCCCAAGAACACAGTGGCCTCCATCATTCTTAAATGGAAGAAGTTTGGAACTCTTCCTAGAGCTTGCCACCTGGCAAACTGAGCAATCAGGGGAGAAGGGTCTTGGTCAAGGAGGTGACCAAGAACCCGATGGTCACTCTGACAGAGCTCTAGAGTTCCTCTGTGGAGATGGGAGAACCTTCCAGAAGGACAACCATCTCTGCAGCACTCCACCAATTATGGTAGAGTGACCAGATTGAAGCCACTCCTCAGTCAAAGGCACATGACAGCCCGCTTGTAGTTTGCTAAAAGGCACCTAAAGGACTCTCAGACCTTAAGAAACAAGATTCTCTGGTCTGATAAAACCAAGATCGAACTCTTTGGCCTGAATGCCAAGCGTCATGTCTGGGGGAAACCTGCATCCATCCCTACAGTGAAGCATGGGGGTGGCAGCAGGGACTGGGAGACTAGTAATGATTGAAGAGAAGATGAACAGAGCAAAGTACAGAGAGATCCTTGATGAAAACCTGCTCCAGAGCGTTCAGGACCTCAGACTGGGGCGAAGGTTCACCTTCCAACAGGACCATGACCCTAAGCACACAACTAAGACAACACAGGAGTGCCTTCGGGACAAGTCTCTGAATGTCCTTGAGTGGCCCCGCCAGAGCCTGGACTTGAACCTGACCGAACATCTCTGAGACCTGAAAATAGCTGTGCAGCAATGCTCCCCATCCAACCTGACAGAGCTTGGGAGGATCTGCAGAGAAGAATGGGAGAAACTCTCCAAATACAGGTGTGCCAAGCTTGTAGCATCATACCCAAGAACACTTGAGGCTGTAATCGCTGCCATAGGTGCTTCAACAAAGTACTGCGTAAAGGGTCTGAATACTTATGTAAATGTTATATTTCAGTTGTTGTTTTTTTGCTTTGTCATTATGGAGTAATTGTGTAGATGAGGGAAAAAACGATTTAATTCATTTCAGAATAAAAGCTGTAACCTAACATACTTTCCAAAGGCCCTGTATTAGCCACTCCTTTTGCCCCGTCTCTTTCAGCCATACAGTTTTTCAATTCCTCATCAAGCCATGGAGCCTTAACAGTTCTAACAGTCCGTTTCTTAACAGGTGCATGTTTATCAATAATTGGAAGAAGCAATTTCATAAATTCATGAAGTGCAGCATCTGCATGCTCCTTATGAATCATATCAGACCAACAAATAGTTTTAACATCATCCACATAAGAGACACAGCAAAATCTTTTGTATGATCTTAAACACTATTTTAGGCCCAGCTTTTGGAATTTTGTCTTTCCTGGATATAGTCACTATATTGTGATCACTGCATCCAATGGGTAAGGATACAGCTTTAGAACAAATGTCTACAGTATTAATAAAAATGTGATCAATACATGTGGAGTATCTTGGTTGATTAATATCCCAAACCAGATTACAGGCACTGGTTACAGTGAGAAGCTTCCCCTTGAACCGATGAAAACCAGTAAATATTCAGGTCCCCAAGAAAGTAGACCTCTCTGTTTACATCACACACACTATCAAGCATTTCAAACATACTATCTAGATACGGACTGTTAGCACTTGGTGGCCTATAGCAAAACTATCTAGATACGGACTGTTAGCACTTGGTGGCCTATAGCAAAACCCCAAAATAAAAAGCTTTAGATGTGCCATGTGAACCTGCAACCACAACACTTCAATAACACTTGACATAAGAGTGTTGGCGACCGTGTGCCCACTGGAGACGCTTCTTCTTATTTTTAGCTGATAGGAGTGGAACCTGGTGTGGTCGTCTGCTGCAATTGCCCATCTAAGACAAGGATCAACAATTTGTGCGTTCCTAGAAGCCGTTCTGCACACCACTGTTGTACTGCGCCATTATTTGTCTGTTTGTGGCCCGCCTGTTAGCTTGCACGATTCTTGCCATTCTCCTTCAACCTCTTTTGTCAACGAGCTGTTTTCGCCCACAGGACAGCCGCTGACTGGATATTTCTTGTTTGTTGTACCATTCTCTGTAAACCCTCGACACTGTCGTTTGTGAAAAGCCCAGGAGGGTGGCCATTTCTGAGATACTTGATCTGGCACTTGGCACCGATGATCACATTACGCTCAGTCGCTTAGGTCACTAATTTCGCCCATTCTAACGTTCAATCAAACCGCAACTGAATGCCTCAATGCCTGCTTCATATAGCAAGCCATGTGACTCACTGTCTGTAGGACTGATCCAATTTTGTGTACGGGATAGTGTACCTAATAAGATGGCCGGTGAGTGTATATCAGCTCTTTCTGAGAACAATGATGGAGTGATGATTTTGTTTACTGGAAGAAAACTCTTGGCTAATTTGGCACGTCTGAGAATATCTCTCAATTTTCACCACATCCTGTTTCAGTTCTGTTGAACAGCCTTGTCTCTCACCAGATGGATTACACACTCACACTTCATACACATTCTATTTTATGAGGCTGAATAATGATGTATGGAGCTGCTCACAGCCTTTGTAAACCCTTTAAAAGGCCTATAGAAAGACTTTAATATAGAGTCCTCCCAGAGAAAGACAGGAAGTGTTCTCTCTGTCAGTGTGGGTGCATAGAGCCGGTCAGAGGAAGTTGACAGTTCTGTGGCTGAGCTGCCATATGTGTAATCCCTTCTCGTGAATGTGGTGTTGTGTGCTTCTGACTCTGCAGACAGTATGTAAAAAGGACCTGTCAAACGCACTGTGCTTTTTTACAAATAAAAGTGGGTGGTAAAGCAGCTCTGGTAAGGGTGGTGCATAGGTCACACTCTCTCTCACACGCATACTGTATGCCCTGACACTCACAAAAACTTCCTGACACTCACACCACCCCGATTTCCTTCTCTGTGGAAAGTTTTTACCTGATCCATCAGAAGGTAGGTCTACAGAATGATTTGATGTTGCTATATATTCTATTGTCATTTTTCAGAACTTAAGACTTCTGTAACGACACGAGACTTACGTGATAGATTTTAAGGTTGTGAGGAGGATTGTGTTGCACATTGGTTGTTTCCTAATAGTTGAATTTTCATTCTTTTGTCACTCCCAGTAGATATGGACAGGTACAATCACTCACTGTATTACAATATGTGTCCACTGTGACTGACAGTATGTATATAATGCAGGGCTGTAGTACCCGAGACCACATTGAGTGTCTCAGTGTTGGATACATTTGTACTCAGTCTTGGACAGTGAGGACTGGTAATTTCTTCCCGAGACCAGCCAAAACCAGCAGAGTAAAAACTCAGAATTATCAGCTTCCTTTCAGTCAGTGCATAAAACTGCTTCGCCAGGCCAAATATATACACTCCTTTCTTGAAACATTAGTATCTTAACAGCCTTTATATCTATTATAGACATGTTTGCGCAGTGCTGAACCTATAGACCTTCAGTGTGTGACTGGTTAGTACAGTGGAGAACCTATTGGACCTTCAGTGTGTGACGGGTTAGTACAGTGGTGAACCTATAGACCTTCAGTGTGTGACAGGTTTGTGATTCTGAAAGGACAGCAACCATAATACCAGCGCACTCATGTAAGAGAGGTCACTTTTTGTAAAACACAAAGGGCCAGTGGTGTAGTGGAGGGTATACACAGGTATACCCACTTTTTTTTCAGCGGGCATTGCTTATACTCACTTCTTAATCCCTACTGTTGAGTATCAAAATAGTGTAGTGGAGGTATACGACTTATCATGTATGTAGTACAATAGAGAAATCATGCACAAAGTAGCCAACACAATCACAAAGCCCGTGAAATATATACACATGCGCGCCTAGTTACAGCTGAATATCATCTGCAGACAGCAAGAATGTGCAGCTCTCAACTGGTTTTGGCATGGAGCAGCTCACAGAAGAACGACATCGGTAGCCCGGTGGGTAGGAAAGACGTTTCAACGTATGATATCTACCAGTAAATGTTCATGTTAACTAAGGCAACAATGGGTGTGTAAACCAGGTATTGAAAAGTTTAGTCCGAAGTGTTGGTTAGTAGGCTACTTGTGATGTGCAATTGTCATCATGCCTGTTTGTATCACGGGGCATGGGTGGACACACCCTGACAGGCCAACCCAACCAGATTGATGTGGTTTAAGCATTGTTGTGGACTTAGACCATCAAATTTGTGTTTTTTCCTATAACAAAGTGTCATTTTGAGAGTGAAAATCTGAAAAACGTATAGGAAAACTCACAAAGAAATATACAAAACATGGGATTTTTCCACACAGGGCACCTTTCCTTCGCTGGGTGGGCAGTTTGGGAACTTTTTGACAAAATTAGACTTTACCACCTTCTCCAGGCATCAATACATAGGGCCGATGGAAAGACAGCAGTCACACACAGCATGATGTTAAAGGATAAGCAGTGCATAAACTCAACATAATAAGCCAGTAGGTTTCAATCATAAAAAGACAAAAAAAACAACCATTGAGCATTTCCTAATCGAAATGTACAACTATCACTTCCCATTGCAAAAACATTTCACATTTAGTACAAAGTAACCAGTGACGTAAAGTTTAAAGTGGAACTGACAGCGGACATGAAACAGACAATCATAATATCAGTCAAAAATATTAAATTCCCAGTTTATCCTACAAAACCAACTTTATAAAAGGTTTTACAAATAGGTTATATTTGAGTCAACATTCCATGACATACACTAAGGCATTGTTGGCAGAATAGATGGATGCAGTTCAATGCATGATTAATATAATTCACCAATACATTTCTTGGTAGTCCAACAAATATTGCTATCAGGTTGTTAATCACAGCTGGCCTGGTACATTGTTTGCTGCCTCCATTCGGGATGCACTGTTTCAGTTTCAATGATTCAATACTCTGGACAAAAACAGACGAATGTAACTAAGGATGGGAATGTCAATACAATCAAACTAGCAAGGGCAATGATCACAAGTCAGTCATAACGTAGCTAATAGGCTAGCACATCTATTTATGTAGCAAGCTAAAAACACAGAGCCTAACCTTAGCTAGATCTAGCTAGCTGCTAGGAGGATGTCATGTCATGTCATTGGAGGAATGGGTGATTGACTGATGTTTTCCCCTCATATAGTTTTTCAGTGGCTATACACAGCTTTAGATGCAGGTGTCATTTGGTTAGCTAGCAAGAACATGAACGATTGTTGTCCAGTTAGCATATCTCTTGCGTTCGCAAATTCACTCTGTCTATCTACTCCGATTTCAGAGCACTCTCGTCTGAGTGTGCCAGAGAACAGAATAACTGATGAATTTACGAATGTGCAACACCCGCTGAATATGACCGGTGTCAGTAAACGTAGGCAAAAAAATGTAATAGTTAGTCACGAACACTAGATAACATGCTCTGCTACGGCGAGTAAAATGGTCAGAGTGAGGTGTCCTCTCATTTGTGTCTGGAAGTAGCTAGCTAGCAAGCTAGACAACTTTAGCCAGTTAGCTTGGGTGCTTGGTTGGGACAAGAATGCATTGTCAGACAAGCTGCAGAAGGACGAGGAGGCTACAATTCCCCATCTTTTATCAGTGCAATTTTGACGGCCAACTAGCTGAAAAAGTTTGAGAGGGTTTATCTAATGTTCCTTTGTTAGATTTGAGCTCATCTTGCTCTGGTTAGCGTTAGTTGTTAATCTTGTTGTTGATGTGCATAACTGAGGGAGAGAGAGCACACCTTTTCATGGTTGTTTGATCAATAGAACTGTAATGTTCCCAAATGTCAAATAAAATCAAATGTTATTGGTCACATGGTTAGCAGATGTTAATGCGAGTGTAGCGAAATGCTTGTGCTTCTAGTTTCGACAATGCAGTAATAACCAACGAGTAATCTAACCTAACAGTTCCAAAACTACTACCTTATACACAGTGTAAAGGGATAAAGAATATGTACATAAAGATATATGAATGAGTGATGGTACAGAACGGCATAGGCAAGATGCAGTAGATGGTATCGAGTACAGTATATACATATGAGACGAATAATGTAGGGTATGTAAACAAAGTGGCATAGTTTAAAGTGGCTAGTGATACATGTATTACATAAAGATGCAGTAGATGATATAGAGTACAGTATATACATATGAGATGAGTAATGTAGGGTATGTAAACATTATATTAAGTAGCATTGTTTAAAGTGGCTAGTGATATATTTTTCCATCAATTTCCATCAATTTCATTTATTAAAGTCGCTGGAGTTGAGTCAGTGTGTTGGCAGCAGCCACTCAATGTTAGTGGTGTCTGTTTAACAGTCTGATGGCCTTGAGATAGAAGCTGTTTTTCAGTCTCTCTGTCCTTGCTCTGATGCACCTGTACTGACCTCGCCTTCTGGATGATAGCGGGGTGAACAGGCAGTGGCTCGGGTGGTTGATGTCCTTGATGATCTTTATGGCCTTCCTGTGACATCGGGTGGTGTAGGTGTCCTGGAGGGCAGGTAGTTTGCCCCCGGTGATGCGTTGTGCGGACCTAACTACCCTCTGGAGAGCCTTATGGTTGTGGGCGGAGCAGTTGCCGTACCAGGCGGTGATACAGCCCGACAGGATGCTCTCGATTGTGCATCTGTAGAAGTTTGTGAGTGCTTTTGGTGACAAGCCGCATTTCTTCAGCCTCCTGAGGTTGAAGAGGCGCTGCCGCGCCTTCTTCACGATGCTGTCTGTGTGGGTGGACCAATTCAGTTTGTCTGTGATGTGTACGCTGAGGAACTTAAAACTTACTACCCTCTCCACTGCTGTTTCATCGATGTGGATAGGGGGGTGTTCCCTCTGCTGTTTTCTGAAGTCCACAATCATCTCCTTAGTTTTGTTGACGTTGAGTGTGAGGTTATTTTCCTGACACCACACTCCGAGGGCCCTCACCTCCTCCCTGTAGGCCGTCTCATCGTTGTTGGTAATCAAGCCTACCACTGTTGTGTCGTCCGCAAACTTGATGATTGAGTTGGAGGCGTGCGTGGCCACGCAGTCGTGGGTGAACAGGGAGTACAGGAGAGGGCTCGGAACACACCCTTGTGGGGCCCCAGTGTTGAGGATCAGCGGGGTGGAGATGTTTTACCTACCCTCACCACCTGGGGGCGGCCCGTCTGGAAGTCCAGTACCCAGTTGCACAGGGCGGGGTCGAGACCCTCGAGCTTGATGACGAGTTTGGAGGGTACTAGGGTGTTAAATGCTGAGCTGTAGTCGATGAACAGCATTCTCACATAGGTATTCCTCTTGTCCAGATGGGTTAGGGCAGTGTGGTTGTGATTGCGTCGTCTGTGGACCTATTTGGGCGGTAAGCAAATTGGAGTGGGTCTAGGGTGTCAGGTAGGGTGGAGGTGATATGGTCCTTGACTAGTCTCTCAAAGCACTTCATGATGACGGAAGTGAGTGCTACGGGGCGGTAGTCGTTTAACTCAGTTACCTTCGCTTTCTTGGGAACAGGGACAATGGTGGCCCTCTTGAAGCATGTGGGAACAGCAGACTGGGATAAGGATTGATTGAATATGTCTGTAAACACACCAGTCAGCTGGTCTGCGCATGCTCTGAGGATGCGGCTGTAAAGTAACATATTTGCAGAAATCCATTCAGGTGTATTTTGCGGCTTTTGACTAATGCGTTCTAATGATCTAAAGTCACGCTGTTGTAACCAACTGTAAACACACAGTCCAGTTCAAAGTGAATGATGGTGGGCCTGTGTTGCAAATGGCTTGTTTGTATAAAGGTCTACTGTAGCTCTGATAATACTTATTTTTATTTTTATAATACTTATTTTTTCCACCATAATTTGCAAATAAATTCATAAAAAATCCTACAATGTGATTTTCTGGATTTTTTTTCTCATTTTGTCTGTCATAGTTGAAGTGTACCTATGATGAAAATTACAGGCCTCTCTCATCTTTTTAAGTGGGAGAACTTGCACAATTGGTGGCTGACTAAATACTTTTTTGCCCCACTGTATCTTGTCAATACCTACAATAATGATATTGTGTGGTTGGTTGTTTACCCTCCTAATTTGAATTGATAAGAGTGTCTGCTTTACTGCATTCTGTTCTCTCTCTCTCGCTTCTCCCCATCCCCCAGCGAAGTTGGCGTCTCTGGTTCCCTCTAACTCTACCATGTCCGACCTCAAACATCTTACCCTGTTGTCCATCTATAGCCTGGTCCTGGTCATTGGGGTCATCGGGTTGGCCCTGATGATCCACATCCTCCAATCCAACATGCGATCAGTTATCACCATCGCTATGCTCAACCTCACCCTGGCCCACTTCCTGTTCCTACTCACCGTACCCTTCAGGATCTACTACTATGCTGCTGGTTACTGGATGTTGGGGGAGATGCTGTGTAAGGGGGTCAGTGCCATGATCCACGTGCACATGTACATGGCTTTTGTTTTCTACGTGGTCATCCTCGTCATACGACTGCTGGGGTTCCATAGCAAGAAGGATCGCTACGAGTTCTACAGGTAGTGAAGTTAACTACGTTCTTCAAATACTTAACTGTGTCCTACAGGTAGTTCATTTAACTGTGTTCTACAGGTAGTCAACCTCATTGTAAAGGTAGTTAACCGTGTTCTACAGGTAGTTAACCCTCTGTGTTCTACAGGTAGTTAACCCTCTGTGTTCTACAGGTAGTTAACCCTCTGTGTTCTACAGGTAGTTAACCCTCTGTGTTCTATAGGTAGTTAACCCTCTGTGTTCTACAGGTAGTTAACCCTCTGTGTTCTACAGGTAGTTAATTTAACTGTGTTCTACAGGTAGTTAACCCTCTGTGTTCTATAGGTAGTTAATTTAACTGTGTTCTACAGGTAGTTAATTTAACTGTGTTCTACAGGTAGTTAATTTAACTGTGTTCTACAGGTAGTTAACCATGTTCTACAGGTAGTCAACCTCGTTGTAAAGGTAGTTAACCGTGTTCTACAGGTAGTTAACCGTCTGTGTTCTACAGGTAGTTAACCCTCTGTGTTCTACAGGTAGTTAACCCTCTGTGTTCTACAGGTAGTTAACCATGTTCTACAGGTAGTCAACCTCATTGTAAAGGTAGTTAACCGTGTTCTACAGGTAGTTAACCCTCTGTGTTCTACAGGTAGTTAATTTAACTGTGTTCTACAGGTAGTTAATTTAACTGTGTTATACAGGTAGTTAACCCTCTGTGTTCTACAGGTAGTTAATTTAACTGTGTTCTACAGGTAGTTAACCGTGTTCTACAGGTAGTCAACCTCATTGTAAAGGTAGTTAACCGTGTTCTACAGGTAGTTAACCCTCTGTGTTCTACAGGTAGTTAATTTAACTGTGTTCTACAGGTAGTTAACCCTCTGTGTTCTACAGGTAGTTAATTTAACTGTGTTCTACAGGTAGTTAACCATGTTCTACAGGTAGTCAACCTCATTGTAAAGGTAGTTAACCGTGTTCTACAGGTAGTTAACCCTCTGTGTTCTATAGGTAGTTAACTCTCCGTGTTCTACAGGTAGTTAACCCTCTGTGTTCTACAGGTAGTTAACCCTCTGTGTTCTACAGGTAGTTAACCCTCTGTGTTCTATAGGTAGTTAACTACCTGTAATTAACCGTGTTCTACAGGTAATTAACTTAACCGTGGTCTACAGGTAGTTAACTTAACCGTGGTCTACAGGTAATTAACCGTGTTCTACAGGTAATTAACTTAACCGTGTTCTACAGGTAGTTAACTTAACCGTGGTCTACAGGTAATTAACCGTGTTCTACAGGTAATTAACTTAACCGTGTTCTACAGGTAATTAACCGTGTTCTACAGGTAATTAACTTAACCGTGGTCTACAGGTAATTAACCGTGTTCTACAGGTAATTAACTTAACCGTGTTCTACAGGTAATTAACTTAACCGTGTTCTACAGGTAATTAACCGTGGTCTACAGGTAATTAACTTAACCGTGTTCTACAGGTAGTTAACTTAACCGTGGTCTACAGGTAATTAACCGTGTTCTACAGGTAATTAACTTAACCGTGTTCTACAGGTAGTTAACTTAACCGTGGTCTACAGGTAATTAACCGTGTTCTACAGGTAATTAACTTAACCGTGTTCTACAGGTAATTAACCGTGTTCTACAGGTAATTAACTTAACCGTGGTCTACAGGTAATTAACCGTGTTCTACAGGTAATTAACTTAACCGTGTTCTACAGGTAATTAACCGTGGTCTACAGGTAGTTAACTTAACCGTGGTCTACAGGTAATTAACCGTGTTCTACAGGTAATTAACTTAACCGTGTTCTACAGGTAATTAACCGTGTTCTACAGGTAATTAACTTAACCGTGTTCTACAGGTAATTAACTTAACCGTGTTCTACAGGTAATTAACCGTGTTCTACAGGTAATTAACTTAACCGTGGTCTACAGGTAATTAACCGTGTTCTACAGGTAATTAACTTAACCGTGTTCTACAGGTAATTAACCGTGTTCTACAGGTAATTAACTTAACTGTGGTCTACAGGTAGTTAACTACGTTAAGTTAACTTAACCTTGGTCTACAGGTAGTTAACTTAACCGTGGTCTACAGGTAATTAACTTAACCGTGGTCTACAGGTAATTAACTTAACCGTGGTCTACAGGTAATTAACTTAACCGTGGTCTAACTTAACCGTGGTCTACAGGTAATTAACTTAACCGTGGTCTACAGGTAGTGTTAGTGTTCAAATACTGGAGAGTTGAGACCAAATCACGGACGCTGGACAGAGTGGATTTCAGTTGTAACAAAAGACAGTTTTAATGAGTCAGAGATATCTTGTCCCGCAGTTTTATGTGCACGGACCGAGTTCACATAACTCGGCAAGGAGCCAGGTGAAAAAGAGAGCCTATACAACGGTTACATTCATTTTTATACATAGAATAAAGTAGGTGGAGTCTTGTCGTTTCGGTCTTCTTGACTGGTCGGAGGGTTGGAGGCGGGCCTTGCTCTAGCCAGAGCAGAAGCCCCATTGGTGCACAGCAGAGCCTTATCCTGAGCATCCGACCAATAGAGGGGGTCAGTCTTGTGGCTGGGTGTATGTGTTCTTACGACGGAATGTCTTTGTTTATATGAGCTATGTGTATGAATACTTATATAACAGTAGTTAACTTAACCGTGGTCTACAGGTAATTAACTTAACCGTGGTCTACAGGTAGTTAACTTAACCGTGGTCTACAGGTAGTTAACTTAACCGTGGTCTACAGGTAGTTAACTTAACCGTGGTCTACAGGTAGTTAACTTAACCGTGGTCTACAGGTAGTTAACTTAACCGTGGTCTACAGGTAGTTAACTTAACCGTGGTCTACAGGTAGTTAACTTAACCGTGGTCTACAGGTAATTAACTTTACCGTGGTCTACAGGTAATTAACTTAACCGTGGTCTACAGGTAATTAACTTAACCGTGGTCTACAGGTAGTTAACTTAACCGTGGTCTACAGGTAGTTAACTTAACCGTGGTCTACAGGTAGTTAACTTAACCGTGGTCTACAGGTAATTAACTTAACCGTGGTCTACAGGTAATTAACTTAACCGTGGTCTACAGGTAGTTAACAGCCTGTGGTCTACAGGTAGTTAACTTAACCGTGGTCTACAGGTAGTTAACTTAACCGTGGTCTACAGGTAGTTAACTTAACCGTGGTCTACAGGTAGTTAACTTAACCGTGGTCTACAGGTAGTTAACTTAACCGTGGTCTACAGGTAGTTAACTTAACCGTGGTCTACAGGTAGTTAACTTAACCGTGGTCTACAGGTAATTAACTTTACCGTGGTCTACAGGTAATTAACTTAACCGTGGTCTACAGGTAATTAACTTAACCGTGGTCTACAGGTAGTTAACTTAACCGTGGTCTACAGGTAGTTAACTTAACCGTGGTCTACAGGTAGTTAACTTAACCGTGGTCTACAGGTAATTAACTTAACCGTGGTCTACAGGTAATTAACTTAACCGTGGTCTACAGGTAGTTAACAGCCTGTGGTCTACAGGTAGTTAACTTAACCGTGGTCTACAGGTAGTTAACTTAACCGTGGTCTACAGGTAGTTAACTTAACCCTGGTCTACAGGTAATTAACTTAACCGTGGTCTACAGGTAGTTAACTTAACCGTGGTCTACAGGTAGTTAACTTTACCGTGGTCTACAGGTAATTAACTTAACCGTGGTCTACAGGTAATTAACTTAACCGTGGTCTACAGGTAATTAACTTAACCGTGGTCTACAGGTAGTTAACAGCCTGTGGTCTACAGGTAGTTAACTTAACCGTGTTCTACAGGTAGTTAACTTAACCGTGGTCTACAGGTAATTAACTTAACCGTGGTCTACAGGTAATTAACTTAACCGTGGTCTACAGGTAATTAACTTAACCGTGGTCTACAGGTAGTTAACTTAACCGTGGTCTACAGGTAATTAACTTAACCGTGGTCTACAGGTAGTTAACTTAACCGTGTTCTACAGGTAGTTAACTTAACCGTGGTCTACAGGTAGTTAACAGCCTGTGGTCTACAGGTAATTAACTTAACCGTGGTCTACAGGTAATTAACTTAACCGTGGTCTACAGGTAGTTAACAGCCTGTGGTCTACAGGTAGTTAACTTAACCGTGGTCTACAGGTAGTTAACTTAACCGTGGTCTACAGGTAGTTAACTTAACCGTGGTCTACAGGTAGTTAACTTAACCGTGGTCTACAGGTAGTTAACTTAACCGTGGTCTACAGGTAATTAACTTAACCGTGGTCTACAGGTAGTTAACTTAACCGCGGTCTACAGGTAGTTAACTTAACCGTGGTCTACAGGTAATTAACTTAACCGTGGTCTACAGGTAGTTAACTTAACCGTGGTCTACAGGTAGTTAACTTAACCGTGGTCTACAGGTAGTTAACTTAACCGTGGTCTACAGGTAGTTAACTTAACCGTGGTCTACAGGTAATTAACTTAACCGTGGTCTACAGGTAGTTAACTTAACCGCGGTCTACAGGTAGTTAACTTAACCGTGGTCTACAGGTAGTTAACTTAACCGTGTTCTACAGGTAGTTAACTTAACCGTGGTCTACAGGTAGTTAACAGCCTGTGGTCTACAGGTAATTAACTTAACCGTGGTCTACAGGTAATTAACTTAACCGTGGTCTACAGGTAGTTAACAGCCTGTGGTCTACAGGTAGTTAACTTAACCGTGGTCTACAGGTAGTTAACTTAACCGTGGTCTACAGGTAGTTAACTTAACCGTGGTCTACAGGTAGTTAACTTAACCGTGGTCTACAGGTAGTTAACTTAACCGTGGTCTACAGGTAATTAACTTAACCGTGGTCTACAGGTAGTTAACTTAACCGCGGTCTACAGGTAGTTAACTTAACCGTGGTCTACAGGTAATTAACTTAACCGTGGTCTACAGGTAGTTAACTTAACCGTGGTCTACAGGTAGTTAACTTAACCGTGGTCTACAGGTAATTAACTTAACCGTGGTCTACAGGTAGTTAACTTAACCGTGGTCTACAGGTAGTTAACTTAACCGTGGTCTACAGGTAGTTAACTTAACCGTGGTCTACAGGTAATTAACTTAACCGTGGTCTACAGGTAGTTAACTTAACCGTGGTCTACAGGTAGTTAACTTAACCCTGGTCTACAGGTAATTAACCGTGTTCTACAGGTAGTTAACAGTGTGTTCCACAGGCCATATAGCACAAATATTATATTGTATATTGGCCATATACCACAAACCCCTGAGATGCCTTATTGCTATTATAAACTGTTTACCAATGTAATTAGAGCAGTAAAAATAAATGTTTCGTCATACCCGTGGTATATGGTTGGATATACCACAGCTGTCAGCCAATCAGAATTCAGGGCTTGAACCACCCAGTTTATAATGGTAGTTAACTATGTTGTAGAGGTAGAGAGGTGTCTCTCAATGTGTGTCATGGCATGGGGGATGGGAAAGGCAAATATCTGTTTCTCACAAAATCACTAAGGGTCTCCTCTCTTCTCCAGGAAGTTGCATGCTTTTGGCGCCAGTGTGGCAGTGTGGACAGTGATGCTTATGGTCATCCCCCCCATCCTTTATTACAACTACGGCAAGGACGTCCACGATAACACCACCAACAACAAGACAAACACAATGTCCAACAATTATTCCCACTGTTTCCAGTTCGGCAACCACCTGAAAAAACACATTGTTGCCAAGGTGCTGAACTACATCATGAGCTCTGTGATCATCATTGTGGCCTGTGTGCTGACGGCACTGCAGTGTCATGTCATGGTCCTTCTGACCAGGAAGTATGGGCGAGACTGCATGTCTCACCAGGAGTTCTGGGCTCAGCTGAAGAGCCTGTGTTTTGCTTTGGTGCTGCTTGTGTGTTTTGTCCCCTATCACGTGTTCAGGATGTACTACCTGGGACACCTTGAGCTGGAGAACATTAACGAGGTATTCCTCAGTCTCACGGCCTTCAGCTGTTTCGACATGCTTACCTTCCTAGGGAGGGGACACTGCTATATGTGTAACAGAGCACGGACTGTGTGACCTCTTCTCACACAAACTCAGAGCCGAAACCTTGCTGTAAGAGCGTTTCCTTTTTAAACAGTACTTTAGCGCCATCTGCTGCTTATTCATATAGCTACGCAAGAGAGTACGTCTACTATAGACTTCACTATAATTTATTTATAATCTTATTGGAATTTAAAATAACTTGTGCCAATGATGTTTCTCTCTATATGCCGATTTCACTGTTTGCTAAAACTATTTGTAAGGGCGAGATCTGGCTACATATGGTCCAAATATTGTAATAAATAAATACATCGCTAAAATGTTACTGTTCTACTATTATTTTGTGAAACATTACCTCACTCTGTCCCCCGTCTCGACAGAATTGGCAATGCTGACACCACACACACACACACACACACACACACACACCAATATTCCTGTCCCTCTGAGTTTTATGGAGGCTAGTTACTGTTTAACGTCCCCACCCAACTTTCAGTTTGTTTAGTAAATCGATGTAATGAGAGCCTATGCCGGCGCCATCAAATGTGTCGCTCAATGAATTATAGGCCCATAGCTTTCCCTTCCAACCTTCCGCGTGTTGTTGCAACTCCTCGCCCACGACTCTCCCATTTCGTGCGGTGACACCGTGGGACAAGTGTCGCTTCAAAGCTGGTGGCTAGTTTACAGGTGGACTCACGTTCTGTTGAATTAATGTACATAGCTGACGGACAACACAAAAAGGTAAGCGGTCTCATTTGAAAATATAAAGAATGAACACATGATGTTTGTAGCCTACATCGTATACAGTGACATTATCACAGCGATGATAATTAACTTTGTTGAGTGTTCAAAAGTGAGACATCAGCTGCGTTCGTACCTTACCTTGTCGGTTCAGCTGTATTTGGGTCGTAGCGCTCCAACGGGAGACATTGACTTGTCACGTGGTCCTGTGTTTGTCTAGTGGGGTGTTACCCCACCTGCACAGGACAGGATAGGACAGGACAGGTAGGCTAGATTATGGGAGTTACAGAATGAGTGAGCTAGCTCTCAGGTAGCCTAGCCTATGTCCCACAGACATAAAACAGAACCTTTCCATGAATTGCCTACTAAAATAAATATAATTCATGTAGTTCATTCTGAGGAGAATAAACCATTCCCCAAATAGAACAACTGAAGAGGGTGGTAGTTGGGCTACGCCATAGCTTACTTTACTTGTGTGAATTGTAAAACTGTGTGAAGCGGGAACTTCCTGATACAGTTCCATAAAACATTTGTTTGCATATGGCTGTAGTCAACCTCGTTCTCAATGCATGTAGACCTACCTACCCATCAACTGTAGAGCTAGACCATGACTTCCTTATACTTGACCAATGTTTTTAAAGGATCATTTAATCAATTCAATGCCTTTGATATGAGATCATTGGCCCTCAGTGAGAAGATGAAAGGATGACACCAGCTTGAGATGGTGAAAGTGTAATATTCACGATATTCTGTTCAAAGTAATCTAAAAGTTGGAATGGTGCAACCTTTGCTAATATCTAAATTGGATAATTAAGTAACAAGGCACGGGGGGGGGGGGGGGGGGGGGGCCCTTAGCTGTGGTATATTGTCCATATACCACACCCCTCATGCCTTATTGATATTATAAACTGGTTACCAATGTAATTGGAGCAGTATGGATAAATGTTTTGTCATACCCGTGGTATATGGTCTGATATACTACGGCTGTCAGCCAATCAGCATTCAGGACTTGAACCACCCAGTTTATAACGTAGAATAATCTGCCCTGGTTGGAAGAGAGAGACGGTATGTACACAATACAGGTGTTTTCTTGTGGTAAAACAGATAAGATATCTTTGTTGCACACAGGATGGTAAAGATCACATGATAACCAATTTCACGTTCTCTACTTAAACTAAAAGGTACTTTTTAATTGGTTTCATCAGACTCACTTCTAATGACAATCTCTAAAGGAAGACCAAGATAGCTCCATATTTTTTGCATTGTGTGTGGTTGTATACCTGTGTTTAAAAGGTTTGAAATGTCAAACAGACAGATAGGGTTTTGAGTGTTTCACACAGTGCTAGCCTGTTAGCTCTGGGCTTAATGGCCCTGCTGTAGTGTTTTAGTTGCTAACACACCAACCAGACACGTGACTACAGTGCGTGTGCTCTGGGAGAAACAGGCATTGATGTTAGGCAGCAGAGACAGAGACTGTAATATGGTTCGGCTGCTGTGTTTGAAAAGAAAGCTCTGTTTGTTGCTAATGTCATGAAGCAAACACAAGCAACACGTCTTCATCAGGTAGCCTTATGGGTGATGTTATCGACGTTTCTCTCTCTCTCTCTCTCTCTCTCTCTCTCTCTCTCTCTCTCTCTCTCTCTCTCATACACACACACACACACACACACACACACACACACACACACACACACACATACACACACACAAAAAACTCCTTTCTTTCTCTCTCTCTCTCTCTCTCTCTCTCTATCTCTCTCTCTCTCTCTCTGTATGTATGTATGTATGCACTTGGTAGTGGATTAATGAAATAGATGTAGGATCTTAATTTGAGCCAGTTTGCAACAGCAGAAAAATTATCCTGCAGCAACAGGACATTTGAATTAATGGACATTTCTTTGTAGGGGTTGATATTTTTTTTGTCAGGGCAAATCAATTCTGAAATGTCAAAGTGGAATTACTAACTTTTAGAAGCATTTTTTTTTTTAAATGTGCTAGTTTGCATTTTCTGCTGTGCAGGAAAATTCTCAGTAATTAAATGTTGATCAAATTAAGATCCTACATTTGTATGTGCCATTAGGATACATTTACCACAGTTAGATTAACTGCTCTAGGTATACTGTATATCCCCACACCCTCCTTCCTACCATCATGATTATTGCCCTAATCATAAACGGAATGATGCAGGCCATTCAATTATGTTAGATTCATTATATTACCTCAATCAGATTGCATTCAATCTCTAACGGAGGTATTTAGTGCAGTGAAACTATGTGAATAGTGGGAGTAGAGGGTCAACTATGTCTTGTTTATGATCAGCAATACAAAAGGATAGAAGGAAGTGAATGGGAGTCAGTGGCTGGTATCAGTGGTGTTTTTCTCTGTGCTCTGCCTCCCTGTAGATTAGATGCTGTTGTATTGCTCTGCAATTGATTAGATTAGGCAGGCTATGGAGGCCACAGAATCCTGTCCACAAACACACACACCTAATGACATCGTCACCACCTTGTCAAACTTGCCAATATGTCTCACAAACAGAGAATATCTATCTCTCCCCTATCTCTCCAACTCTGTGATAAGTGAGGGAAATAAGGACAGATAAAAGAAAGAGATAAGTAATGTGCAACTAGGTGAGATGCCTTCGTCAAGGCCCACCCACTTTCGTTGTAGGTGACCAATCAAATGGCAGGTACCTTAGGTTACCTTCTGTACTCCGAAAGGTGGAAGAACTGTGTGACAGAAGAAGAAGAAGGTGAAGAAGAAGGTTAAGAAGAAGAAGAAGGTGAAGAAGAAGAAGGTGAAGAAGAAGAAGGTTAAGAAGGTGAAGAAGAAGAAGGTGAAGAAGAAGAAGGTTAAGAAGGTGAAGAAGAAGAAGGTGAAGAAGGTTAAGAAGAAGAAGGTTAAGAAGTAGAAGGTGAAGAAGGTTAAGAAGAAGAAGAAGAACTAGAAGGTGAAGAAGGTTAAGAAGAAGACGAAGGTGGTGAAGAAGAAGGTGAAGAAGAAGAAGGTGAAGAAGAAGAAAGAAAGACAGAAAGTGATAGCGAAAGAAATTGGAACAAAAAAACATAGACAGAGAGAAAGACAGGCAGAGAAAAAGAGAGAGGGAGAAGAGCCAGTAAAAGGATAGAGAGAGTGAGAGAGAGACTGACAGAGGGAAAGAGAGAGAGGGAGAAGAGCCAGTAAAAGGATAGAGAGAGTGAGAGAGAGACTGACAGAGGGAAAGAGAGAGAGGGATGAAGTATCCGTCCGTGTCAGTGAGTAACTCTCTGTTGGACATGGATGTAGCCAACTACAGTGAGGGACTGGACCCAACGTACAGCACCCTGGGCTTCGATCATGCTGACGTCCTCTATGGTGGGGGAGGTGAGTGGACCCACACGCACACAAAAACACACACACAAACACACGCATAGTTTACATACGTGGACATGTAGTTTGTCATTCTACTTATACACTCACACTCATTACTGCACATAAAAAAACAGTTGAATATTGCATTTATCCATGAATGAATAATCCATGAGTTGTAAGAGGTCTGTTAGGATGTGAATCTCAGTGTGTCGTAAAGACAGGTTTATTGTGGGCCGACAGTTAGAGGACAGTAAGAGAACAAGTTGTCATCTCAACACGTTGATGGATGAAAGGAAAGTTGGTCAAACATGGACTTTCTTCTCTCTGGCATTGTCAAGATGTATTCCTCCTCCTTGGACGTGGTTGGCGTATGCAATCATCTTTCTGGTGTGTTTTTGTTGCTATATTTATAAGTCTTGATCTCATGGTTTTGGTCTTGACATCACATGGGGTTTGGGTCTGGGTCCCAATACGCTGGTTCTTGTTCTAAGTCTGGGTCTGTGGAGGTTGGAACTTGGTCTGGTTCTGAGTTTTGAAGGCTCTTCTCATCTCTGGAGCCATGTAGATATAGAAAAACTAGATCAACCCTAACTCTGCATTGTTTTGGAGTGAGGTTTAATATTATTGCTGTCCTTCACATGTATTCCAGATAAAAGCACCAAAGGCTTTCCTAATCAAGCCAATTCCCTATCTGTCACCATACAGATACCAGTCAGCCAGTACAGATCTGAATCCTTCTCTTCCTTTGTCAAGATGCCTTGATTTCACATGCACAAAGGAATGATTGATTCTCTATTTCAATTGAGGAGGTTTTCTGATGCCAGGAGGATGCGTGTGTGTGTTCATGTTTGTGTGTGTGTGTGTTTGTGTGTGTGTGTGTGTGTGTGTACATGCATGATGAGTAACCTTTTCTGAGGCCATAAAACGTGTATTAGCTCCCTGCACTAATACCTATAGACTTCAGCTCAGTGGTCTAACCCAGTCTTTGGATAATGTGTGTGTTCCAGACAGTATGCCAGCGGAGCCGGGCCTGTCCCAGGCAGATGTTGGGAACTCTAACTGTGCCATATGTGGAGACAAGGCTACAGGGAAACATTATGGAGCTTCCAGCTGTGATGGATGTAAAGGGTTCTTCAGGCGCTCCATACGCAAGAACCACATCTACTCCTGCAGGTAGGGGAGTGTGTGTTTGTGTTTCCAGCCTATAGCTGCATCTACCAGAGCCTATGTCTACACTAACAGACACAATATTAACATTACACTCCTGCAGGTAGGGGAGTGTGTGTTTGTGTTTCCAGCCTATAGCTGCATCTACCAGAGCCTATGTCTACACTAACAGACACAATATTAACATTACACTCCTGCAGGTAGGGGAGTGTGTGTTTGTGTTTCCAGCCTATAGCTGCAGCTACCAGAGCCTATGTCTACACTAACAGACACAATATTAACATTATACTCCTGCAGGTAGGGGAGTGTGTGTTTGTGTTTCCAGCCTATAGCTGCAGCTACCAGAGCCTATGTCTACACTAACAGACACAATATTAACAATACACTCCTGCAGGTAGGGGAGTGTGTGTTTGTGTTTCCAGCCTATAGCTGCAGCTACCAGAGCCTATGTCTACACTAACAGACACAATATTAACATTACACTCCTGCAGGTAGGGGAGTGTGTGTTTGTGTTTCCAGCCTATAGCTGCAGCTACCAGAGCCTATGTCTACACTAACAGACACAATATTAACATTACACTCCTGCAGGTACAGTCCACTCTTAGAAAAAAGGTGCTATCTAGAACCAACAAGGGTTCTTCTGAACCCTTTTTGGTGCCAGGCAGAACCTTTTGGGGTTCCATGACTTTCCACAGAGGGTTCTACCTGGAACCCAAAAGGGTACTCCTATGGGGACAGCTGAAACCCCCTTTTTTTCTACGAGTGTAGTCATACTGCAACGAACAGAACTACAAGGTAGGCCCATAGAGTTAAGATATTGACAGTAACCTGTCTTTGCGTCTCCAGGTTTAACCGTCAGTGTGTGGTGGACAAGGACAAGAGGAACCAGTGTCGGTTCTGCAGGCTCCACAAGTGTTTCAGAGCTGGCATGAAGAAAGAAGGTTGGCCACATCAAACCCTCAGTATTACTGAATACCAATAGAATATGGCGCTCATCTCCATCAATGTGCAGGCTTTTGTTCCAGCACTAGCTCTGTACTCACAATTTAAACAAATCAAGCAGTCAGTGTGAGGAGGGCATCAGGGCTGGGAGGCTGAAACCAGGGTTGCCATAAACTAAACATGATTATTCAGAGAACACTGTGTTTATGACGGATATCAGAAAAGGATTGTGTGTGTGTTTGTGTGTGTGTGTGTTTATGGGCCCTGTAACCTTGGCAGAGAGCTTTATGACACCCAATCATGTGCCTTTCAGACATGTTGTTCAGTGCTGCTATTGGTTAACTTTTGACTTCACCTCTACACAGCCTGTTCTCCTGCATGGTTTGGTCAGAACTAAAAGTCAGCTATTCAAATGATTATTATGATATTGTAGCAAATTCCGGGGATAGGCAAACTATATTTGTTTCTCAGTCCTATCTATACCTTAGATTCTGGAAATGGTAACATGGTAATATCATACTAATAGCTCTGATCTGATGTGTGTTTGTGTGTATTTCAGCGGTTCAGAATGAGAGAGATCGAATCAGCTCCAGAAGAAACATTCAGGACAATCAGGATCTCCCACCTATCACTGTTCTGGCCCAGGCAGAGTCACTGTCTCAACAGGTAAAACGCACCCGCACCCGCACCTGCACACACAAACACGTACACACACACATCATCAGTGTTTCCAATCATCTGCATGACTACTCATTCTCTCTCCCCACTCTAGATCAGTGCATCCAGTCCCAGGGGTGCAGTAGATGTGTCAGAACAGAAGTCAGCTGGTGTGGGTGATGTCTGTGACTCCATGAGACAACAGCTGCTAGTGCTGGTGGAATGGGCCAAATACATCCCTGCCTTTGGTGAGCTGCCCTTGGATGACCAGGTAAGCAACCTGACTAGTCTGGGCGTAGCTACATGACCAACTAATAGTGACTGGAACTAAAACTAAACAGTGGTTACCAAAGTTATGCCACGACTCTTCTAAAGCCTTTTGAATGTGCTTGTGACCTTCCAGAAACACAAAGTAATGGATCTAGCTTCAGTTCGTAGCTAATGGTTTAGATTCAAATGAGTCTTGAACTGAGATATGTTTGTAGCCTGTGATTGGTTATTCATGTCATTGTTTCTCACCCTGTGTGTGTTTCCTGTGTCTGTGTCTCTGTGTGTGTGTGTGTGTTTGTCCAGGTGAGTCTGCTCAGGGCTCATGCAGGGGAACACCTTCTACTAGGGGTCGCCAAGAGGTCAATGCCTTACAAGGACTTCCTGCTTCTTGGTAAGAACTGACCAATCACCTCTCACCTTTATGCCTCAGTAACACCCAATCAGAACCTGCTATACTGCCGTGCTAAGCTTGATTTAAAGCTGACATATCAAGGCCAACAGGTTGGTTGCCCTGTAAGACTGTTATACAACCAGATAATCATTGACTCAAGTCTTTGGAGGCCTCTGACTTAAACATGTTTTATCAGACAGAAAGACATGGAAGACACTTTTTGTGGATCGCCACCTACAGATGATTTGTAGATGGTAAAATTATCAAAATAATTGATAAGTAATGTAAATGGGGATTAGAAGTGACATGCTTCAAGTACATTCACCTACACACACATACACACACACATATACATCCCCCGCAACATGTGGAGAAACACACACTCAACCCCCCTACCCCACTCCCAAAACACACTTTTCCCTCCCCCTCCCCTCTCTCCCTCTCCAGGTAATGGGTGTGTGATCCATGGTAGCAGTGCGGAGCCGGACATCGGTCGTGTAGCTAACCGTGTTCTAGATGAGCTGGTCCTGCCCTTCCAGGACATCCAGATAGATGACCATGAGTATGCTGCTCTCAAGGCCATTGTCTTCTTTGACCCCGGTAAGCACTTTAACAACCCCGACTCAGGCAGCCTTCCACTTTTACACACCCATATACCACACAATAGCTTCCGTATTCAACCAAACAAAGTTGATTTGAATGGTTTTGTTAATCATTGAGACGTGACTGTTCTCTGTTGTCTCTGTTTCAGCAGACGCCAAAAAGCCTGCACGCATATCATTTCATACCAAATCAAAAATGGCGCCGGAGGGGATGGCTGCCGTTTTATTTGTATTTATTTTTATTTCACCTTTATTTAACCAGGTAGGCAAGTTGAGAACAAGTTCTCATTTACAATTGCGACCTGGCCAAGATAAAGCAAAGCAGTTCGACACATACAACAAAACAGAGTTACACATGGAGTAAAACAAACATACAGTCAATAATACAGTAGAAAAATAAGTCTATATACAATGTGAGCAAATGAGGTGAGATAAGGGAGGTAAAGGCAAAAAAAATGCCATGGTGGCGAAGTGAATACAATATAGCAAGTAAAACACTGGAATGGTAGATTTGCAGTGGAAGAATGTGCAAGGTAGAGATAGAAATAATGGGCTGCAAAGGAGCAAAATAAATAAATAAATACAGTAGTGGGAGAGGTAGTTGGGCTAAATTATTTTGGGGCTAAATTATAGATGGGCTGTGTACATGTGCAGTGATCTGTGAGATGCTCTGGCAGCTGGTGCTTAAAGCTAGTGAGGGAGATGTGTTTCCAGTTTCAGAGATTTTTGTAGTTCGTTCCAGTCATTGGCAGCAGAGAACTGGAAGGAGAGGCGGCCAAAGGAAGAATTGGTTTTGGGGGTGACCAGAGAGATATACCTGCTGGAGTGTGTGCTACAGGTGGGTGCTGCTATGGTGACCAGCGAGCTGAGATAAGGGGGGACTTTACCTAGCAGGGTCTTGTAGATGACATGGAGCCAGTGGGTTTGGCGAAGAGTATGAAGCGAGGGCCAGCCAACGAGAGCGTACAGGTCGCAGTGGTGGGTAGTATATGAGGCTTTGGTGACAAAACGGATGGCACTATGATAGACTGCATCCAATTTATTGAGTAGGGTATTGGAGGCTATTTTGTAAATGACATCGCGGAAGTCGAGGATCGATAGGATAATTAGTTTTACGAGGGTATGTTTGGCAGCATGAGTGAAGGATGCTTTGTTGTGAAATAGGAAGCCAGTTCTAGATTTAACTTTGGATTGGAGATGTTTGATGTGAGTCTGGAAGGAGAGTTTACAGTCTAACCAGACATCTAGGTATTTGTAGTTGTCCATCACGTCAAGAGTAGTGATGTTGGACAGGCGGGCAGGTGCAGGCATCGATTGGTTGAAGAGCATGCATTTAGTTTTACTTGTATTTAAGAGCAATTGGAGGCCACAGAAGGAGAGTTGTATGGCATTGAAGCTTGCCTGGAGGGTTGTTAACACAGTGTCCAAAGAAGGGCCAGAAGTATACAGAATGGTGTCATCTGCGTAGAGGTGGATCAGAGACTCACCAGCAGCAAGAGTGACATTATTGATGTATACAGAGAAGAGAGTCGGTCCAAGAATTGAACCCGTGGCACCCCCATAGAGACTGCCAGAGGCCCGGACAACAGGCCCTCCGATTTGACACACTGAACTCTATCAGAGAAGTAGTTGGTGAACCAGGCGAGGCAATCATTTGAGAAACCAAGGCTTTCGAGTCTGCCGATGAGGATGTGGTGATTGACAGAGTCGAAAGCCTTGGCCAGGTCAATGAGTACAGCTGGCCAGGTCAATGAATACGGCTGCACAGTATTTGTTTCTTGTTGATGGCGGTTAAGATATCGTTTAGGACCTTGAGCGTGGCTGAGGTGCACCAATGACCAGCTCTGAAACCAGATTGCATAGCGGAGAAGGTATGGTGGGATTCTAAATGGTCAGTAATCTGAAGACCTTTGAAAGGCAGGGTAGGGTATGGGCTCCTAACCAACTATCCTATTTTGTTAGTTTTTTTGTAACTTTTTTTAAAAACTTATTATGTACATAATGTTGCTGCTACCGTCTCTTATGACCGAAAATAACTTCTGGACATTAGAACAGCAATTACTCACCTCGAACTGAATAAATATTTTTTCTTTAACGAGTCCAACTATAAGGATATTTGCGTGAAGAAAAGATGGAGAAAAAGGGGGCGGATGGCGGGGTGCCTTCTGAGAATTCGTAGGCGAGTGAGTAAACCTCCACTACCATCCGTTCTATTGGCCAACGTGCAATCACTGGAAAACAAAATGGATGTTATACGATCAAAACTATCCTACCAACGGAACATTGAAAACTGTAATATCTTATGTTTCACTGAGTCGTTGCTGAACGACGACACGGATAATATAGAGATGGCGGGATTTTCCATGCATCGGCAGGACAGAGAAGCTACGTCTGGTAAGACAAGGGATGGGGGTGTGTGTCTATTTCTCAATAACAGCTGATGCGCGATGTCTAATATTAAAGAAGTTTTGAGGTATTGCTCGTCTGAGGTAGAGTACCTCGTGATAAGCTGTCGACCACACAATCTACCAAGAGAGTTCTCATCTATTATTATTCATAGCCGTCTATATACCACCACAAACCGATGCTGGCACTAAGACCGCACTCAACCGGCCATAAGCAAACAAGAAAATGCTCATCCAGAAACGGCGCTCCTAGTGGCCGGGGACTTTAATGCAGGCAAACTTAAATACGTTTTACCTAATTTTTACCAGCATGTCACATGTGCAACCAGAGGGGAAAAAAACTCTACACCACCTTTACTACACACAGAGAGACGCATAGAAAGCTCTCTCTCACCCTCCATTTGGCAAATCTGACCATAATTCTATCATCTTGATTCCTGCTTACAAGCAAAAACTAAAGCTGGAAGTAACAGTGACTCGCTCAATACGGAAATGGTCAGATGACGCGGATGGTACGCTACAGAAATGTTTTGCTAGCACAGACTGGAATATTTTCCGGGATTCATCCAATGGCATTGAGGAGTATACCACCACAGTCATCGGCTTGGTCAATAACTGCATCAATGACGTCGTCCCCACAGTGACCGTACGTACATATCCCAACCAGAAGCCATGGATTACAGGCAACATCCGCATTGAGCTAAAGGCAACCACTTTCAAGAAGTGGGACACTAATCCGGACGCTTATAAGAAATCCCGCCATGCCCTCAGACAAACCATCAAACAGGCGAAGTGTCAATACAGAACTAAAATAGAATACTACAACACCGGCTCTGACGCTCGTCAGATGTGGCAGGGCATGAAAACTATTACGGACTACAAAGGGAATCTCATTAACAGCATCATCCTGGATACCTTAGACACACTCCAATTCACATTCCGCCCCAACAGATCCACAGATGATGCAATCTCAATTGCACTCCACACTGCCCTTTCCCACCTGGACAAAAGGAATACCTATGTGAGAATGCTATTCATTGCTTAAGCTCAGCATTAGTGCCCACAAAGCTCATCACTAAGCTAAGGACCCTGGGACTAAACACCTCCCTCTGCAACTGGATCCTGGACTTCCTGACAGGCTCTCCCCCAGGTGGTAAGGGTAGGCAACAACATGTCTGCCACGCTGATCCTCATCACTGGGTCCCAACAGGGGTGTGTGCTTAGTCCCCTCCTGTACACCCTGTTCACCCACGACTGCATGGCTAAACACTTCTCCAACACTATCATTAAGTTTGCTGACGACACAACAGTGGTAGGCCTGATTACTGACAACGATGAGACAGTCTATAGGGAGGAGGTCAGTGACTGCCAGGACAACAACCTCTCCCTCAATATGAACAAGATAAAGGAGCTGATTGTGGACTAAAGGAAAATGCGGGCCCCCATTAACATCAACGGGGCTGTAGTGGAGCGGGTCAAGAGTTTCATGTTCCTTGGTGTCCACATCACTAACAAACAATCATGGTCCAAACACACCAAGACAGTCGTAAAGAGGGCACGACAACACCTTGTCCCCCTCAGGAGACTAAAAAGATTTGGCATGGGTCCCCAGATTCTCAAAAAGTTATACAACTGGACAATTGAGAGCATCCTGACCAGTTGCATCACCGCCTGGTAATGGCAACTGCTTGGCATTTGACCGTAAGTTGCTACACAGAGTAGTGTGTACGGCCCAGTACATCACTGGGGCCAGGCTTCCTGCCATCCAGGACCGACAGTTGAAGTCGGAAATTTACATACACCTTAGCCAAATACATTTAAACTCCGTTTTTCACAATTCCTGACATTTAATCCTAGTAAAAATTCCCTGTCCTAGGTCAGTTAGGATCACCACTTTATTTTAAGAATTTGAAATGTCAGAATAATAGTAGAGATAATTATTTATTTCAGATTTTATTTCTTTCATTCCCAGTGGGTCAGAAGTTTACATACACTCAATTAGTATTTGGTAGCATTGCCTTTAGATTGTTTAACTTGGGTCAAACATTTCAGATAACCTTCCACAAGTTTCCCATAATAAGTTGGGTGAATTTTGGCCCATACCTCCTGACAGAGCTGGTGTAACTCAGTCAGGTTTGTAGGCCTCCTTTCTCGCACAAGATTTTTCAGTTCTGCCCACACATTTTCTATAGGATTGAGGTCAGGGCTTTGTGATGGCCACTTCAATACCTTGACTTTGTTGTCCTTAAGCCATTTTGACACAACTTTGGAAGTATGCTTGGTGTCATTGTCTATTTGGAAGACCCATTTGCGACCAAGCTTTAACTTCCTGACTGAGGTCTTGAGATGTTGCTTCAATATATCCATATAATTTTCCTACCTCATGATGCCATCTATTTTGTGAAGTGCACCAGTCCCTCCGGAAGCAAAGCACCCCCACAACATGATGCTGCCACCCCTGTGCTTCACGGTTGGGATGGTGTTATTTGGTTTGCAAGCCTCCCCCTTTTCCTCCAAACATAATGATGGTCATTATGGTCAAAGAGTTCTATTTTTGTTTCATCAGGCCAGAGGACATTTATCCAAAAAGTACGATCTTTGTCCCCATGTGCAGTTGCAAACCGTAGTCTGGCTTTTTTATGGCGGTTTTGGAGCAGTGGCTTCTTCCTTGCTGAGCGGCCTTTCAGGTTACGTCGATATAGGACTCGTTTTTACTGTGGATATAGATACTTTTGTACCGGTTTCCTCCAGCATCTTCACAATGTCCTTTACTGTTGTTCTGGGATTGATTTGCACTTTACGTACCAAAGTACATCCATCTCTAGGAGACAGAACGTGTCTCCTTCCTGAGCGGTATGATGGCTGCGTGGTGTTTATACTTGCATACTATTGTTTGTACAGATAAACGTGGTACCTTCAGGCGTTTGGAAATTGCTCCCAATGATGAACCAAACTTGTGGAGGTCTACAATGTTTTTTTGAGGTCTTGGGGGATTTATTTTTATTTTCCCATTATGTCAAGCAAAGAGGCACTGAGTTTGAAGGTAGGCCTTGAAATTCATCCACGGGTACACCTCCAATTGACTCAAATTATGTCAATTAGCCTACCAGAAGCTTCGAAAGCTATGACATAATTTTCTGGAATTTTCCAAGCTGTTTAAAGGCACAGTCAACTTAGTGTATGTAAACTTCTGACCCACTGGAATTGTGATACAGTTAAATAATCCATCTGCAAACAATTGTTGGAAAAATGACTTGTGTCATGCACAAAGTAGATGTCCTAACCGACTTGCCAAAACTATAGTTTGAGTGGTTGAAAAACAGGTTTTAATGACTCCGACCTAAGTGTATGTAAACTTCCGACTTCAACTATATACTAGGCGGTGTCAGAGGAAAGCCCCCAAAATTGTCAAGGACTCCAGTCACCCAAGTCATAGACTGTTCTCTCTGCTACCGCATGGCAGGCGGTACCGGAGCACCAAGTCTAGGACCAAAAGGCTCCTTAACAGCTTCTACCCCCAATCCATAAGACTGCTGAACAATTAATCAAATGGCCACCAGGACTATTTACATTGACACCCCCTCATTTGTTTTTAAACTGCTGCTACTCGCTGTTTATTTTCTATGCATAGTCACTTTATCCCTACCAACATGTACAAATTCCCTCGACTAACCTGTACCCCTGGACATTGACTCGGTACCGGTACCGCCTGTATATAGCCTCGTTATTGTTATTTTATTGTGTTACTTTTTTATTTTTTACTTTAGTTTATTTGGTAAATATTTTCTAAACTCTTTATTTAACTGCATTGTTGGTTAAGGGCTTGTAAGTAAGCATTTCACGGTAAGGCCTACACTTGTATTCGGTGCATGTGACAAATAAAGTTAGATTTGATTTGATTCACGTATCCTTTCTCTCCCGCCATCATCGTTCCATCCCTCCTTCTCTCCAGATGCCAAGTCTCTGCGTGACCCGTCTAAGATCAAGGCGATGCGTCTGCAGGTCCAGATGAGTCTAGAGGACTATATTAACGACCGTCAGTATGACTCCAGAGGGAGGTTTGGAGAGCTGCTGCTACTGCTGCCTACTCTACAGTCCATCACCTGGCAGATGATAGAACAACTGCAGTTTGTTAAACTCTGTGGCCTGGCCAAGATAGACAACCTTCTGCACGAGATGCTGCTGGGAGGTGAGTCTATGTATGATAACATACAGGGTTGGGTAGGTTACTTTCTAAATGTAATCCATTACAGTAATTGTAATCAGTAGCGTAACTTTTGGATTACCCAAACTCAGTAACGTAATCTGATTACATTCCATTACTTTTAGATTACTTTCCCCTTAAGAGGCATTAGAAGAAGACAAAAATGTATGTTACCAATTGAACGACATCTATTGCAGGATAAATCAATGTTAAAGTTTACATAGCTGGCCATATATGGATGTTACATTTTACTTTATTTATTTAATGTTTATTTAACTAGGCAAGTCAGTGAAGAAAATGTCTTATTTACAATGACGGCCTACCAAAAGGCAAAAGACCTGCTGGTGGGACGGGGACTGGGATTAGATAAAAAAATAACATAGAAATATAGGACAACACACATCACGACAAGAGAGACAACACAACACTACATAAAGAGAGACCTAAGACAATAACATAGCAAGGGAGCAACACATGACAACACAGCACGGTAGCAACACAACATGACAACAACATGGTAGCAACACATCATGTTAGCAACACAAAACATGGGACAAACATTATTGGGCACAGTCCACAGCACAAAGGGAAAAAAGGTAGAGACAACAATACATCACGCAAAGCAGGCACAACTATTAGTAAGAGTGTCCATGATTGAGTCTTTGAATGAAGAGATTGAGATAAAACGGTCCAGTTTGAGTATTTGTTGCAGCTCGTTCCAGTCGCTAGCTACAGAGAACGGAAAAGACGAGCAACCCAGGGATGTGTTTGCTTTGGGTACCTTTAACAGAATGTGTGTTGTAGGTGTTGTATGTGGTGTGGCGTACATCAGGTCAGCCACCAGGGGGAGACTCGTCAAGGCCTGGTGACAGACAGAGTATACATCGAGGCGATGGCTCTATCTGCTGGACGTGCCAGGTCTTGACGGGCTCTCCGCCCAGGACTAATTGGTGCTGATTGGGGAGTTGGTGAGTAATCAAGGGCTGATTGCTCACCAGCTGTACAAGCCCCATAAAGCTGCCAGAAGGGCAGCACACAGGAGAGGACTGGGTAAGGTAAGGTGACTTCCGTGTAGTTGGAGACGGAGCCTGAGCTAAAGCGAGTAAGTTTGAGTGCCCGACAGGATACAGCAAGACCCGGAGCCCAGAAGACGGTATCCTGGAAAGGGTCTCATGGGGGAGACCTATCCTTTTCTTTTGATTTAATATTTAATAAACACCCTTGAAACCGAGCTAATCATACTCTGTCCATGTCTGATCTGTGTAAACGTCTTGACCCAACCCCCTGGTCTGCCACAGTGGATAGGGGGGGAGTGAGGCCTAAGAGGGTTTTATAAATTAGCGTCAACCAGTGTGTCTTGCGACGGGTATACAGAGATGACCAGTTTACGGAGGGGTATAGAGTGCAGTGATGTGTCCTATAAGGAACATTGGTGGTAAATCTGATGGCCGAATGGTAAAGAACATCGAGCTGCTCGAGAGCACCCTTACCTGCTGATCTATAAATTGTGTCTCTGTAATCTAGCATGGGTAGGATGGTCATCTGAATCAGGGTTAGTTTGGCAGCTGGGGTGAAAGAGGAGCAATTACGATACAGGAAACCCAGTTTAGATTTAACTTTATCCTGCAGCTTTGATATGTGCTGAGAGAAGGACAGTGCACCGTCTAGCCATACTCCCAAGTACTTGTATGAGCTGACTACCTCAAGCTCTAAACCCTCAGAGGTAGTAATCACACCCGTGGGGAGACGGGCATTCTTCTTACCAAACCACATTACCTTTGTTTTGGAGGTGTTCAGAACCAGGTTAATGTTGGAGAAAGCTTGTTGGACACTAAGAAAGCTTTGTTGTAGAGCATTTAACACAACATCTGGGGAAGGGCCAACTGAGTATAAGACTATATCATCTGCATATAAATGGATGAGAGAGCTTCCTACTGCCTGAGCTATGTTGTTGATGTAAATTGAGAAGAGCGGGGGGTCTAGGATTGAGCCTTGGAGTACTCCCTTGGTGACAGGCAGTGGCTGAGACAGCAGATTTTCTGACTTTATACATTGCACTCTTTGAGAGAGGTAGTTGGGGAGGGGAGGGGGAACCTGTACCAGACAGGGGGAGACAGGCCAGGGCAGACGGTGAACAGATCGCCAGGTGGAATCCAAGCAGCAGTGCAGCAGGAAATGGGAGTAGATGTCACCGACTTGGGAGAAGCTTATATTTCTGGAGGCAGATTTCTTGTAGAAAATGCCAGTGGATGGTCTTTGAACAGCAGGAGGGGGCTTCGAGGCCTCTGGATCTGGGTGGGGTAGCCTGCCATTTGTTGGTCTTAAAGGCTTCGACACCTCTCTCTTCACACATCAGGGCTAATTGAAGTTGTATCCCTTTGTCCTAGAAAAGCTTGGTAGCCTGAGCATTCAGTCCTTATTAAGTCAAATATATAATTGTAATGTATTTTTCTTCTTGGCTTTTGAAAGTAAAACAACTGCTTCAGACTAAGCATTACTCACTCAGCTCCAGGTTGGATGGGGTTTTCAGGTCTCTGCTTGTTTGCCAGAGCATTTTATGTATAGTACGCAGACGACACCATTCTGTATACTTCTGGCCCCTCCTTCGACACTGTGTTAACTAACCTCCAGACGAGCTTCAATGCCATACAACTCTCCTTCCGTGGCCTCCAACTGCTCTTAAACGCAGGGAAAACTAAATGCCTGCTTTTCAATCGATCGCTGCCCGCACCTGCTCGCCCGTCCAGCATCACTACTCTGGACGACTCTGACTTAGAATACGTGGACAACTACAAATACCTGGGTGTCTGGTTAGACTGTAAACGCTCCTTCCAGACTCACATTAAACATCTCCAATCCAAAATTAAATCTAGAATCGGCTTCCTATATCGCAACAAAGCATCCTTCACTCATGCTGCCAAACATACCCTCATAAAACTGACCATCTTACCGATCCTCGACTTCGGTGATGTCATCTATAAAATAGCCTCCAACACTCAACTCAACAAACTGGATGCAGTCTATCACAGTGCCATCCTTTTTGTCACCAAAGCCCCATACACTGCCCACCATTGCGACCTGTACGCTCTCGTTGGTTGGCCCTCGCTTCATACTCGTCGCCAAACCCACTGGCTACAGGTTATCTACAAGTCTCTGCTAGGTAAAGCCCCGCCTTATCTTCAACTCACTGGTCACCATAGCAGCACCCACTTGTAGCACGTGCTCCAGCAGGTATATCTCACTGGTCACCCCCAAAGCCAATTCCTACTTTGGTCGTCTTTCCTTCCAGTTCTCTGCTGCCAATGACTGGAACGAACTGCAAAAATCACTGAAGCTGGAGACTCACATCTCCCTCACTAGCTTTAAGAACCAGCTGTCAGAGCAGCTCACAGATCACTGCACATGTACATAGCCTATCAATAAACAGCCCATCTATCTACCTACCTCATCCCCATACTGGTATTTATTTATTTATTTTGCTCCTTTGCACCCCAGTATCTCTACCTGCACATTCAACTTCTGCCAATCTACAATTCCAGTGTTTAATTGCTATATTGTAATTACTTCGCCACCATGGCCTATTTATTTCCTTAACTTACCTCATTTGCACTCACTGTATATATACTTTTTGTTTTCTTCTATTCCACTGTATTATTGACTGTATGTTTAGTTTATTCCATGTGTAACTCTGTGTTGTTGTATGTGTCGAATTGCTACACTTTATCTTGGCCAGGTCACAGTTACAAATGAGAACTTGTTCTCAACTAGCCTACCTGGTTAAATAAAGGGAACTTGTTCTCAACTAGCCTACCTGGTTAAATAAAGGTGAAAAAAGAAGCCTTCCATGTAATTCCATCCAAAATCAGGTCGTAGGTTTGGAGTTTTAATTTAGAGTGAAGGTTATGTTGTTTAGGGTAGTATCCTGTATATGTCCTGGTGACATAGTGAAGGTTATGTTGTGGAGGGTAGCATCCTGTAAATGTCCTGGTGACATAGTGAAGGTTATATTGAGGAGGGTAGTATCCTGTATATGTCCTGGTGACATAGTGAAGGTCATGTTGTGGAGGGTAGCATCCTGTAAATGTCCTGGTGACATAGTGAAGGTTATGTTGTAGAGGGTAGTATCCTGTATATGTCCTGGTGACATAGTGAAAGTTATGTTGTTTAGGGTAGTATCCTGTATATGTCCTGGTGACATAGTGAAGGTTATGTTGTTTAGGGTAGTATCCTGTATATGTCCTGGTGACATAGTGAAGGTTATGTTGTGGAGGGTAGCATCCTGTAAATGTCCTGGTGACATAGTGAAGGTTATATTGAGGAGGGTAGTATCCTGTATATGTCCTGGTGACATAGTGAAGTTCATGTTGTGGAGGGTAGCATCCTGTATATGTCCTGGTGACATAGTGAAGGTTATGTTGTAGAGGGTAGTATCCTGTATATGTCCTGGTGACATAGTGAAGGTTATGTTGTTTAGGGTAGTATCATGTATATGTCCTGGTGACATAGTGAAGGTTATGTTGTTTAGGGTAGCATCCTGTATATGTCCTGGTGACATAGTGAAGGTTATGTTGTGGAGGGTAGTATCCTGTATATGTCCTGGTGACATAGTGAAGGTCATGTTGTGGAGGGTAGCATCCTGTAAATGTCCTGGTGACATAGTGAAGGTTATGTTGTAGAGGGTAGTATCCTGTATATGTCCTGGTGACATAGTGAAGGTTATATTGAGGAGGGTAGTATCCTGTATATGTCCTGGTGACATATTGAAGGTTATGTTGAGGAGGGTAGTATCCTGTATATGTCCTGGTGACATAGTGAAGGTTATGTTGTGGAGGGTAGTATCCTGTATATGTCCTGGTGACATAGTGAAGGTTATGTTGAGGAGGGTAGTATCCTGTATATGTCCTGGTGACATAGTGAAGGCTATGTTGAGGAGGGTAGTATCCTGTATATGTCCTGGTGACATAGTGAAGGTTATGTTGTGGAGGGTAGCATCCTGTATATGTCCTGGTGACATAGTGAAGGTTATGTTGAGGAGGGTAGTATCCTGTATATGTCCTGGTGACATAGTGAAGGTCATGTTGTGGAGGGTAGCATCCTGTAAATGTCCTGGTGACATAGTGAAGGTTATGTTGTAGAGGGTAGTATCCTGTATATGTCTTGGTGACATAGTGAAGGTTATATTGAGGAGGGTAGTATCCTGTATATGTCCTGGTGACATATTGAAGGTTATGTTGAGGAGGGTAGTATCCTGTATATGTCCTGGTGACATAGTGAAGGTTATGTTGTGGAGGGTAGTATCCTGTATATGTCCTGGTGACATAGTGAAGGTTATGTTGAGGAGGGTAGTATCCTGTATATGTCCTGGTGACATAGTGAAGGCTATGTTGAGGAGGGCAGTATCCTGTATATGTCCTGGTGACATAGTGAAGGTTATGTTGTGGAGGGTAGCATCCTGTATATGTCCTGGTGACATAGTGAAGGTTATGTTGAGGAGGGTAGTATCCTGTATATGTCCTGGTGACATAGTGAAGGTTATGTTGAGGAGGGTAGTATCCTGTATACAGTGCCTTGCGAAAGTATTCGGCCCCCTTGAACTTTGTGACCTTTTGCCACATTTCAGGCTTCAAACATAAAGATATAAAACTGTATTTTTTTGTGAAGAATCAACAACAAGTGGGACACAATCATGAAGTGGAACAACATTTATTGGATATTTCAAACTTTTTTAACAAATCAAAAACTGAAAAATTGGGCGTGCAAAATTATTCAGCCCCCTTAAGTTAATACTTTGTAGCGCCACCTTTTGCTGCGATTACAGCTGTAAGTCACTTGGGGTATGTCTCTCAGTTTTGCACATCGAGAGACTGACATTTTTTCCCATTCCTCCTTGCAAAACAGCTCGAGCTCAGTGAGGTTGGATGGAGAGCATTTGTGAACAGCAGTTTTCAGTTCTTTCCACAGATTCTCGATTGGATTCAGGTCTGGACTTTGACTTGGCCATTCTAACACCTGGATATGTTTATTTTTGAACCATTCCATTGTAGATTTTGCTTTATGTTTTGGATCATTGTCTTGTTGGAAGACAAATCTCCGTCCCAGTCTCAGGTCTTTTGCAGACTCCATCAGGTTTTCTTCCAGAATGGTCCTGTATTTGGCTCCATCCATCTTCCCATCAATTTTAACCATCTTCCCTGTCCCTGCTGAAGAAAAGCAGGCCCAAACCATGATGCTGCCACCACCATGTTTGACAGTGGGGATGGTGTGTTCAGCTGTGTTGCTTTTACGCCAAACATAACGTTTTGCATTGTTGCCAAAAAGTTCAATTTTGGTTTCATCTGACCAGAGCACCTTCTTCCACATGTTTGGTGTGTCTCCCAGGTGGCTTGTGGCAAACTTTAAACGACACTTTTTATGGATATCTTTAAGAAATGGCTTTCTTCTTGCCACTCTTCCATAAAGGCCAGATTTGTGCAATATACAACTGATTGTTGTCCTATGGACAGAGTCTCCCACCTCAGCTGTAGATCTCTGCAGTTCATCCAGAGTGATCATGGGCCTCTTGGCTGCATCTCTGATCAGTCTTCTCCTTGTATGAGCTGAAAGTTTAGAGGGACGGCCAGGTCTTGGTAGATTTGCAGTGGTCTGATACTCCTTCCATTTCAATATTATCGCTTGCACAGTGCTCCTCGGGATGTTTAAAGCTTGGGAAATCTTTTTGTATCCAAATCTGGCTTTAAACTTCTTCACAACAGTATCTCGGACCTGCCTGGTGTGTTCCTTGTTCTTCATGATGCTCTCTGCGCTTTTAACGGACCTCTGAGACTATCACAGTGCAGGTGCATTTATACGGAGACTTGATTACACACAGGTGGATTGTATTTATCATCATTAGTCATTTAGGTCAACATTGGATCATTCAGAGATCCTCACTGAACTTCTGGAGAGAGTTTGCTGCACTGAAAGTAAAGGGGCTGAATAATTTTGCACGCCCAATTTTTCAGTTTTTGATATGTTAAAAAAGTTTGAAATATCCAATAAATGTCGTTCCACTTCATGATTGTGTCCCACTTGTTGTTGATTCTTCACAAAAAAATACAGTTTTATATCTTTATGTTTGAAGCCTGAAATGTGGCAAAAGGTCGCAAAGTTCAAGGGGGCCGAATACTTTCGCAAGGCACTGTATGTCCTGGTGACATATTGAAGGTTATGTTGAGGAGGGTAGTATCCTGTATCTGTCCTGGTGACATAGTGAAGGTTATATTGAGGAGGGTAGTATCCTGTATATGTCCTGGTGACATAGTGAAGGTTATGTTGTTTAGGGTAGCATCCTGTACATGTCCTGGTGACATAGTGAAGGTTATGTTGTTTATGAGATCATCCTGTATGTCTTCTGGTGACATAGTGAAGGTTATGTTGTTTAGGGTAGCATCCTGTATATGTCCTGGTGACATAGTGAAGGTTATGTTGTTTAGGGTAGCATCCTGTATATGTCCTTGCCAAAAAATCTAAATTTGTCTAACTCTAAATCTATCTATTTTTAAGTGTTTCCTACTACATTTATTTATCGCTTTCTACTACATTTATTTATTATAATTTTATTTTAATTTTACTAGGCAATTAAGTTAAGAACAAATTCTTATTTACAATGACGGCCTAGGAACAGGGGAAAAATGACAGATTTTTACCTTGTCATCTCGGGGATTTGATCCTGCAACCTTCCGATGACAGGCCCAACACTGTAACCACTAGGCTACCTGTCGCCCTACACATAATAATAATCCGATCAGAATTACAGTCATTCCAATAAATGTTATACACCTTGATCTTCAAGAACAGGACTTGGAGATATGGAAGTACAGATTAGCCCAAAATATTTGATTTATTTATCGGCATGAATTAGATTGAACAAAAAACTTGAATTCCATAGGCTGTGATCTGCACTGTGCAGCTGGTGAATGAGCACATTTTTCACTGGCTGTCCACTGGTTTCAAAAACAATGATTGATAGGCAGTTTAAATTTCTTGAATTCAACCATTATTGGGTTCAAATACACATTTAGATTTGTGAACAGCCATCCACAACAACCACAATCCATAAGGCGCAAATAGCTAAATGAGAGAGCAGCAGTGTGATTCACATCAATGCGCTTTGTAGATATCAATAATAAGTCATATCCGTATCGCCGTAGACTACACCACTGCTGTCATCCTTACCTCCAAGCGTTTATTCAAGTTGGATAATCTTTGGATGTCGACAGCAGTCGCACCATTGGAAGACATAGCTTGGACTGTAGCCTACAAAAGCCTATTCCTGCTCTTTTCCCACAATCCATCACATTTGGTGTGTCATCATAGTGGTCTCTGACTTATTGTCAGACTCGCTTAGGTGGAACAAACTTAAAGTAATCATCTCGTTTTTCAAATGTATCTGTAATCTGATTACAATATTTTTGCTGGTAATGTAACAGATTACAGTTACTGTTTTTTGTAATCCCTTACATGTAACAGATTACATGTAATTCGTAACTCCCCAACCCTGATAACATAACATAAGCAGTATAGATGTTATTACGCTACTTGGAGGTGGGTAGTAGTGTACATTAACGGTGGACACAAGCAAATATATTTTCCTGTGTGCTGATTGGCTGGTTTGTCTGTTTATCTCCAGGTCTGGCGGCAGAGCCCGCCCACCTCCACCACCCAGGCCACACCCAGTTAGCCCAGGACCCTCTGACAGGACACACACTGGTCATCAGCACTATGCCTGCTACACACACTACTCAGATAGGTAAAATACACACCTACACACACTGGTCATCAGCACTATGCCTGCTACACACACTACTCAGATAGGTAAAATACACACCTACACACACAAGCATGCACGCAGTTGTTTCTCCAGTAGGTAAGATTCATGAGCATTCACAGGCAAGCATTCATTATAGTCCACAATGACTGCTCCATATTACTCTTTCTGCCCCTCTGGTGTGTGGCTCATATCTCTCTCTCCCCCCCCCCCCCCCCCCCTCTCTCTCTCTCTATCCCTCTCTCTGCAGTGTCTCCAGACACTCCTAACCCGTCTCCGCCTCAGGTTGCAGAGAAGTCCTCTCCTAGCCCCTCCCTTCTCCTGGCTCCACCCCTCCCACACAGACATACCGCCGAATCCCCACTCTGAGTGTACAGCACCCGCCCCCACCACCGAATAACCAAACAAACAAAACATACTGTTTGTCCACCATGAATGCAGCCAAAGAAATAGCAGAAAGACTTTTCTATGGTCCAAATCCGAATTTGAGATTTACACCTGTAACTTGTAAATGAAAAAAGTTGAATTTGGATCTCAAGTTTGCATTCTGCCCTATGTTTGTAGATGTGTAAAATGTTCAGTGTTCAGTGCCATAGGTTTTCACTCCAATTCGGTAGTCTTTATAGTTCGGTAGCATCTTTCTAAATCATTAGATTATTCCTAAAGTCGGAGCCTCTCTTATCGTGGTGTAATTGTGAGTGTATTTGAGCTTTCTGTAGGCTCATTGTTGAATATGGAGCAGGAGATTTGCTAATCAGCATGTACTTTATATACAGTATGCGTTACTTAAAGTGCACTTATTAGTTGTGGACTGTGTCTGGAACACATGATTGTCTGTTAATATTAATGTTCACGTGTTGCCATGTAGCTTGTGGTGTGGTGCTTTACAAATACACAAACTGGAGTATACTGTATTTGTCAATAATATAATTAACCGTATATTTAGTTCCTAATCAACTTTTCAGTGTCTTTCAGTCTTTTCAGATTACTGTTCTAATATGAAATGATATGAAAATGTTCAAATTTTGTGTAAATTCAATTGTTTGTATGTCAGAACTATTATATTGACCTTCTAAACTGTCAAATAGTGTATACAAATGAGACAATGTAAGCTATATTTTGTAACTGTATATTCTGATGAAAACAGAACACTATTTTCAATGAATTGTAACCTAAGCTATATGCTGCATTTTTTACGCTCTTGCATGAACATGGACAAAGTTCTGATAAAATGCACACACGGCATAATCCATTGCACCACAACGGGGAAAATAAGGGGAAAGGGGCACCTCCATATGGTTTAAATAGAAATAACAAATTCACCAAGAGCATTTATACCACAAGAGGCTGATGAGGGGAGGACGTATTGTTTATGTGTTTATGGCTGTATTGGTATGGGTTATGAGGTGTGTGTTTATGGCTGTATTGGTCTGGGTTATGAGGTGTGTGTTTATGGCTGTATTGGTCTGGGTTATGAGGTGTGTGTTTATGGCTGTATTGGTCTGGGTTATGAGGTGTGTGTTTATGACTGTATTGGTCTGGGTTATGAGGTGTGTGTTTATGGCTGTATTGGTCTGTGATATGAGGTGTGTGTTTATGGCTGTATTGGTCTGGGTTATGAGGTGTGTGTTTATGGCTGTATTGGTCTGTGATATGAGGTGTGTGTTTATGGCTGTATTGGTCTGGGTTATGAGGTGTGTGTTTATGGCTGTATTGGTCTGGGTTATGAGGTGTGTGTTTATGACTGTATTGGTCTGGGTTATGAGGTGTGTGTTTATGGCTGTATTGGTCTGGGTTATGAGGTGTGTGTTTATGGCTGTATTGGTATGGGTTATGAGGTGTGTGTTTATGGCTGTATTGGTCTGGGTTATGAGGTGTGTGTTTATGACTGTATTGGTCTGGGTTATGAGGTGTGTGTTTATGGCTGTATTGGTCTGTGATATGAGGTGTGTGTTTATGGCTGTATTGGTCTGGGTTATGAGGTGTGTGTTTATGGCTGTATTGGTCTGGGCTATGAGGTGTGTGTTTATGGCTGTATTGGTCTGGGCTATGAGGTGTGTGTTTATGGCTGTATTGGTCTGGGTTATGAGGTGTGTGTTTATGGCTGTATTGGTCTGGGTTATGAGGTGTGTGTTTATGGCTGTATTGGTCTGGGCTATGAGGTGTGTGTTTATGGCTGTATTGGTCTGGGCTATGAGGTGTGTGTTTATGGCTGTATTGGTCTGGGTTATGAGGTGTGTGTTTATGGCTGTATTGGTCTGTGATATGAGGTGTGTGTTTATGGCTGTATTGGTCTGGGTTATGAGGTGTGTGTTTATGGCTGTATTGGTCTGGGTTATGAGGTGTGTGTTTATGGCTGTATTGGTCTGTGATATGAGGTGTGTGTTTATGGCTGTATTGGTCTGGGTAATGAGGTGTGTGTTTATGGCTGTATTGGTCTGGGTTATGAGGTGTGTGTTTATGGCTGTATTGGTCTGGGTTATGAGGTGTGTGTTTATGGATGTCTGGGCTATGAGGTGTGTGTTTATGGCTCTATTGGTCTGGGCTATGAGGTGTGTGTTTATGGCTGTATTGGTCTGTGATATGAGGTGTGTGTTTATGGCTGTATTGGTCTGGGTTATGAGGTGTGTGTTTATGGCTGTATTGGTCTGGGTAATGAGGTGTGTGTTTATGGCTGTATTGGTCTGGGTAATGAGGTGTGTGTTTATGGCTGTATTGGTCTGTGATATGAGGTGTGTGTTTATGGCTGTATTGGTCTGGGTTATGAGGTGTGTGTTTATGGCTGTATTGGTCTGGGCTATGAGGTGTGTGTTTATGGCTGTATTGGTCTGGGCTATGAGGTGTGTGTTTATGGCTGTATTGGTCTGGGTTATGAGGTGTGTGTTTATGGCTGTATTGGTCTGGGTTATGAGGTGTGTGTTTATGGCTGTATTGGTCTGGGCTATGAGGTGTGTGTTTATGGCTGTATTGGTCTGGGCTATGAGGTGTGTGTTTATGGCTGTATTGGTCTGGGTTATGAGGTGTGTGTTTATGGCTGTATTGGTCTGTGATATGAGGTGTGTGTTTATGGCTGTATTGGTCTGGGTTATGAGGTGTGTGTTTATGGCTGTATTGGTCTGGGTTATGAGGTGTGTGTTTATGGCTGTATTGGTCTGTGATATGAGGTGTGTGTTTATGGCTGTATTGGTCTGGGTAATGAGGTGTGTGTTTATGGCTGTATTGGTCTGGGTTATGAGGTGTGTGTTTATGGCTGTATTGGTCTGGGTTATGAGGTGTGTGTTTATGGATGTCTGGGCTATGAGGTGTGTGTTTATGGCTCTATTGGTCTGGGCTATGAGGTGTGTGTTTATGGCTGTATTGGTCTGTGATATGAGGTGTGTGTTTATGGCTGTATTGGTCTGGGTTATGAGGTGTGTGTTTATGGCTGTATTGGTCTGGGTAATGAGGTGTGTGTTTATGGCTGTATTGGTCTGGGTAATGAGGTGTGTTTTTATGGCTGTATTGGTCTGTGATATGAGGTGTGTGTTTATGGCTGTATTGGTCTGGGTTATGAGGTGTGTGTTTATGGCTGTATTGGTCTGGGTTATGAGGTGTGTGTTTATGGCTGTATTGGTCTGGGTTATGAGGTGTGTGTTTATGGATGTCTGGGCTATGAGGTGTGTGTTTATGGCTCTATTGGTCTGGGCTATGAGGTGTGTGTTTATGGCTGTATTGGTCTGTGATATGAGGTGTGTGTTTATGGCTGTATTGGTCTGGGCTATGAGGTGTGTGTTTATGGCTGTATTGGTCTGGGTTATGAGGTGTGTGTTTATGGCTGTATTGGTCTGGGTTATGAGGTGTGTGTTTATGGCTGTATTGGTCTGGGTTATGAGGTGTGTGTTTATGGCTGTATTGGTCTGTGATATGAGGTGTGTGTTTATGGCTGTATTGGTCTGGGTTATGAGGTGTGTGTTTATGGCTGTATTGGTCTGTGATATGAGGTGTGTGTTTATGGCTGTATTGGTCTGGGTTATGAGGTGTGTGTTTATTGCTGTCTGGGTAATGAGGTGTGTGTTTATGGCTGTATTGGTCTGGGATATGCTCATATATTTGTTGACATGAGTTGAGTGAAAGTTGATTCCAGCTGATGCTCAATTTGGCCCCTCATCTAAAAGAAAATGAGAAAACACAACCATAGTGTATACATAGATGTACCTCCATATATACTCATACTGAATGTTTCAGTGTGAAATGTGGTATGTTTACATAGATGTACATCCACATATACTCATACTGAATGTTTTAGCATGAAATTTGGTATGTATACATAGATGCCTGTCCTATTCCACTCTGTGCGTGTGTCTGTTTGTGAGCCTGCGAGGGAGATGACGGTGTATGTGTGTATTTGGGTATATGTCTGTGTGCCGGGACGTCATGCACCCATTATTTTAGAGGAGGCAGTAAGTACGTGAGGAAGGGGGGCTGGTCCGGAGAGGGGGTTGGTCCGGAGAGGGGGTTGGTCCGGAGATGGGGTTGGTCCGGAGATGGGGTTGGTCCGGAGAGGGGGTTGGTCCGGAGATGGGGTTGGTCCGGAGAGGGGGTTGGTCCGGAGAGGGGGTTGGTCCGGAGAGGGGGTTGGTCCGGAGGGATGGCTGTTCCAGAGAGGGGGTTGGTCCGGAGAGGGGGTTGGTCCGGAGATGGGGTTGGTCCGGAGGGATGGCTGTTCCGGAGAGGGGGTTGGTCCGGAGATGGGGTTGGTCCGGAGATGGGGTTGGTCCGGAGATGGGGTTGGTCCGGAGGGATGGCTGTTCCGGAGAGGGGGTTGGTCCGGAGGGATGGCTGTTCCGGAGAGGGGGTTGATCCGAAGGGATGGCTGTTCCGGAGAGGTGGTTGGTCCGAAGGGATGGCTGTTCCGGAGAGGGGGTTGATCCGAAGGGATGGCTGTTCCGGAGAGGGGGTTGATCCGAAGGGATGGCTGTTCCGGAGAGGGGGTTGGTCCGGAGGGATGGCTGTTCCGGAGATGGGGTTGGTCCGAAGGGATGGCTTTTCCGGAGATGGGGTTGGTCCGGAGGGATGGCTTTCTGGAATCTGGAAGTTGGATAATTTTGCCTGAAACACCCTAAACAGCTTCTAGAGCCATAATCATTATGCCTAATTCTATCTAAAAAATATGTATGTATATTTTTCTGCATAGGTTATATTTAAGCAATAAGGCCTGAGGGAGTGTGGTATATGGCCAATATACCACGGCTAAGGGCTGTTCTTACGCAAGACGCAACGCCAGGTGCCTTATTGCTATTATAAACTGGTTACTAATGTAATTAGAGCAGTAAAAATATTTTTGGGTCATACCCATGGTGGCTTTCAGCCAATCAGCATTCAGGGCTCGAACCACCCAGTTTATAATAGCTAAGATAATTGGACAAGCTACTCTAACTTGATTGATAGCCTAAAATGACTTGTTAGCTGCTTATGAGGTTAGAAGATTGGGAACCTTTCTAGCTGGTTAGCTAAAGACAACTTTATAAAATTGCTTAGTGGCTAGTATTACAGAGAAACAACAAAACATTGTAGTTTTATTTATTCATCAAGAAGTAATCAAATGGCTACAGAGCTTGATCACATTCATGAGCCCATTACCAGAAGCTAAAATCAAATGCTGTGTGTGTCACTCTACTCTCTCTCTCTCCAGTCAGGGTGCCCCCTCTTAATTATGATAAAAGATGGGTTATTAATTTAACATCTGAAAAAAAACACAAAAAAAACAGGACAAATCTGACAGGGCACGTGCCATTGTGCCTCTATGGGCATGACGCTCCCTCCCTGTGTGTGTGTGTATGTGATCCTGGCTCCTGGCCCTAGTAGACAAACCTGCGTGTTAGCATGCTGGTCACATATCTCATCTCAGACACCCCCACCCACGCACGCACGCACACACACCGCTCGTCTCACACTGACAGCTCTGTATTACGACCCAGCAGGCACATCTACCTGCACAGGAAGGAGGGAGGAAAGGAGGGTGAAAGGATGAAAGGAGAGAAGGAAAGATGGAGTGAAATAATCATCTTACATTTTTTTCCATACCTATCTTGATTTGGTGAGGCAATGGCAGAAAATTACATTCAATTAAAAAGTGCCCAATCTTCAATCGAGCCCTCCCCAATATCCCCTGTGGATATTTTATATTGTACATATTCAACCCTTTTCTATACTTTATATATGCTGCTCTTTCCATGACATAGACCGACCAGGTGATCCAGATGAAAGCTATGATACCTGATTGATATCACTTGTTAAATCCACGTTAATCAGTGTAGATGAAGGGGAGGAAACAGGTAAAATAATTATTTTCAAGCCTTCAGACAACTGAAACATGGATTGTGTGTGTGTGCCATTCAGAGGATGAATAGGCAAGACAAAATATTGAAGTGCGTTTGAACAGGGTATGGTATTGGGTGCCAGGCACACCAGTTTGTGTCAAGAACTGCAATGCTGCTGGGTTTTTCACACTCAACAGTATCCTGTGTATCAAGAATGGTCCACCACCCAAAGGACATCCAGCCAACTTGACACAACTATGGGAAGCATTGGAGTCAACATGGGCCAGCATCCCTGTGGAAAGTTTTTGACACTTTGTAGAGTCCATGCCCTGACGAATCTAGCCATTTCTGAGGGTAAAGGGGGGTGGGGGATGCAATTAAATACTAGTAAGGTGTTTCTTAATGTTTAGTATACTCAGTGTATAACCAACCAATCCTTCCAGATCAAGACAGTTCCTCTGCCCAGAATGGGAAGTTTGCCATACAGAACTGTGCCACCTGATGGCAGTAGTACTCTAGTATTCCACATTGACAGTGAAGCCTGTCCTCATAATGGTAATTATGAATAAGCTAGAAACCCTCAGTCAACACTATCTGACCATGCTAGAAAGAATCAACGTTTTTAGTTTGCCTTCCTTAGTAACCCTTTAACTTTTAACTCATATTTGGTTGTTATTTATGATAATATTACACACACACTTTGGATTCATGGTTCAGGGAATGGAGAGGAGGGAGAAAGAAAAAGCATGCACCCCCCCTCCCCTCTCCCCCTCCCCTCTCTTTCTTTCCCCCTCCCCTCTCTTTCTCTCCCCCTCCCCTCTCTTTCTCTCCCCCTCCCCTCTCTTTCTCTCCCACTCCCCTCTCTTTCTCTCCCCCTCCCCTTCCCTCTCTTTCTCTCCCCCTCCCCTCTCTTTCTCTCCCCCTCCCCTCTCCTTCTCTCCCCCTCCATCTCCCCCTCTCTTTCTCTCCCCCACCCCTCTTTTTGGAAGTAATATAGGTACAGTCTAAACTGAATGGTGTGTGTAGCCAACTCTAGATTAGGGAAGAGATTTCCTCTCTCTCTGTCTTTCTCTTCTAACCCAGCAGAAGGTGGAATAATATTTTTGTCATTCCAGAATGCATTTAGAACCACTACTGTTTATGAAAAGAAAAAAGCAACAAAAGATTGATGTCTGTCTGTGTTTTCCTCTCCCTCTGGCACCTTAACTCCCTTGGTGGTATTACCTATATGAAGAAGGAATCATACAAACAGGCTGGAGACTCGATGACACACTGTCCCTCTTTCCCACTCCCTCTCTCTCTCTCCCTTCTCTCTTTCTCTCCCTCTCCTTTCTCTCTTTCTCTCCCTCTCCTTTCTCTCCCTCTCTCTCTCCCTCTCCTTTCTCTCTTTCTCTCCCTCTCCTTTCTCTCCCTCTCTCTCTCTCCCTTCTCTCTTTCTCTCCCTCTCTTTCTCTCCCTCTCTCTCTCTCCCTCTCCTTTCTCTCCCTCTCCTTTCTCTCCCTCTCTCTCTCCCTCTCCTTTCTCTCCCTCTCTCTCTCTCCCTTCTCTCTTTCTCTCCCTCTCCTTTCTCTCCCTCTCCTTTCTCTCCCTCTCTCTCTCTCCCTTCTCTCTTTCTCTCCCTCTCCTTTCTCTCCCCCTCTCTCTCTCTCTCTCCCTCTCTCTCTCTCCCTTCTCTCTTTCTCTCCCTCTCCTTTCTCTCCCTCTCCTTTCTCTCCCTCTCTCTCTCCCTCTCCACACTCACAAAGACAAAAACCTCCAGACAGCTCTTCCATCCAAGAACACCGTTCGACCTGTGGTGGAAAATGTATTCAATTCAATTCAAATTGATGTAGCGAGGAGTAATCTTTCTCTATTAAACCTGTCACTTTTACCAATTGTTCCTTAATATATTTTACTGCCTAGCTATGAGGGTAGCACATAGCACATAACATAGACACACACACACGTTAGAGCACGCACATACACACACACGCAAGCTTTTGTGCACACATACACACACAGTGTGAGTAAGCTGCCGAAGGAGTCAGTCAGACTTAACCTTCAGATAGGAGCTCAGAAAGACCTTGGTTAAGATAGGAAGTCATGTGTGTAAAATCACTATACTTTAAATCGCACCGCTCACTGCTATTGAGATGCAGAAGTTGTTACGTGGGGTATAATGATACGTGTGTGTGTGTGTGTGTGTGTGTGTGTGTGTGTGTGTGTGTGTGTGTGTGTGTGTGTGTGTGTGTGTGTGTGTGTGTGTGTGTGTGTGTGTGTGTGTGTGTGTGTCTATAGAAATCTGAATGATAATGAACCAAGTTCTACTTAAATAATCGTATGAAATAAATGACATGCTTAGTCCATTTGTACTTATGAAGACAGTTGCATTCTAATTTATATGTCAAATAATTAGATCTGGAGGTATTTGGAGAACAAGTCGTGCTTCGCTATGCCACTGAAAGGTCAATGATTTGCACTTGGTTTGTTTTTAATGACTAACCTGGAAACAGTGATGTAACAGTCCAGTGAACACATGATAAACCAGACTGTGGTTCACACTTGAGGATGTGATGATGAATTTGCCCCTATACAGTACATGACCACTGATAGTTCATCTTCTATCTTTCTGAAGCACGCTCATGAGAATCTACTATCAAAGTGCTTTTTAGTCCAGGAGTCGGTTCATTCTGGATCCAGGAAACCGGCCCTTTAGTTTAAGTATCTAATGGAACATACACAGATCTACATTTACATAACAACAATGTCCCTTTAGGCTTTCTATTCACTTTCTATGAACCAGTATCTGTTTGAGTTGATGTTAAATAGAGGTGAGGCATTTTTATCTTTCTCTCATGCACATATTGGTTGCTGAAAGGTTGCTGGTTCGAATGCCAGAGCCGTCAAGGTGTAAAATCTGTTGATGTGCCATTGAGCAAGGCACTTAACCCTAATTTCCTCCAGGGGCACCGTGCTACTATGGCTGACCCTGTAAAACAATACATTTCACTGCACCTATCTGGTGTATGTGACAATAAAACATATTTATTTTACATTGACCTCAGGATACTAAAGCAGTAAAGGCCTCTTCTAACAGAGAAGAAACATGTACTGTACATTATATTTATGTTAGTTTATCATGTCTATTAATGAGGCTATTTATGTTGATGTCAAACGGAGGTGAGGCCTCTGATCTGTCACACACAAACACATACATGCACACACACTCAACACGAGGCCTCATCCCTCTCGCATCTTTTCATCAAAGTAATCCTCTCTCTCTCTATAACTCTATCCATCCACCCATCTCTTCCTGATTGATCTAATTTGATTAAAGGACCTTAAAGAGGGGAATTCACCAGATGAGACACAATTTAAAGCCAGGTAACTCAAGACTCCAGTCTTTCTTATGCATATTGAATGCACCAATTTACCCAATGTGACTGAATCACCCGTAGACGGCACACCAAGCTTCACCCTCTCTGCTTTGCTGGCAGAGGACCAATAAACAAAAGCTAGGTTTCGGCAGTGAACAATTACCCCTCCATTTGGAGAGCGAAGGAGCAAGTTCCTAATGATTGGGGCTGGCTAGAGAGAGGGATGGAGAGATGGAGAGAGAGAGTTGGAGGGTGTAGAGTGCATTTCTACAAATGCCAGGTAAACCCACAATTAGCAGGAAGCCATCTCCTCAAGTGCTCTCTTGTACCTTCCAACCTCTCTCAATCACTCTCCTTTCTTCTCGCCCTCCTTCTGAGAACCGTAAGATGGTCTATATCACATCCAAGTCAGGGCCCATCTTCCCAAAAATTTGAGCTGTGTTCTCAAATGAATCATGCCTTTAATCTCATTCATACAAAGCCCCCTACTTCAGAACTCAGTACTTTTAATGGATTTTTAAATGGAAGAAGAAGATGTAATTCCGCTGGTAGTGGGTGATGTGTTTGTATCGCTGAGTGTTTTGTTGTGATGTTGTAGTTGAATAGTTGAGTGTAGCGAGCTATATGATGACCATTTTGTAGGTTTGAAAAGAAGAGCCTGATCCTTTACCGAAACTCTTCAATATTGCCTGTTACCTAAAAGGCCACTGATGTTTTTAGTCTCATGGATGTCATTATATGCTCAAACTTTCAAGACAATATTAACTGCAACTCTGTTGATATGCAACGACTTGGTAAAGCTATTGTGCTAGGGCTAGGGTTATGGTTAGGGGTACTGAAGTAGGGTTATGGTTAGGGGTACTGAAGTAGGGTTATGGTTAGGGGTACTGAAGTAGGGTTATGGTTAGGGGTACTGAAGTAGGGTTATGGTTAGGGGTACTGAAGTAGGGTTATGGTTAGGGGTACTGAAGTAGGGTTAGGGGTACTGAAGTAGGGTTAGGGGTACTGAAGTAGGGTTATGGTTAGGGGTACTGAAGTAGGGTTATGGTTAGGGGTACTGAAGTAGGGTTATGGTTAGGGGTACTGAAGTAGGGTTATGGTTAGGGGTACTGAAGTAGGGTTATGGTTAGGGGTACTGAAGTAGGGTTATGGTTAGGGGTACTGAAGTAGGGTTATGGTTAGGGGTACTGAAGTAGGGTTAGGGGTACTGAAGTAGGGTTATGGTTAGGGGTACTGAAGTAGGGTTATGGTTAGGGGTACTGAAGTAGGGTTATGGTTAGGGGTACTGAAGTAGGGTTATGGTTAGGGGTACTGAAGTAGGGTTATGGTTAGGGGTACTGAAGTAGGGTTATGGTTAGGGGTACTGAAGTAGGGTTATGGTTAGGGGTACTGAAGTAGGGTTATGGTTAGGGGTACTGAAGTAGGGTTAGGGGTACTGAAGTAGGGTTATGGTTAGGAGTACTGAAGTAGGGTTATGGTTAGGGATACTGAAGTAGGGTTATGGTTAGGGGTACTGAAGTAGGGTTATGGTTAGGGGGACTGAAGTAGGGCTATGGTTAGGGGTACTGAAGTAAGGTTATGGTTAGGGGTACTGAAGTAGGGTTATGGTTAGGGGTACTGAAGCAGGGTTATGGTTAGGGGTACTGAAGTAGGGTTAGGGGTACTGAAGTAGGGTTATGGTTAGGGGTACTGAAGTAGGGTTATGGTTAGGGGTACTGAAGTAGGGTTATGGTTAGGAGTACTGAAGTAGGGTTAGGGGTACTGAAGTAGGGTTATGGTTAGGGGTACTGAAGTAGGGTTATGGTTAGGGGTACTGAAGTAGGGTTATGGTTAGGGGTACTGAAGTAGGGTTATGGTTAGGGGTACTGAAGTAGGGTTATGGGTACTGAAGTAGGGTTAGGGGTACTGAAGTAGGGTTATGGTTAGGGGTACTGAAGTAGGGTTATGGTTAGGGGTACTGAAGTAGGGTTAGGGGTACTGAAGTAGGGTTATGGTTAGGAGTACTGAAGTAGGGTTATGGTTAGGGGTACTGAAGTAGGGTTAGGGGTACTGAAGTAGGGTTAGGGGTACTGAAGTAGGGTTATGGTTAGGGGTACTGAAGTAGGGTTAGGGGTACTGAAGTAGGGTTATGGTTAGGGGTACTGAAGTAGGGTTATGGTTAGGGGTACTGAAGTAGGGTTATGGTTAGGGGTACAGAAGTAGGGTTATGGTTAGGGGTACTGAAGTAGGGTTAGGGGTACTGAAGTAGGGTTATGGTTAGGGGTACTGAAGTAGGGTTATGGTTAGGGGTACTGAAGTAGGGTTATGGTTAGGGGTGCTGAAGTAGGGTTATGGTTAGGGGTACTGAAGTAGGGTTAGGGGTACTGAAGTAGGGTTATGGTTAGGGGTATTGAAGTAGGGTTATGGTTAGGGGTACTGAAGTAGGGTTATGGTTAGGGGTACTGAAGTAGGGTTATGGTTAGGGGTACTGAAGTAGGGTTAGGGGTACTGAAGTAGGGTTATGGTTAGGGGTACTGAAGTAGGGTTATGGTTATGGGTACTGAAGTAGGGTTATGGTTAGGGGTACTGAAGTAGGGTTAGGGGTACTGAAGTAGGGTTATGGTTAGGGGTACTGAAGTAGGGTTAGGGGTACTGAAGTAGGGTTAGGGGTACTGAAGTAGGGTTATGGTTAGGGGTACTGAAGTAGGGTTATGGTTAGGGGTACTGAAGTAGGGTTAGGGGTACTGAAGTAGGGTTAGGGGTACTGAAGTAGGGTTATGGTTAGGGGTACTGAAGTAGGGTTATGGTTAGGGGTACTGAAGTAGGGTTAGGGGTACTGAAGTAGGGTTATGGTTAGGGGTACTGAAGTAGAGGGGGTTAGGGTTATGGTTAGGGGTACTGAAGTAGAGGGGGTTAGGGTTAGGGGTACTGAAGTAGAGAGGGTTAGGGTTATGGTTAGGGGTACTGAAGTAGAGGGGGTTAGGGGTACTGAAGTAGAGGGGGTTAGGGTTATGGTTAGGGGTACTGAAGTAGAGGGGGTTAGGGGTACTGAAGTAAAGACGGTTATGGTTAAGGGTACTGAAGTAGAGGGGGTTAGGGTTATGGTTATGGTTAGGGGTATTGAAGTAGAGAGGGTTAGGGTTATGGTTAGGGGTACTGAAGTAGAGAGGGTTAGGGTTATGGTTAGGGGTACTGAAGTAGAGAGGGTTAGGGTTATGGTTAGGGGTACTGAAGTAGATAGGGTTAGGGGTATTGAAGTAGAGAGGGTTAGGGTTATGGTTAGGGGTACTGAAGTAGAGGGGGTTAGGGTTATGGTTAGGGGTACTGAAGTAGAGGGGGTTAGGGGTACTGAAGTAGAGAGGGTTAGGGGTACTGAAGTAAAGACGGTTATGGTTAAGGGTACTGAAGTAGAGAGGGTTAAGGGTACTGAAGTAGAGAGGGTTAAGGGTACTGAAGTAGAGAGGGTTAGGGGTACTGAAGTAGAGAGGGTTAGGGGTACTGAAGTAAAGACGGTTATGGTTAAGGGTACTGAAGTAGAGAGGGTTAGGGGTACTGAAGTAGAGAGGGTTAGGGGTACTGAAGTAAAGACGGTTATGGTTAAGGGTACTGAAGTAGAGAGGGTTAAGAGTACTGAAGTAGAGAGGGTTAAGGGTACTGAAGTAGAGAGGGTTAAGGGTACTGAAGTAGAGAGGGTTAAGAGTACTGAAGTAAAGAGGGTTAAGGGTACTGAAGTAGAGAGGGTTAGGGGTACTGAAGTAAAGACGGTTATGGTTAAGGGTACTGAAGTAGAGAGGGTTAAGAGTACTGAAGTAGAGAGGGTTAAGGGTACTGAAGTAAAGACGGTTATGGTTAAGGGTACTGAAGTAGAGAGGGTTAAGAGTACTGAAGTAGAGAGGGTTAAGGGTACTGAAGTAGAGAGGGTTAGGGGTACTGAAGTAGAGAGGGTTAGGGGTACTGAAGTAGAGAGGGTTAGGGGTACTGAAGTAGAGAGGGTTAGGGGTACTGAAGTAGAGAGGGTTAGGGGTACTGAAGTAGAGAGGGTTAAGGGTACTGAAGTAGAGAGGGTTAAGGGTACTGAAGTAGAGAGGGTTAAGGGTACTGAAGTAGAGAGGGTTAGGGGTACTGAAGTAGAGAGGGTTAGGGGTACTGAAGTAGAGAGGGTTAGGGGTACTGAAGTAGAGAGGGTTAGGGTTATGGTTAGGGTACTGAAGTAGAGAGGAGATTCAGCAACAATGGGAGGACAACAGAATGAAATAAAAAGCATCTTTCTTGCTAAAATTAGAACCAACGTGTTTGGACTTTTGGATTTCATCAGAGTTTTTACAGAAGTAAAACAGAATGACATTTATACATGTCAAAGGACCAATCACAATGAGTAAGGAAAGCAAAACTGGATGGAATTGTTAAAACAGATCAACCAACCAATAGATTGTGAATACAAATAGGGTTAGGGATACACCAGACTGTCGTGTGATTGTATTCATGGTGTCTTATATATAAAATAGAGTAACTGGCAGTACGACATTGACAACCTCATATAATTATCCAGCTGTAATTGACTGATATTCACACATTCTTCCCCAAAGAGTAATGTCATCTAATTAAAGAGAGAGTTGACAGCCTGATGTCACCTTCACTAGGTCCCCACTGGAAGTGTGATGTCCTCAGACATCCTGTCAGACACGTACTCTGCACGCAGTATGACGTGATGTCTCTGTCCATGTTGCTCTTTGGGCAGTATTTCTGTTACATGTGTTCAAAATACACATTTCAAATACAAATAAATGGTATAGAAAAGTGATCGAATATATTTTGTAAATTGTCTTTCACCCGCCTGAGCTACAATCCAGTGGGATTTGTAACAAGATACTTTCCAGACCTGTAATTTATCATCTCAAAATACTTTTCTATAAACATTTTTTTGTGCGGTTCACCATTTGGAGGCCCCCTTTCCCTCAGTATCAGAAGTCTGATGGCATTTTCACATTTAGATGAACATTTTGGTCATTTAGCAGACACAACTAAGGTAGATTTCCCTCTAAGTTTTCTCCCCCTCAACTTTCTATCTCTCTACATATCCCAGGCATATTTTTTATTTTATTTTACCTTCATTTAACTAGGCAAGTCAGTTAAGGACAAATTCTTATTTTCAATGACGGCCTAGGAACAGAACGACAGATTTGTACCTTGTCAGCTTGTCAGCTTTCAACCTTTCGGTTAATACGCTCTAACCACTAGGCTACCCTGCCGCCCCATATCAAGTTCAAAAGTTTTTTGTTACCATTACAATGTTGTTGTAGTGAAGGCATGTACTGAAATGACAAAAGACCTCCATTTGATCTAAATACAATTCTTTGCAAAAGTATTTTCTATTTTAGTTTGATCCAATGGTTTTAAGAGTATCCTGTATTGTAGTGTGCATGTAGCATGTTAAAGAGAGAGAGACTTAATTTGTCTTTGCAGCGTCGACACAAACGAGTGCTCGCCGTTGTCTCTGTCAGCTAACGTTCATTATCTTGCCTGACTGTAGCGCTGTGTATTACAGTGTGTGTGTGCGTGTGTGTGTGTGTCAACTCATCTAGTCACTAGCTCACCAGAGTGTTTGGTGTTAACTCTCCCTCGTTGACCTTTAGGGGTGGCGATCGATAGGAGGATATTTGGCGTGTGTTGTACCATCTTCACGGACTGAAGAGGCTCACCCCACTTCACAGAGTCATTTAGGAGGGCCTGGGGGGGAGGAGAGGGTGTGTGTGTGTGAGGAGAGAGAGACAGAGAGAGAGAGAGAGAGAGAGAGAGAGAGTGTGAAAGTGGATGATTGTGTGCGTGCGTGCTCATGGTAGAAACAGGGATAGAAGAGAGGAATGATGTTGCAGTGAGTAGTTGAATTGGTCCTACATGCCTTTTAGGTGAAATCAATAATGATCCATTCATTGAGGGTCTATCTCCTGGCCAAGCTGCCTCGTCCAATAACAGCTGGGGAGAGAGGCAGGTGGTGTGGAAACGCACACAAGCCCACACACATTTACACACCAAGCCCACACCTCGGGGTGCAGAAGCAGTCTACAGGGAGTCTGTGACAGGGAGCTGTCTGTCTGTGGCTTACTGAACACTGAAGGAGCTTTCCCTCTAAGCTCTCTCCCCCTCTTCCTTCTCTCCACATCCCCTCATCTTTCTATCTCTCCATTCTGACAGACCTAAATCCCTATTTTCCATCTTTAACAGATGGATAATCCTTGGCGGGTTCTGGGTATCTTGCTGTTTCGGGCTAATCATCTCACATGACGTTTTAATATGATAATGGCTGTTAACACCTGTCCAATTAGCTGGCTTGTTATGCACCTCAACCTGCGAGAGGACGCCATGCCGTGTTGCTAGCTGCTCACACATTGATAGATGTAAACACTCTGGCTATGGTATTTTGCTATACATTGAATGCTAATATTCTATTGAAATCCTAGTTTAAAAGGATGTGTAATTGATGGGGCTTATGAGAGACAGGGAGGAAGGTAGGCACAAAGGATTTTAAACTATGGTTGATTTGGGTAAGTGTTGTCATGTTATTTAATTTATTATTGACCTTTTTACGTGATGTTTTTGAGTCTCGTCTTAGTTTCTCTATGTGTCTCGCTGGATGTCATTGATGACTTTTTAAAGACGCAGTGACAGAACATGTCCCAATGTGTCTTCAACTTTCTGTTGAAAACTGAGAACAAAGCTGATATTTGGTTCTTTTTGCATACCAGATTAGTGGAGCAGCAACCTAAAGAACAGCTTTGAAACCACATTGAACTAATCTTGTGGAGACTTTGGCTACATCCCAATAGCCTACAGTCCTAGAAGTAAGCATTGTATATGCACACATCAGTAGCATTTTCATCACTCACCGCGTGTTATCTCGACCTGTGTACAGCATTTACCCAGCTGTCAATCAATCAAATGTATTTTATAAAGCCCCTGTTTGTGTGTATGTACGTATCGCTGTAGCCTATATGTGTATACAGACCTCATGTAAAGGACTATATGTACTGTAGGCCTGTGTGTATATTTGATTTGTAATATGGGTGTGTTGTTAGAGATAGATGGTGCTAGACGGTGGACCGTTGCCACACTTTAAAGGCTGGGTGTGATTGAGAAGCACAGCTTGACAACACCAATCTAAAAATCACAGTAGGACCTCCTGAGTGGTCAATCCCACTCACAGCTTCTGACATTCACAGAATAAAAAAAACCTGAAGATAGTTTGGATTGAAGTTCACCACTACGGTAGAGTGCCGGCACCACTACACGCACAAGCTCACACTCAAGCACACACGAGGGCAAACACACACACACACACACACACACTGATCATACTGTAGTTAATGAGTATGTATTGTCCCAGCCAAACCCTCAAACCCACAGACCGTGTTTCTCTGTTTGGAGAGGAGGCGACTGGGTGGGCTGAGGTTAACACACGGGGGAAAGTCTAAGTGCTCACTGTGTGTGCAATTTGTGTTTTTTCATGTGTGTTTGTGTGTGTCTGTGTGCGTGTGCACGTGTGTGTGAACTATAATAGCTTTCTAATGGTTTTACAGGAATACAGTAATGCTATTCACCCCAATAGGGCAGCTACTGGGTGGTCCAAAGTTAGACAATACACCTATCCACTTACTAAAATATAATTTCACTGTCTAATACTTCACTATTAAATACTAAACTATTACCTGTGTACGAGTCTATACTATAAGAGCTGATTCCATAATTCTATCACCCCCATAAATGTCCATTTTTTTCTTCATTGGAGGACGAAGGGAAGAAAGAGGGAGGTAGGATGAAATCTAGGTGGCGGGAAAGGACAGAAAGGGAACGGGTTACAGGATCTATCGGTGCTCTGACATCTCTACGTCCTGTCTTACAACAGAAGTCACTAGGAGGGAACATAATAACAGGGAAACAAGCATCAATAGCATCTTCAGCTGTTATACTATGGCATATAGATGGTTGTTTACATCCATAGCAGTGTTCTTCTCCTCCCCTATGCCAATGGAGACAAGGAAACACTGTCAACCAATGTTATTGTAGAGAGACACTGTGTGTGCTTATTAACGCAACATCTTCACCAGTCAACATCCCTGGTTCAGAATTTCTCTCTCACTTCTCTCTCACTTATGGTGTAAATGAACATTTACAGACTCCTGCCATTTCATGGTTTGCCCTGCCTTATTAGTTCATATATATATATATATATATATAAGTGTGTGTGTGTGTGTGTGTGTGTGTGTGTGTGTGTGTGTGTGTGTGTGTGTGTGTGTGTGTAACCAGCGTAATTATGAGTGCTAGGGGAGATCAAAGGAGCCACATTACAGCACTAGTCTCCATGTTTCAGCTGGGGTGTGTGTGTGTCTCCAGTGGGCCTTGATGCTGTAAGCTCTCCTGGTTAATATTACAGGATAGAAACACTACAGTGTGTAATCTGGCAGTTATCCCAGCAGAGCTGCACAGCACACTGTCATACATGTCAAGAGGAGGGGAGGTGGAGGGGGATGGGAGGGTGGAGGGAGAGAGAGAGAGGGGGCGGGATAGAGCGGTATGGGGTATCAAGGGAAGACAGAGAGAGAAAGCTGTGAGAAAGATAATCAGTGAACGTAAGTGAGATAAAGAATAGAGAAATTAATTGATGATTCAGGGGTAACATCCACTTTTTCCACAAATGACATTTTCTCCCTCTGTTTGTAGTCATTGTATCATAACTGTATTGCTAAAAACCTTATCAAGTGTATTTTGTCTAGTATGGCACCATATAGTGTGTGTGTGTGGGGGGGGTGTGACAAACTGCCCGAGGGCCAATAGAAAGAACGTCCGTCTCATGTCACCTTGGCAACGGGAGTGAAGGAAGATGTGAGGAGAGAGGAGAGGGCCCTGTTGTCTTATCCCTTCCTGCCACTACCAGGATTTCCTCAGGCTTCTGTCCGTCCTCTGGTTGCTAGGCGCCCACCTTGCAGTGTGTGTGTGTGTGTGTGTGTGTGTGTGTGTGTGTGTGAGACATCTTTATGATAAACATCGTATGCAGAAAAACTGTATTAAAGAACACAAATGATTATTACATCCTCAGGGCAATGGTACTACCGCTTCCCAGTCTGATGGATGAGAGGGCTGTAGGCGAGAGAGAGAGAGAGAGAGAGAGGCAGATTAATGTATAGAGTAGGGGTGAAAATCAGATTTCTGTTATGAGAATAATTCAATAATTCAGGGATGCAATATATGATCACAATGATAAAGATACAGGGATATAATTGTATGTAATTGTTTGTGTATGTGTGCACGCGCTAGTGTGCGTGGTTGTGTTTGTGTGTGTCATTTGGCTTAATAACAAATGTCAGGGCCCCCTGATTGGACAATTAAAACCAGCAGGGTTCCAGTGTTTGACGGGAGAGAGTGTGACATCCATCATAGGAAACAATCACCCTCTGCCCTGCAGGAAACCTGTGTGTGTGTGTGTGTGTGTGTGTGTTTCACCCTAGCTAAAGCTCCTATCCCACAGTAATAATTGTCTCTCCATTCTGCAGCTGCCTAGAATGTCATAGTGTCTGACCATTCAGAAAGAAGTGAGGGAGGAAGGAGGAGCTAGGGGAGGGATGGAGGGAGTGAAGGAGGAGCTAGGGGAGGGGTGGAGGGAGCGAAGGAGGGGAAGATGTGAGGGAGGGAGTGAAGGAGGGGAGGAGAGATAGAAAATAGGTATAGATGTGTTTAATAAAAATGTATAAACATTTCAGACATGGAATTAAGCATTTCATATTTTTGGGAGGTTCATAATTGAGGACCCTATCGTTTTCTACAACGGAGTATTTCAGATGTATCCACCGTACTAGCTCAGAATACTACCAGGATTATCCTTTCCTTACTTCATCAGCAGACAGAGACAGGTGACACGATTAGTGGATGAGAACAATAGGGGGCAGTATCAGACCAGAGAACACTGCTCTGAAACCTCACTGTGGCAGTCACACAGACACACAAGCACGTACAAACACGCACACACACAACAACTAATCTGCAGTCTAACAGAGCGCTGTAAAGAGCTGTAAAGCATGTCATTAGAAAATAATAAAATGCATTTCAGTTTTCATTAATACATTTCATTGATTGGCTTTGGGTCTTTGTTATTTGTTTTGATTAAGATAACTTTGAGTTGGGTGTGTTCCAGTGGAGGCTGGTGGGAGGAGCTATAGGAGGACAGGCTCATTGTAATGGCTGGAATGGAATGGAGTCAAACATGTGATTTCCATACATATGATGTGTTTGATGCCGTTCCATTTATTCCATTCCAGCCATTACAATGAGCCTGTCCTCCTATAGCTCCTCCCACCAGGCGCCACTGGTGTGTACATGTGTGTAGGTGTGGATGTGTGTGTGTAAACACCATGAAGAGTGTATTGTGTCTCTGGGTGGTCTATGATGGTTCAGCTCTTACATTTACCCAATAATGGAACAGAAAACCAGGCCCAACCACAAAAAGTACTGTACAACACACTCTGTTAGTTAGAGAGGAGGGGAATGCCGCAGGGGGAAATTAACAGGGGTTTTCTGGGTGGGGTGAACCAAAATAGAGAAAATGGTAGCAGTATAAGAGAAGATGAAGAAAGGGAGTGCTGCGAAAGACCGGGTAGAAAACGACAAGAAAATAAACTGAAAGGCAAACATGAAAAAGGAATGGCTTTAGAGAAAGAGAAGATTGAAAAAGGGAAGGGGTGTAGAGAGAGAGACGTAATCGTGGTGGCGTTTAGGGAAATATCAGGCTGAAGCAAAATAAACTCAGAATGAATGTCTTACACAAACACAGAGGATTCCAAACTGTAACCCTAGCATAATAAGTACCACTGGAGTGTGTGTGTGTTACCACTGGACACTACTGTGTGTGTGTGTTTGTATGTGTGATAGAAGAGGCAGCAAGCCCAGCAGAGCCCAGACAGGAAGTGGTGTGTGTATGTTCTGTATGTACTGAACTAGAGTCTGCCAGCAGCAGTAGACATCTTCTCTGAAGCTATGTAATTACAGTCTAGAATTTTGCCATTCATTCATCCAATCTTAGGTTTAAACTTAGAGTACGCACATGCACGTGTACCACAGGAGGTTGGTGGCACCTGCATTGAGGAGGAAGGGCTCGTGGGAATGGCTTGAGCAGAATGAGTGGAATTGTATCAAACACATGGTTTCTATGTGTTTGATGCCATTTGTTCCAGACATTATTATGAGCCGTCCTCCCCTCAGCAGCCTCCACGGTCGTACACACACACGTAGTGAACTTCAATTTGCAGTCGTTTGGTGGTAGTTCAAATCTAGGTAGTGTTTTCAGTAGTTAATGACTTTTTAGCCATGTAGCGATGTAGCTAACTACTGGAACTACACACTACTTTTTTTTTGCAAAAATAAAATAAAATGGGTGTGAAGTAGGAACTCATTTCTGACAATACAGATTTACGTACATATGATCATTTTTCACCAAGGGGTTTAGATGTAGTGAGCTTCTTTTTCAAAGTAACTTTAGTTAAATAAACTATATGTTTTCTTTAGTGTAGCTTTAACTTGTTCCAGTGGGAAGTAATTGTTAGTTTACCAAGCTATTCTTCTATTCTTCTATTCTTCTCTTCTAACACACACACACACACACACACACACACACACACACACACACACACACACACACACACAGGGCCAAGGTAAACTACAGGAAATAATTAGACAGAAATGTTTCCATCTCTGTTACTAATGTAGAAAATATGTCAGAAAAGAAAGAAAGAAGAGAGAGGAGGAGAGAGACAGACAGAGAAAGAGAGAGGAGGAGAGAGAGAAAGACAGCGAGAGACAGATTGAGGAGGAGAGAGAGAACGGGAGAGAGAAAGAGAAAGAGAGAGGAGGAGAGAGGAGAGAGAAAGAGAAAGCGGAAGAGAGAGACAGAGAAAGAGAGAGACAGAGAGGAGAGAGAAAGAGAGAGAAAGGGAGGGTTGAAAAAGGAGAGTAGTTAGACTGGATCAGTTAAATAAAGGTGTTGATCATCTCCTGCCATCTCTTATCTCTTGACCTGCTGACTGCTGCAGAAGAAGAACATGGTTGAAGCACTAGATCATGAAATGCACTTGTGAAACAGTACATATACACTGAGTGTACAAAACATGAACACCTTCCTAATAATGAGTTGCACCCCTTTTGGCCTCAGAACAGTCTCAATTTGTCGGGAAATTTGTTGGGACTCTACATAGTGTTGAAAGCGTTCCACAGGGATGCTGGCCCATGTTGACTCCAATGCTTCCCACAGTTCTTAACATTTGGCTGGATGTCCTTTGGGTGGTGGACCATTCTTGATACACACGGGAAACTGTTGAATGTGAAAAACCCAGCAGCTTTGCAGTTCTTGACAGGTGTGCACTCGGCCTGGCACCTACTATCATACCCAGTTCAAAGGCACTGATATATTTTGTCTTGCCCATTCACCCTCTGAATGGCCCACATACAGTATACAATCCATGTCTCAATTGTCTCAAGTCTTAAATATCATCCTTTACCCTGTCTCCTCCCTTTCATCTATACTGATTGAAGTTGATTAAACAAGTGACATCAATAAGGGATCATATCTTTCACCTGGATTCACCTGGTCAGTCTATGTCATGGAAAGTTCCGGTGTTCTACATGTTTTGTACACAGTGTAGATATCCTACAGTATACAGACTTAACTTTTAACAGATAGGTTAGATTGTTTTTAAATGCAGAATAGGGTATATGGAATAAGCTTGGCAGCTCAGCATGAAAGTCTCTAGTTAATAAAGACAAACCTGACGTTACCCTGACGTTGGAATGCGACCAGGACAAAAGCATTTGGGAGTCTCTTTATTTAGCAATCTAATTCCAGTCTGGTTGAGATGTGCACATTTCTGCCATGCTTTGATAGGACCTTAGGGACAAACACGTTTTAGTTAAATCTGAAGAGTCCAGTTGAACAGTTAATAATAAAGTTTCAGTGTTCGGAGAGGGAACGTCTCGGCTTATGACAGCCGTAGGTAATTAGTAGCATATGGCCATTTGCATACGCGAACCCAGTGACAGGTTGCATGTATCTGATTAGAATAAGCAGAAATGTCTCAATGTGATATATTCCCCAACCTGAATACATGAATATGTCCTGCTAATTATCTAAAATCTTGCAAATGATCTACTTAAATATTAATTTCCTTTCACTTTGCATTGTTTTCTGCCCGCAAGCTATTTTGTCAGTGAGAGCAGTGTGTGTGTATGCGCGCCTGCATGCGCGCGTGTGTATTTTGTATAACCTGTGGTGTGTACTGTGATCCCAGATGGCCTGGTGCTGTGTGAGTTTTGATTACACTAACAGGATTAAAGTTCATATTTAACACAGTGATGTCTGACAAGCAGTGACATCTGAAAACACAAGCAGGACGCCAGGTGGAAAAGAACCCCATAACCCTTCTACTACTCAATGGATTTCAACATAACATGAATAAAGCCCAGTTAAAAATAGCCATGCCTTCAGAAACCCTCATGACCAACCCACAAGGCCTAGAATATAGATCATTCAAATACACACGCCATGCAAAAGGATTACGTCACATTTGGCAAAGCAGCAGATGGAGGAACATTTTGTATCAGCCTTTATGCAGTAAGACTTTGTCTTTAAAGGATTCCTGAAGCATTTATGCTTATGTAGACTTCACAAATCCAAAAATAAATGCCTTGACAAACCTTTTCTAAAGCATAGTTACATGCTAATTGTTACCCAAAGATGCGACTTCTTTCTGTGTGTTTGATGGTTAGGTACATATGGATACCATTTGTCAATGATACATGTCAACTGCAGCTGTACATATGTAATGGAGAATGCCTTTAGAGTGCTTTGGACCATCCGCAATTGAGGTTAATTGAGTGCTTTGATTGATTTGTGATTGAAGCTTGTAGCTTTCATGTTTGCCGGCCAGCGCATTGAGAAATTAAAAGCTTCTGCATCAAACCAGGCAACAAACATAGGCCTGATGATGATGACTTGTCTGCCTTAATTGCCTGCTAGGTTTGATGTAAGGCAATCATAATGTTCTCAGTGAAGTGGATGGATTTGTTTGATGGATCAGAAAGCGATTGGTATGTGTGTGTGTACGTGTGTGTGTGTGTGTGTGTACGTGTGTGTGTGTGTGTGTACATGTGCGTGGGTGTGTGTGCGTGCACATGCACATGGTACAGCTGAGGGTTAATGGGGGTCTGAGTGTAACTATCCAAAGCTGTGTTACACCTGAAAGCATAAATCAATCATCAACAAAAATGACAGGACATCGCTGCTTCTGTCCAGACTCAATGAGCCTAACACTACACAGACATACTTCCATCCAGACTCAATGAGCCTAACACTACACAGACATACTTCCATCCAGACTCAATGAGCCTAACACTACACAGACATACTTCCATCCAGACGCAATGAGTCTAACACTACACAGACATACTTCTGTCCAGACTCAATGAGCCTAACACTACACAGACATACTTCCATCCAGACTCAATGAGCCTAACACTACACAGACATACTTCCATCCAGACTCAATGAGTCTAACACTACACAGACATACTTCTGTCCAGACTCAATGAGCCTAACGCTACACAGACATACTTCCATCCAGACTCAATGAGCCTAACACTACACAGACATACTTCTGTCCAGACTCAATGAGCCTAACACTACACAGACATACTTCTGTCCAGACTCAATGAGCCTAACACTACACAGACATACTTCCATCCAGACTCAATGAGCCTAACACTACACAGACATACTTCTGTCCAGACTCAATGAGCCTAACACTACACAGACATACTTCTGTCCAGACTCAATGAGCCTAACACTACACAGACATACTTCCATCCAGACTCAATGAGCCTAACACTACACAGACATACTTCCATCCAGACGCAATGAGTCTAACACTACACAGACATACTTCTGTCCAGACTCAATGAGCCTAACACTACACAGACATACTTCCATCCAGACTCAATGAGCCTAACACTACACAGACATACTTCCATCCAGACGCAATGAGCCTAACACTACACAGACATACTTCTGTCCAGACGCAATGAGCCTAACACTACACAGACATACTTCTGTCCAGACTCAATGAGCCTAACACTACACAGACATACTTCCATCCAGACGCAATGAGTCTAACACTACACAGACATACTTCCATCCAGACGCAATGAGCCTAACACTACACAGACATACTTCCATCCAGACGCAATGAGTCTAACACTACACAGACAAACTTCCATCCAGACTCAATGAGCCTAACGCTACACAGACATACTTCTGTCCAGACTCAATGAGCCTAACGCTACACAGACATACTTCTGTCCAGACTCAATGAGCCTAACACTACACAGACAATGAGCCTAACACTACACAGACATACTTCTGTCCAGACTCAATGAGCCTAACACTACACAGACATACTTCCATCCAGACTCAATGAGCCTAACGCTACACAGACATACTTCTGTCCAGACTCAATGAGCCTAACACTACACAGACATACTTCCATCCAGACTCAATGAGCCTAACACTACACAGACATACTTCTGTCCAGACTCAATGAGCCTAACGCTACACAGACATACTTCTGTCCAGACTCAATGAGCCTAACACTACACAGACATACTTCTGTCCAGACTCAATGAGCCTAACGCTACACAGACAATGAGCCTAACACTACACATACATACTTCTGTCCAGACTCAATGAGCCTAACACTACACAGACATACTTCCATCCAGACTCAATGAGCCTAACACTACACAGACATACTTCCATCCAGACTCAATGAGCCTAACGCTACACAGACATACTTCTGTCCAGACTCAATGAGCCTAACACTACACAGACATACTTCTGTCCAGACTCAATGAGCCTAACACTACACAGACAATGAGCCTAACACTACACAGACATACTTCTGTCCAGACTCAATGAGCCTAACACTACACAGACATACTTCTGTCCAGACTCAATGAGCCTAACACTACACAGACATACTTCTGTCCAGGCTCAATGAGCCTAACACTACACAGACATACTTCCATCCAGACTCAATGAGCCTAACACTACACAGACAATGAGCCTAACACTACACAGACATACTTCCATCCAGACTCAATGAGCCTAACGCTACACAGACATACTTCTGTCCAGACTCAATGAGCCTAACACTACACAGACATACTTCTGTCCAGACTCAATGAGCCTAACACTACACAGACATACTTCCATCCAGACGCAATGAGTCTAACACTACACAGACATACTTCCATCCAGACTCAATGAGCCTAACACTACACAGACATACTTCCATCCAGACGCAATGAGTCTAACACTACACAGACATACTTCCATCCAGACGCAATGAGCCTAACACTACACAGACATACTTCTGTCCAGACGCAATGAGCCTAACACTACACAGACATACTTCTGTCCAGACTCAATGAGCCTAACACTACACAGACATACTTCCATCCAGACGCAATGAGTCTAACACTACACAGACATACTTCCATCCAGACGCAATGAGCCTAACACTACACAGACATACTTCCATCCAGACGCAATGAGTCTAACACTACACAGACATACTTCCATCCAGACTCAATGAGCCTAACGCTACACAGACATACTTCTGTCCAGACTCAATGAGCCTAACGCTACACAGACATACTTCTGTCCAGACTCAATGAGCCTAACACTACACAGACAATGAGCCTAACACTACACAGACATACTTCTGTCCAGACTCAATGAGCCTAACACTACACAGACATACTTCCATCCAGACTCAATGAGCCTAACGCTACACAGACATACTTCTGTCCAGACTCAATGAGCCTAACACTACACAGACATACTTCCATCCAGACTCAATGAGCCTAACACTACACAGACATACTTCCATCCAGACTCAATGAGCCTAACACTACACAGACATACTTCTGTCCAGACTCAATGAGCCTAACGCTACACAGACATACTTCTGTCCAGACTCAATGAGCCTAACACTACACAGACATACTTCTGTCCAGACTCAATGAGCCTAACGCTACACAGACAATGAGCCTAACACTACACAGACATACTTCTGTCCAGACTCAATGAGCCTAACACTACACAGACATACTTCCATCCAGACTCAATGAGCCTAACACTACACAGACATACTTCCATCCAGACTCAATGAGCCTAACGCTACACAGACATACTTCTGTCCAGACTCAATGAGCCTAACACTACACAGACATACTTCTGTCCAGACTCAATGAGCCTAACACTACACAGACAATGAGCCTAACACTACACAGACATACTTCTGTCCAGACTCAATGAGCCTAACACTACACAGACATACTTCTGTCCAGACTCAATGAGCCTAACACTACACAGACATACTTCTGTCCAGGCTCAATGAGCCTAACACTACACAGACATACTTCCATCCAGACTCAATGAGCCTAACACTACACAGACAATGAGCCTAACACTACACAGACATACTTCCATCCAGACTCAATGAGCCTAACGCTACACAGACATACTTCTGTCCAGACTCAATGAGCCTAACACTACACAGACATACTTCTGTCCAGACTCAATGAGCCTAACACTACACAGACATACTTCCATCCAGACTCAATGAGCCTAACGCTACACAGACATACTTCTGTCCAGACTCAATGAGCCTAACACTACACAGACATACTTCTGTCCAGACTCAATGAGCCTAACACTACACAGACATACTTCTGTCCAGGCTCAATGAGCCTAACACTACACAGACATACTTCCATCCAGACTCAATGAGCCTAACACTACACAGACATACTTCTGTCCAGACTCAATGAGCCTAACACTACACAGACATACTTCCATCCAGACTCAATGAGCCTAACACTACACAGACATACTTCCATCCAGACTCAATGAGCCTAACGCTACACAGACATACTTCTGTCCAGACTCAATGAGCCTAACACTACACAGACATACTTCTGTCCAGACTCAATGAGCCTAACACTACACAGACAATGAGCCTAACACTACACAGACATACTTCTGTCCAGACTCAATGAGCCTAACACTACACAGACATACTTCCATCCAGACTCAATGAGCCTAACACTACACAGACATACTTCTGTCCAGGCTCAATGAGCCTAACACTACACAGACATACTTCTGTCCAGACTCAATGAGCCTAACGCTACACAGACATACTTCCATCCAGACTCAATGAGCCTAACACTACACAGACATACTTCTGTCCAGGCTCAATGAGACTAACACTACACAGACATACTTCCATCCAGACTCAATGAGCCTAACACTACACAGACATACTTCTGTCCAGGCTCAATGAGCCTAACACTACACAGACATACTTCCATCCAGACTCAATGAGCCTAACGCTACACAGACATACTTCTGTCCAGACTCAATGAGCCTAACACTACACAGACATACTTCTGTCCAGACTCAATGAGCCTAACACTACACAGACAATGAGCCTAACACTACACAGACATACTTCTGTCCAGACTCAATGAGCCTAACACTACACAGACATACTTCTGTCCAGACTCAATGAGCCTAACACTACACAGACATACTTCTGTCCAGGCTCAATGAGCCTAACACTACACAGACATACTTCCATCCAGACTCAATGAGCCTAACGCTACACAGACATACTTCTGTCCAGACTCAATGAGCCTAACACTACACAGACATACTTCCATCCAGACTCAATGAGCCTAACACTACACAGACAATGAGCCTAACACTACACAGACATACTTCTGTCCAGGCTCAATGAGCCTAACACTACACAGACATACTTCCATCCAGACTCAATGAGCCTAACACTACACAGACATACTTCCATCCAGACGCAATGAGTCGAACACTACACAGACATACTTCCATCCAGACTCAATGAGCTTAACACTACACAGACATACTTCTGTCCAGACTCAATGAGCCTAACACTACACAGACATACTTCTGTCCAGACTCAATGAGCCTAACACTACACAGACATACTTCTGTCCAGACTCAATGAGCCTAACACTACACAGACATACTTCCATCCAGACTCAATGAGCCTAACACTACACAGACATACTTCTGTCCAGACTCAATGAGCCTAACACTACACAGACATACTTCCATCCAGACTCAATGAGCCTAACACTACACAGACAATGAGCCTAACACTACACAGACATACTTCTGTCCAGACTCAATGAGTCTAACGCTACACAGACATACTTCTGTCCAGACTCAATGAGCCTAACACTACACAGACATACTTCTGTCCAGACTCAATGAGCCTAACACTACACAGACAATGAGCCTAACACTACACAGACATACTTCTGTCCAGACTCAATGAGCCTAACACTACACAGACATACTTCTGTCCAGACTCAATGAGCCTAACACTACACAGACAATGAGCCTAACACTACACAGACATACTTCTGTCCAGACTCAATGAGCCTAACACTACACAGACAATGAGCCTAACACTACACAGACATACTTCCATCCAGACTCAATGAGCCTAACACTACACAGACATACTTCTGTCCAGACTCAATGAGCCTAACACTACACAGACATACTTCTGTCCAGACTCAATGAGCCTAACACTACACAGACATACTTCTGTCCAGGCTCAATGAGCCTAACACTACACAGACATACTTCTGTCCAGGCTCAATGAGCCTAACACTACACAGACATACTTCTGTCCAGGCTCAATGAGCCTAACACTACACAGACATACTTCTGTCCAGACTCAATTAGCCTAACGCTACACAGACATACTTCTACCGTGTATTACATTGTGTACCATAATTGTTTTCTTGTTGGTTGTTCCAACCTGCATTCCAAGGCATTTGTTGTTTGATATGTCTGCAGTGTCACAGGTATTTGTTGTTTGATATGTCTGCAGTGGCACAGGTATTTGTTGTTTGATATGTCTGCAGTGCCACAGGCATTTGTTGTTTGATATGTCTGCATTGCAAGGCATTTGTTGTTTGATATGTCTGCAGTGTCACAGGTATTTGTTGTTTGATATGTCTGCAGTGCCACAGGTATTTGTTGTTTTATATGTCTGCAGTGCCACAGGTATTTGTTGTTTGATATGTCTGCAGTGCCACAGGTATTTGTTGTTTGATATGTCTGCAGTGCCACAGGTATTTGTTGTTTGATATGTCTGCAGTGCCACAGGTATTTGTTGTTTGATATGTCTGCAGTGCCACAGGCATTTGTTGTTTTATATGTCTGCAGTGCCACAGGCATTTGTTGTTTGATATGTCTGCAGTGCCACAGGTATTTGTTGTTTGATATGTCTGCAGTGCCACAGGTATTTGTTGTTTGATATGTCTGCAGTGCCACAGGTATTTGTTGTTTGATATGTCTGCAGTGCCACAGGTATTTGTTGTTTGATATGTCTGCAGTGCCACAGGCATTTGTTGTTTGATATGTCTGCAGTGCCACAGGTATTTGTTGTTTGATATGTCTGCAGTGCCACAGGTATTTGTTGTTTGATATGTCTGCAGTGCCACAGGCATTTGTTGTTTGATATGTCTGCAGTGCCACAGGTATTTGTTGTTTGATATGTCTGCAGTGCCACAGGTATTTGTTGTTTGATATGTCTGCAGTGCCACAGGTATTTGTTGTTTGATATGTCTGCAGTGCCACAGGTATTTGTTGTTTTATATGTCTGCAGTGCCACAGGCATTTGTTGTTTGATATGTCTGCAGTGCCACAGGTATTTGTTGTTTGATATGTCTGCAGTGCCACAGGTATTTGTTGTTTGATATGTCTGCAGTGCCACAGGTATTTGTTGTTTGATATGTCTGCAGTGCCACAGGTATTTGTTGTTTGATATGTCTGCAGTGTCACAGGTATTTGTTGTTTGATATGTCTGCAGTGCCACAGGTATTTGTTGTTTGATATGTCTGCAGTGCCACAGGTATTTGTTGTTTGATATGTCTGCAGTGCCACAGGTATTTGTTGTTTGATATGTCTGCAGTGTCACAGGTATTTGTTGTTTGATATGTCTGCAGTGCCACAGGTATTTGTTGTTTGATATGTCTGCAGTGCCACAGGTATTTGTTGTTTGATATGTCTGCAGTGCCACAGGTATTTGTTGTTTGATATGTCTGCAGTGCCACAGGTATTTGTTGTTTTATATGTCTGCAGTGCCACAGGTATTTGTTGTTTGATATGTCTGCAGTGCCACAGGTATTTGTTGTTTGATATGTCTGCAGTGCCACAGGTATTTGTTGTTTGATATGTCTGCAGTGCCACAGGTATTTGTTGTTTGATATGTCTGCAGTGCCACAGGTATTTGTTGTTTGATATGTCTGCAGTGTCACAGGTATTTGTTGTTTGATATGTCTGCAGTGCCACAGGTATTTGTTGTTTGATATGTCTGCAGTGCCACAGGCATTTGTTGTTTGATATGTCTGCAGTGCCACAGGTATTTGTTGTTTGATATGTCTGCAGTGCCACAGGTATTTGTTGTTTGATATGTCTGCAGTGCCACAGGTATTTGTTGTTTGATATGTCTGCAGTGTCACAGGTATTTGTTGTTTGATATGTCTGCAGTGCCACAGGTATTTGTTGTTTGATATGTCTGCATTGCAAGGCATTTGTTGTTTGATATGTCTGCAGTGCCACAGGTATTTGTTGTTTGATATGTCTGCAGTGCCACAGGTATTTGTTTTATGATCATTATAATTTCAATGAGATGGCTTTTTTTTATGTCTTAAATCAGTGAGTGTAAATCCAGAGCTCTGGCATTTACAAATGACTCTCCACATAAACGAAGCTTTCAGCTTTCTGTTTACGCCAATGAGCTCTGGTTACATGAGTAGCATTAGCTATGAAACCCCAGTCAACTATTTACTAGTGGATTCACATTGTTAAAGGAAAACTCCACCTTAAAATTATATATTTTTGTTTGTTTCATTAGTCCACTGTTGATACAGTCCCAAAATGTTTTGCATGTCAGAATACAAAAAGCTATATATCTTGAACACTTGATTGCTGACCTCAAAACATTTTGGGACTGTATCAACAGTGGACTAATGAAACAAATACAAAAATAAATAGTTTTCCTGTAACTCTTGAAACGTGTATGAAAATAACATTTGGTAACATCTTTACACCATGGTCGATTAAATCACAAGATGTTTGGCTACTGTAAAATCCTACTACTATTTCTACCAATATGACTCCCCCAGGGTTTCAAATCAAATCACATTGTCTTTGTCACATGCTTTGTAAACAACAGGTGTGGACTAACAGTGAAATGTTTACTTACGGGCTCTTCCCAACAATGTAGAGAGAAAAAAAGAGAAATAATATAAAAATAATAACCTGAGGAATAAATACACAATAAATAACAATAACATGAAAATATATATGGGGTACCAGTACTGAGTCGATGAGCAGCGGTATGAGGTAATTGAGGTAGATATGTACATATAGGCAGGGGTAAAGTGACTAGGCAACAGGATAGATAATAAACAGTAACAGCAACGTATGTGATGAGTCTTACGAGATAGTGCAAAAAGAGTCAATGCAGAGAGGGTTAACTATTTTAACTAACTATTTTGTAGTTTGGGGTTTGAGGTAGAAGCTGTTCTGGATTCTGTTAGTTCCAGACTTGTTGCATTGGTACTGCTTGCAGAGAGCAGAGAGCAGAGAGAATGGTCTATGACTTGGGTGGCTGGGGTCTTTGAAAATGTTGAGGGCCTATAGGTCTTAAGACTAGGGTTATGTCTTAAGGCTAGGGTTATGTTTTAAGGCTAGGGTTATGTCTTAAGACTAGGGTTAGGGCTAGGGCTAGGTCTTAAGGCTAGGGCTAGGTCTTAAGGCTAGGGTTAGGTCTTAAGGCTAGGGTTTGGTCTTAAGGCTAGGGCTAGGGTTAGGTCTTAAGTTTAGGGTTAGGACTAGCTCTTAAGGCTAGGGTTAGGACTAGGGTTAGGTCTTACGGCTAGGTTTAGGTCTTAAGGCTAGGGTTAGGTGTTAAGGCAGGGTTAGTACTAGGGTTAGGTCTTGAGGCTAGGGTTAGGACTAGGGTTAGGTCTTGAGGCTAGGTTTAGGGTTAGGTCTTAAGGATAGGGTTAGGGCTAGGGTTAGGTCTTAAGGATACAGTTAGGTCTTAAGGCTAGGGTTAGGTCTTAAGGCTACAGTTAGGTCTTTAAGGCCAAGGCTAGGGTTAGGTCTTAAGGCTACAGTTAGGTCTTAAGGCCAAGGCTAGGGTTGGGTCTTAAGGCTAGGGTTGGGGTTAAGGCTGGGGTTAGGTCTTAATCTTAAGGCTGGGGTTAGGTTTTAAGGCTGGGGTTAGGGTTAAGGCTAGGATTATGGTTAAGGCTAGGGTTAAGGCTAGGGTTTGGGTTAAGGCTAGGGTTAAGGCTAGGGTTAAGGCTAGGGTTAGGGTTAAGGCTAGGGTTAGGGTTAAGGCTAGGGTTAAGACTAGGGTTTGGGTTAAGGCTAGGGTTAAGGCTAGGGTTAGGGTTAAGGCTAGGGTTAAGACTAGGGTTTGGGTTAAGGCTTGCAAAGCACCGCCAAATACAGCACTAGAGCTGTGATGTACTTTATTAAAACACCCAGTCTCTATAACTGACTCTGAGTAGTCACAACTGGGGAGACTTCAAACTGAACTAAACTAAGTCCCATCAAAAGGAAGTATACTTGCACTGAGAGGGAAGGTAACTGACCAATTCATTTCCATTGAGTGAGTCATTGGTGGGGTAGCCTATATTTAGTCTATACTGAGGTTTTCACAGTTAGCAATACTCTACTCTTTATCACTTCCACGGTCATTTCAGGTTCCTTCCTCTAAACTGGTGTATGGCTGGTACTCCTACATTGCCAAGCGCTCCACACACACACACACACACACACACACACACACACACACACACACACACACACACACACACACACACACACACACACACACACACACACACACACACACACACAACACAGGTCCCCTATGCCCCAACACACATCTCATCCGGGATAGATCCTGATTGGTTTTCCTCTCTGTGAGTATTGTCTGTAATTGAGTTTGACAGTGGAAGCCTGCATGTCCTGTAGCTATGTTAAACGCCCAATTTACATCTTCATTTACAATTCTACATGGATAAAAACCAATTAATTACACCAGACCGGAAAAGACATTCCAGTCATGGAATTTTCCCCGTTTTGTATTTTAATTTTGTCTTCCGGGTAAATGACAAGGAATTGTTTTACTAGAGCTTAGTAGTTTAAGTACAGAGAAGAGTCCAGACATCACAAGTAATGGAATGCATCCTTTGTTAAACCTACAGCTACTGTACTGACTATGCTATTGCATAAAATAAGGCTATTAAGTACTCATGTAAACTAAATACATACCGACAATATTATAGTGAATTGCCTTTGGCCAAGGTAAGTAGAAAATCATGTTAGGTGGTTTTTGAGTGTACTAGCCTTTAACTGCCAGCCAATTTCATTAGCCTACATGTAAATAACTCAAATCAATGTCTGGAAGCAAAACAAATGAGAGGATTACTAAAGTTTTTCTGTGTCATGCAAATAACCTGACACTACAACAGAAGAAAGCAAACCCTGCCAACAACATGGTAGTTTGTCTCCAAAGTGAAATCAAAAAGGCAAAACCCTAAAAAGATATAAAGAAATCAAGGCTAAATGTATCTGTATACTATACATTTGTGTTGCCTTTTATGCTTTGGGTTCAAGCAGGTTGTTGTCAGGTGCATCAAGGCAGCTTCAAAGCGACTGTAAGTGGATGGGAAGTGGTTTCTCTGAGCATTGGGGAGAACAAAAACATTTCAGTCAACATCCCCTCACCATTAAAACGCACCGACGCGCGCACACACACACGCTCACACACCGACGCACGCATGGACACACACACACACACACACACACACACACACGCACACACCGACGCACGCATGGACACACACACACACACACACACACGCACACACCGACGCACGCATGGACACACACACGCACACACCGACGAACGCATGGTCACACACACACCACCGCGTTTGCTTTTCAGATGAACCGATCAACGACAACACTGACCATATAATGCACGTTATGAAGTTAGCACGGAGAGAACTAGAGAAAGAGGGAAAGTAATGGAAGAAAAAAATCACATCACAAACGCAACTATCTTTAGAGAGGAAGACGGGGGGAGAAAAAGAGAGGAAGAAAGAATATATGATATGTCGGTGGTGAAGAATTTGCGAACCATCTCCGTCTGTGTGGGGCTGTGCTGGGATGTGTGAATGAGAAAGCTAAAAGGTAATTTCACGGATAAAGAGGAGTCCTAATGCAGAAGGGTAATGTAGCAGGGGATGGAACAAAGGCAAACTCACATCTCTTTAAGCTTGGCTGGAGAGAGAACCTTTGATGCTTTGAAAATGATAATACAAATCTCAAAGTCAGCCTACGAACACAATACTATACCCCCATATCCCCTCTGCCCTCCTCTACAGCCCCCCCCCCCCCCACCCAACTCATCTTAATGCAGCCGCATACAGACCATCTACAGGGAAGAAAGACCCCAAATTGTGACACTTAGGGTCCTTAAATTACCCGGTGAACAAACACAAAAGTAGAAGGAATAAAGAAACTCATTATAGACGAGATTAGATGACTCCTGTGGACGCAAAGAGATCAATTTATGTTAAGAATGGTATCTTATATATCATATAATGCTTTATTAAAAATAGAAATTGCAATAAAAGATTCATAGATCGCTCTCATGACAGAGAGAGATTATAGAATAGGTCTGATGACATCGTTGGGAGCCATTTTGTAGTCTGTGCTTTTCTGTTTCCTGCGGAGCTAGAGGAAGGTAAACCTTCAGTCATATTCTACTCTTTGTCCTGCGGACAGACAGACGATGAGAAACCTCCTTCCTCTTCCTCTTCCTCCTTAAGTGCCAGAGCTCCTGATCCCCTGACCTCCTCTTGCAGTGAAATTACCCATTAACCAACCTAATGTGTTTAGCTAAGCCAGTGTGTGTGTCCGTGTGTGTGTGTCTGTCCAACGCCTCTTCTCCTCCCCGTTTCTCTTTCTTATTCTCAGAAACATAATTTAACTCCGGGTTTTCAATGATTCAACCCATTTACTCTAAACTACCCTCCATCCCTCCATCCCCCAGTTCTGGGTGTTGGATGCACATCACCCAGGGAGCGTTCCCTTGCCAAATCACCTCTGCCTGTTCTGTGGAGATTTAGGTCTGGGTTGCTGTCAAGCACTTTGTAACAAATGTATTAGTAAAAAAAAACTATAGAAATATAGGGTTTTGATTGATTGATTGATTGACCTATCTGTGAACTCAGCTCACAGGGTAGCTCCAACTGGAGTCAGACAAAGTGACATTTAAAGTGGAACTGACAGCATTTTAGCAACATGAAATCTTATTCAAATCTGTTCCAGGAAGAATATGATGCCCTTTTTTTTACATTTTCTGACAAGCGACTACTTAGATATTATCACGTCTACTCCCGTCTCCCAGCATCATTGTTACAGATATGGTCATTTTCATAGTTTACTAGAATGTTTGGGAATGACGTAGAGTAAGGCGTATATAGAGTGGGAAGCGGCCGTGCGTTTGGACAATAAATAGACACTGCAGTAAATAAAACCGAATAAAAACATCTGTCTTGTCCAGGACTGGAGTCTACACAGACCGGTGCGCTGTAGCCAATCAGAACTACAGTAAACATTTGTACAAATAAGCCATTTGCCACACAGGCCCACCATCATTCACTTTGAACTGGACTGTGTGTTTACAGTTGGTTACAACAGCGCAACTTTAGATCCTTAGAAGGCATTCGCCAAAAGCCACAAAATACACCTGAATGGATTTCTGGAAATATGTAAACACCACGGGAGTTCTCATACATTTGGGAACTTCACAGTCCTATTGATCAAACAACTATGAAAAGGTAGGCTCTCTCTCCCTCAGGTATGCACATCAACAACAACAAGATCAACAATTCATTTTAGCCAGAGCAAGATGAGCTAAAATCTAACTAGGGAACAGTAGATAAACCTTCTCAAACGTTTTCAGCTTGTACTTGGCTGTCAAACTAATAAAGGATGGGGAATAGTAGCCTGCTCACGTTTCTGCAGCTTGCCTGCCAATGCATGCTGTCCCAACCCACATTTTGACAGCTGAATGGGAACTTGCCAGCCAGGGTAACCTAGTGGTTAGAGCGTTGGACTAGTAACCGAAAGGTTGCAAGTTCAAACCCCCGAGCTGACAAGGTACAAGTCTGTCGTTCTGCCCCTGAACAGGCAGTTAACCCACTGTTCCTAGGCCGTCATTGAAAATAAGAATTTGTTCTTAACTGACTTGCCTAGTTAAATAAAGATTAAATAAAATTATCAATACCAAATACATTTGATTGACAACTAAGAGATATGCTAACTGTAGATAAGTTGTTCAAGCTCAGCATAGCTAGCTAGCAAAGTGAGTCACATTTCTTGCTAGTTAGGCTCAGTGCGTTTAGCTTGAGAACAGAGAGCTACATAAATAGATGTGCTAGCCTATTAGCTCCGTTATGACAGACTTGAGATCATTGTCCTTGCTAGTTTGATAGTATTGACATTCCCAGCCTTAGTTACAGTCATGCATTTTTGTCCCAAATATATATATATATTTATTTTACCAGGTAAGTTGACTGAGAACACATTCTCATTTACGGCAATGACCTGGGGAATAGTTGCGGGGTGAGAGTTGATGAGTGAGCCAATTGGATGCTGGGGATGATTAGGTGGCCATGATGGTATGAGGGCCAGATTGGACATTTTAGCCAGGACACTGGGGTTAACACCCCTACTCTTTCGATAAGTACCATGGGATCTTTAGTGACCACAGAGAGACAGGACATCCATTTAACATCCCATCTGAAAGACTACACCCTACACAGGGCAATGTCCCTAATCACTGCCCTGGGATCTCCTTAGACCAGAGAGAACAGTTCCCCCTACAGGCCCTCCAACAGTATCAGGTCTCCCATCCAGGGACCAACCCTGCTTAGCTTCAGAGGCAAGTCAGCGGTAGGATTCTGGATGGTATTGAAACTGAAATGGTGCATCCCAAATGGCTGGAGGCAGCAAACACTGTAACAGCAGCGATTTACAACCTGATGGCAATATTTGTTGGACTATCAAGAAATGTATTGGTGAATTATATTAATCATGCATTGAACTGCATCCATCTATTCTGCCAACAATGCCTTAGTGTACGTCATGGAATTTTGAGTCAAACTGAACCTATTTTTAAAACCTCTTATGAAGTTGGTTTTGTAGTATAAACTTTGATACAGTATTACTGACTGATATTATGATTGTCTGTTTGTTTCATATCTGCAAAGTAGTTAAAAAGCTGTCAGTTCCACTTTAAGGGTTCACAGTAATTGGAATGGTTCCACACTGAACTGACAATTTGTTTGTTATTTACGGTAAGATGTTAATGTTCAAAACATATTTAATTATATAATCATGAAAAGACATCCTGGTGTATCCGCTCCTTAGCTCCATCAGTTCAACGTCTGTATATTTTCCACAGCATGAGGTTCCTCTATCATCCTAACCCTGGCTGTCGTAAGATGCATGTTTTAGACTTCCCATCATAGATTGAATTTCAGCATGAAATGTCCTTGCACGGTTTCTCATTGCTTATTCTGTCTTGGTTTTAACGGCAATTGCACATAGAGAAAGGCTTTCTCTCTCAGTCCTTTCTCTCCCCTGACCCCTCAGAGTATCACTAGACCTCAAAATTGCATTGAATATATAAATGCTAATGCTAATAACCACTAGCAGGAGAAGATAATGTCCTTGACTGGAACAAGAAAAGATTCCTTTCTCTTACATGACTCGTTGGCTCTGAATAACATTATAAAGGTTCACATTCAAAGCTCTCATTTCTGTCTTTCTTTTTTTCTTAATTTATTTGACTCTCCAGTTCTCCAAGAATCTCCTCCTGGAGCAGAATTCAGCTGAAGTGTAAAATATTAATTCATTTATCTTTGGGTGAGAAGCACTTGCTGTCTCCGTAAAAAATAAAGAAATCCAATGACATCCGTTTGCCATTAGTGGAAGCAACAGAGAGGCAATGGATTCCTTGGAGCCTGACTTCATTCCTCCACACATATCTAACAGCAGCGTTCTTAGCTCTTTGGAAGCTTTTCATTGCAGGAATTAAACTATAATGCTTGTTTCAATGGCATGGATGGTAATATCTGGGGCGCAGTTTTGTCATTTAGAGAGAACATAAAGAAACACCATTTACAAAAAAATGGCCTCTCGTGGAATGTCTAGGCCCTCTTTGGAATCATCAGATAGAACACATTGAGAGAATCTCATACTCATACTCCACGTCCTCTCTCCTTCTCAAAAACCCATTGGAGTAGAAGGTCAGAGGGGAGGGACCTCTGGTTTTCTCATCCAATGGGTTTTGAGAAGGAGACGAGGACAGAGGACATGAGGTGTATGCAATTGAGATTCTCCCCAAGAGTTCTAGAACGGAACCTCATCTCATCGCAGATGCTGATTGGTCTAATGTTAAAACTGTCCAGAGGGGTCCTGTAAGCTTCCTATGTCTACACAGATGGGGCCTGTCGTCAACAATGGAGGAATTAGATGAGTCTCCCATTGCAGGCAAAAGCCCAAACCAGCCATTACTGGGAATCAACATATATTGTTTCACATTAGATCTCAGCACCTTTTGAAGAAAGAAGACTGCGGTTCGGCAGACTTTTCAGAATCTTTCTTTAGAAATAAATTATTACCCCGGCTTTTAGATCAGAGAAGAAACCTCTCTGGAGAGGGTGAAGGCAACCAGGTACCAGTCTCCCACCTCTCCAAGTAATTGCACCGTTTGAAGGCAAAGACATCAGAGACCGAACTGTTAACATTGTGCTAACTTTATATTTTTTCTCCCAAACTTTTCCTTTAATTTGGCTTCCTCTTCGCTTATGGGGGGAAACAGAGGAGAGATTCATTATATATCATTCAATCCCTGGGTTATCCATCAACCTTCAATCACTCATATCCTTAATTCTCTTGATGCCCAATTTTACAGCCATCATCAAAACATCACTCCCAGATACAATATGCATTGCAGTTACAGTAGTTTGTTGGAGAAGTTGTCTTCGGGGTTTAAGAAAAGATCATCATGTGAGATAATTTATGAAATAAAACGGTCAAAAAAACCAAACTGTGAAATGAATATCTAAAAGTGTACTTACAGTATCAGTCAAAAGTTTGACACACCTACTCATTGAAGGGTTTTTCTTTATTTTTACTATTTTCTACATTGTCGAATAATAGTGAAGACATCAAAACTATAAAATAACACATATGGAATCATGTAGTAACCAAAAAAAGTTAAACAAATCAAAGTATGTTTTATATTTGAGATTCTTCAAAGTAGCCACCCCTTGCCTTGAAGACAGCTTTGCACACTTTTGGCTTTCTCTCAACCAGCTTCATGAGGTAGTCACCTGGAATGGTGTGCCTTGTTCAAAGTTAATTTGTGGAATTATTTTCCTTCTTAATGTGTTTGAGACAATCAGTTGTGTTGTGACAAGGTAGGGGTGGTATTCAGAAGAAAGCCCTATTTGGTAAAAGACCAAGTCCATGTTATGGCAAGAACAGCTCAAATAAGCAAAGAGAAAGGACAGTCCATCATTAATTTAAGACATGAAGGTCTGTCAATATGGAACATTTCAAGAACTTTGAAAGTTTCTTCAAGTGCAGTCGCAAAAACCATCAAGCGTTATGATGAAACTGGTTCTCATGAGGACCGCCACAGGAAAGGAAGACCCAGAATTACCTCTGCTGCAGAGGATAAGTTCATTAGAGTTACCAGCCTCAGAAATTGCAGCCCAAATAAATGTTTCAAAGAGTTCAAGTAACAGACACGTCTCAACATCAACTGTTCAGAGGAGACTGCATGAATCAGTCGTTCATGGTGGAATTGCTGCAAAGAAACCACTACTAAAGGACACCAATAAATATATTTTGATTTGTTTAACACTTTTTTGGTTACTTTATGATTCCATGTGTTTTTTCATAGTTTTGATGTTTTCACTATTATTCTATTATGTAGAAACTAGTACAAATAAAGAAAAACCCTGGAATGAGTAGGTGTCCAAACTGTTGACTGGTACTGTATATATAAATCCATCAGTTTGATTGGAGCTGTTGCTAGGGACAACATATGTTGTCAGATTTCTAAGTGCTGGGCTGAAACAGATTTCTTTCCACCCTGTGGGTCTCTATTCTCCAGGACCATGGTTGGACCACTACTTTAGTCTGGTACAGCGACAGAGAGAAATCTCAGTGGAGGAGAGGAAACAAGGGAAACAGTCCGTAGGCCAAGCTTGAGAGGCAGCACACGTTTCCTTCCTTCATTAATAAGGTCAGAGTTCAGTTCAGCTCAGCGCTAGTAGCCAAACACATACAGTCTTCTAGGATAATGTTCACCACTAGCAGCCCAACACACCCAGTTCAGTCCAGATTAATGTACTAATGAGGTCATATCAGCAGGCTGGAACAGAGCAGAGCAGCCCTGACTGTTGATAGAAATGCAACTAGCCCCTCCTTGATTATTAACCACATTCACCCTAAAACATGCCCAGGTACTTTTAAGCCCTAAAGTCAAGTAATGGGCCTCTACTAAGTTCATAATGGGCTCTCCCCTTACACACTGCATTAAAAACAATCAAATAAAACCTTGTAATTTTTGGTTGAAAAGTAAGAAACACTCACCAAAATGCATCATGAGGCCCCCAAATGCCCACAGTTTAAGACATTATGATCATTTAACATCGTCAGCTGGTCAGGGTAATGGGTTAGATGGGGCTTCATCTCTCTGACTGTCTGCTCAGTGGTGGCTAATATTTTTATCCCTCTTTCCCCATGTACTTTAGCCATTAAAGAGTTGAAATGTATGAAAATTGTGTGTCAATTTGTCAGTTATTTCTCGCTAAATGTTGTAGCACTTTACTGTCATTTGCAGTGATCAATGCTTAATGAATTAGCGATATTTCACCTCGGCTTTAAGGCAGACGTGCTTAGCACCTTCCCAACCCCTCAGAGACTGTCGCTGATGGAGGCTTCCACCCCTAATTTATGAAAAGTGAGGAGCTAAGCAGGACCAGCCAGTCTAGAAGTGCTAGCTTTTTGCTAAATTGCTTTTCGTAAATTCACTTGAGTTGAAACGGAACTCAACCTCAACTTTCATTAAACAAAAGATGAAAGTATGTCTTGAGAAGTGGGGGAAAAAACAGGGAAAGAGAGAGAGGGAGAGAGAGGGGGGGGGGGTAGAAAGAGAGGAAAGAGAAATGACTGTGGCTCAAAGCAGTGTTTACATAGTGGCTTGGGCGTCCTAATACCCTGATGATTGCAGAGTGTCTAGAGCGATTCCATTTACCATATTGAATTAGCCAGGGCCCAGTGTCGATGCACTAGCCATCTCCCTCCCACCAGGACACGGTGTCTAAGCATCACAATCCAATTAAAGACATTTGTTAAATAATGTAATGATTGCCTAACCATTCTCTCCCTCTGAGTCAATTCATTTTCCAGAAGTAAAAATGCCATAATCTTAGAGCTCAGGGAAAGGTTATGTAGATTGATATAATTAATTGTCAGGCTGGGGAAAAATGGCATTAGAACACTTAGTGTTGGTTCGTCATGATGGGCCATTCATTCCTCTAGTCAGTTAGCATCAAGACATTTTAATTTGTAACTCGTGATCATGTCTGAGTCGCTCTCTCTGGCAAAAGGGAAGCAGATATCCCTCAAATTGATTCAATGGGACCATTTGATCTCCAGATAGCTGGACACTCACACGACTTTTAATACAAGCAACTTTGGTACTCTACTTTAACGTGTTGTTACCACAGTGTAATTATCACTGAATGTACAGTTAAACAGCTATTCCTCATTGTTAGAGTTACAAAGCAATGAGGAGAAGGAAAAACATGAAAGCCGAAGCAATAGGGGCAGTCTGTTGAATTCATTGTTGAGTTTATGTTTAAATGATGCTAAGAAACCCATGAGAAAAGGTCTGGATGGCCAAACGAGTGAAGACGCAAGCATGTTTCCACGGTAACATATTCACGGTACAGTGACGATGGGATCAATAAATCTGACTAGAGATCTCTAGGGCTTCACACTTGCAAACATTAGAAAAAGTTCAGGTTTCAACTTTTCCCTCAGTCTCAAAATACTAACACAATAAATGTAATTCTACATTTCAAAGGGGAAAAAACTATCATCTCACCTGGGATTCAGACTTGCCACATATTGCAAAATTGACTAGGAGCCAGGCTTGCTACTCTATGAGCTATTCAACCAGTTGAAAAGTTGTGCGTGTTTTATTAACTTTGATTAGCAGATTTGACCATTTGACTTCTGTTCAGGACACTCGTGAAAAAGTGTTCAATCATGTCCAACTACGTCAACATTTGTATTTGACTGATGCAGAATTTGTAACAAGAAATAATCACTGCCAGCTGGTCAGGTTAGTATAGAGATAAATGTGTCATGCTATCTAATGGGAACATCTAAGATGTAGCGTTTGATCACGTGCAACTATGTCAACGATTTGAATCGGCTGATGCAATATTTTGAGACAGAGAAAAATGAAAAAAAACGTAAACTTTTTCTAATAGTCGCAAATGATGCACCCCAGAGGTTTGTAGTTGAGGACTGCTATGGCCCTATGGGAGAGAGCGCGCGCACACACACACAAACACACACACACAAACACAATGCTAAGTCTACCAGATCTCTCTACTTCACACACGGTTCTTTGTTAAGCTGAGACTAAATACAGTACATCATACTTTCCCCTGTCCATCGATGTTGTTTTCCCAGAATGCTTGAATTGACTGTAGCTTGCGTCTGTGCCATTCCATGTTCTCTAGCATGCTTAACCAGCTGTCGCCCACTCTTTACCTGACAGAAAACAAAACCCAGCTGACAGAAGTAGGCTGCTACAAATTGTGTTCACCTACAGAATGTGGTGTCTTTGAAAGGGACAAAACAGAGTCAGCCGCTTTGAACGAGAACACTCAAAAATACATGAATGCTTTTTAAAAGCCAAACAACAATATGTATAGTGTTTGTCGAACATCTCTCTCTTCTCCCTCGTCTCTTCTCCCTTCCCAATGTCATGATTGCTCAGCTCGCTCTGTGACATGTTTCTTATTCTTTCTTTGAAAATGAAAAACCAAGATGATCAAACCGTTTCGTATCAAAGCGAGAGGCTGTGGGGTTTTGTCAGTGTGCTGTGTAACTGTGGGCTCATACACAAATAGTCTACATGAAAAAGAAAGGACGGTTGAAAATCTGGTACACTCACACATACTGCAGCCGTCATGGCTACCAGTTCAGCATGAGATGTTTTTTTTTTCACATTACAAAATAAAGAGGGAGGAAGAAATAACTGCAATTTACACTAATTTTCACCTTTCTGTTGAGAGTGTTACTCTGTTCTGGGGTTGGTGTGGCGGGGGCCATGCGTGTGCACGTGTGTGTGTGTGTGTGCATTTTTACAATGAGAATGAATACCATACCTCGTTCTGTACCATAGTCTGTCTGTCGGTGTCATTTCACACATGCCCCAGTTTCTCTGTTTTTACTAAAACAACGACAGGACGAAGGATGGAGAGTTCAGCACACAGCAGTATGTCATATGTTATCCATACTGACCCACTGTTACCTCCCTGGGTCTTCCTTCCGTATCATGTGACATCGCCGTCATTTAAGATATTTTTATTAAATGACATGTGTGTTTGTGGATGAATTGACTTCTGCCAGATGCCTTTAATAAACGTTTTGAACTGAAGACCATCACGCTACATTTTTGCCCTTTGAATACCATTCAAAAAACAAAACAAAAGTTGAAAAACTACAAGGCTACTTGTTGGAAAACAATGCTCCACTTCCACTGGACAATTAGCTGCAAAATGTGAGCAGTGTGTGTCTGAGATGGAGGTTAATATGTAGGTGGAGAGAGAAGCTCCCCAAGGTCCTGTGGGCCAATGATTACAAGTTAGATAACAGCTCATCTGTTCATACTGGAATCTAAACCCACTGCACTGTGTGTGTGTGTGTGTGTGTGTGTGTGTGTGTGTGTGTGAGAGAGAGACAGTCAATTAAAATGTGAAGTGGGCTAAAGAGAGTGATTATGAGCTGACCTTTCCATCGCATTAAGACAACCCACACACACACACACACACACACACACACACACACACACACACACACACACACACACACACACACACACACACACACACACACACACACACACACACACACACACACACACACACACACACACACAGGGAGAGAAGAGAGAGATACTTACCACATGCAACATGAATTCAAATGAGTTAAAGCCACTTTTGCGCAAGAGGAATCAGTAGCTTTGATCTGTCTGTTTACCTGCCTCCCAGTAAGAAACAACAGACCTGTATATAATCGTACAGGAGGGGAGGTTAACACAAACATTCCATTTCACACACACTGTGTAATGAAGGTAGAGGGAGTACACAATTACGTATCTACAATATGACTGACTTCAATTTCATGGAAACACTACAAAACAAATGTCGTGTGTGGATGTGTTTGAAGGTTGCAGTTTAGGAGTGTGAAGGTTAGAGAGTGACCGTAGACCACATACTATAGACCATATATACTCAGGTAAAAGGTTGAATGGTAGAGACAGAGAAGGAGCCAGCCAGAGAGAGTTAAAGGCAATCAGAAAGCTCAGGTCTACATGAGGTCTTTCTGACTGGCACAGCTCACAACACAGCTGGCTAAGCGTTTATATTAACACTCCATATCAGGGCCGCCATCACATCGGTGCAGTCAATGATACAGAGAAAGCAGGCCTAATTATCCCTGCTCCAAATGAACTGTCATCAGCACCTTCATATAGAGAGCGAGAGAAATCTAATTTCCCTTCTCAAATCACATTCATAGTCTGGGACTGGCAGGTAGCGCAGGAGGGAGGGAGGGAGGGGGGAGAGAGGGAGATAAAGAGAGAGAGTGTGTGTCAGTGTGTGAGTGTGTGTGGGGGAGGTATGTGCGAGTGTGTGTCTGTGTCTTCCGCAGAAGGGACCGAGGGCCATCGGGGCCAGGGGACCAGGGCTTAGCACAGATTGCCAAATATTATGGTAATACAGACGTCCATCTATAGAACTGCAGCTAATCAGCCGGAGCCACTATTAAAGAGACAGATAATTAATTCTAGAGTACGGGGTTATCCTGCACGCCTATTGTCTCGCTCAGAAAAAGGAGAGACAAGGGAGAGAAAGGGAGAGAGAGAAGAGACAAGGGGATAGAGGGAAGAGACAGAGAGAGAGGAGACTGTGTTTAACACGGGAGAGATAAGAGATGGACTCTGACTTGCCCCTCAGAGGGAGGAGAGAGGGGAAAGAAAGAGGGAAAGGTGGAAGGAGGGGAATGCGGGCGAAGAAAGTGTCAAAGAAACTTGAAAGAATGTCATTAAGGCAAGCAGAAAAAGGGCCACTGTGTGTAAATGATGTCCTTACAATGTCCTCTCTCTCATTCTTTATTTCTCTCCCTCTCTTTCTTTCTCTGTGTAAAAAGGGAATGTGTGGTGTGGACTGGCTTGTTTGGGCAGGAGGAATGGGCAGGAGGAATGGGCTATCTGGGCTGGAGGTGTGATATTGGCTCATGGCTGGTGCACATCTCATACGCCCATTGACCTTTCTTTACAAAAGTGTTTTTCTGAGATTTACTGTTGTCTGTGAGTTCACATAACATCCTTCTGCAAATCATTTTTCCCCCATGTAAGATTGTGTGAGAAAGGACGCCTATGTTAAATTGTGCTTCTAGCGTGCATGTGTGTGTGTGTGTAATATGGCCTCTGTGGCAATAGAAGAGGGACTGAAATGTAATGAGACTTGTTCATGTTTTATTCATGAGGAGGAGGTCTGGCAGAGACAGAGAGAAACGGAGACAGGCCTGCAATCCCCCCAAACACACACACTTACACACGCAAGCGCGCACATGCACACACACACCTAAACATAGTAGAGATTAGGCCCTGTTTACATCGGCTAATGTCTCTTAGCAGGTGTTTACTTTGAAGTACCGGCTCTGCATAAGAAAGCTGATGTTGAGGCTGTCACCAGTGGCAGACACACACACACACACTGTATGTACACACAGACCCACACACGCACGCACACAGACACACACACACACAGGCAGAAACATGCACAGACACACACTCGTAAAGGTATGTCTAGTCGGTCTCTGAAAAGGTCTAAAAACACACCGTCTTACAGGGGGTGTATTATTGCATTACCCCTCAGACTTCAATAGGGGATGAAAATACAGCCCCATGCATCCCACTACACTTGAGAAGATTATGAGAGGAGGTGTTTGCCACCCTAAACGTTTCTGCTAAAATGTAATTTTCACAAAACATAATGCTTCTATTGTAGAGGGGTCGAGTGAGTGAGACACACAAACGAGAGAAGATAGAATATGACACACGAGACAGAGGTGGATGAGAGAAGAGAAGATGAAAGGAGGAGAGAGGGACGGCTTTGATAGGCTATGAATAGACTGGTGGTGAGAAGAGACTAAACGTGTTGTCAGTACACATCTGCGATTAGACAAACCTGTCGGAGGATAGGAGAATGAAAACTGTGACGGGACAGCTTCTGACATTCTCTCTCCCTCTTTCTTTCTCTTTCCACTGGCCTTAGTTTTGTCTAGGTCTCTGCTCCTCTCTCTCTCCCTTCTCCTCCTCTCTCTTCTGGACCCCAGGAAGATTAGCTGATGTTATGGCGTCAGCTAATGGGTATCCTAATAAAAATTCTAATTTAAATTCTCTCTCTATATGTCCATAACTTTTAATGCTAGCAATCAATTGACCTCTATTGTCAGATAATCCTTGACCATGCTTAATTCATTTAGCCCTACTCAGAGTGTTTCATTTGACTTTGTCCCTTATTTCTACAATGACAGACCACCAAAATGTAGGACTATGAATAGAGCTCTGTGTATTTTTCAGACTTCTTTTTTAACCTGTAATAACTGTTCAAACTTCTGCCTTTAAAATGGAAGACATAGGTTTCATTAATTCAGGATGTTTTAGTGTCTGTATTTCAGCCCGACAGAGACGAACAAATGTTGTTTGGAGCGAATATGAATGTGCTCCTGATTCAATGCTAATGAAATTGTCCCAAAAAAATGCAATTTTCTCTCTCTCACTAATGAACCTCTAAGACTACTGTCTTTCCTTCCTTCCTCCATTTTAGTCCTCCTTTCAGCTGAAAGATACTGTCTTATTGAAACACGCCCCCTCCTCTCCCCATTTCCCTTCTCCCTCCATCCTTCTTCTCCTTCCTTACCCCCTCTTCCCCTAGTCCCCTTCCCTCTCTTACCTCAGTCTTCCTTCTCCTACCCCTAGAACTGAAAGAGAGAAAGAAAGAAAAAAGAGAAAGAGATTTTAAAAAAAAAAGAAAAAAAGAGAGAGCGAGAGAGAGAAAGAGAGATTTAATAGTCCTGTGAGGGATGGGATGGATAGATCTGAGGAAGGAAAGGTACATTGTAATGTCATTACCACAGAGGGGGAATCTCCTATGGATCTATAAGGGGACTTCATCACTTTTTATGGCCTGTTCAGGAATCTAATGAATATAATATAGTGCTCTATTACAGGCATGGAAGATGATAGGAATAGAGCTGCTGCTGATTCACCTACCAGCACCAGGCTGATCATCAGGTTTTATTTGATTTCACTGTTCACTGTTCATCTGGTATTTACATCAACATTAAATTATGTATGATAATATTGATGATAATGATCCATGTCATAATGCGTGCAAGTAATTAAATTGCCATTGAATATTATAATTTTTCATTGAAACAATCCCTGAAGCATAGATTTATTGAAATACACATTGTTCTGTAATTTGTTATGCCCAGTGTTCTTTGAATTGTTTGAAATAATGTCCTAGCTTGTGTTAATGTCCTAGTAAAGAAATAGCAGGTAAAAGTGTGCCTCAGCAGGGCAGTAAAACCAAGTGTTTTCCATAAGTCTGTCTTGATAGTGAGAGACTGAAAACACAAATATTAACTGGGAACATTATTAGCGGTAGTTGGCAACAAGGAAACATTTTGTTCCTCAGTACAAGGTCAGAGGAGATCCATAATTGTCTAAAGTTCCTTTCTGACGAGCAGTTTGTACAATTATACCAATTTCAAATGTCAGATTTATAAGCAATTTCAGAGGGAGCAGCTTTCGGAGGGAAAAGAGTTGGCTATCCTAATTTAAAAATGCATTAAAACAATAATGATACTCTGCTTGTCAGAGAATAGTGTGTGCACGCACACACACTAAGAGGTGTTCCCACAGATAGCAGAGTCAATGTTCCTAATCTGAAGCAGACCTCATCTGGGTCCCATTATAAAGATTCAACCCCCATCTTAAGAATGTCTACATTTCATAAATATTATCAGTGTGTCTTTGTGGAAAACTCATCTGTACGAGAGCCAGGCCAGAGAGCATTCATCAGGCCACATCAGCACATAATTAAAAATCACAACATCATACAGTACACACCATAATATACTGTTCTCCGCTTTGGCCAACTGCAGATCCACATCATTACATGAGCTAGTCAGTGGGACTGGCTGTACTGTGGGGTTTTAAAGAGCAGGAGCAAAGACAATTAGACTGAATGAATAACAACTTAAAAGTGGGTCAAGAAATCTTCAATAAACAAAAGTTTAATGAAGTTAAAGCAAAGAGGCAAATTCTCTCCGCTTCAAATCTGTCATTCATCCTCCACTCAGCATGCGTTTCCCCAGGGGAAAAGAAAGTGAAGGCTGGGCAGATCAAACATGCATGCTATGTCTACATGTTTCTCTTTCAGGATGAGACCAGAGAGATGGAGGGAAACAGATAAACCGTTGACTTTCGCTCAACTCTGGTTTTAAACATCTGCATTGATTCCTGCTAGGAAGAAAAAGATGACAGGAATAACTTTAAAATCCCGAAAGAAGAAAAGGTATATAGAAAAAAGGAAAAAGTTAAGTACTTCCTGAAACTTATTTCTTTGCGAGCTCTGGTTCCTCTCTCTCTCTCTCTCTCTCCCTTCATTTCTCTCTTTGAGTTAGAGAGAACGTAATAGTAATGAAATGACCCTGCGAGGCGAACGGCAGCCCTCACCTGATAACTTGTTCCTGACTGCCTTTCAAGCGGCTGTCAAGCAATTTCCCTTGAAACCCTGCTTTGTTTTTTAGGTAGGGAGGGAGGGGTGCGCTTTGACACCCCTGCCTTACTCCCAGAGGGGGCGCAGACGACAAGCTTTCAGACAGTGAAACGTGAGAGGCAGGGGGAAATGGAGGCGGTTGGTTCGGTGACGAGTGTACTAGACATCTCACAGATGACAATCCTACTAATTGAAATGACAGATTATTTTAATGTGCAGAAAGTCATTAAAAATCCCAGCTATGCTTTTTCCCCTCAGTCTGCCTGTCTGTCTGTTTTCTTTTACCGGAATATCTTGTGGCTTCTGAGAGAGATGGAGAATCTGCATTTAAAAGTAGATGATGTTGCCTCTTATTTCTGCAAACTGATTATTCTTAAATCATGTAGGGAGATGACCTAGCTGGAGATGTTATTTGGGCTCTATGTTTTACCTCTACAAGATGGTGAGTTAGTAAACCTCAGTTGATGGTGTGTGGACATCTAGCAGTGGCTGCCTACATGAATCATTAGCTCTCCCTTCCCAGACTCTGGGAGGTAAACCAGGTGAATTCTGAGCAGCTCTGGGATATTGTCTTCCTTACTGACAGAATCCTAAACATCCACCTCATTCTAAATTCTAGAAATAATCTCATTATTAGGGGCCGAGCAGAGAACACACACACTGCATGCTGATAGGCTGATAGAACATTCTATTTGGCGGGGTGGAATGTCTCCCGGTTAGCCTTGTGGCACATTGAGATGGTAAGCACCGACCGGGGACGTACCGTTTCCATTTTCCCCTCTCCTCCTTCTCCATCCCTCTCTCGCTCTCCTCCCCCTCTCCTCCTCCACCATCCCTCTCCTCCTCTACCATCCCTCTCTCCCTCTCCACCATCCCTCTCTCCCTCCTCCTCCACCATCCCTCTCTCCCTCCCTCCCTCCCCTCCCTCTCCTCCTCCCCCCATCCCTCATCGCACGCGGCATGACAGATATGTATATAGACAACAGACGTTTTTATTAAGAGAAATAGCTGCCATATTAAGGTAGAGTATGGCTGACACACAGGCAGGAAACTGACACTATATGACACCATTCTTCAATCCTGTGGCAGCCATGTGTTCAATGTAATATTCCTGGTAGGGTGACAGAGAGAAAGCGAGAGATACAGAAAGAGAGAGAAATGGAGAAAGTGCGAGATCAATATGTATGATGGGATAGTGGAGACAACCGTGGGTTTGTAATTACCATCTCTGTATGAGGAACTGGGCCCTCAATAGGACTGTTGGTACAAGCTATTTGTGGACATACAGGTGTGTGTGTTTACCTGCGACATCACTCTGGAGTGAAAGCTCTCTATGGCGACATGGCTTACACTTTATCAGACAGTGTACTGTACATAAAGATTACAGCCCTACCAAGTTTTAGTGTAGTCTAGTATCGGACGATGGCCAGACAGGAGGGATGCTTTATCAATACTAATATTCTTAATTATGATAATCATCAATAAGATGCTTATTTAAAAGTATCTTATGTTGTTTTTTTTGTCTGATATAGAATACAGGGAGTAAGTCAAGCAGAGAGATGCTATCCCTTCACTGAGACATAGAGGGCGCTGTTAGCCACAATTGATTTATCCAAACAGTGCTGCTCCATTGGCCTGCGTTTCCCCTCGTTAACTGGCCAATTCACCACAATCACACTAATTAAAAAGAGCAACCTAATTAACGAGAGGGAATGTATTTTATAATTCTGTAATATTACCACGATGATACTGGGCTTGTAAACGATTAGCGATAAAAGGGGAAAGCATAAATTAATGTCAGTGGGTAATTAAAAAGAGAAAGATAAACAGAAGTGGGGATGTAAAGGACTTCATAGTTTGAAGTAGATATTGTTACCATGTCAAACATGGAATTTGAGCCATGAACCCTTTGAAGACTAAGCTTGAGAGGAAATTAGTTCAGAAATGGAACATGGCCCAGTAACCTTAGAGACAAACATTTAAAGGTCCAGTGCAGTAAAAAACGTGGTTTTCCTCCTTTATATACACTGCTCAAAAAAATAAAGGGAACACTAAAATAACACATCCTAGATCTGAATGAATGAAATATTCTTATTAAATACTTTTTTCTTTACATAGTTGAATGTGCTGACAACAAAATCCCGCAAAAATTATCAATGGGAATCAAATTTATCAACCCATGGAGGTCTGGATTTGGAGTCACACTCAAATTAAAGTGGAAAACCACACTACAGGCTGATCCAACTTTGATGTAATGTCCTTAAAACAAGTCAAAATGAGGCTCAATAGTGTGTGTGGCCTCCTGTGCCTGTATGACCTCCCTACACCACGCCTGGGCATGCTCCTGATGAGGTGGCGGATGGTCTCCTGAGGGATCTCTTCCCAGACCTGGACTAAAGCATCCGCCAACTCCTGGACAGTCTGTGGTGCAACGTGGCGTTGGTGGATGGAGCGAGACATGATGTCCCAGATGTGCTCAATTGGATTCAGGTCTGGGGAACGGGCGGGCCAGTCCATAGCATCAATGCCTTCCTCTTGCAGGAACTGCTGACACACTCCAGCCACATGAGGTCTAGCATTGTCTTGCATTAGGAGGAACCCAGGGCCAACCGCACCAGCATATGGTCTCACAAGGGGTATGAGGATCTCATCTCGGTACCTAATGGCAGTCAGGCTACCTCTGGCGAGCACATGGTGGGCTGTGCGGCCCCCCAAAGAAATGCCACCCCACACCATGACTGACCCACCGCCAAACCGGTCATGCTGGAGGATGTTGCAGGCAGCAGAACGTTTATCACGGCGTCTCCAGACTCTGTCACGTCTGTCACATGTGCTCAGTGTGAACCTGCTTTCATCTGTGAAAAGCACAGGGCAGTGGCGAATTTGCCAATCTTGGTGTTCTCTGGCAAATGCCAAACGTCCTGCACGGTGTTGGGCTGTAAGCACAACCCCCACCTGTGGACGTCGGGCCCTCATATCATGGAGTCTGTTTCTGACCGTTTGAGCAGACACATTAACATTTGTGGCCTGCTGGAGGTCATTTTGCAGGGCTCTGGCAGTGCTCCTCCTGCTGCTCCTTGCACAAAGGCGGAGGTAGCGGTCCTGCTGCTGGGTTTTTGCCCTCCTACGGCCTCCTCCACGTCTCCTGATGTACTGGCCTGTCTCCTGGTAGCGCCTCCATGCTCTGAACACTACGCTGACAGACACAGTAAACCTTCTTGCCACAGCTCGCATTGATGTGCCATCCTGGATGAGCTGCACTACCTGAGCCACTTGTGTGGGTTGTAGACTCCGTCTCATGCTACCACTAGAGTGAAAGCACCGCCAGCATTCAAAAGTGACCAAAACATCAGCCAGTAAGCATAGGAACTGAGAAGTGGTCTGTGGTCTCACCCTGCAGAACCACTCCTTTATTGGGGGTGTCTTGCTAATTGCCTAAAATTTCCACCTGTTGTCTATTCCATTTGCACAACAGCATGTGAAATTTATTGTCAATCAGTGTTGCTTCCTAAGTGGACAGTTTGATTTCACAGAAGTGTGATTGACTTGGAGTTACATTGTGCTGTTTAAGTGTTCCCTTTATTTTTTTGAGCAGTTATATACATATTTCTACACTATGCTGTTGGAATAATACTGTGAAATTGTTAAAATTATGATAATGCCCTTTTAGTGTCAGATGTTTGAAAAAATCAGTTAAAGAGATTCTCTGGTACTTTGTATATTTTTTAGCCAGTAGTTGAAAGCAACGCTCATGAGCTGAAAGTGGTCCCCGAAAATGGTATATTACAGATATCTGCACCGCCTCATTGCTCTCTCTCTCTCGCTCTGCTTTATGTGCATCTTCCTAGATGTCATTCAAATAGCGAAGGGCTGAAGTTCACTGGCTGAAACTCGAATTGGTAGTGGGCCGACCCACGTTGGATAAAATGCAGGGAAAACTGTCCCTTTCAAACTAGGGATTTCGTAGAAAAACAGTAATTCTGCTCATAGGTTATACATGTACACACTGACAGTCAGCCCAAAGTGGGAAGTAAAAAATACTTACTAGTAGCCAAAGTTCCGGAGCATGTCTTTAATAGACCAATAAGAGAGTTCCAAACCTCTCTGCCAATAACTGAAAACGACCTGTTTTCTCCTCCCCACTCAGACACCTCGGAGACAGTCCTAGCTAAAGTCTTGCTTGAGAAATTGCCCTTTGCTGAGAAGCCATTTTGGTTTATTTTAGACAATTTCAATTGAAAACAATCACAGTAAGGTGAGTAATTGTTACCCCAAAATGATTTGATATTTAGATAAAATGGCTGCATTGGACCTTTAAAACAAAGCATTATTTATTTGTAACATAATATCTGAACGGAACTGACAAAGCGAAGGGTCACTGCCATTATCTCGCTTTCCAACCAAGGTGCATGAATTGACTGAAGTAGAGAGGAGATTCAGCAACACTTGGAGGACAATATTATTAAATAAAAAAAGCTTCTTTATTGATACAAGTTGAACCAACAAATTGTCTTTAAGCCTTCATCAGGGTTTTTCTCTGACAGTGTTCATCAGAGTAACTCTCAGACAGTGTTAAGAAGAAATATCAAATGTAAACAGTATGCGAATGCTAGTTTAGCCTTTCAACGTGTATTCATGAATCACAACGGTTCAAAATGTTCTCAGTGTCTCTGCCGTACCTCGCATTGTATGTGTGTGCACCGGTGAGCTAGACTCAGTTAGAATCAGTGAGCAACCATTCTGCTAACATTAACCATTAGGACAAAGACTAACAAGAAATCCGAACATACTCAAAGCTGACTCTACTCAAACTCATATGTTTGACAAACCCAGCTGACAAGTCCAGCCCCAAGTCTTTTCCCACCACCCCACAACATTTGCATAACTTCATGCATATTGTATGTCCTAGCAGTACATATTTAAGTCCTGGTCACATTTAATTTGAGTACTTTGTAAAATGTAGCATTTGTTTTAATAAATTATTCTGTTACTACAGAATCCAAGCATGTCTTAGGCAAATGCAACATCTCAGAATTAGCAGGAAATATTCTGGAGTGTTCATGTCCTTCATTAAAAATGCAATATAACATGCATGTGTTGCCATGATTACAATCACTATTTCATAAAGCTACTTCATTAAATTCATCCTTACAGGGGACCAGCTTTAATCTCACACATTCTGTCTCTCTCTCTCTCTCACACACACACACACACACACACACACACACACACACACACACACACACACACACACACACACACACACACACACACACACACACACACACACACACACACACACACACACACACACACACACACACACACACACACACACACACACACACACACACACATACACACACACACACTACAAGAGGCCCTGCTCCCTTGGTAGGAGGTAGCATAAACCAAAGAGTGAAGGGCTGGTTTCCTGGACACTAACAGATCCCACTAACAGGCTCCACTACACACCCATCTCTAACTGCTGTATGGGGGAGAGACAGAGGGGCAGGAGGGGGATAGGGGAAGAGAGAGGAACAGAGAGAGACAGAGGGAAAGAGGGGCAGGTGGGGGATAGGGGAAGAGAGAGGAACAGAGAGAGACAGAGGGAAAGAGGGGCAGGTGGGGGATAGGGGAAGAGAGAGGAACAGAGAGAGACAGAGGGAAAGAGGGGCAGGTGGGGGATAGGGGAAGAGAGAGGAACAGAGAGAGACAGAGGGAAAGAGGGGCAGGTGGGGGATAGGGGAAGAGAGAGGAACAGAGAGAGACAGAGGGAAAGAGGGGCAGGTGGGGGATAGGGGAAGAGAGAGGAAAAGAGAGAGACAGAGGGAAAGAGGGGCAGGAGGGGGATAGGGGAAGAGAGAGGAACAGAGAGAGAGGACGATTGAGAGATGCCTAAAAGCAACCACAACTTTTAACCACATAACCTGATTGTGGTTCTGATAATTAGTTCTGATAGCTCTGTCCTTAAGGAGCCTACACATTTGGTATGTTTTGGTACTTATTTCAAATAAATGAATAATATAAAAGTACACTAAGTATAATACAGTATATCAAACGCGCGGGCACGCACGCACAGACACACACACTCAACGCACGCACGCACACACACGTGCGCACCAGCACGCACCATACATGAATGTCACCAGCCAACACTCAACAAACACACACCCAAACAGAAAAACAATTTGTTTAATCATAAAGTGCATTTGCATAAAGGCAGAAGCACACATAAATGAATGTATAATGGCACAGGTTAATGCATAATGTAGCATTCCCCTGGGTCGGTAAATAAAGTGCCTTTTAAAAATGAGAACGACAGACAAAGAGAGAGAAAGAGAGAGGGGGAGAGAGGGGGGGAGAGAGGGAGCATAAAAAACATTTTGCAAGACAATGTGGCAAAACAGAGGTAGCTTGATAAATAAATAAAATAGATAAATAAATGGGAAAGGTAGAAGCCTAATAAAGACCTGCTTAGTTTATTTTCTTAATCTGCCTATTAACACCAAAGGGTTTGTGATTCACAGAACCTTGACAGGGCCACTACTAGTGACAAACTCAGAGCTTAGACTTACATCCCCTGAGAATGCCTCTCTCCCTCGGCTCTCTCTTCTCTCCCTCCCACCGATCTCTTTCTCTCCCTCTCCCCATTCCCTCACTCCTGTACCAGACATCAGAGAGACAATAAGCAGAGATGCTGCATTAGTAGGTGTGAGATGTGTCATCCCCAGTCTGGTCCAGTCTGTATGGGAACAGACTCTCTCAGATCCAGTTTAGTCGAATTCTTCCACACCGTCATGGAGGATCTCCTTGCTTGTCACTTAACAAGCCAGCAAAGTGAAGAACAATAATTGCATTTGTAAATGAATAACACTACATGACAACTTTCCGTGACAGTTTGGGTGGTTTTCACCCTCTCCACATTTGATACGGTTGATCTTTATTCCTGTTCTCATGGTTGTTGTGTTGTGGTGTTAAGTAGTGCTGGAGGAGCTCAACAACGTTTTGTTTGCTGTGACTTACAACTGAACATGAAGTAGATAACTGTCGTACTGAACATGATACTCACCCAGGACGAGTGGATGAACAAAACGAAGGAAAGGAACACGACCTTCTTAGAAAGAGGATGATGTGTTCTGTTGTATTCTGGTGATGACACACCAGTGGCATACACTACCAGTCTACCCAATGAGGCTTAACGTTTGAAGATGTTGATGCTACACATTTCTGTCTTCAGCCTGAAGACACACAGAGAGTGGTTGTGGTAGTATCTAAATCATGTGTGATATGCCATGATAAACACACCAGAGTCTCTTCCCTGCGCTTCCCCCTACAAACCCACATCTAAAACCACGCTAATGTATTCAAACAGCAACACTAACAAATGGCATATACATTAGGGACCACGATACATCCTTAGAATACATTCAGAAAACTGACAATGTCTATTTCCATCTGAATTGTTATGCTGTTCTCTCTGTGCGTGTGTGGCTGTCAGATGAGATGGGAGCGTTTTGCCTCAATATGTCAGACCTGATTACAGATTCTGTGTTTACGTGGTCAGTATAATGCTGCCGCCTGTGTGTGTCTTTCATCGCTTGCGTGGCTGTCACACCAAGACGTGACACACATCAGTGAGGCTTCGCTGATGATGACAGTGTGCAGACCTCCATTTTGTCATCCAGCGAGTGGAGATTACCTTCAGCGCCATCTTGTATACTATATATGGTAATGAACTGGGAGAGAGAGAGAGAGAGAGAGAGAGAGAGAGAGAGAGAGAGAGAGAGAGAGAGAGAGAGAGAGAGAGAGAGAGAGAGAGAGTGAAAGAGAGACAGAGAGAGAGAGAGAGAGAGAGAGAGAGAGAGAGAGAGAGAGAGAGAGAAAGAGAGCGAGAGAGAGAGAGAGGGAGAGAGAGAGAGAGAGAGAGGGAGAGAGGAAATGTTAGAGGGGTACTGGGGTTCTTTCTGATAAATGGGACAGACGGGAGAAGGTTTGGGGTTCGGGGGCTGCAAAAAGGAAACATACTCTGGCTTGTATAAAAAGGGAAGATAGGAGATGTGGGAGTAGGGACGTCTGTTTTTGAATAAAACAAGGGGGACATGGGGGGGTTTAGGTGTGGGGTTTTGGGGGTGGAGGTAAAGAAGAAATATTGACCCTCTGAATTGTAATATGTTTTTGGAAAATGAAGGAGGGGGGATGGGATGGGCTTGAAGGTGGGAGTACCAGGGGTGAGAGGAGGGTGATGTAGGGAAATAGACTATCTCACATTTTCAATTTCAAACAAGGACACCAGGCAACCATCCTCTGTCACCCGTCTCTCACTCTCTACCCTCAGCAGGGTCAGGAAGGACAAGACACCTGGCAGACAAATTGTGGTGTGTGTGTGTGTGGCTGGTATAATTCCTACAGTCATAAGTAACAGGACTTCCCTCAGACGTCGTTAACAGAAGTTTCATTGAATTATTTCTCTATTATGGAGAATGAAGGTCTGTGGCATCTCTGTCCCTTCACCCTTCCTCCTCCCCCTTCTTCCTCCATCTCTCTGTCCGTTCATCACCCCTCCTTCCTCTCCTCATCCCCTTTTCCCCTGAAAGCCCAATCTGTCAAGGTTGAATAAAATGGTGGCTGTGTGTGGCAGTGTCTGGGGTCCCAGGGAGAGAGGAGGTGATGGTGACTTTAACCTTCATCTCTCCCCTCTCTTCTTCCCCTCCTCCTCCTCTCCCTCCTTCCCTCTTTTTCTTTGATGTGTGTAGAGTCGATGGGTAATCAGCCTCCATCAGGCCAGGCCTCATTTCCCCTCACACTGCCCCATTAGGGACACACACACACAGGTTCTGGAGCATGCTGATAAGAACAATAATCTTACCCTGGCATACATTCTGTTCCTCTATCCCTCTGCTCTTCCCTCCCTCTATTCTCTCTGTCCTCTTCCACCTCTGGCCTGTCCCCTCCTTCTATGTCTACCGTTCTTTCCCTCTATCTCTTAATGAGTCAGACAAACAGGGAGACAGTCAGAGAAACAGAGAGACAGTCAGAGAAACTGAGACGCATCCAGAGAAACTGGGAGAAAGTCAGAGAAATCGGGAGACAGTCAGAGAAACTGGGAGACAGTCAGAGAAACTGGGAGAAAGCCAGAGAAACAGAGACACAGTCAGAGAAACAGAGAGACAGTCAGAGAAACAGAGAGACAGTCAGAGAAACAGAGAAACAGTCAGAGAAACAGAGACAGTCAGAGATACCGAGAGAAACAGAGAGACAGTCAGAGATACCGAGAGACAGTCAGAGAAACCGAGAGACAGTCAGAGAAACCGAGAGACAGTCAGAGAAACAGAGAGACAGTCAGATAAACAGAGAGACAGTCAGAGAAACCGAGAGACAGTCAGAGAAACAGAGAGAAACCGAGAGACAGTCAGAGAAACCGAGAGACAGTCAGAGAAACAGAGAGACAGTCAGAGAAACTGAGAGACAGTCAGAGAAACCGAGAGACGGTCAGAGAAACCGAGAGACAGTCAGAGAAACCGAGAGACAGTCAGAGAAACCGAGAGACAGTCAGAGAAACAGAGAGACAGTCAGATAAACAGAGAGACAGTCAGAGAAACCGAGAGACAGTCAGAGAAACAGAGAGAAACCGAGAGACAGTCAGAGAAACCGAGAGACAGTCAGAGAAACAGAGAGACAGTCAGAGAAACTGAGAGACAGTCAGAGAAACCGAGAGACGGTCAGAGAAACCGAGAGACGGTCAGAGAAACCGAGAGACGGTCAGAGAAACCGAGAGACGGTCAGAGAAACCGAGAGACAGTCAGAGAAACCGAGAGACAGTCAGAGAAATCGGGAGACAGTCAGAGAAACCGAGAGAAACAGAGAGACAGTCAGAGATACCGAGAGACAGTCAGAGAAACCGAGAGACAGTCAGAGAAACCGAGAGACAGTCAGAGAAACCGAGAGACAGTCAGAGAAACAGAGAGACAGTCAGATAAACAGAGAGACAGTCAGAGAAACCGAGAGACAGTCAGAGAAACAGAGAGAAACCGAGAGACAGTCAGAGAAACCGAGAGACAGTCAGAGAAACAGAGAGACAGTCAGAGAAACTGAGAGACAGTCAGAGAAACCGAGAGACGGTCAGAGAAACCGAGAGACGGTCAGAGAAACCGAGAGACGGTCAGAGAAACCGAGAGACGGTCAGAGAAACCGAGAGACAGTCAGAGAAACCGAGAGACAGTCAGAGAAATCGGGAGACAGTCAGAGAAACCGAGAGAAACAGAGAGACAGTCAGAGATACCGAGAGACAGTCAGAGAAACCGAGAGACAGTCAGAGAAACCGAGAGACAGTCAGAGAAACCGAGAGACAGTCAGAGAAACAGAGAGACAGTCAGATAAACAGAGAGACAGTCAGATAAACAGAGAGACAGTCAGAGAAACCGAGAGACAGTCAGAGAAACAGAGAGAAACCGAGAGACAGTCAGAGAAACCGAGAGACAGTCAGAGAAACAGAGAGACAGTCAGAGAAACTGAGAGACAGTCAGAGAAACCGAGAGACGGTCAGAGAAACCGAGAGACGGTCAGAGAAACCGAGAGACGGTCAGAGAAACCGAGAGACGGTCAGAGAAACCGAGAGACAGTCAGAGAAACCGAGAGACAGTCAGAGAAACCGAGAGACAGTCAGAGAAACCGAGAGACAGTCAGAGAAACAGAGAGACGGGCAGAAAAACCGAGAGACAGTCAGAGAAACCGAGAGACAGTCAGAGGGACAGTCAAAGAAACAGAGAGACAGTCAGACAAACAGAGAGACAGTCAGAGAAACCGGGAGACAGTCAGAGAAACCGGGAGACAGTCAGAGAAACCGGGAGACAGTCAGAGAAATCGGGAGACAGTCAGAGAAACCGGGAGACAGTCAGAGAAACCGGGAGACAGTCAGACAAACAAAGAGACAGTCAGAGGGACAGTCAAAGAAACAGAGAGACAGTCAGAGAAACAGAGAGACAGTCAGAGAAACCGGGAGACAGTCAAAGAAACCGGGAGACAGTCAGAGAAACCGGGAGACAGTCAGAGAAACCGAGAGACAGTCAGAGAAACCGAGAGACAGTCAGAGAAACCGAGAGACAGTCAGAGAAACCGAGAGACAGTTAGAGAAACAGAGAGCCAGTCAGACAAACAGAGACAGACAGACAAACAGACAGAGAGCCAGTCAGACAAACAGAGAGCCAGTCAGACAAACAAAGACAGTCAGACAAACAAAGAGAGTCAGACAAACAAAGAGCCAGTCAGAGAAACCGAGAGACAGTCAGAGGAACAGAGAAACAGAGAGACAGTTAGAGAACCCGAGAGACAGTCAGAGGAACCGAAAGACAGTTAGAGAAACAGAGAGACAGTTAGAGAAACAGAGAGACAGACAGACAAACAGAGAGACAGACAGACAAACAGAGAGCCAGTCAGACAAACAAAGCCAGTCAGACAAACAAAGACAGTCAGACAAACAAAGACAGTCAGACAAACAAAGACAGTCAGACAAACAGAGAGACAGTCAGACAAACAGAGAGCCAGTCAGACAAACAAAGAGCCAGTCAGACAAACAGAGAGCCAGTCAGACAAACAGAGAGCAAGTCAGACAAACAGAGAGCCAGTCAGACAAACAGAGAACAAGTCAGACAAACAAAGACAGTCAGACAAACAAAGACAGTCAGACAAACAGAGAGACAGACAAACAGAGAGCCAGTCAGACAAACAGAGAGCCAGTCAGACAAACAGAGAGCCAGTCAGACAAACAGAGAGACAGACAGACAAACAGAGAGACAGACAGACAAACAGAGAGCCAGTCAGACAAACAGAGAGCAAGTCAGACAAACAGAGAGCCAGTCAGACAAATAAAGACAGTCACACAAACAGAGAGCCAGTCAGACAAACAAAGACAGTCAGACAAACAGAGAGCCAGTCAGACAAACAGAGAGCCAGTCAGACAAACAGAGAGCCAGTCACACAAACAGAGAGCCAGTCAGACAAACAAAGACAGTCAGACAAACAGAGAGACAGACAGTACAAAGACAGTCAGACAGACCATCAGACAAACAGACAGACCATCAGACAAACAGAGAGCCAGTCAGACAAACAGAGAGCCAGTCAGACAAACAGAGAGCCAGTCAGACAAACAAAGACAGTCAGACAAACAGAGAGACAGAGACAAACATAGAGCCAGTCAGACAAACAAAGACAGTCAGACAGACAGAGAGCCAGTCAGACAAACAAAGACAGTCAGACAAACAAAGACAGTCAGACAAACAAAGACAGTCAGTCAGACAAACAGAGAGCCAGTCAGACAAACAAAGACAGTCAGACAAACAGAGAGACAAACAGACAAACATAGAGCCAGTCAGACAAACAAAGACAGTCAGACAAACAGAGAGCCAGTCAGACAAACAAAGACAGTCAGACAAACAAATACAGTCAGTCAGACAAACAGAGAGCCAGTCAGACAAACAAAGACAGTCAGACAAACAGAGAGACAAACAGACAAACATAGAGCCAGTCAGACAAACAAAGAGAGTCAGACAAACAAAGAGCCAGTCAGAGAAACCGAGAGACAGTCAGAGGAACAGAGAAACAGAGAGACAGTTAGAGAACCCGAGAGACAGTCAGAGGAACCGAAAGACAGTTAGAGAAACAGAGAGACAGTTAGAGAAACAGAGAGACAGACAGACAAACAGAGAGACAGACAGACAAACAGAGAGCCAGTCAGACAAACAAAGCCAGTCAGACAAACAAAGACAGTCAGACAAACAAAGACAGTCAGACAAACAAAGACAGTCAGACAAACAGAGAGACAGTCAGACAAACAGAGAGCCAGTCAGACAAACAAAGAGCCAGTCAGACAAACAGAGAGCCAGTCAGACAAACAGAGAGCAAGTCAGACAAACAGAGAGCCAGTCAGACAAACAGAGAACAAGTCAGACAAACAAAGACAGTCAGACAAACAAAGACAGTCAGACAAACAGAGAGACAGACAAACAGAGAGCCAGTCAGACAAACAGAGAGCCAGTCAGACAAACAGAGAGCCAGTCAGACAAACAGAGAGACAGACAGACAAACAGAGAGACAGACAGACAAACAGAGAGCCAGTCAGACAAACAGAGAGCAAGTCAGACAAACAGAGAGCCAGTCAGACAAATAAAGACAGTCACACAAACAGAGAGCCAGTCAGACAAACAAAGACAGTCAGACAAACAGAGAGCCAGTCAGACAAACAGAGAGCCAGTCAGACAAACAGAGAGCCAGTCACACAAACAGAGAGCCAGTCAGACAAACAAAGACAGTCAGACAAACAGAGAGACAGACAGTACAAAGACAGTCAGACAGACCATCAGACAAACAGACAGACCATCAGACAAACAGAGAGCCAGTCAGACAAACAGAGAGCCAGTCAGACAAACAGAGAGCCAGTCAGACAAACAAAGACAGTCAGACAAACAGAGAGACAGAGACAAACATAGAGCCAGTCAGACAAACAAAGACAGTCAGACAGACAGAGAGCCAGTCAGACAAACAAAGACAGTCAGACAAACAAAGACAGTCAGACAAACAAAGACAGTCAGTCAGACAAACAGAGAGCCAGTCAGACAAACAAAGACAGTCAGACAAACAGAGAGACAAACAGACAAACATAGAGCCAGTCAGACAAACAAAGACAGTCAGACAAACAGAGAGCCAGTCAGACAAACAAAGACAGTCAGACAAACAAATACAGTCAGACAGACAAACGGAGAGCCAGTCAGACAAACAAAGACAGTCAGACAAACAAAGACAGTCAGACAAACAGAGAGACAGTCAGACAAACAGAGAGCCAGTCAGACAAACACAGAGCCAGTCAGACAAACAAAGACAGTCAGACAAACATAGAGCCAGTCAGACAAACAAAGACAGTCAGACAAACAGAGAGCCAGTCAGACAAACAGAGAGCCAGTCAGACAAACAGAGAGCCAGTCAGACAAACAGAGAGCCAGTCAGACAAACAAAGACAGTCAGACAAACAGAGAGACAGACAGTACAAACAAAGACAGTCAGACAGACCATCAGACAAACAGAGAGCCAGTCAGACAAACAGAGAGCCAGTCACACAAACAGAGAGCCAGTCAGACAAACAAAGACAGTCAGACAAACAGAGAGACAGACAGTACAAACAAAGACAGTCAGACAGACCATCAGACAAACAGACAGACCATCAGACAAACAGAGAGCCAGTCAGACAAACAGAGAGCCAGTCAGACAAACATAGATCAAGTCAGACAAACAGAGAGCAAGTCAGACAAACAGAGAGCAAGTCAGACAAACAAAGACAGTCAGACAAACAGAGACAGACAGACAAACATAGAGCCAGTCAGACAAACAAAGACAGTCAGACAGACAGAGAGCCAGTCAGACAAACAAAGACAGTCAGACAAACAAATACAGTCAGACAGACAAACGGAGAGCCAGTCAGACAAACAAAGACAGTCAGACAAACAAAGACAGTCAGTCAGACAAACAGAGAGCCAGTCAGACAAACAAAGACAGTCAGACAAACAGAGAGACAGACAGACAAACATAGAGCCAGTCAGACAAACAAAGACAGTCAGACAAACAGAGAGCCAGTCAGACAAACAAAGACAGTCAGACAAACATATACAGTCAGACAGACAAACGGAGAGCCAGTCAGACAAACAAAGACAGTCAGACAAACAAAGACAGTCCGTCAGACAAACAGAGAGCCAGTCAGACAAACAAAGACAGTCAGACAAACAAAGACAGTTAGTCAGACAAACAGAGAGCCAGTCAGACAAACAAAGACAGTCAGACAAACAGAGAGACAGACAGACAAACATAGAGCCAGTCAGACAAACAAAGACAGTCAGACAAACAGAGAGCCAGTCAGACAAACAAAGACAGTCAGACAAACATATACAGTCAGACAGACAAACGGAGAGCCAGTCAGACAAACAAAGACAGTCAGACAAACAAAGACAGTCCGTCAGACAAACAGAGAGCCAGTCAGACAAACAAAGACAGTCAGACAAACAAAGACAGTTAGTCAGACAAACAGAGAGCCAGTCAGACAAACAAAGACAGTCGGACAGACCATCAGACAAATTGAGAGACAGTCAGACAAACAGAGAGAGAGACAGACAGACAAACAGAACAGAGACAGACAGACAGTCAGATAAACAGTCCCTCTGTCCTCATTAACAGTCCCATCAGATCCACATGGGCATCAGAAAAATTGACTGTTTATGCCCTTCCAGTCTCAAGGAGTCAATTTAACACACACACACACACACACACACACACACACACACACACACACACACACACACACACACACACACACACACACACACACACACACACACACACACACACACACACACACACACACACACACACACACACACACACACACACACACACACACACACCTTATAGGAGAAACCCAGAGCTGTGCAAGGCTCATAATGTTCCTCTTTAAAAAGGACAAGTTGACTATTATTCACATCCATTCTCATTTCCTGATCATTTCCCATTGGCCATTATGTTTCTAATAACAAGGAGTGTTCAGTATCTGCTACTCAGCTTATTGCTTCCAGTCCTCTACTGAGATAGTCCCCTAAGAGAACAGACAATATACATCAGCTAGTGTCCCCTGTATGAGGAGAAACCTTTATAGCCACTTCTGGTCAAAAATAGTGTACTAAAAAGGACTAGGGTGCCATTTTGGATGCCCACCTAAGGATTGCCTATGCATAGCCAGTGCAGATCCTTCAACAATGGCCACTTACGATACTGATGCTAGTTCAGATGGGCAACCCTTGTGAGGATCCAAAATAAAATAATGCCTGGTAATCATAACCATCATTCATATAAGCATCAACATCCCACTCTCTCTCAGACAGAGGGCCACACTCTCCACAAACAGACCAGGGCTAATTTGGGATGAAAATAAAATAGTGAGTGGCAATATTTTGTAGGTGTACCACAGATTTCTAGAAGACCACACACACAGATACACACACATGTATAAGTGAAACACACACTGTCAGCCAGTTGTAACTAGACATATTCATTTAGTAAACTAAGGGTGGGAAGTTAGGGGATGAGAGAAGAAACTCTTTGTCAAATGAGCTTCCTGTGTAGAACATACATGTCAGAGCCTGTGTCTACTGTAAGTGTGTGAAGATGTCTGAATAATCCCTCCACAGAGCTAAAGCCAGTTAAAAACAGATCAAAGACAAGCTTAACCTCTGTAAAACCTCACTGGTTTTTCAACAACAACAAATGATCATTCCCATCGTTGTTTCCAGGGGACTCTTTTCACCGTCGCGCAGCTGCCTTAGTTTGGGCCTGGGAGTCCTTTAAAGGCCTGTGGTTTCACTTTTAATGACTGTGCTCTGGTGTGTGAGAGTCTATATGTGTGTGAGAGCATGTGCGTGTGTGTGTTGGTGCATAAAAGCGGTGTATTTTTGACTGTGACAGCGATACCACTAACAAGCCAAGCTCTGCCTCATTAAAATGTAGAATCCTGAGAGAGAAAGAAAGAGAGAGAGAGAGAGAGATAGGGTAATGTTTACTGCTCATTTTTTATTGTTTATTCCACTTTTATTTATTATCTATTTCACTTGCTTTGGCAATGTAAACATATGTTTCCCATGCCAATAAAGCCCCTTGGATTGAACTGAATTGAGAGAGCGAGAGAAGGAAAGAGTCTGTGGCTGCACGCCTCAATGTTTCTCTTTGAATAGACAGAGGGAAAGAGAGAGGTCTGAGGAAAGATCATGTTATGTGTTCAGCCGTTATCATTATCACAGTGAATCCCACAGTGAAACCCTCCCTCCCTTTCTGTCACATGTAGGTCTTGTTTAGCCAACACTGGCTTCCATGTCACAACTATCTGGCCTACAGTTTCAACTATCTGGCCTACAGCGACAACTATCTGGCCTACAGCAACAACTATCTGGCCTACAGCGACAACTATCTGGCCTACAGCGACAACTATCTGGCCTACAGCGACAACTATCTGGCCTACAGTGACAACTATCTGGCCTACAGTCTCAACTATCTGGCCTACAGTCTCAACTATCTGGACTACAGCGACAACTATCTGGCCTACAGTGACAACTATCTGGCCTACAGTGACAACTATCTGGCCTACAGTGACAACTATCTGGCCTACAGTCTCAACTATCTGGCCTTCAGTGACAACTATCTGGCCTACAGCGACAACTATCTGGCCTTCAGTGACAACTATCTGCCCTTCAGTGACAACTATCTTGCCTCCAGTGACAACTATCTGGCTTTCAGTGACAACTATCTGGCTTTCAGTGACAACTATCTGGCCTTCAGTGACAATTATCTGGCCTACAGTCTCAACTATCTGGCCTTCAGTGACAACTATCTGGCTTTCAGTGACAACTATCTGGCCTACAGTGACAACTATCTGGCCTACAGTGACAACTATCTGGCCTACAGTCTCGACTATCTGGACTACAGTGACAACTATCTGGCCTTCAGTGACAACTATCTGGCCTACAGTGACAACTATCTGGCCTTCAGTGACAACTATCTGGCCTACAGTCTCAACTATCTGGCTTTCAGTGACAACTATCTGGCTTTCAGTGACAACTATCTGGCTTTCAGTGACAACTATCTGGCTTTCAGTGACAACTTCAAACATAAAACGGGATTTTTTTAAAATGTGGATTTATTATCAAACTGGAACTCAGAGAGACAACAATAACTATCAATATTACTACAACAGTCTCCATGTTACAAGGCACTGTACGAGTGCAGGAACACGCACACACATATAGATGTAAATGTCAACATTTGCAGCACATGGTACACAGTCATACAGTGATCAGAGACAATGATATGGCTTCATAACTGAACCCATCCAAAACAACAGCCAAACAAAGAAGAGATGCCAGGCATTAGAGGTCAGGGAACAGGGTGGTCAGCGGGAGGTTAGGTGAGGGGCGAAACGTCCTTGGTCTGTTCAATCTCCGTAGCGAGGTGGTTGATCCTACCTGACCAGTAGAGCTCTCTGTCCTGCAACTGTACTGATAGTTCTCCCACCCTCCTCACCCAGTAGGCCTCATTAACAGCCTGGGCCTCGCCTGGCTCCCGCGGCCCAGCCACGCTCAACTCTGCTCGGGTCAGGGCAGTGTCCTTCTCCCCTGGCCTGGGACTGGGGCTGTGGCTGGGGGGGTGGTGAAAAGGGGAGGGGGAAAGGTGGGAGGCAGGGGGAGGGTATCCTGTGTCTCTATCCAGAGAGGGGGAGAGGGAGGGAAGGGAGGAGGAAGATCCGTGGGTGAGGGAGAGGGGAAGGGGGGAGGTACCCCTCCGGTGGTTGGTTGGCGGTATCACTCGTCTGCGCTCTGATCTCTCCTCCTCCAGCTGCAGACGCAATCTCTCGTTCTCTCCTCCCAGAGTACTCAGCTAGGGGAAAGAGAGAGAGAGCGTTTGAGAGACAGAGATAGAGAGATACAGTTTGAGAAAGAGAGAGTTTGAGAAAGAGAGTGAGAGAGTTTGAGAGAGAGGGTGAGAGAGAATAAGAGAGAGAAAAAGCGAGGGGAATGTGGAGGGTAGAAGAGAGGAAAGCTGTTAAATGTTCCTGAGAGCTGTCATCATGGTGTAGATCTAACCAGAAAACAACAGAGACAGTCAGAGACAGTCAGAGATGAGAGAAATGGGTTTACAACCCTACACACTGTCAACACAAAACTCATCAGGCATGGTCAGAATGGAATTGGGCTCCAAAAACAATCATATCCAAAACTTTAGATAATTTTTTTGTATGTAACTGGCAAGTTTAAGGTGTGTTTTGGTAGGTAAGATGCATGTCAATGTGTGAGATCTACAACGACACAGTGATCAGAGAGAGAGAGAGAGAGAGAGAGAGAGAGAGAGAGAGGAGCTGGCTGATTCCTGGTTATTTTGAGCTGTACGGTAAGCAGACAGAGATGAAAAACATACATATGGACAGAGAGAGTCTGTAGTGACAGTGACACTCTTCCCCATCTGTTCCTCAGACATGTGTACGTAAGAGTGAGTGTGTGTCGGTATAGAAGCTAAGGTTAAAGAGCGATGTCACACACACCCCCCCCCCCCCCCCCCCCAAGTACTCGCCCCACGGCCGTTGTTATCGGTTTGGTTTGGTTGACAAAGCAGAGGTGAGGAGTGTTGCACAACCCAACAACCCAGTAAAAAAACACTACAGTACACATTGTGCACAACTGTTGCGTGGGCAATGACATCAGAGGCTGAAAAACAGGAGGCCCCTGTTGTTGTAATTTCGCAAATGTATGTGGCTTTTTCACCATTAAGGATTCTTTCACCATTATGCATGCACTAATTGTAAGTTGCTCTTGTATTTGAATATTTGTTATTTAAATCATTATTTTCTGTGTATTTGAGCTTTTTCAACTAATGTTGTTCGAAATTAACTTCTTCAATTGGAAGTATTTTAAAGTATTTTCAAAGCATTTCAGATAAATAGCCTATTATTTGAAATAGTATTTGAACCTAGGTCTGACTCACACAGTAACATTTCCATTACATCTCTGTACTCTAGCCAGTGGTTCCTAACCTTTTTTGATGGGATAAAACATTCTGTGGCACACCTAAACTTTTCCTAATAATGTATTTAGTGGTAATGACCTCCATCTCATCTGATCCATACTGCAAATCATCAATTTCCTGTGACACAAAAAATGAATCGATTAAATGATTTTAAATAGGTTTATTTGAACTATTTTCATAGTTCCTTACTCAAGACGGTTCATTTGTGTGTACCCCTTTAAGAGCATCCCGTAAATATCCAATAGAAAGAAAAACATGTAGGCCTAGCTCCGGTAAAATAGTAAAGGTCTAGAGACCAGCGGTTTGTAAAGGTTTTCTGCATTTCAAAATGGGTTTGGACGGTGTAGGCCGTCATTGTAAATAATAATTTGTTCTTAACTGACTTAGTTCAATACATTTTTTGCAAGTATCTGGCCCAAACAACAACAACATTCTCAGCAACATTTACAGAACATTTTTACTTGCTATGACTGTGGTACTGTATGTTATTGTTTAACTACCTTAATTAAGTCACTCTGGATAAGAGTGTCTATTAAATGACCAAAATTGTAATGTTTATGTGAAAATGAACTCAAGGCATACCAGTGTGACGAGGCACACCTGATAGTTTCTAAAGGCACAGCAGTGTGACGAGGCACCCCTGAGAGTTTCTCAAGGCATACCAGTGTGATGAGGCACCCCTGAGAGTTTCTCAAGACACCAGTGTGATGAGGCACCCCTGAGAGTTTCTCAAGGCACACCAGTGTGATGAGGCACACCTGAGAGTTTCTAAAGGCACACCAGTGTGATGAGGCACACCTGATCGTTTCTAAAGGCACAGCAGTGTGACGAGGCACCCCTGAGAGTTTCTCAAGGCATACCAGTGTGATGAGGCACCCCTGAGAGTTTCTCAAGGCACACCAGTGTGACGCGGCACACCGGTTGAAAACCACTGTTCTAGACATCTCTCCTCCCCTATCCCTCTATCCCATCCCTCGTTCACAGAAAAGACAGACAGGCGGCAGTATTGGGATTATTAGCAAATATGTCTATCAGATGTGGGGCTTCCAATCTTTCTATTAATGTGTGTGTTTGAACAGAAACTGAAGTATTACTCCCTTCCTTCTCTCACCTCTTGATGATTCCTCCGATCTGAAACAGCCTGAATAGGTTGAAGAAATAAGGTGTAAACTTTCCACCTATCCTGTATATCCACAGATCCAGTAGAATCTAAGACCAACTTTATCTGTAGCCCTGCAAAATGCCATATCCCCTGCCTTGTCCAAAACCTCAGCCAAATCTCCAACCCACAGTTTAAATCCAGTAATATCTTCTTGTGAAAATGTCACCTCCCCCGCCCAGCCCAAATCAAACCACAGTTATGTGTCTGTGAAAACACAGTATGATGTAAATGAACTAATTAACTCTAACATTCTTCGGGACATGTTTCATTTTCCATCATCTTTACAAAGACGAGATTTCTGCTAATTAAAAATCCCTGCACGAGTCTCTAACCCTGAACTGGTTCCGTCTAGGTGGGTGGAGTGTGTGTGCGTGTGTGATTGGTTTAGCTGATCATAGGCTAAAACCCACTGGTGACCAGTGTGAAGGCTGTCTACTACTCTTAGCAGAAGCAATAACAACACATTCAATATCCAAATGAAGAAAGGAGATTAGCTATTATTCTGAGCCACTAATCTATGGAAATGAAACATGTGTTATTCTATGGAGATTAGACAGCTATAATTGAGCTTCATCTGGAGTTCTCTAGCTGCAGAATGAAGTAAGACATTTCATTAGTCGTTTGACAAGGACATGGATAGGCGTGTGTGTGGCAGATGGCGGGCTGGTGAAATTGAGTGGGAGGTTGCCTGTCTGTCTAGGTGTGTGTTGGCGTCCTCATTAAGTGTTCTGTGTAGGAGCGGACGGCTGGATCGATATGTGTAATGATTCACACAGCAGATTAAGAGGTGTCTGAGACCCAGGCTATTAAACACAAGACACACACAATGAGGTGTCTGAGACCCAGGCTATTAAACACAAGACACACACAATGAGGTGCCTGAGACCCAGGCTATTAAACACACACAATGAGGTGTCTGAGACCCAGGCTATTAAACACAAGACACACACAATGAGGTGCCTGAGACCCAGGCTATTAAACACAAAACCACACACAATGAGGTGTCTGAGACCCAGGCTATTAAACACAAGACACACACAATGAGGTGTCTGAGACCCAGGCTATTAAACACAAAACCACACACAATGAGGTGTCTGAGACCCAGGCTATTAAACACAAGACACACACAATGAGGTGCCTGAGACCCAGGCTATTAAACACACACAATGAGGTGTCTGAGACCCAGGCTATTAAACACAAAACCACACACAATGAGGTGTCTGAGACCCAGGCTATTAAACACAAGACACACACAATGAGGTGCCTGAGACCCAGGCTATTAAACACAAAACCACACACAATGAGGTGTCTGAGACCCAGGCTATTAAACACAAAACCACACACAATGAGGTGTCTGAGACCCAGGCTATTAAACACAAGACACACACAATGAGGTGTCTGAGACCCAGGCTATTAAACACAAAACCACACACAATGAGGTGTCTGAGACCCAGGCTATTAAACACAAAACCACACACAATGAGGTGTCTGAGACCCAGGCTATTAAACACAAAACCACACACAATGAGGTGTCTGAGACCCAGGCTATTAAACACAAAACCACACACAATGAGGTGTCTGAGACCCAGGCTATTAAACACAAGACACACACAATGAGGTGTCTGAGACCCAGGCTATTAAACACAAGACACACACAATGAGGTGCCTGAGACCCAGGCTATTAAACACAAAACCACACACAATGAGGTGTCTGAGACCCAGGCTATTAAACACAAGATACACACAATGAGGTGTCTGAGACCCAGGCTATTAAACACAAGACACACACAATGAGGTGTCTGAGACCCAGGCTATTAAACACAAGACACACACAATGAGGTGTCTGAGACCCAGGCTATTAAACACAAGATACACACAATGAGGTGCCTGAGACCCAGGCTATTAAACACAAGATACACACAATGAGGTGCCTGAGACCCAGGCTATTAAACACACACAATGAGGTGTCTGAGACCCAGGCTATTAAACACAAGATACACACAATGAGGTGTCTGAGACCCAGGCTATTAAACACAAAACCACACACAATGAGGTGTCTGAGACCCAGGCTATTAAACACAAGATACACACAATGAGGTGCCTGAGACCCAGGCTATTAAACACAAAACCACACACAATGAGGTGCCTGAGACCCAGGCTATTAAACACACACAATGAGGTGTCTGAGACCCAGGCTATTAAACACACACAATGAGGTGTCTGAGACCCAGGCTATTAAACACAAGACACACACAATGAGGTGCCTGAGACCCAGGCTATTAAACACACACAATGAGGTGCCTGAGACCCAGGCTATTAAACACAAGACACACACAATGAGGTGTCTGAGACCCAGGCTATTAAACACAAAACCACACACAATGAGGTGTCTGAGACCCAGGCTATTAAACACAAAACCACACACAATGAGGTGTCTGAGACCCAGGCTATTAAACACAAGACACACACAATGAGGTGTCTGAGACCCAGGCTATTAAACACAAAACCACACACAATGAGGTGTCTGAGACCCAGGCTATTAAACACACACAATGAGGTGTCTGAGACCCAGGCTATTAAACACAAGACACACACAATGAGGTGCCTGAGACCCAGGCTATTAAACACACACAATGAGGTGCCTGAGACCCAGGCTATTAAACACAAAACCACACTCAATGAGGTGCCTGAGACCCAGGCTATTAAACACAAGACACACACAATGAGGTGTCTGAGACCCAGGCTATTAAACACAAAACCACACACAATGAGGTGTCTGAGACCCAGGCTATTAAACACAAAACCACACACAATGAGGTGCCTGAGACCCAGGCTATTAAACACAAAACCACACACAATGAGGTGTCTGAGACCCAGGCTATTAAACACAAAACCACACACAATGAGGTGTCTGAGACCCAGGCTATTAAACACAAAACCACACACAATGAGGTGTCTGAGACCCAGGCTATTAAACACAAAACCACACACAATGAGGTGTCTGAGACCCAGGCTATTAAACACACACAATGAGGTGTCTGAGACCCAGGCTATTAAACACAAAACCACACACAATGAGGTGTCTGAGACCCAGGCTATTAAACACAAAACCACACACAATGAGGTGTCTGAGACCCAGGCTATTAAACACAAAACCACACACAATGAGGTGTCTGAGACCCAGGCTATTAAACACACAATGAGGTGTCTGAGACCCAGGCTATTAAACACAAAACCACACACAATGAGGTGTCTGAGACCCAGGCTATTAAACACAAAACCACACACAATGAGGTGTCTGAGACCCAGGCTATTAAACACAAAACCACACACAATGAGGTGTCTGAGACCCAGGCTATTAAACACAAGACACACACAATGAGGTGTCTGAGACCCAGGCTATTAAACACAAAACCACACACAATGAGGTGTCTGAGACCCAGGCTATTAAACACAAGACACACACAATGAGGTGCCTGAGACCCAGGCTATTAAACACAAAACCACACACAATGAGGTGTCTGAGACCCAGGCTATTAAACACAAAAACACACACAATGAGGTGCCTGAGACCCAGGCTATTAAACACACACAATGAGGTATCTGAGACCCAGGCTATTATACACAAAACACACACAATTAGGTGTCTAAGACCCAGGCTGTCCTTTCAGAATCAGGAACCTGTCACACACTGAAAGTCCAACAGGTTCTCCACTGTACTAACCCGTCACACAACTGAAAGTCCAACAGGTTCTCCACTGTACTAACCCGTCACACAACTGAAAGTCCAATAGGTTCTCCACTGTACTAACCCGTCACACAACTGAAAGTCCAATAGGTTCTCCACTGTACTAACCTGTCACACACTGAAAGTCCAATAGGTTCTCCACTGTACTAACCCGTCACACAACTGAAAGTCCAATAAGTTCTCCACTGTACTAACCCGTCACACACTGAAAGTCCAATAGGTTCTCCACTGTACTAACCCGTCACACAACTGAAAGTCCAATAGGTTCTCCACTGTACTAACCCGTCACACACTGAAAGTCCAATAGGTTCTCCACTGTACTAACCCGTCACACAACTGAAAGTCCAACAGGTTCTCCACTGTACTAACCCGTCACACACTGAAAGTCCAACAGGTTCTCCACTGTACTAACCCGTCACACAACTGAAAGTCCAATAGGTTCTCCACTGTACTAACCTGTCACACACTGAAGGTCCAATAGGTTCTCCACTGTACTAACCCGTCACACACTGAAAGTCCAATAGGTTCTCCACTGTACTAACCCGTCACACAACTGAAAGTCCAATAGGTTCTCCACTGTACTAACCTGTCACACACTGAAGGTCCAATAGGTTCTCCACCATAATAGATATAAAGACCGTTATAATTCCCCCTGTCTCTTCTTACTAATAGTGAGCGCACAACTTTCCTACAATTTCCACCACTCTACCCCACCAGCGAGTCAAGGAAATGTAATGAAAGTAAAGGACAGTAATGTTTAGAGTAAATCCCAGGTTTCAATAGGCCATAAGATATTCATGTTTCAAGAAAGGAGTGTATATATTTGGCCTGGCAAAGTGGTTATATGCTCTGACTGAATGGAAGCTGATAATACATTTTTTAATCAGCTGGTCTCGCAAAGAAATGATTAGTCCTCACTGTCCGAATCAAGACCGAGTACCAATGTATCCGACACCGAGACAAGACCAAGAAGCTCAATATGTGATATCGAGACTGGATTTGAGTACTACAACACCGGCTATAACTATACTAAACAACTCAAGAGCAAAACAGTTGACATGCTGCTGATACCTTTCAAACCCAAACTTTGTTCAAGAAGAGGAAGAGGAGAGAAAATAAACATTCCTCTTCCTGCACGTTGTGGATTTGTTGACCATTTCTCTTGTGAAGTGACAACCCAGATAAACGACGGTGCACTTCTCTTTTGGTCAGGAGATTCTTCTGTTCTTCCTTTCTGTCTTTTATCCCAGCATACCATTTCTCTTCCCCGTCAGAGAGTGATGGGCTACAACACCATATTGATACTTCTCTCTCTGGCATGAAAGAGAATCATTTAGTGATGAAGAAACGTCACCGTTATCTACTGATGAGATTGGTTCTCTCTTTCCTCCCTCCTTCAGAGGAAATGGATGTGTGTGTGTTTGATGTCAGACGCTTTAAGGCTTCTTCTTCAGTCTGAACTACACAGCAAGTGGGCTGGTCTGTGTGTGTGAGTCTGTGTTGGGCCAGATGGACCTAATATGTGTGTGTGTGTGTTCTTACCTGTTTGTTGAGCAAGCCTATAGCCTCCAGGTTGCTTCTCAGTCTGACCTGCATGTACTGGATCCGACTCAGGTTGGTGGTCACAAAGCTCTCCCTCTCCCTGCACGCACGCACGCACGCACGCGAGCGCACACACACACACACACACACACACACACACATACACACACACACACACACGCACACGAGCACACAGAGGAAAGAACATTGTTACACACCGTCTAATGATGACAAAGAAGAAGTTGATAGCGATGATAATGATGAAGATAGAACATTATAAAGATTATATATAATACAGACAATTTTGTTGCCTGACCTCCGTTTTCTCCATAACAGAGTTGAAAAGCATAAAGCTGATATTTCAATGATAAACATGTGCACTTGTCTAACAAAATATGTTCATCAAATGTACTTTGCTTTACAAATTCAGGGCAAAGAACAACAAATTGGCAAACATCTTGATAAAGCACATCAAAATATGTTCTGAACATAGATGGAGGACGGAGCTAAATGGATTCCAGAATTCATTAAATCATATATAAGACATTTAACAATTTATTTACATTTTTGGGAAATTACAAACAAATGTTCCCTCTGATATCTCCAGATCCTCGGAGACTGAGTGAGTGAGGAATGTCCATTAAATGAACAACGTACAGTAAAATAATGGTTGCCTGTATTGACTTTGTGTGTGTGTGTCAGTACTCTCCCAGTCCTGTGCTGTGGCTTTCATGCACCGATGGGTCCAGTTAGGAGGGTAGTAACATTAGCATGCAAGCCTTGTAAATACCTTTACTAGCCCTCTCGTCAAGCCAAGACTCCTTAGCCTATTAGACTACTGCAAAGGACCCCAATCTTCATTTTCTTGTCAAGAGGAACTAAGGGTCTGCATCTCATGTTGATAAAGAGCAGTGAATGAAAAGGCAGGGGATCATGCTTGACTTGTTTAACGTAGTCATCATATTGCTAACGAATAACAATCTCCATACGCACGCGTGCGAGTGAGCACACACACACGCACCCCCTATTAGCAACAACTTAAAGAAGAAGCCAAGATGCTAGGAGGCCATTCTGAAGATGAACATAGATCAGAAGTCACAGCGATACGTCTCTGAAATGTAGTCTCATGAACCACATCGACCTGCTTTATCGCAATCAATATTAAACAGCTCAGTGGGGTCGAGACACGGGTACATAGAGGACAATAATGACTTAAACTTAAAACAACAATAGGTGTCCTTCATTAGAGAAGAACATCTGCATATGGAAACCTATTGTACCTTCTCCAGGGTTATATGGAAGTCCAGCTGTTTTAAATACCTATATGGGACACGTATTACCTGTGATAAACCTGTACGTGAATAACTAATATGTTTTGTCACAGAATAGCACACATCTGCATGGATATTGGGTTATTCATAATGGTTAACATCCATCCATATCATGGGATTTGTTACGTGTGATTAATAAGCTGTTTGTGTTATCAGAAATATAAATAAAGCTATTGGAATACATATAGAGAGATATAGAGTTGAACAATGTCCACAGAAACCCTCTTTTATCTCCATGTTTCCCAACATGTTGTTTTGGTTTTAACCAGAGCCTTCATCAGGCTGTAAAACATCTCATCAACACAGAGGCTGAGGCTGATAGATTTATGTTCACACACTTAAACCAGTGGAACACGCTTGGTTGCTGTGTGTTTGGCACTGGGCCTGTATACACTTATGTGTATTTGTTTGTGTGTGTAAGTGTCACTGTGTGTGTCAGAGTGTGTGTGTTTGTATATGTGTGTGAATGTGTAATTATAGGCCTAACCCAATCAGTGTGTGTATAATTACAGTCATTAGTGTTGGAGACAAGCTGACATCGCCACAGAACAAACACTAACGAGTTCGCTCTCCCTCTCTCTCCCCGTCCTTCTCTCTCTCTCTCCCATCTCGCTCGCTCTCTCCCGTCCCGCTCTCTCTCCCTGTCCCTCTCCCCTCATTCTTCTCTCTCTCCCCCCGTTCTTCTCTCTCTCTCTCCCATCTCGCTCGCTCTCTCCCGTCCCCCTCTCTCTCTCCCATCCCGCTCTCTCTCCCTGTCCCTCTCCCCTCGTTCTTCTCTCTCTCCCCCCGTTCTCTCTCTCTCCCATCTCGCTCGCTCTCTCCCGTCCCGCTCTCTCTCCCTGTCCCTCTCCCCTCGTTCTTCTCTCTCTCCCCCCGTTCTTCTCTCTCTCTCTCGCTTTCTGGCTCTTTCATTCATCACTCTTTCTTGCTCTCTGTGTCATATCTAGTTATCTTTCCTGCTCACTCTCTGTATCTCTCCACCACTCTATCCCTTCTCCTCTCCCTCCCTCCCTCTAATCCTCTTCTGGAATGACTGTGGTGCTAATTAAGAACATGATGGTATTGGTGGTAATTTAACGACCTTCTGGCTCCGCTGAGAGACTGGAGCTGACAGACAGATGTGACACAAGTGCTCCTAGCTGTTTCAGTGCAGCTGGAAGGAGAAACTCTGTAACACAGAATGAGAGACAGAGACAGAGAGAGAAAGAGAGACAGAGGGAGAGAGACAAAGCCAGATAGCTTGCCCTTTTAGACTGAAGAAGAGTTTTCAGGGGTTTTAGTCTCCTTGCTTTTCTCATATCCTTCATATCCTGCATGCTTCATTCTATAGCTAGAGGACTCCTGATATCTCCAGGTGTGATAAGTAGGAATTTTTTGTCTCTTTATCTGTTGTCTGGTACTGTATTTTTGCTAGCTAGGGTCACCTACTTTAAGTGCTGCCTGTCTTCCCAGTAGTCTACTTGGTGTGTGAACTGCTGACTGCTCATCATTTGCAGATAGTTGTTGACACATCAACCAGGATCAAGGTGCAGAGCAACTTGTTTTGGTAATCAGTGGCTGTATTGGGGGAGGAGTGGTTTCACTTCTCCTAGGCAATCAGCAATTTGTACAGGGAAGTGTTCTCTCCACCTTTACTAGTTAATTAGCTATTACTGTTAGTTCTTCAGTCTCCCCTTGATTCTCAGAGGCAGCTAAAAGCAGCGGTCATGTTGCAAAACTAAGACCGTCACCGATACAAAGACTGGTCTGCCGAAAGAGAGGAAGGCTTCACACCACTCTCTCACTATCTTACCTAGTTGTTTAGAGATTCTCATTTTGCTCTTTTGGCTGCGGCCCTTCTAATTTAGTGTACCCTGCGCACACAACCCATGTGGAATTCCAGGTCTCTGCAGGCTTTGGGAGTTCATCTCACCCTATGCTGCACTTCAGTCCCTTGACTTTACTGCCCTGACAGAGACATGGATCCCCTCAGAGAACACTGCTACTCCAGCTGCTGTTTCTTCATCTGAATATGTTTTCTCTCATGGTCTGAGAGCATCTGGTTGTCATAGTGATGGCACAGGTCTACTCATTTGTCCTAAGTGGAGATTTTCTATTCTCACCCTCTCTTACCGGTTTCTCCTCATTTGAATTCCATACTGTCACTTGTCCACTCAAGATTAAGAGTATGCCCACCAGGTGCCCTTGGAGAGTTCCTCAATTAGTTGGACACCTTGATAAGCTCATTTCCTGACGATGCTCACCGCTCTTAGTACTTGGCGACTTCAACCTCCCGACGTCTGCCTTCAATTAATTTCTTTCCACTTCTCAGCCTTTCCCAATCCCCTCCCACTCACAAGGCAGGCAATGCACTTGGCCTCATCGTTACTAGAGGCTGCTTACTACTAAATCTCACTGCAACCCCCCTCCAGGTCTCTGATCACTACTTTACTTTTCTGTCTCCCTTTCCTCCAATCCTAGTCACTCGGCCCCTATGCAGACAGTCATGCGCCGTCACAATCTTTGCTCTCTCTCTCTCTCTCTCTCCCACTACTCTCCTATTCTATCCTGTAATCTCTCCCTTCTGCTAAATCCTTCTCCCTCCTGTCTCCTGATTCTGCCACTCCTCCCTTTCCGTATCCTATAACTCGCACTGTCCCCTTTCCTCCCGGCCGGGTCGGCCCTCCCCTCTTGCTCCGTGGCTGAGTGACTCATTGCGAGCATACAGAAGAGGGCTGCGAGCAGTTGAGCGAAAATTGAGGAAAACTAAACTTCCGGAGGACCTATCAACCTTTCCCTCCCTACTCTCCCTCTCTCTCTCATCTTCCAATCTCTTCCCATCATCTTCCCATCTCTCTCCCTCTCTCTCTCTCTCTCTCTCCCTCTCTCTCCCTCCCACTTTCTACCACTAAATTTCAAGCGTATGCCTCTAGCCCTAGGAAACTCTTTTCCACTTTCTCCCTCCTTAATCCTCTACCCCTTCCCTCTCTGCGGACAACTTTGTCAACTCAGCCATGACATATGCTACTCATTCACTCAGACCATTGAGACCACTGGTCTCACTCACACAGAAGTACCCTACGTCTTGACTTCTTTCTCCCTTCTCTCTCCAGATGACATCCTGCGACTAGTGAGGTCTGGCTGCCCGACAACCTGCCTGCTCGACACCATCCCCTTCTGCCTTCTCCACACCATCTCTGGAGACCTTCTCCCATTCCTCACTTGCCTCACCAACTCATCCCTGACCACTGGCTGCATCCCCTCTGACTTCAAAATGGCCCGAGTTGCTCCCCTCAAGAAACCAACCTTCGACTCATCTGACGTAAAAAACTATAGACCTGTAACCCTTTCTTTTCTTTACAAAACACTCGAGCGTGCAGTCTCTGATCAACTTTCTCATTATCTTTCTCAGAACGATCATCTTGACCCTAACCAGTCAGGCTTCAAGATGGGTCACTCAACCGAGACTGTTCCTCTCTGTCAAGGACACTGCAAAAGCTGACTCTCTTCTGTTCTCATCCTCCTAGATCTATCCGCTGCCTTCGACACCATGAACCATCAGATCCTCCTCTCAGGGCTGGGCATCTCAGGCTCTGCACACTCTTGGATTGCATCCTACCTGGCAGGCCACTCCTACCAGGTGAAGTGGAGAGGATCTGAGTCTGCACCACATACTATCACTACCCGTGTCCCCCAGGGCTCGGTTCTAGGCCCTCTTCTCGCTATACACCGAGACTCTCGGCTCCATCAAATCCTCACAGTCTCTGCTATCATTGCTATGTGGATGACACTCAACTACTTTCCAGGTGGCGACATCTTTGCGCGCCTGGCAGATATCTCAACTTGAATGTCAGGGGGGATGTGGTCAGGGATGAATTGGCGAGGCAAGTGAGGAATGTCGGCCCACCACCTCAAGCTCAACAAGACGGAATTGCTCTTCCTCCCGGGGAAGGCCTGCCTGCTCAAATACCTCCATCACGGTTGACAACTCGTGTTCCCCTCCCAGAGTGCAAAGAACCTTGGCGTGACCCTTGTCATTCTCTGCAAACATCAAAGCAGTGACCCGCTCCTGCAGGTTCATGCTCTACAACATTCGTAGAGTACGACCCTACCTCACACAGGAAGCGGGTGCAGGTCCTAATCCAGGCACTCGTCCTCTCCCGTCCGGACTACTTCAACTCGCTGTTGGCTTTGCTCCCCGGTTGTGCCATCAAACCCCTGACCCTTACCCAGACTACTGCAGCCCACCTGGTTTTCAACCTTCCCAAGTTCTCTCATGTTACCTGGCTCCTCTGCACACTCCACTGGCTTCCAGTCAAAGCTTGCTTCCACTACAAGACCATGGTGATTGCCTGCGGAGCAGCAAGAGGAACTTCCCCTCTCTTCCTTCAGGCTCAAACCCTACACCCCAACCCGAGCACTCCGGTCTGCCACCTCAGGTCTCTTGGCCCTTCCACCCCTACGGGAGGGCAGCTTCCGCTCAGCCCAGTCCAAGCACTTCTCTGTCCTGGCACCCCAATAGTGGAACCAGTTTCTTCCTGAAGCTAGGACAGCAGAGTCCCTGCCAATCTTCCATAAACATCTGAAACCCCGCCTCTTCAATCATCTTCAACCCCCCCACCCCCCCCCCCCCCCCCCACCCCCACCCCACTAGCTCTGACTCTTGAGGAAACATGTACTTTCTATTCCTGTGGTATATGGATGTCCCACCTAGTTATCTTAAGATGAATACACTAACTGTAAGTCACTCTGGAAAAGAGCATCTGCTAAATGAAATGTAAAAATATCCTCGCCTCTCGTCCCTTCTCACTCCTCCTCTCCTCACCCCTTCTCCTCTCTTTTCCTCCCCTCTCATGCTTCCTCTTCTCCCCTCATTTTCTGTCAAATCAATAAACATACAGCTTAATGAATGAACTTTATAATCCTGGTAAAAGTATATTGTACTATGTAGCCTATATTACACAGCGTATAGAGGCTGTGTATATAGTAAGCTTTGTAATCATCATGGAATAACCAACGATTAGAGGGATTTCAGAAAATATTTCTAATAACTGACTCCTCACTAGGTTGATCACTGTCATGATTATACCACCGTATCCCTAGAGACCTCCTTCATAATGCATGATCCTAATCATGTGTAGGCCAATAGGTATATGACAGCCATGCAAATATCACTTCTCATATAGCAAGTATTTCGATTCATATATGCTACGGGGAAAGTGTAATAATGACACGAAGGGTTTTTCCTATAATCAGAGACAATAGAAGACAGCTTCATTCACTGCATCTTATCTCAGTCTACATTAATATATTCATCCCATCAAAAACCCACATCTATATGGATCTCTTCTCTCGGCCTCTGTAGCAATTATTCAGAAAGACAAAGAGATGTGATTCACCTTTCTGTCAGGGCCCTTAATAATATCATTCAAATGACTGACAGCTTTGAACTGTGTTTGAAACCAATAGGAGTCCAAACAAATTAGATCAGTTTGGAAATAAAGCCTGTTGGTTCGTTAGAGGACGAGGAGGGGGCGTGGTGGAGGGATGCATCGTTAACAAGGGGGACCCAAGAGGTCAGGTGGGGGGTGATTGGTAGTGTGTGTGTGTGTAGGTTTGGGGAGGATTGCTTCAGGCAGGTACCTCTATTGCCCCCCCCACAACCATCCCTTCTGTCCATCATTCTTTCATCCTCTTAATGAAACTAATAGATGAACCTCTCCACTACAGATGAAACTTAATCTGACAACAATGAGGACTCTGGTCAGAGACTTATCATTGTTAAAGACTCAGCATGATTTAGTTATTCAGTGTGTGTGTGTGGGTAGGTCACGTCACACACAGACACAGGTGGCATCGCCTGAGGGTGTTTTAATTGGCAGTACACCCCCTCCCCCTAATGTCATTATCCCATTCACAACTTTTCATTGGTAATAACATCATTAACAGCTGCTGGGGAAGAAGCAGCCTGAGTGTATGAAATGCCTGTGTCTGGATGTGATCATGACTACTATGGTGACTGATTGGGAGTATACGTACACACATGTATGACCACACACACTCACACACACCGTGTCCAGACAGAGAACAGACAGTTAGTACTTACTCCTCCTGCTGTTGACCCCGGTCTTGAACCTGGGCCTACGGAAAAAATGACAAGCTAAATATTAATCTAAGCCGACGATAGTCTTATCGGAGCCACGTCCATGTAGAGTTTTCTTCTATTCTACAATATTCTATACTAATCACTGGTGTTATTCTGATTGAGTTACAGTCATTAGTTTTGAGGCAGGTTTTTGGTGGCTGTATGCCTCAGGCACTGCTGACATATCAGACAAGAGTGATAGGACTCTGTTGCTGTTACCATTGTCTGATCAAAGTATTTGGAAATATGACATATTACAGAGACTAAATGGCATGTGTGGTTAGAGCAAAGGCTTATAAAAGAGACATACACATTTAGAAGAGTGGGGGCGGGGTACAACATATTATACACAAACAACTGTGCATATGTCAACTACAGAAATTCTACATCTTTCTTTCCTCGTTCTTTTTTCTCCCTCTTTCTCAGTCTAGAAGATCTCTCTCTTCTTCCTCTCATTTACCTTTAAGCGTTCCATCTCTCTCTCCTTCTCCTCCCCCTCATCTCCCAATTTCCTCAGCTCCTCCTCTAGGGCCCTGTTAGCCTCCTGAAGATGTCTGAGAGAGAGAAATAGAGACACAGAAACAGAGAGAGAGAGAGAGAGAGAGAGAGAGAGAGAGAGAGAGAGAGAGAAAAGCAATCCATATAGATTTTTGGATGAGAGGAGAGAGACAGAGAAAGGCAACATAAATGAAGGAGATGGAGAGAGGAACACAGTGCACTCAAACCACTGTCTGGCTTTAATGATGTCATTTAGGTGGAATGGCAGGCGAACACGCTGACCCAGACAGAGGGACAGACAGACAAGACATAGTGAGAGGACAGAAGGATAGAGAGGACAGAAGGATAAAAGGATAGAGAGGACAAAAGGATAGAGGACAGAAGGACAGAGATGACAGAAGGATACAAGGCTACAGAGGACAGAGGATAGAGAGGACAGAAGGCTAGAGAGGACATAAGGCTAGAGAGAATAGAAGGAGAGAGAGGACAGGAGAGAGATTACAGAAGGATAGAAGAATAGAGAGGACAGATAACAGAAGGATAGAGAGGACAGAAGGATAAAAGGATAGAGAGGACAGAAGGATAAAAGGATAGAGGACAGAAGGATAAAAGGATAGAGATTACAGAAGGATAAAAGGATAGAGAGGACAGAAGGATAAAAGGATAGAGATTACAGAAGGATAAAAGGATAGAGATGACAGAAGGATAAAAGGATAGAGAGGACAGAAGGATAAAAGGCTAGAGATTACAGAAGGATGAAATGATAGAGAGGACAGAAGGATAAAAGGATAGAGAGGACAGAAGGATAAAATGATAGAGAGGACAGAAGGATAAAAGGATAGAGAGGACAGAAGGATAAAATGATAGAGATTACAGAAGGATAAAAGGCTAGAGATTACAGAAGGATAAAAGGATAGAGAGGACAGAAGGATAAAATGATAGAGAGGACAGATGGATAAAAGGCTAGAGAGGACAGAAGGATAAAAGGATAGAGATTACAGAAGAATAAAAGGATAGCGAGGACAGAAGGATAAAAGGCTAGATGAGAAGGAAGGCTAGAGAGGACAGAAGGCTAGAGAGGACAGAATAATAAAAGGATAGAGAGGACAGAAGGATAGAGAGGACAGAAGGATAAAAGGATAGAGATTACAGAAGGATAAAAGGCTAGATGAGAAGGAAGGCTAGAGAGGACAGAAAGCTAGAGAGGACAGAAGGATAAAATGCTAGAGAGGACATAAGGCTAGAGAAGACAGAAGGATAAAAGGCTAGAGAGGACAGAAGGATAAAAGGCTAGAGAGGACAGAAGGCTAGAGAGGACAGAAGGATAAAAGGCTAGACAGAACATAAGGCTAGAGAGGACAGCAGGATGGATATTACAGAAGGATACAAGGATAGAGAGGACAGAAGGACAGAGAGGACAGAAAGGATAGAGATGACAGAAGGATAAAAGGCTAGAGAAGACAGAAGGATAAAAGGCTAGAGAGGACAGAAGGCTAGAGAGGACAGAAGGATAAAAGGCTAGAGAGAACATAAGGCTAGAGAGGACAGCAGGATAGATATTAGAAGGATACAAGGATAGAGAGGACAGAAGGACAGAGAGGACAGAAAGGATAGAGATGACAGAAGGATAAAAGGATAGAGATGACAGATGGATAAAATGAATGATAGAGAGGACAGAAGACTAGAGAGGACAGAAGGAATGATAGAAAGGACAGAAGGATAGAGATGACAGAAGGATAGAGAGGACAGGATAGAAAGGACAGAAGCACAGATGGACAGAGTGGATAGAGATTACAGAAGGATATAAGTACAGAAGGGTAGAGAGGACGGAAGGGCTGAGAGGATAGAAGGATAGAGAGGACGGAAGGACTGAGAGGATAGAAGGATAGAGAGGACGGAAGGACTGAGAGGATAGAAGGATAGAGAGGACGGAAGGACTGAGAGGATAGAAGGATAGAGAGGACGGAAGGACTGAGAGGATAGAAGGATAGAGAGGACGGAAGGACTGAGAGGATAGAAGGATAGAGAGGACGGAAGGACAGAGGATAGAAGGATAGAGAGGACGGAAGGACTGATAGGATAGAAGGATAGAGAGGACGGAAGGACTGAGAGGATAGAAGGATAGAGAGGATAGAAGGATAGAGAGGACGGAAGGACTGAGAGGATAGAAGGATAGAGGATGGAAGGACAGAAGGACAGAGGATAGAAGGATAGAGGACAGAAGGATAGAAATTACAGAAGGATAAAAGGCTAGAGAGGACAGAGGGATAGAGGACAGAAAGACACACACAGGAAGAAGGAGAGACATTCTCAGCATGACGGCGGTATGGAGCTACAGGGGGTGGAATGATGGATGACGGGAAGACCACTTTGATCTCTGAAGAACAGTGTCAGTGTGTGTGTGTGTGTGTGTTTGCTGACGGCGGGCAGGAAGTAATGTGTGTGTGTCAGGTGTGTGTCTTTTTCTGAGATTCTGAATCAGAGAGGAGTGTGTAACACACACACACACACCTACGAACGCACAAACACACCCACACCAACACCTGCTGTGATCACACATTCCCCCCTGGTGGGAAAGGTGACCTAGTTAGCAGGTGCAGCGTTTAGCTGAGCTGAGTTTCCTGTCTCAGAACATCCAGTCATCTTTAGTAAACAAATTCGCCGCTCAGGGACAACACACACACTCTCAAGGACACACAAACACACACATATGTAATACGTGTACATCATGTGTTTCTGGTAAGGGAGTCCATACCTTGTTAAGGGGCTTTATGTCAGTGTTTCTCCATCCTAGTCCTGGGGACCCTAGGGGGTGCACAGTTTTGTATTTGCCCTAGCACTAACATTGCCACACCTGATTCCTAGGGATGTAACGATTCTCCGATACGCATCGGTCCCTGGTTCAAATGTTTAAGATACTAGTGCATTGGTCAGCAGACCCCAAACCAAATGTAGCATGCATTTGTCAGAACATCCTATTTAAACGTTCCGAATTGCCGGTTACACATTTATTTTTAAATGTTTTATTCTACCTTCTGAAAATACCTCATCTTTTGTGACAACTGATGTGTCCTGTCTTTCAGTGTCGAACTAAGCACGCGTCACTTTGAATGCCAAACAACCCCAGGTAATATCAGTAGCTTGTAGTCAAACTGTGCATTGTGCCCAACTTCATGCGCTGACCAACGCGAGGCAGGCGGCATCTTACACATGCTAAAATGTTTATGTGTTGAGTGACAACCTTTGTAATGTGCTAGGTTATTATTGTTATCCATGTGCTGAAAATGGTGTTTTACCAGAACAACTTTCATCTGGCAATACCTGCTGAACAGAGCTTACAATAGATTTGATTTTGATTGTTCGGGTTCAACATCAGCAATAGTTTTGGTATATTTTTTAAATATAATTACATAACAAGGACCGAGGTGCACTGCATGGCCCGAAGGGAGAAGAGAAGTTCACTCTGTAAAAACATCCAAATGGTCAAAACCATTTGATTTTGAAAGTTATGTTATATATATTCATTGGCTATGTCATAGCTCATTTGTAAATAATAAATATTGATACATTACTATCTCAAACACTTAATGTGCAAAAATTGTCTTGCCCATTCACCCTCTGAATGGCACACATACATAATCCATGTCTGAATTGTCTCAAGGCTTAAAAATCCTTCTTTACCCTGTCTCCTCCTCTTCATCTACACTGATTGAAGTGGATTTAACAGGTGATATCAATAAGGGATCATAGCCTTCACCTGGTTAGTTTGTCAAGGAAAGACCAGGTGTTCCTAATGTTTTGTGCACTCAGTGTAGACACTATAATGATATATAATGTTAAGATAGACAGTATAATGATACAGTTGAAGTCGGAAGTTTACATACACTTAGGTTGGAGTCGTTAAAAATCATTGTTCAACCACTCCACAAATGTCTTGTTAACAAACAATAGTTTTGGCAAGTCTGTTAGGACATCTACTTTGTGCATAACACAACTAATTTTTCCAACAATTGTTAACAGACAGATTTTTTCACTTATAATTCACAATTCCAGTGGGTCAGAAGATTACATACACTAAGTTGACTGTGCCTTTAAACAGCTTGGAAAATTCCAGAAAATGATATCATGGCTTTAGAAGCTTCTGATAGGCTAATTGACATCATTTGAGTCAATTGGAGGTGTACCTGTGGATGTATTTCAAGGCCTACCTTCAAACTTTGCTTGACATCATGGGAAAATCAAAAGAAATCAGCCAAGACCTCAGAAAAAAAATGTAGACCTCCACAAGTCTGGTTCATCCTTGGGTGGCAGCATTTTGTTGTGTGGGTGCTTTGCTGCGGGAGGGACTGGTGCACTTCACAAAATAGATGGCTTCATGAGGAAGGAACAATATGTGGATATATTGAAGCAACATCTCAAGACATCGTTCAGGAAGTTAAAACTTGGTCGTGGTGGCAAAATGGCTTTAGCACAACAAAGGCAAGATACTGAAGTGGCCATCATAAAGCCCTGACCTCAATCCTATAGAAAATTTGTGGGCAGAACTGAAAAAGCTTGTGCGAGCAAGGAGGCCTACAAACCTGACTCAGTTACACCAGCTCTGTCAGGAGGAATGGGCCAAAATTCACCCAACTTATTGTGGGAAGCTTGTGGAAGGCAACCTGAAACGTTTGACCCAAGTTAAACAATTTAAAGGTAATGCTACCAAACACTCAATTAGTATATGTAAACTTCTGACCCACTGGGAATGTGATGAAAGAAATAAAAGCTGAAAGAAATCATTTTCTCTACTACTACTTAAAATAAAGTGGTGATCCTAACTGACCTAAGACTGAGACTTTTTACTAGGATTACATGTCAGGAACCGTGAAAAACTGAGTTTAAATGTATTTGGCTAAGGTGTATGTAAACTTGTGACTTCAACTGTATATAATGATAAGATATAGACAGTACAATGATACATAATGAGAAGATAGACAGTATAAAGGGAAAGGGGGATACCTAATCAGTTGTACAACTGAATGCATTCAACTGAAACGTGTCTTCCACATTTAAATCAATCTCTCTATACTTAATGATAAGATAGAGAGTACAATGATACATAATGATAAGATAGACAGTACAATGATATATAATGATTAGATATCATTATATCTCATTATACTGTCTATTTTATCATTATATCTCATATTGTCTAAGATAGAAAGTATAATGATATATATACAGTGCATTCGGAAAGTATTCAGACCCCTTGACTTTTACCACATTTTGTTACGTTACAGCCTTATTCTAAAATTGATAAAATTATTTGTTTTCCCTCATCAATCTACACACAATACCTCATAATGATGAAGCAAAAACAGGTTTCAGATGTTTTTGTAAATGTATAAATGTCCATAAGTATTCAGGCCCTTTACTCAGTACTTTGTTGAAGCACCATTGGCATCAATTACAGCCTCGAGTCTTCTTGGGTATGATGCTACACTCTTGGCACACCTGTATTTGGGGAGTTTCCCCCATTCTTCTCTGCAGATCCTTTCAAGCTCTATCAGTTTAGAGGGGAGCGTCACTGCACAGCTATTTTCTGGTCTGTCCAGAGTTATCGATGTGGTTCAAGTCTGGGCTCTGGCTGGGCCACTCAAGGACATTCAGAGACTTGTCCCGAAGCCACTCCTGCGTTGTCTTGGCTGTGTGCTTAGGGTCGTTGTCCTGTTGGAAGGTGAACTTTCGCCTCAGTCTGAGGTCCTGAGCGCTCTGGAGCATGTTTTCATTAAGGATCTCTCTGTACTATGCTCCAATCATCTTTCCCTCGATCCTGACTAGTCTCCCAGTCCCTGCCGCTGAGAAACATCCCTGCAGCATGATGCTGCCACCACCATGCTTCACCGTATGGATGGTGCCAGGTTTCCTCCAGACGTGACGCTTGGCATTCAGGCTAAAGAGGTGAATCTTGGTTTCATCAGACCAGATAATCTTGTTTCTCATGATCTGAGTCCTTTAGGTGCCTTTTGGCAAACTCCAACTGGCTGTCATGTGCCTTTTACTGAGGAGTGGCTTCTGTCTGGCCACTCTACCATAAAGGCCTGATTGGTGGAGTACTGCAGAGATGGTTGTCCTTCAGGAAGGTTCCCCCATCTCCACAGAGAAACTCCAGAGCTCTATCAGAGTGACAATTGGGTTCTTGGTCACCTCCCTAACGAAAGCCCTTCTCCCCCGATTGCTCAGTTTGGCCAGGCAGCCAGCTCCAGGAAGAGTCTCGGTGGTTCCAATCTTCTTCCATTTAAGAATAATGGAGGACATATAGACAGGTGTGTACCTTTCTTAATCATGTCCAATCAATTGAATTTACCACAGGTGGACTCCAATCAAGTTGTAGAAACATCTCTCAAGGATGATCAATGGAAACAGGATGCACCTAAGCTCATAGCAAAGGGTCTGAATACTTATGTAAATAAGGTATTTCTATTTATTTATACATTTGCAAAAAGTTCTAAAAACCTGTCTTCTCTTTTTCATGATGTGGTATTGAGTGTAGATTGATTTGATTGATTCCATTTTAGAATAAGGCTGTAACATAACAAAACGTGGAAAAAGTCAAGAGGTCTGAATACTTCCCGAATGCACTGTATAATGATAAGCTAGACAGTACAATGATATACAAGGATAAGAGACAGAATAGTGATACACTACCGGCCAAAAGTTTAAGAACACCTACTCATTCAAGGGTTTTTCTATATTTTCTATATTGTAGAATAATAGTGAAGACAAACTATGAAATAACACGTGTAGTAACAAAAAAACTTAAACAAATCCAAATATATTTTATATTTGAGATTCTTCAAATAGCCATCCTTTTCCTTGATGACATCTTTGCACACTCTTGGCATTCTCTCAACCAGCTTCACCTGGAATGCTTTTCCAACAGTCTTGAAGGAGTTCCCACATTAGCTGAGAACTTGTTGGATGCTTTTCCTTCCTTCTCCGGTCTGACTCATCCCAAACCATCTCAATTTGGTTGATTTTGGGTGATTGTAGAGGCCTGGTCATCTGATGCAGCACTCCATCACTCTCCTTCTTGGTAAAATAGCCCTTACACAGTGTGTTGGGTCAGTGTCGTTTTGAAAAAAAAATGATAGTCCCACTAAGCCCAAACCAGATGGGATGGTGTATCGCTGCAGAATGCTGTGGTAGCCATGCTGGTTAAGTGTGAATTCGAAATAAATCAAAGACAGTGTCACCAGCAAAGCACCCCCACACCATCACATCACCTCCTCCATGCTTTATGGTGGGAAATACACATGCAGAGATCATCCGTTCACCCATAACAAGTCTCAAATTTGGACTCCAGACCAGATTTCCACCGGTTTAATGTCCATTGCTCAGGTTTCTTGGCCCAAGCTAGTCTTTTCTTCTTATTGGTGTCCTTCAGTAGTGGTTTCTTTGCAGCAATTCAACCATGAAGGCCTGATTCACACAGTCTACTCTGAACAGTTGATGTTGAAATGTGTCGGTTACATGAAGCATTTATTTGCGCTGCAATTTCTGAAGCGGGTAAATCTAATGAAGTTATATTCTGCAGCAGAGGTAACTCTGGGTTTTCCTTTCCTGTGGTGGTCCTCATGAGAGCCAGTTTCATCATAGCGTTTGATGGTTTTTGCGACTGCACTTGAAGAAACTTTCAAAGTTCTTGAAATGTTCAGTATTGACTGACCTTCATGACTTAAAGTAATGATGGACTGTCCATTCTCTTTACTTATGTGAGCTGTTCTTGCCGTAATATGGACTTGGATTTTTACCAAATAGGGCTATCTGAATACCGCCCCTACCTTGTCACAACACAACTGATTGGCTCAAATGCATTAAGAAGGAAAGAAATTCCACAAATTAACAAGGCACAACTGTTCATTGAAATGCATTCCAGGTCACTACCTTATGAAGCTGGTTGAGAGAAAGCCAAGAGTGTGCAAAGCTGTCATCAAGGCAAGGGGTGGCTATTTGAAGAATCTCAAATATGAAATATATTTGGATTTGTTTATTTGCTTCTTTGGTTACTACATGATTTCATATGTGTTATTTCATAGTTTTGATGTATTCACTATTATTCTACAATGTATAAAATAGTAAAAATAAAGAAAAACCCTTGAATGGGTACCTATGACCGGTAGTGTATATAACGGCAAGATAGACAGTATAATGATAAGTACGGTACGCAGTATACAGAATGTGAATGATGTACTCACTGTTTCTCCTCACTGATGATGAGCAGCACCTTGTTCTGACCTCTGATCTTAGCAGCTAGACTCTCACTGGCAACCCTGACACACACAGAGAGAGATGCATCATACTGGGCTGGCAATCAGAGAGTGTGTGTGGGTGTTTCCTACTATGTATCTGCTATGTGTTGGTGTCCTACCCACCTCTGCTCTTTGACCCAGCGGTTGACGTTGGCCATGACCACCTGGTTCTCCTGGCGGAGGTGCGCGTTGTCAGAATACGCCTCCTCCACCTCCAACCGCAGTGTGTCCAGCTATAACACACACACACAGCCTTGTACAGCTAACCTTGTGGGGACACACAATTCAGTCCCATTCAAAATCCTATTTTCCCTAACCCCTAACCCATACTCTTACCCTAACCTTAGCCCAAAAACCTAACCTTAATCCTAACCCTAACCCTAGCTCCTAACCCTAACCCTTAACGTAATTCTAACGCTTACAGAGATATGACCCTTATACATGACACCCCACAGACAACTCAAATGTGCTTGGGAATCTGTTAAGAAATCAACGGTTGGATTGTTGATCGATTTTCCTAAACTTTTAAGGGTCTAATTAAAGATCTTGGTTTTAGTTTCAAACAAAAACAGCACCAGTACAGACTTGATGGAGATAAAAACATAGCTTCACAGCACCAGTACAGACTTGATGGAGATAAAGACAGAGCTTCACAGCACCAGTACAGACTTGATGGAGATAAAAACATAGCTTCACAGCACCAGTACAGACTTGATAGAGATAAAGACAGAGCTTCACAGCACCAGTACAGACTTGATGGAGATAAAAACATAGCTTCACAGCACCAGTACAGACTTGACGGAGATAAAAACATAGCTTCACAGCACCAGTACAGACTTGACGGAGATAAAAACATAGCTTCACAGCACCAGTACAGACTTGACGGAGATAAAAACATAGCTTCACAGCACCAGTAGAGACTTGACGGAGATAAAGACAGAGCTTCACAGCACCAGTACAGACTTGATGGAGATAAAGACATAGCTTCACAGCACCAGTACAGACTTGACGGAGATAAAGACAGAGCTTCACAGCACCAGTACAGACTTGACGGAGATAAAGACAGAGCTTCACAGCACCAGTACAGACTTGATGGAGATAAAGACAGAGCTTCACAGCACCAGTACAGACTTGACGGAGATAAAAACATAGCTTCACAGCACCAGCACAGACTTGACGGAGATAAAGACATAGCTTCACAGGACCAGTACAGACTTGACGGAGATAAAAACATAGCTTCACAGCACCAGTACGGACTTGACGGAGATAAAAACATAGCTTCACAGCACCAGTACAGACTTGATGGAGATAAAGACAGAGCTTCACAGCACCAGTACAGACTTGACGGAGATAAAGACAGAGCTTCACAGCACCAGTACAGACTTGACGGAGATAAAGACAGAGCTTCACAGCACCAGTACAGACTTGAGGGAGATTAAGACAGAGCTTCACAGCACCAGTACAGACTTGACGGAGATAAAAACATAGCTTCACAGCACCAGTACGGACTTGACGGAGATAAAAACATAGCTTCACAGCACCAGTACAGACTTGACGGAGATAAAGACAGTGCTTCACAGCACCAGTACAGACTTGACGGAGATAAAGACAGAGCTTCACAGGACCAGTACAGACTTGACGGAGATAAAAACATAGCTTCACAGCACCAGTACAGACTTGATGGAGATAAAAACATAGCTTCACAGCACCAGTACGGACTTGACGGAGATAAAAACATAGCTTCACAGCACCAGTACAGACTTGACGGAGATAAAGACATAGCTTCACAGCACCAGTACAGACTTGACGGAGATAAAAACATAGCTTCACAGCACCAGTACAGACTTGACGGAGATAAAAACATAGCTTCACAGCACCAGTACAGACTTGACGGAGATAAAGACATAGCTTCACAGCACCAGTACAGACTTGACGGAGATAAAAACATAGCTTCACAGCACCAGTACAGACTTGATGGAGATAAAAACATAGCTTCACAGCACCAGTACGGACTTGACGGAGATAAAAACATAGCTTCACAGCACCAGTACAGACTTGATGGAGATAAAAACATAGCTTCACAGCACCAGTACAGACTTGTTGGAGATAAAGACAGAGCTTCACAGCACCAGTACAGACTTGACGGAGATAAAGACAGAGCTTCACAGCACCAGTACAGACTTGACGGAGATAAAGACAGAGCTTCACAGCACCAGTACAGACTTGATGGAGATAAAGACAGAGCTTCAACTGAATAACAGGTTGAGTTCTCAGCCTTTCACAGGTGTCAGATTGAAATGTCCTTGAGGTCAGCTCACCCAGTGTTTCACGCTATCAGAATATTTGGCTTTAGTTGTACAACTTACGTCAGAAACACATGTTAAATTCTCATGCGGTGGCTCCCTAACTTGTGCATGTATATAAGGAAGGGGATTGTGCCTATAGAATACATCATGTCTAAAAGATGTATCATTTAAGAATAAGTGGTGCTGTAGGTCTGCTGATGTTGCTGGTCTGTCTGTCTGGAGCATGGAGTCAGGAAGAGAGTGGAGGGGTCAGAGAGAATGACATCACTCAACAGGGTCACAGTGAAGGGGGAGAGAGAAAGGTGAGAGAGGTTCAGATTGAGAGCCGAGGGACTGAAGCAAGAGAGACGACACACAAACAGACGAGCGGTCAGACCACCACCACCCCTGACATCCTGACTGAGCTGAAGGAGATGAGACATGGTGGTGGAACATAGAGTGGAGTTGACTGTCACCAAGACTGAACTGAATAACATTGAGTCCAGACTGAAGGACAGTGAAGACATGGTAGAAGAGCCACGATTTGAGCTTAGGCTCACCAAGTTGAAGGTAGTGGAACAGAACGCAGGTAATGAACAGATAATTCATACATATCTATGTAAGAACGTTCAAATATTAACAGATTTTGTTCCCATAATTCCAGGACAAGCAGCTGAACTGTCAGCCATGAGGGCCAGAGTGAAGGCCAGTGAGAAGGAGATGATGACTCTTAGAGAGGAGCTGAGCATCACCACTACTCAACAGCAGTTCCAGAAGAACAAGGTGGAGGAGCTGGAGAAAGACAATACAGGTAAAGCCTCATGTAGAAACATTAACATTTGTTTGGTTCATTGTGAAGTCAGTAGAGTAAAAGATCTACAGATAATTCCAGGACAAGCAGCTGAACTGTCAGCCATGGGGGCGAGAGTGACAGCCAGTCAAAAGGTTGTTGTCACGGATTTCCCCAGTACCGTTGCTCATTCCGCGCACCAGCTCCGGAGGTCTACGTCACCGGCCTCTAGGCGTCACTGAACTGTTTCATTACGCACGCCTGGTTCCCATTCCCCCTGATTAGTAATTGTGCCCTCTGTTCACCAGTGTTCTGGTGGGTTATTGTTCCCATGTCCGTTGGTCTTGTGAGTACCTGTGCTTTGTAGTTTCGGCTTTTGTGCTTGTGTATATTGTGTACTCGTTATTACGGGTCTCGTCCCGTGTATTGTTGTGCACTTGTTATTGCGGGTCTCATCCCGTGCATTTATTAGAGGTTTGACCCCGCTCTTTTGTTTAGGTTACATCCCCATATTTTTTTATACAACGTGACAGAGGTGGAGGAGCTGAAGACAGAGAATGCAAACTTTACAAAACAAGTTTCACACTGGAAATCTTCGTACACATACTTTATAGTGGGATCTCTAAATTCTTTAGGATTTGTTAATCTTTCATTTATTGTCAGACTACATGGTTTCTTCCAGATCTTATGTGGTTAGTTAAAGTAAACACTAAATAACAGAACAAAATGAATCTGGGTGCAGTTTGATCTGAAAATGACACAAAGTACACACATGCCCAGCCTGACAGGCCACACATACTCTGTGACAAGTAGAATCAATGGAATAGATTAGAACCATAAGACAATCTCTGACAAATCATACAGTGCCTTCAGAAAGTATTCACACCCCTAGACTTTTTCCACATTTTGTTGCGTTACAGCCTGAATTTAAAATGGATTAAATTGAGAGATTGTAATACTGGCCTACACACAATGCCCCATAACGTCAAAATGGTATTATGTTAATTTGTTAAAATACTCATTCATTTAAAAGAATGAAAGCTGAAATGTCTTGAGTCAATAATTATTCAACCTCTTTGTTATGGCAAGCCTAAATAAGTTCAGGAGTAAAAATGTGCTTAACAAGTCACATAATAACTTTCATGGACTGTGCAATAATAGCTTTTAACATGATTTTTGAATGACTACCTCATCTCTGTACCACACACATACAATTCAAACACAAAGATCAGGGAGGTTTTCCAGTGCCTCGCAAAGAAGAGCACCTATTGGTAAATGGGTTAAAAAAAAACAGACATTGAATATCCCTTTGAGCATGGTGAAGTTATTAATGACACTTTGGAAGGTGTATCAATACACCCAGTCACTACAAAATATACAGCAGTCCTTCCTAACTCAGGTGCCGGATAAGAAGGACACCGCTCAGGGATTTCACCATGAGGCCAATGGTGACTTTAAAACAGTTACAGAGTTTAATGGCTGTGATAGGAGAAAACTGAGGATGGATCAACTACATTGCAGTTACACCACAATACTAACCTAAATGACAGAGTGAAAAGAATTAAGCCTGTACAGAATAAAACTAGTCCAAAACATGCAACCTGTTTGCAATAAGGCACGAAAGTAAAACAAACAAATGTGGCAAAGAAATGTACTTCATGTGATGAATACAAAACATTATGTTTGGGGCAAATCCAACACATCACTGAGTACCACTCTTCATATTTTCAAGCACGGTGCTGGCTGCATCATCGTATGGGTATACTTGTCATCGGCAAGGACTAGGGAGTTTTTTAGGATAGAAAGAAAAGGAATAGCGCTAAGCACAGGCAAAATCCTAGAGGAAAACCTGGTTCAGTCTGCTGTCCAACAGACACTGGGAGACACATTCACCTTTCAGCTGGACAATAACCTAAAACACAAAGCCAAGTATACACTGGAGTTGATTACCAAGACAACATTGAATGTTCCTGAGTCGCCTAGTTACAGTTTTGTGACTTAAATTGGCATGAAAATCTATGGCAAGATTTAAAAATGGCTGTCTAGCAATGATCAACAACCATTTTGACAGAGCTTGAAGAATTAAAAAATATATAATGTGCAAATATTGTACAATCCAGGTGTACAAAGCTCTTAGAGGCCTACCCAGAAAGACTCAGAGCTGTAATCGCTGCCAAAGGCTATTCTAACAGTTATTGACTCAGGGGTGTGAATACTTACGTAAATTAGGTATTTCCTAGTTAATTTTCAATACTTTTGCTAAATTTTCTAAAAACATGTTTTACGTTTGTCATTATGGGGTATTGTGTGTAGATGGATTAGAACATATAATATACAGTGCCTTGCGAAAGTATTCGGCCCCCTTGAACTTTGCGACCTTTTGCCACATTTCAGGCTTCAAACATAAAGATATAAAACTGTATTTTTTTGTGAAGAATCAACAACAAGTGGGACACAATCATGAAGTGGAACGACATTTATTGGATATTTCAAACTTTTTTAACAAATCAAAAACTGAAAAATTGGGCGTGCAAAATTATTCAGCCCCTTTACTTTCAGTGCAGCAAACTCTCTCCAGAAGTTCAGTGAGGATCTCTGAATGATCCAATGTTGACCTAAATGACTAATGATGATAAATACAATCCACCTGTGTGTAATCAAGTCTCCGTATAAATGCACCTGCACTGTGATAGTCTCAGAGGTCTGTTAAAAGCGCAGAGAGCATAATGAAGAACAAGGAACACACCAGGCAGGTCCGAGATACTGTTGTGAAGAAGTTTAAAGCCGGATTTGGATACAAAAAGATTTCCCAAGCTTTAAACATCCCAAGGAGCACTGTGCAAGCGATAATATTGAAATGGAAGGAGTATCAGACCACTGCAAATCTACCAAGACCTGGCCGTCCCTCTAAACTTTCAGCTCATACAAGGAGAAGACTGATCAGAGATGCAGCCAAGAGGCCCATGATCACTCTGGATGAACTGCAGAGATCTACAGCTGAGGTGGGAGACTGTCCATAGGACAACAATCAGTCGTATATTGCACAAATCTGGCCTTTATGGAAGAGTGGCAAGAAGAAAGCCATTTCTTAAAGATATCCATAAAAAGTGTCGTTTAAAGTTTGCCACAAGCCACCTGGGAGACACACCAAACATGTGGAAGAAGGTGCTCTGGTCAGATGAAACCAAAATTGAACTTTTTTGGCAACAATGCAAAACGTTATGTTTGGCGTAAAAGCAACACAGCTGAACACACCATCCCCACTGTCAAACATGGTGGTGGCAGCATCATGGTTTGGGCCTGCTTTTCTTCAGCAGGGACAGGGAAGATGGTTAAAATTGATGGGAAGATGGATGGAGCCAAATACAGGACCATTCTGGAAGAACCTGATGGAGTCTGCAAAAGACCTGAGACTGGGACGGAGATTTGTCTTCCAACAAGACAATGATCCAAAACATAAAGCAAAATCTACAATGGAATGGTTCAAAAATAAACATCCAGGTGTTAGAATGGCCAAGTCAAAGTCCAGACCTGAATCCAATCGAGAATCTGTGGAAAGAACTGAAAACTACTGTTCACAAATACTCTCCATCCAACCTCACTGAGCTCGAGCTGTTTTGCAAGGAGGAATGGGAAAAAATTTCAGTCTCTCGATGTGCAAAACTGATAGAGACATACCCCAAGCGACTTACAGCTGTAATCGCAGCAAAAGGTGGCGCTACAAAGTATTAACTTAAGGGGGCTGAATAATTTTGCACGCCCAATTTTTCAGTTTTTGATTTGTTAAAAAAGTATGAAATATCTGAATAAATGTCGTTACACTTCATGATTGTGTCCCACTTGTTGTTGATTCTTCACAAAAAAATACAGTTTTATATCTTTATGTTTGAAACCTGAAATGTGGCAAAAGGTCGCAAAGTTCAAGGGGGCCGAATACTTTCGCAAGGCACTGTATTTAATCCATTATGGATTCAGGCTGTAACAACAAAACGTGGAATAAGTCCAGGGGTATGTAGACTTTCTGAAGGCACTAAGTTCTCATCATATTCTTACAGCTACACACTCCAATAATAGTTTGGTACTACAGAACAAATCACAATGACTATCAATTAAACAAGTAAACCGTGTGAGACTGAAGCCTTAGACTCTTGTGTTTTCTTCCTGTGTTCACAGACAAAAGTGGCCTCTCTGCTGCTTTGACTCGTTCAGGAGGGGTAGGACCCTTCAATACTGACACCACACTGATCTACAGTAAAGTCTTCACCAACACTGGCAGGGCCTACAACACAACTACAAGTACTGACCACACTAATCCAACACACACTGAATCAGGCTACAGTCCAGTATTACTAACGGTGTCTGAGAGATGGACAGTGATGATCACTCCCTGCTTCACCTCTGATACCGGTATCTTCACAGCACCAGTGAGAGGAGTCTACTACTTCAGGTTCACCGCCTTTGAAAACCGCACTGGGAAAGCCATGGCTGTTTACCCTTACCACAATTACAAGAGACGGATTTTTAATAATGACACCAATGATCAGTATTATGAGTACATATCTAATGCTTTGTCTCTAGAGCTGGATGAGGGAGATGCAGGCCGTGGACTCTGGGATAATAATAATAACCACAACACCTTCAGTGGCTTCCTGCTCTTCCCTGTGTGAATACAGCACCATGATGTAATGCTGTAATGAACTAAACTTTCTGATGTGAACCGTTCTGGGGTTAAACACCCCAATGTTCCTCTCTAACCAATAAATAAGCATTACAAAAGCCAGATGACTCTCTCTTGTATTGTTGATATTTTAGTATCAGCAACATCAAGTGATGACAATTCTAACTGCTGCATCCTGATGATAGTAATGTCATTATCATACAGTAGTGAATAGTACTTGTGTAATATATCATTCATTATACAAATAATTGATTGGACTTCAATAGCGCTTTTTCTAGACACGTAAAGGGGGAAGCTCACCTCATTCAACACCAATGAAGGACAGTACTATTAAATAGAGTAAATATGTTAAATGAAATGGTGAATATTGTCTCACCTCCTGCACCTTGCTGCTGTACTTCTCCTGTAGCGTCTCTGACTCTGTCCTCAGTACGACCAGACGCTCCTCCTGATTGGCTAGCCGCTGGACGTCGTCTTGGCCCCGGCTCTGTGACCTTAGCAGCTGAGTGGTCAACGAGCTGTACTTCTCCTCCAAAGTCCTCACCTGATTGGTCAATGAGTTGTTCTCCTCCTCCAATGTCTTCACCTGTGGAAGGAGGGCGAGATAAGCAATGTCAGGGTTGTGTTCATATTGGCAACACAAACAAAATGTCTGATGTTGAACAATCTTAGCTAACACCTCCCTGTTTTGCTCTGCTTTAAAGCATGTCCCCTGTTTTTCTCTCTTAAATCATTTTTTAAACATGTTATAGTTTATTCCTTCTTTTGTGTGTGTGTGTACAGCACTGTCCTTCCCTAACAGAACCAGAGATATGGATAAAATGACCCGATGCTTGTGTCTCCGCCCTAACAACAATGTTTCAGTTGAATCCATCTGAAAAGACAGAACAAATAATACAACAAATATTGTGGTTAAACTCAAATATACTAATTTATTAAAAAATATATATATTTTTTCAGATGAAATTTTTAAAAAAGGTATAATTTTTGTGAATGATATAAATAGGACTGGTGGAGTTATGTCACACATGCAGCAAACAGACATATAGAAATGTCTGCTCTACCCAAAATTACAACCAACTAATTGCAGCATTACCACAATGGAAGAGGCAAGTAGAAGGGGGAAAAAGTAAGGAACTTGTATGTCGGCCCTGTATTAAAGAACATAAATGGTTAAAGAAAAGTGTGATAAATAAAAACATACCAATTTCATTTAAGGACCAAAAAATTGACAGCTGTGCCATTTAAATTGCAAAATAGTTGGGAAGAGATTTTCAATGTACCCATTCCATGGCACATGGTTTATGAATTGACACGCAAAACAACGTCGGATTCAAAACTTTGAATTTTTCAATTTATATTACTATACAACATTTTTGCAACCAATAGAATGTTATATATATGGGGGATACAATCTTCCCAGCTCTGCAGATTTTGCTGTGAGGAGGCAGTCATTAGATAATTTATTTCGGTATTGTCCATATGTAGCTCGTTTTTGGACACAGGTCCAGGAATGGCTGAAGAATTGCAACATTTTCCTAGAACTAACGCTGCAGATAGCAATACTGGATGATTTGAAAAGCCATAGTCAATCAATCAATAATAGAATAATTATTTTAACAAAAATATTTATCTTTAATTTACAATCTGTAGAAGCTATGAGAACAGAAAGGTTCAGTACTTTTGTGAAGCATCACAGCACAGTTGAAAAATATATGGCAAATAGAAATCCAAAATGGATGGTGTTGAGAGAGAGATGGGAGGGGTTGAATGGAGCTGAAGGGTGGGACTGGATGGTGTTGAGAGATAGATGGGAGGGGTTGAATGGAGCTGAAGGGTGGGACTGGATGGTGTTGAAAGATAGATGGGAGGGGTTGAATGGAGCTGAAGGGTGGGACTGGATGGTGTTGAGAGACTGATGGGAGGGGTTGAATGGAGCTGAAGGGAGTCTGTAAAATGTATATAGGTTCAGAAATGTTGTGAAATAGCACAGTTACAAATAGAAATCAAACTCGATGGACATCAGAAATAGAGGAAGGACTAAAAACAAACAAAATATTACTATTGTAAAATAGATTGTGTCTGTAAAAATGTGTATAATAAGTATAAACTGAAGGTAGAAGCCTAAGTGTTATTGTTTATTAGTTTACTCCAATTGGGGGAAGGGCGGTAGGGTTTGCAGGGAATAATAAATATATATTCTAAAAAAACGGTCATATATATTTAGACCTGTTGTAGACCACACTGTTATAGACCACACTGTTATAGACCACACTGTTATATATATTTAGACCTGTTGTAGACCACACTGTTATAGACCACACTGTCATATATATTTAGACCTGTTGTAGACCACACTGTTGTAGACCACACTGTTGTAGACCACATTGTTATACACCACACTGTCACATATATTTAGACCTGTTGTAGACCACACTGTCACACATATTTAGACCTGTTGTAGACCACACTGTTGTAGACCACACTGTTGTAGACCACACTGTTGTAGACCACACTGTTGTAGACCACACTGTCACATATATTTAGACCTGTTGTAGACCACACTGTTGTAGACCACACTGTCACATATATTTAGACCTGTTGTAGACCACACTGTTGTAGACCACACTGTTGTAGACCACACTGTTATAGACCACACTGTCACATATATTTAGACCTGTTGTAGACCACACTGTTGTAGACCACACTGTTGTAGACCACACTGTCACATATATTTAGACATATTGTAGACCACACTGTTGTAGACCACACTGTCACATATATTTAGACCTGTTGTACACCACACTGTTGTAGACCACACTGTTGTAGACCACACTGTTGTAGACCACACTGTCACATATATTTAGACATATTGTAGACCACACTGTTGTAGACCACACTGTCACATATATTTAGACCTGTTGTAGACCACACGGTCACATATATTTAGACCTATTGTAGACCACACTGTTGTACAACAAAGGACCTAAGAAAGGACCTTTTAAACGAAAGGAAACTTCTTGGCAGGGTTGACACTCTTATGTAGGTGTCATAACCATCCATAAAATAATGCAATATATGTCACAACAGGTGTATGGGTCATGACAATGTTCTGACCATATTATGAGATATTATGACTTTAGTTATTATAAGTCATGTCAGTTGTTATGACATGGTTATGACGCTGGGTGTCAAGTAAAGTGTTACCGGGATTTGTCGTCCAGAGCAGAACGGCGGGCTGTCAAGCACCCGCCTACTCCTCTCTTTGCATTGAGGGATACATCTCGTTATTCCAATACTTTTTTGAATATTTGATGAGGGGTGTTGATGTCAACTGTCTGTATTCAATGGAGAGTGAGATGCTATGTCAGCCTCATGAATATTCAAATTTCAACAGGGACAACTCCAATATGAAGTGTTTTTTCTCCAAGTTGCTGGGATGTCATGTGCATCACACTTATACATCAGTACATTGGTAACAACCTAAGCATTACCAAACTTCTATTAGATCATTTCAGCCTCACATATCAAAATAGCAATTCATGTTTATCCTGACTAAATTCGACACTCTCTCATTGCCCCCCATACAAAAACAGATTTTGGGCAGAGAAATGTTGCCCCCCCACTGGCAGAGCCTGTTTTGGGGTTCTGTGTTTCTAACACATACACTGTAGCACCAAGAACCCCAGGCATGACAGCAGACCCCTCTCTCTGAGTGCCGAAGGATCCCTCATATCCACTGCCTGCCACACATTAATTCACCATCAATTATACAGCACGTCCACACACACTCTGGAGTGTTCTAATGACAGTAATTACCTACCAGTCCTAAAGAGACCGGTTTCACATGAGCATCTCTCTCCTGGCTGGCTGATGTGTGCGGTCTCGCTCTGACTGGCTGGATGGCTGTGAAGGGACGGTGTTATGATTAAGACTAAATTACACACGGATCCTTTGTTTCCACCGGTGTCAGGGGATGATAATGAAGAACGAGAGAGAAAGAGAGCGAGAGAGAAAGGGGGAAAAAGAGGAGGGAAGAGAAAGGAGAGAGAGAGAGGTGGAGGGGGGGTGAACGCACACGAGATGGGAACCTGTTTAACATTTAGATTGTTTTTTTCTACTCACATGTTTTCAGGGGGGTATTGGCAGTGATGGTGGTCTCATCGGGGAAAAAAGACACAAAAAATCATACACACACACAAAAAAAAATAGAATGTGTTGTGAAAGGTAGGCCTTGAGAGAGGTGTTTTGGTAAATCCTCACACTGAGTACGGTTACATGCACACAATAATACGATTCTTGTGGATAGTCAGATTAATATAATAGTTTGTTTAAAACGTTTACATGCTTAGCAAGAAGAACGGTTTCCCTTATAATCCTTTTTGCATGGACACATCTGAAATCAGACTACTGATGGGACTTCAATAAATGCAGAAAATCGGCAATCAAAATAAACGTTCTACCACAGCGAACGTTATTTTTGCGAAGCCTATTTGATTCTGATTTCGGACATATAAAGTCTGTAGGTGAGAACTATTTCTCCAATTAATAATTTGAAAGAGTGCACAGAAAACCAGATGTTTTAATCAGCGTTTACTTACTTTGATTTGGACCTTTTGCTGAGTAAGTTAAGCAGAGTAAAGTGTTTACATGACTATTACCATACTCAGCCTACTGCCATAATCAGTTTAATATCCGATTATTGATCTGCATGTAAACATACTCACTGAGTAGGTGGTTGGGTAGGAGAGGAATCCACACACTAACCTGGCACATAACCTTTTGAAATATGAAGGTTGCTTTTGAGGCCTTAGCTGGATCACAGTAGACACCACATGCAGGTTGAACTAAAGTATATTTAAGAACTGCATTTGCTACATTATGTATTTTGGTCCATTTCAGATTTGTTTAAATGATGGTTCCTAGGCTGGGGGGAGGGGAGAGTAACTGTTCACACCGACCATGTTAATGGAGGTTAAGTGTGATGGGCCTACAGTACGTAGTCTGTCTTGCCTACTACTTACTAAAACTAGGTTACATACTGTGTACTAATCATACTACATACTATTTAGAACCTATTATTTAGTAGAAATGTTAGCAGTAAGCAACAAATATTCAGGGTTCACACAGAGAATAAGTCAACTAATGCTTAATTGGGTGTTTTTCCGACATCCGTTCATTGTGGTACAGCCCATCCCCTTCTATGATCAGCAGCTGTTGACAAACACACCTGGGTCTTATTAACAGATGCTACTCTTCCACAATAGCATGCAGCAAATTCGTACTGGATGAAAAGCCAAAATGAGTATGATCCTGGCATTTAAAGCATGCAAACATTTTTCAAGTTTATATTTTTGCATACCCAATCAGAGTATTATTTAGAGCGCAAGTACGGGGATTCAGACAGGCCCAGTGACACAACCAACATCAATGGCTTGGATTTATTTAACACTTTTCAACCTGGTGATCAAAGAAACTCACCTCATCCACCACAAATAAAACAACCTATCCCATGCCAATTGAGCCTTTGTTGCAGAGATAATCAACCTCTAAGCCCTGTCCTGTGGATAGAACACCACCAGAGATAATCTACCCCTAAACCCTGTCCTGTGGATAGAACACCACCAGAGATAATCAACCTCTAAGCCCTGTCCTGTGGATAGAACACCACCAGAGATAATCTACCCCTAAACCCTGTCCTGTGGATAGAACACCACCAGAGATAATCAACCCCTAAACCCTGTCCTGTGGATAGAACAACACCAGAGATAACCAACCTCTAAACCTGTCCTGTGGATAGAACAACACCAGAGATAATCAACCTCTAAGCCCTGTCCTGTGGATAGAACACCACCAGAGATAATCTACCCCTAAACCCTGTCCTGTGGATAGAACACCACCAGAGATAATCAACCCCTAAACCCTGTCCTGTGGATAGAACACCACCAGAGATAATCAACCCCTAAACCCTGTCCTGTGGATAGAACAACACCAGAGATAACCAACCTCTAAACCTGTCCTGTGGATAGAACAACACCAGAGATAATCAACCTCTAAGCCCTGTCCTGTGGATAGAACACCACCAGAGATAATCTACCCCTAAACCCTGTCCTGTGGATAGAACACCACCAGAGATAATCAACCCCTAAACCCTGTCCTGTGGATAGAACAACACCAGAGATAACCAACCTCTAAACCTGTCCTGTGGATAGAACACCACCAGAGATAATCAACCTCTAAGCCCTGTCCTGTGGATAGAACACCACCAGAGATAATCAACCCCTAAACCCTGTCCTGTGGATAGAACAACACCAGAGATAACCAACCTCTAAACCTGTCCTGTGGATAGAACAACACCAGAGATAATCAACCTCTAAGCCCTGTCCTGTGGATAGAACACCACCAGAGATAATCAACCCCTAAACCCTGTCCTGTGGATAGAACAACACCAGAGATAATCAACCTCTAAACCTGTCCTGTGGATAGAACAACACCAGAGAGAGGACCCTTCATCCATTAGACTTAAACCACTCAGCTCATTTTAGCAGATACCTTCATCAAATTAATGAAGACATTTATTGTTAAACACATTTTTATAAAACATTAATTTTATAAAAACTTTCTCTCCAATTAAAACCCCCCAGCAGAGCTGACATCAGTTAAATATGTATACTCATCACTAAGAGATCTGAATTATATATCTGGTGTGTGTGTGTAGGGTTGAATTCCTGAGCATGTCTCACTCTGAGCTGATTACTTAACGGTAATGATCATGATGAGTGTGTGTGTGTGTGTGTGTGTGTGTGTGTGTGTGTGTGTGTGTGTGTGTGTGCGTGCGTGTGCGTGCATGTGAGTCCTCCTCTGCTTAATGCTGATGACATGTCCCTACATTAGTTTGGCCAGTGAGCCAACGGCAGATCAGATAAGCCATATTAATGACTCTGATGGCTTTCTTCATTACATCTGCTCTGACACATAGCCTCATCAGAATGTTTCGCAAATATACGCCAGAAAAAGAGAACTCGCCGATCGAGCTGGGCTGGCACAGGGAACAGCCGTACAGTCCTGAGAAAAAGCCCTATAAATTATAACATCAATAGTTGGATGGTTTGTTTTGAACTTTTCTTCAAGGTTTTGTTTCGGACATACAGTATATGTTAGTTAGGTCCCGCTACAACAGTCCCGCCTCAACTGTGCCTTTCTAGAAGACGCTCCAGCGCCAACACTGATGGTGTGTAAACAGGGCCGGGGTCAGAGGGAGGGACTAGTGAAAATATAGGGGTGGTGAAATTAGAATCTGTCCATGCTAGCACAGATCAATCCTGGGTCAAATACCTTCAAATAGGTAAGAACACGCACCTTTTACACATCCCTTTTCCCCCAAAGAGTTAGCGTCCAGGTCTCAATTTCCTATGATCAGAGTGAGATACCCGTACGTGTGTATGTGTCAGACAGTGGCCAGTTTGCCTGTCCAACCGTCACCTCTCTCAAATGAAGCACAGGATTCCTGCCTAATGAGCTGTGTGGGATCGAGATAGAAGGAGAGGACACACACACACACACACACACACAAACACACACACACAAAACCGATATGTTTCAGTACACACTAGAGGTTCTCTCATTACACCAGATAGCATCCTTTAACCCTCTAACTACTGTTTCTACTGCAGGGCTTTAGCAAGGCCATCTGTCTGTGACAGATCTAAGTAAGACTAAGATAAATACTACTGTATACAACACATGAACACACACACACACACACGAGCTAACATGCACACACACGTGCACCAAATAACTTATTTTCTGGCAAAGAAATGGTCATCTTGCTGAAGTAATTCTAAAACAATTTATCGCCACTCAGTGCTACTTATGGTTGTTCATCAGGTAACATGTCTGAAGAGTTCTGGTTGTCCATCAGGTAATATATCTGAAGAGGTCTGGTTGTCCATCAGGTAATATATCTGAAGAGTTCTGGTTGTTCATCAGGTAAAATATCTGAAGAGTTCTGGTTGTCCATCAGGTAATATATCTGAAGAGTTCTGGTTGTCCATCAGGTAATATATCTGAAGAGTTCTGGTTGCCCATCAGGTAATATATCTGAAGAGTTCTGGTTGCCCATCAGGTGATATATCTGAAGGGGTCTGGTTGTCCATCAGGTAATATATCTGAAGAGGTCTGGTTGTCCATCAGGTAATATATCTGAAGGGGTCTGGGCAGCAGATGAGGCCGTTTCAGACACCATTTCATCCTGATTCATCAGAACACCTCATTAGGCTTAACCAGAAGGATCCATCACCTGGACAGTGGACACATATAAACGCAAGAACACACACACGCACGCACACAAACACATGCACACACACTGATGACAACACAAGCCTTTTCAGAATCCTCTGCCATATGATCCTCCATATTGCCTACTGAGCAAGAAAAACAACATTTGGTTCAATCTGCACTTTCTCTCGCTGACTTAATTACTCAATAAAAATTAGACCTAAACTTTTCAGATGGGGAACTGATATTTACAGTAAACACAACATCTGTGACATCAGAGCAGGCCATATTTATACTGGCCTGCTGGAGGCGGAGGAGATAAAAGTTTGACACACTAACGAGCGGCTAACGCTAACTAGCAAAAAAGTTCACTTTAGACTCTCATTAAAACACTTAAACACACACACGTACACATACGTGTGTGTGTGTGTCACAAAGCCATCACTAATGCTGTCAAAAACAGCATGAATGACTCTGATCAGCTCTGTGTCAGTGTGACCGGTCTAATCAGTTATGGGGATGTGTTTGAAGATGGCTGCAGAAACATCTTCACTGAACACCTCAGGGCTTTGATTGGAACTGGACCCATGCAGAGACACACAACCATTGATGTGCGTGTGCGTGTACAGCTTTGGCTTTTAAAAACACTTTAGTTCAATACAAAAAAAAATAAAAAATCTAGCACTGATCTGTGTGGTACATAATTTAGCCTACAGAATGAATGATTCAACATTCCAACTTTACACTGACAGGAGGATGAGAAATGGAAGACTGGAAGAAACTTTTTCCTTTAACAAGTCCGATGAGAAGGATATCCTGCTTTCCCTGGAACAGGCCCAGATCCCCTCCTTTTGCGTGAAGAAAAGACGCAGGAAAAGGGGCTGCAGATGGGGCGGCCTTCTGAGAATCCGTAGACGAGCTAATAGACTCCCACTGCCATCCGTTCTTCTTGCTAACGTGCAATCATTAGAAAAGAAAATTGATGACCTACGATTAAGATTATCCTACCAAGGGGACATTAAAAACTGTAACATCTTATGTTTCACCGAGACATCGCTGAACAACGATACAGACAATATAACGCTAGCGGGATTTTTCATGCACCGGCAGAAGAGAGACGCTACCTCTGGTAAGACGAGGATAATCTTAAGCCTGTGTGTCTATTTATCAATAACAGATGATGCGCAATGTCTAATATTAAAGAAGACTTGAGGTTTATTTCGCCTGAGGTAGAGTACCTTATGATAAGCTGTAGACCACACTATCTACCAAGAGAATTCTCATCTATATTATTCATAGCCGTCTATTTACCACCACAGAAAGAAGCTGGCACTAAGACCGCTCTCAACCAACTCTATAAGGCCATAAGCAAAGAAGAAAATGCTCACCCAGAGGCGGCGCTCCTAGTGGCCAGGGACTTTAATGCAGGCAAGCTTAAATCAGTTCTACCAAATTTTTACCAGCATGTCACGTGCAACCAGAGAAAAAAAAATCCTAGACCACCTTTACATCACACACAGATATGCATACAAAGCTCTCCCCCGCCCTCCATTTGGCAAATCTGATCATAATTCTATCCTCCTGAGTCCTGCTTACAAGCAAAAACTAAAGCAGGAAGTACCAGTGACTCACTCAATACGGAAGTGGTCAGATGAGGCAGATGCAGGACTGCAGGACTGTTTTGCTAGCACAGACTGGAATATGTTCCGGGATTCATCCAATGGCATTGAGGAGTACACCACCTCAGTCATCGGCTTCATCAATAAGTACATTGACGACGACGTCCCCAGAGTGACTGTACGTACATATCCCAACCAGAAGCCATGGATGACAGGCAACATCCGCATCGAGCTAAACGCTAGAGCTGCTGCTTTAAAGGAGTGGGAGAATAATCGGGATGCTTATAAGAAATCCCTATGTCCTCAGATGAACCATCAAACAAGCAAAACGTCAATACAGGATTAAGATTGAATCCTACTACACCGGCTCTGACACTCGTCGGATGTGGCAGGGCTTGAAAACTATTATGGGCTACAAAGGGAAACCCAGACACGAGCTGCCCAGTGATGTAAGCCTACCAGACGAGCTAAATGCCTTTTATGCTTGCTTCGAGGAAAGCAACACTGAAGCATGAACGAGAGCACCAGCTGTTCTGGATGACTGTGTGATAACGCTCTCGGTAGCCGATGTGAACAAAACCTTTAAACAGCTCAACATTCACAAAGCCGCGGGGCCAGACGGATTACCAGAACGTGTAATCAGAGCATGTGCGGACCAACTGGCAAGGGTCTTCTTTGACCTTTTCAACCTATCCCTGACCCGAGTCTGTAATACCTACATGTTTCAAGCAGACACCATAGTCCCTGTGCCCAAGGAAGTGAAGGTAACCTGCCTAAATTATTACCGCCCCGTGGTACTCACGTCAGTAGGCATGAAGTGCTGTTCAATGACAACAGCTTAGTGTTCAACACCATAGTGCCCATGAAGCTCATCATTAATCTAAGGACCCTGGGATTAAACACCTCCCTCTGCAAATGGATCCTAGACTTCCTTACGGGCCGCCCCCAGGTGGTAAGAGTGGGCAACAACACGTCTGCCACGCTGATCCTCAACACTGGGGCCCCTCAGGGGTGTGTACTTAGTCCCCTTCTCTATTCCCTGTTCACCCACAACTGTGTGGCCAAACACGACTCCAACACCATCATTACGTTTGCTGATGACACACAGTGGTACGGCCTGAACACTGACAACAATGAGACGGCCTATAGGGAGAAGGTCAGAGAACTGGCAGTGTGGTGCCAGGACAACAACCTCTCCCTCAATGTGAGTAAGACAAAGGAGCTGATCGTGGACTGCAGGTCCCCATTAACATTGACGGGGCAGTATTAGAGCGGGACAAGAGTTTCAAGTTCCTTGGTGTCCACATCACCAACAAACTATTATGGTCCAAACATACCAAGACAGTCGTGAAGAGGAAACCTTTCCCTCTCAGGAGACAGAAAATATTTGGCATGGGCCCCCAGATCCTCAAAAGGTTCTACAGCTGCACCATCGAGAGCATCCTGACCGGTTGCATCACCGCCTGGTATGGCAACTGCTCGACATCTGACCGTAAGGCGCTACAGAGGGTAGTGCGAATGGCCCAGTACATCACTGGGGCCAAGCTTCCTGCCCTTCCAGGACCTATATAATAGGCGGTGTCAGAGGAAAGCCGCTGCTACTTGCTGCTTATTATCTATGTAGTCACTTCACCCCCACCTACGTGTACAAATTACCTCAACTAACCTGTAGCCCCGCACACTGACTTGGTACTTGGTACTGTATATAGCCTCGTTAATGTTATTCTTATTGTGTTACTTTTTATTATTACTTTTTATTTTAGTCTACTTGTTAAATATTTTCTTAACTCTTCTTGAACTGCACTGTTGGTTAATGGCTTGTAAGTAAGCATTTCACGGTAAGGTCTATGCACATTCGGCGCATGTGACAAAAAAGTTTGATTTGATCAGAGAGAGAAAGAGTGTGTCTGACACTCCAAATCAGTTCTTTGCCCCTTCCCCGTGTCCTAGCCCCTTCCCCTTCCCCGTGTCCTAGCCCCTTCCCAGTATCCTAGCCCCTTCCCAGTGTCCTAGCCCCTTCCCAGTGTCCTAGCCCCTTCCAAAGTACCTTTCTAGGTTTATAAAACAATCCATGCTCTGCTAATCAATTCACAGGACTAATCAGAAGTAGGGAGAGAGAGAAGGATATAAGTTGAGGTGTGTGTGTTTACTTGTTCCTGTGTTGTGTGGTTGTCTCTCTGTGTGTTGAGTGTGTTCTCCATGGCCTGCTGTAGGGCCAGTCTCAGCTCTGCAGACTGCCTCTCCAGCCTCTCCACTGTCAGCCTGCAACACACACACACACACACACACACACACACACACACACACACACACAGGTAAACATCACAGTAGTAGGGGGCTTAGGGAAGGGGCTAGGACACAGGGAAGTGCCTAGGGACTGATTTGGAACTAGGCCGAATAGTGTCAGTAAGAACAGGGGGGAATCTGAATGTGATCGATAGGGGGTCTATTTCTGCTCTGCCTCAATAGAGACTGGCTGCCGTGGTTACTCGATCAATACGACAAATTATGAGCATTTCCTCAAGCTCCCGACCAACCCCATCCCCAGAGCAGCCCCAGAGCAGGCAGCCCCAGCGGAGCCCCCATGGACCCCACTGGCAGACCGACTGGGCACAACACAGCTAAATATACACACAATATATAGGACGAGTAAATATACAGACCCTATAGCAAACCTAAATATACAGGCTATATACACATCCACAGTACAGTCTCAATATGCACCAACTTCAATGTATATTCAGGAGTGCTGTACATATCTGTTAAAAATTGGCTAAAGAACCCAAAGACAGTCTTCTCAGTTCACTATAAAAAAGATGGGAGAGAGGGGTGGAGAAGAGGATAGAGGGGATAATGGGGGAATCAGGGGAAGAGAAGGAGGATGGGATGGGGAACTTCCCAGAAACAGCTGAAATCCATTTAGCATCATGTTCATGTTTAGTTGAATAATGACCATTTGGGAGCGCTTTTCTCATACAGACTCCTCTTAGCTATTGGCCCATATGGATGTTAACAATTTAGAGAGAGGGAGAGAAAGAGAGCGCGAAAGAGGGAGAGAGAGAGTAGAAAGAGAAAGGGAGAGAGCGATAGAAAGGGAGAGAGAAGGGGTGAGAGAGGGAGAGAGAAGGGGAGAGAGAGAGAAGGGGTGAGAGAGAAGGGGTGAGAGAGACGGGGGCAGAGAGAGGGTGGGGGGAGGATTCTGCATTAATGTGATGAGGTCACCATACTGGCAGAGATCTAGACCACAACCACAGACAGACACCAGACATTTCATGCTGCATTTATGCTGATGTCATCACAATGCTGAAGAGACATGGGTCAACCTGTGAACTTTGAACTTGGTGACCTCATGTACGGCACGGTACAGGGCAGGCCAAGATGCACATTCTCTAATATGAGTACTGCTGGCGTGTAGAGTAACCTTGTCTGAGACCTGAAGAAGTGTGTTAATTCCCTGTGTTCCCTTCTTACCTCCTCCTCTCCTCTGCCTGTCTTCCTTCTCTCACACTCCCCTCCAACCTCCAAACCTCCTCTCCACGACATGACAGCTCCTCCACTGATAAAGGGAGAGAGACAGAAAGAGAGAGAGACAGAAAGAGAGAGACATCATGAAAACTATTGGCTTCAGTTCAACAGGGAGCAGTACAATATGAACGCATAGGAGGCTAAATGAAACCACATTTGAAAGATGTTTGTCTGTCGAGACATTAATTCATACTTCCCCTGAAAATTACTTCTATAAATTCTAAAACATTTTTATATGCCACAACTAATAACCCATCATCTTTATATTAAAACGTAAGTGCGGGTTCATGTATAATGCATTCTTCAACTATTCAAGGTTATACAGTATGTGACTATTATCCCTAAAGAACAAATTGTAGTACGTAGCAAAGAGATGAGCAATGAACCTTAGATGCAAATAAAAAAAAGCTCTAAATAAAATGCAGTCAAATTATTTAAAAAGAGAACAATGCAAGTAGCTTCTCATTAAAGGCACACAAAGCCAGAGAACAAACATTTAGCCACTATGAACCCTGTCAAAACAGGGCTTTGTTGTGTCACACAAAGGAAACACTTCCTCTTTCGGTCAATAGATGGCACTCCTCACCTTACACAGCACACAAAGTGTGCACCCATCCATTCAATCATTTTGTTTCCCTATCTTTCTCTCTCTATCTCTCTCCCTCTCTCTTTCTCTTCTATCTACATGGAATAAAATCATATTGTCCACCATGTAGTAGGTTTAGCATCGTATGTTTATAAAAGCATATAAAGGTTTTTGCTCTTTGTGAAAAACGTTTTCATGCGTCTGTTTTTCAGCGAGTCACCATTTGCTTAAAAGACACATTTTCGGATAACCTCTGTCGCCCCTTTTATTCATTGTGGGTTTAAAACCATTGTTTTAGACAGTTTTTGCCACTCAGTCAGGATGCAATATGGAACGCTAAACTCCAGGTCACCTGTGTGTCATGGATGTGTCTGCTTGCATTTATGTGTGTGCATTTTAAAATGGTGAGAAATGGGTATGATGCTATTAGTGACATTCGCAGTGATTGTGGTGGGAGAACTGGAGAGAAAAGGACGGGAAAATGAATACTAAAACATCAACACTTGATAAATCCATGATTCATTTATGGCTTTGCAGAATCCAAACGGTTTAAATTGCAGCCGTAGGAAACTGGAACCTGTAAATATTTTACGATGCACAAACAGACTTTGATTTATTTTCATTATTTTATTCCAGCCCACCTTGGCTCGATTGCTGAATCTCAAGGTAAAAGTTTGTTATGAATCTAAATAATCGATATAAAGAGAACGAGTAAAGATGCATCTCAGGTTGATTCACATTCATCAGGAATCAGTTCAATATAACCTCTCTCACACTGACCATCCAGGGAGGGCAATTAATGCTGCACAGGCTTTCCTGTTTACAAACACACAGGCAAAGGTTAGGAGAGCAGACTTTGTACTGTAACCCCAAACAACACATGCAGAAACTAGAAAATGCTATTTCAGTTATTGAGGTTTAATATTGTCAATTTCTATGGAGACTGTAGGAGCAGAACAGACCCAGAACCAGTTAGTGTCCTGGCTGAGTGGGTTGTATCTTCCTTCTTTATTTTGAGGGAGTTACAAAAACAGATGGGCCTTTGCCTTACTTCCATCCAGTGATGCAAAACACACACACACACACACGCACGCACACGCACACACGCACACACTCCCGCTCTCTGTCAGTGTTGTATTTACAGTGATCTGGCAGTGGAAGATGAGCCCCGGGCTATAACACTCTAACACACTACCTAATGCTCAGACTAGCAGGTAATCTGGTGTCTCACATCCTCCTTTGATACACACTGATCAATACACTGCTGTAACACCAGTCATTTTCTTCTGCTTCTACCTGCCTCTCTCTCTTTCTTTTTATTAGGCTACATTTATAATTCATATCACACTGGCTGGATACGCAGACACAGACCTAGGTGTGTGTGTGTGTGTGTGTGTGTGTGTGTTCTAGAACAATAATAGCAACAATCAGTGCAAATGATAATGTGTTTGGTTGTCTGTGTTCGGGCTCAAAAACGCATTTTGTTTAAAAAAATTATAATTACGTTCAAACGGCTCTCCTGTGAAGTCGTGGCTTGCAACGCACGCCTAGTTTTATGAATCGGCTCTCCTGTGAAGTCGTGGCTTGCAACACAGGCCTAGTTTCATGAATCGGCTCTCCTGTGAAGTCGTGGCTTGCAACGCACGCCTAGTTTCATGAATCGGCTCTCCTGTGAAGTCGTGGCTTGCAACGCACGCCTAATTTCATGAATCGGCTCTCCTGTGAAGTCGTGGCTTGCAACGCACGCCTAGTTTCATGAATCGGGTCACATATACACTATGCATAGACATGTATGTGGACACCCCTTCAAATTAGTGGATTTGGTTATTTCAGCAACACCCGTTGATGATAGGTATATAAAATTGAGCACACAGCCATGCAATCTCCATAAACAACATTGGCAGTTGAGCTGCCCCGGTCAACTAAGTGTTGTTATTGTGAAGTGGAAACGTCTAGGAACAACAATGGCTCAGCCGCGAAGTGGTAGGCCACACCAGCTCACAGAATGGGACCGCCGAGTGCTGAAGTGCGTAAAAATAGTCTGTCCTCGGTTGCAACAGTCACTACCGAGTTCCAAACTGCCCCTGGATGCAACGTCAGCACAAGAACTGTTCATTGAAGCTTCATGAAATGGGTTTACACTGCTCCAGAGTCCAATGACGGCGAGCCTTACACCACTCCATACAATGCTTGGAGTGGTGTAAAGCTCACCGCCATTGGACTCTGGAGCAGTGTAAACCCATTTCCTGGAGCGTTCTCTGGAGTGATGAACGGCTCGTCACCATCTGGCAGTCCGGCGGACGAATCTGGGTTTGGCAGATACCAAGAGAACTCTACCTGCCCCAATGCATAGTGCCAACTGTAAAGTTAGGTGGAAAAGGAATAATGGGCTGGGGCTGTTTTACATGGTTTGGGCTAGTTCCAGTTAAGGGAAATCTTAACACTATAGCATACAATGACATTCTAGACAATTCTGTGCTCCAGCTTTGTGGTAATAGTTTGGGGAAGGCCCTTTCCTGTTTCAGCATGACAATGCACCCGTGCGCAAAGCGAGGTCCATACAGAAATGGTTTGTCAAATTCAATGTGGAAGAACTTGACTGGCCTGCACAAAGCCCTGACCTCAACCCCATCAAACACCTTTGGGATGAAATGGAACGCAGACTGCAAACCAGGCATAATCGCCCAACATCAGTGCCTGACCTCACTAATGCTCTTGTGGCTGAATGGAAGCAAGTCCCTGCAGCAATGTTCCAACATCTAGTGGCAAGCCTTCCCAGAAGAGTTGAGGCTATTATAGCAGCAAATGCCCATGATTTCGGAATGATTTTCGGCAAGCAGGTGCCCACATACTTTTGGTCATGTAGTGTATTTAACCCCCTGAGTCAATACATGTTAGAATCCCCTGGCAGTGATTACAGCTGTGAGTCTTTCTGGGTAAGTCTCTAAGAGCCTTCCACTCCTGGACTGAGCAACATTTGCACATTATTATTTTCAAAATTATTGTTGATCAATGCCAGACAATAACTCTCAGGTCTTGCCATACAGTTTTTTACTTAAAACTGCCTGAAAATATACCTCGGCCACTCAGGAGCATTCACTGTCTTCTTGGTAAGCAACTCCAGTGTAGATTTGGGCTTGTGTTTGGGTTATTGTCCATCTGAAAGGTGAATTAAGCTCCCAGTGTCTGGTGGAAAGCAGATTGAACAATGATTTCCTCTAGGATTTTGACTGTGCTTAGCTCCATTCCGTTTCTTTTTTTATCCTGAAAAACTCCCCAGTCCTTAACGATTACAAGCATACCCATAACATGAGGCAGCAACCACTATCCTTCAAAATATGGAGAGTGGCACTCAGTAATGTGCTATATTGGATTTGACCCAAACATAATGCTTTGTATTCAGGAAAAAATGTAAATTGCTTTGACAATTTTTTAAAAAGTATTACTTTAGTGCCTTGTTGCAAACAGGATGCATGTTTTAGAATCTTTTTTATTCTGTACAGGTTTCCTTCTTTTCACTCTCTGAATTATGTTAATATTGTGGAGTAACTACAATGTAGTTGATCCATCCTCAGTTCTCCTATAACAGCCATTAAACTCTGTAACTGTTTTAAAGTCACCATTGGCCTCATGCTGAAATCCCTGAGCGTTTCCCTTCCTTTCCGGCAACTGAGTTAGGAAGGACACCTGTATCTTTGTAGTAACTGGGTGTGTTCATACACCATCCAAAGTGTCATTAATTATCTTCACCATGCTGAAAGGGATATTCAATGCTTGTTTTTTTATCCTTCTACCAATAGGTGCCCTTATTTGTGAAGCATTGGAAAACTTCCCTGGTCTTTGTGGTTGAATCTGTATTTGAAATTCACTGCTCGACTGAGGAACCTTACAATTATCTGTATGTGTGGGCTACAAGGGTATTCATTCAAATATCACTGCACACAAAGTGAGTCCATGAAACTTATTATGTGACTTGTTAAGCACAAACCTTTTGTTATTCAACCCCATAACAAAGGGATTGAATACTTATTGACTCAAGACATTTTAGCTTTTAATTTTTTATTAATTGGTAAAATGTTCTAACAACATAATTCCACTTTGACATTATGGAGTATTGGGTGTAGGCCAGTGACAATACATCTCAATTTAATTAATTTTAAATTCAGGCTGTAACGCAACAAAATGTGGAAAAAGTCAAGGGGTTTGAATACTTTCTGAAGGCACTGTAACGGGTGTGTGTGTGTGTGAGTGGAGATGGATTTGAGGGCTGCTATGTCTCTCTCCATGGGCCAAAACCAGAAATATATGCTGGTCATTTCATCATCTTTAAACTCCAAACAAGTGTTAAAGACAGGGAATAGAATGGTGCCTCTGCAGCAACTCAGATCCACTGGTTGTATATACTGTACAGTACAGGATGTTTATTTACATCCTACATCCTATTTACATCCTGTACTGTACAGTATATACAACCAGTGGATCTGAGTTGCTGCAGAGGCACCATTCTACAGCTAAACCATGCTTGTTTCTGTGTGTGAATATTTCATGAAGGATGTAAATAAAAAATATTCTCCATATCAACATGATGAGGTATCAGTGTTTAAAAGTGGAAAAGAGATATACACACACACACACACACACACACACACACACACGAGGTAAAAACAGTTAATTGGTTTGTTCTCTAATTGTGGAACAGAATTCATAAGTGGTTTTAATTGTATCAACATCAGTATATACACACACCATATTCTGCCCATGATAAAGCCTTTACTAAAAGACACACTGAGTAGTACTTAGAGCTGGGACGATGAACCCAAAATTATCCACACCGACCATACTGATCATTTACCACAGGCATTTTGCCGATATCGTTCAAGTACAATAAGTAGCCTGTGCTAAAGAAATGTGTTTAAAATGGAATAAGGCAGATTGTTAAGGCCTTTAAGAGATGAATAGGGTTCAAGTAGTAGGGTTCTTCATTCATCTCTTAATGGGATAATTGATGGCTACAACCATCAAACTAGTAGCAGTAGTTTACTGGATCATTTTAAAAAACTGTGGTGCACATACATGTTATACACTTATCATTCTATTTATCATTATCGCATCAATTCAGGCAATTTATCCTGATATGCATTTTTGCCCAACTTTAGTAACACTTACAGTATGTAACATTGATTTATTGATCAGTGAGGTATGCCATTGGAAACATGCTATTTTGGAAAAAGTGAATGGATTATTGAGATGTACTCTAAAGCAGGATGGTGACATTGACAGGAAAGGCCTTATTATCTCTGCGCTGGAGAAAGCTTCAGTATATAAGGCTTTCCTATCTATATGTATCACCAGCTGTCTTGTCCTCTCCTATCAGACTCTCCTCTCCTCCATCATCCCTTGCGATCGCTCTTTCCCCCGGAACCCTCATATTAAATGTTATTTACATCGAAGTGTTTCCACGGTTGCGAGGGTTCTAGAAACAGAATGTGATGGATCATTTTTTCCTCCGGACTCCGCCTACCTGCCTGTCATCTCACAGTCAGCCAATCATAGACCGACTCCTCTGCAGTCTGACGTGGCTTATTTCTGCTCGTGACACATTCAGGGCCAGTTTCAGTCAAACAGGCCTTGGTGATGTATATTACTGTACATGCAATAACGTAACTCTCTCTCTCTTTCTCTCTCTCAGACAAAAGGTGTGCGTTTCAACTAAGACAATAAAGATATGTTGATTGATTAGTACCTGTCTGTCTGTGACTCCTGCGTAGTTCCAACAGGGCCTCTTTGAGTGTCTGCGCTTCCTCTTTATCTTCCTCCAGCTCCCTGGTTCTCCTCTTCACCTCCTCTTTCTCTTCCTCCAGCTCCCTGCTTCTCCTCTTCACCTCCTCTTTCTCTTCCTCCAGCTCCCTGCTTCTCTTCTTCACCTCCTCTTTATCTTCCTCCAGCTCCCTGCTTCTCCTCTTCACCTCCTCTTTCTCTTCCTCCAGCTCCCTGCTTCTCCTCTTCACCTCCTCTTTCTCTTCCTCCAGCTCCCTGCTTCTTCTCTTCACCTCCTCTTTCTCTTCCTCCAGCTCCCTGCTTCTCTTCTTCACCTCCTCTTTCTCTTCCTCCAGCTCCCTGCTTCTCCTCTTCACCTCCTCTTTCTCTTCCTCCAGCTCCCTGCTTCTCCTCTTCACCTCCTCTTTCTCTTCCTCCAGCTCCCTGCTTCTTCTCTTCACCTCCTCTTTCTCTTCCTCCAGCTCCCTGCTTCTCTTCTTCACCTCCTCTTTCTCTTCCTCCAGCTCCCTGCTTCTCCTCTTCACCTCCTCTTTCTCTTCCTCCAGCTCCCTGCTTCTCCTCTTCACCTCCTCTTTCTCTTCCTCCAGCTCCCTGCATCTCCTCTTTAGCATCTCCCTGGCCTCCTCACCAAGTCTGTGTTCCTCCTCTCTCTGCTCCTGCGCCTCCTTTCTGAGCCTCTGCACCCAGACTTTCTCCTCCTTCAGATCCTTGGTTCTCCTCTGAAGGAGCAGCTTGGTTTCCTTCAGGTCCTCCTCAACTTGCTGGAGCAAGACATCCTGCCCCTGGATGGTCTGGCCAGAGAAAGAGTGTGTGACTGTTAGTTACTATCTAAACAGTCGAAAAGGTCCCAAGGTGTGTATGTGTGTGTGTTGTGGTGGAAAAGCTTAATTATTGCAATAATGAATCGATGTTAAATAAAGATTGTTTGAATAACTGTCCAAGTCTCTCTCAGTATACTTGAATTCCCACGACAGTGTGGGCAAACATTATGTCATTAACAGAGGTGATTATTAAGTAACCCTAAAGAAAGACTGACGTAATAAAAGATGATACCATACAGAATTATTATCAAAATCATTCTGCGCGCATGGATCACATCCAATGGCCCTGCCTTTGTAGACTGGCTGCTCCCTAATACCAACTCCCTAACTGTTCTACTGTGTTGTAGCCATGTTGAAGGAGCATCTAGCTCTGTCCACACATACAGGCCCATGTTAACTAAAGCTCATCTATGTCTAGGGCGCCATTAAACTTCAGATGTACATTAACACAATATATCATCGTTCATTAATAATAATCAACCATACATGTAATCAGAGTTGCTCCACAGCCCTCTCTACGCATGTGTTATGTTTGCAGATGTAATTAATGCAGATTTACATGTGTCGTTACATTACACAGGCTCGTCAGCTACAGCAGTGGTTCCCAAACTGTTGGTCGGGACACACTCGCGGTTCATGGGTCCAGGTGGGTCACGGGACAACATTGCAAAAATTATTTTATTTTTATACATTATCGGGATAGAAAAACGTTTTCAGTGTAAACTTAAACGACTAAAACCAGATATAAAGTATGTCGATATATATATTTTAAAGTAATAGCCTATAATCTTTGAGAATTTACAATCAACAAGATAAAAGAAAGACAATCAGGCCCACATTGACTTTCAGCAATAGAACACATCATTAGCCATGTCAAAATGCGTAGAATTGTAGGAAATAAGCTTAAAAAACGGAAAATGTTGCTCTCAGGTTCATGGCAGAATGTATACAATTACAGGAGATTAGCTTTGAAACTGCTACATTTTTCCCCCGCTGCCAAGATTATATTTCTGACTTATTCTTTGGTCTGTGCATGTGTTTTTAAACGCTCAACCCCTATGGTGGGTTGCGACTCAAAACACACCTCAATTTGTGGGTCATGAAGCAAAACGGTTTGTGAACCCCTGAGCTAGAGCACACAGTGTCCCTTCATGACAACGGCTGAGTGAACTGACGTGAAAAGGACAATCACAACACACACGCTATCCTCCCCACACACACGCTATCCTCACAACACACACGCTATCCTCACAACACACACACGCTATCCTCCCAACACACACGCTATCCTCACAACACACACGCTATCCTCCCAACACACACGCTATCCTCACAACACACACGCTATCCTCCCAACACACACGCTATCCTCCCAACACACACACGCTATCTTCCCAACACACACGCTATCCTCACAACACACACGCTATCCTCACAACACACACGCTATCCTCACAACACACACGCTATCTTCCCAACACACACACGCTATCCTCCCAACACACACGCTATCCTCACAACACACACGCTATCCTCCCAACACACACGCTATCCTCACAACACACACGCTATCTTCCCAACACACACACGCTATCTTCCCAACACACACACGCTATCCTCCCAACACACACACGCTATCCTCCCAACACACACGCTATCCTCACAACACACACGCTATCCTCCCAACACACACGCTATCCTCACAACACACACGCTATCCTCCCAACACACACACTATCCTCCCAACACACACGCTATCCTCACAACACACACGCTATCTTCCCAACACACACACGCTATCCTCCCAACACACACGCTATCCTCCCAACACACACGCTATCCTCACAAGTCATTAGGTGGCCTGCTGGGGGTGTGTGACACGCATGTCATGTGTTTGTGCTAACGGGGTAGACCCACACACAGGGCACCCAAGTGCCCGAGACTGGCAGCTTTGTCTTGGCACAGTGCCATGGCACCAGTCGTTATCGCACCCTCGTCACCACTTAACCTCATTTGAAAATTTAGTGTCCATTTCACATGTTAATTGGAGTCAATTGAGCCGAGCCTGGCACCACTTGGAGCTTTAATTAATGGCAGGGTAATTTGTTTCTGTCAGGCAATCGGAGGATAGGGGTTAAAAGTGTGTGTGAGAGAATATATTTTTTAGATCTGGGTTCATATGCCATGTCTGTTAGGCTGAAAAGGATTATATTGCATCCTACAGTCATGGAGAGAGAAACCCCAGCCTACTAATCTCATTTTTCCAGTTCCTTCAAATCTGCTGACCCTGATAGGGGCAAGTGGCTATAGGGTAGGAGCTAGGGGCTACAGAAGGGGTCACCAACCTTTTCTAGTATGAGAGCTACTTGAATGAAAAATGTTGTGAGCTACTAATTATTTTCTAGCTTTCAAATAGGCACATACTTTTTTTCTCCCCTGCAACACTTCCCCAGGTCCTTAGTGTACAAGAGAAAGTAGCACACTATGTTTTCGATCAATATACCTTGTAAAATAATGGTTCATAAACCATTTTTTCACGCTCAAAATTACAACTGTTCATACAGAAACAACGGAATTGGATTGTTCTGAGGCCATGTCAATGGTTAAATCACATCAAAAAGCCATTTTTTGTATAATTCCCCTTTCATTGAGCATCCGGCCCTTTAATTGCACATCTAGCTAGTGAGGAATGTGCCGTCTAATGTGCTGGTCTTTTGATGGTTCTGTACTGCTGCTGCTCATTTCATGGTAGAGTTTGCAGATAACAAATAGATACAAATTATATACTTCCTTGTGATATACTTTTACTAGGTAAGCCTACTCTGCAATCAACCTGTTGGAGATCCCTGGGTTAGGGTAAGCACCTGGGTGTCCTAAACATTTCCTAATCCTAACTGACCTGTTGTGTCTGTGTACAGGTGTCGTGGGTGTCGACCAGCTCCTCCTGTAGGCGTGTCACTTCCTCCTGTAGCTGTGTCACTTCCTGCTCCAGCTGTGTGTGAGTGACCAGATGTTTGCGGTGGGAGGCGGCCAGGTCCAGGTGAAGAGATTGCAGGGTTCTCTCTAGTCCCGCCTTCTCCTGGCTCTGCTTCTCTAGTTCCTCCTCCCTGCGAAGATACTCGGCCCTCATCTGTAGCAGGGCCTGTTCACAATTGGCCAAGCGCTCTACCTGCTCTGTGGATTGCTGTTGAGAAGTCAATACACATTATTATTTATAGGGATGGTGGTACTGGTATTCTGAAAAATAACTTGCTGGTGACATACTGCTATATGCACACTGCTATATGCTCCCAAAACTGCTCTGCTCGATTGATGCCCATTGGTTTAACTGTTAAGTTTCAGTACAGTTAGGGTGACCACCTCCTGGATTGTGCGGGACCGTTACGCATTTTGGCCCTTTGTCCCGCAACCAAAACAATTATGTCCTCCATTTTATCATCAAATTCAAACACCACTAATTCAGAAAAAAAAGGTGGATGTGTCCCATATTTCAGTCAGACATTCCAACCTGTCTCTTGAAGTCATGTTGAGCTCATATACAGTGCTTTCGGAAAGTATTCAAGCCAAGCGTCACGTCTGGAGAAAACCTGCCACCATCCCTATGGTGAAGCATGGTGGTGGCAGCATCATGCAATGGGGATGTTTTTCAGTGGCAGGGACTGGGAGACTAGTCAGGATCGAGACAAAGATGAATGGAGCAAAGTACAGAGAGATCCTTGATGAAAACCTGCTCCAGAGTGTTCAAGACCTCAGATTGGAGCGAAGTTTCACCTTCGTGGTTTCACACAATGTGGTATTGTGTGTAGATTGATGAGGGAAAACTATTTAATACATTTTTGAATAAGCCTGAAACCTAACAAATGTGGAAAAAGTCAAGGGGTCTGAATACTTTCCGAAGGCACTGTGTATGTATGTGTATATATATACAGTGGGGAGAACAAGTATTTGATACACTGCCGATTTTGCAGGTTTTCCTACTTACAAAGCATGTAGAGGTCTGTCATTTTTATCATAGGTACAAATCAACTGTGACAGATGGAATCTAAAAAAATCCAGAAAATCACATTGTATGATTTTTAAGTAATTAATTTGCATTTTATTGCATGACATAAGTATTTGACACATCAGAAAAGCAGAGCTTAATATTTGGTACAGAAACCTTTGTTTGCAATTACAGAGATCATACGTTTCCTGTAGTTCTTGACCAGGTTTGCACACACTGCAGCAGGGATTTTGGCCCACTCCTCCATACAAACCTTCTCCAGATCCTTCAGGTTTCGGGGCTGTCGCTGGGCAATACGGACTTTCAGCTCCCTTCAAAGATTTTCTATTGGGTTCAGGTCTGGAGACTGGCTAGGCCACTCCAGGACCTTGAGATGCTTCTTACGGAGCCACTCCTTAGTTGCCCTGGCTGTGTGTTTCGGGTCGTTGCCATGCTGGAAGACCCAGCCACGACCCATCTTCAATGCTCTTACTGAGGGAAGGAGGTTGTTGGCCAAGATCTCGCGATACATGGCCCCATCCATCCTCCCCTCAATACGGTGCAGTCGTCCTGTCCTCTTTGCAGAAAAGCATCCCCAAAGAATGATGTTTCCACCTCCATGCTTCACGGTTGGGATGGTGTTCTTGGGGTTGTACTCATCCTTCTTCTTCCTCCAAACACGGCGAGTGGAGTTTAGACCAAAAAGCTCTATTTTTGTCTCCTCAGACCACATGACCTTCTACCATTCCTCCTCTGGATCATCCAGATGGTCATTGGCAAACTTCAGACGGGCCTGGACATGAGCTGGCTTGAGCAGGGGGAACCTTGCGTGCGCTGCAGGATTTTAATCCATGACGACGTAGTGTGTTACTAATGGTTTTCTTTGAGACTGTGGTCCCAGCTCTCTTATGGTCATTGACCAGGTCCTGCCGTGTAGTTCTGGGCTGATCCCTCACCTTCCTCATGATCATTGATGCCTCACGAGGTGAGATCTTGCATGGAGCCCCAGACCGAGGGTGATTGACCATCATCTTGAACTTCTTCCATTTTCTAATAACTGCGCCGACAGTTGTTGCCTTCTCACCAAGCTGCTTGCCTAATGTCCTGTAGCCCATCCCAGCCTTGTGCAGGTCTACAATTTTATCCCTGGTGTCCTTACACAGCTCTCTGGTCTTGGCCATTGTGGAGAGGTTGGAGTCTGTTTGATTGAGTGTGTAGACAGGTGTCTTTTATACAGGTAACGAGTTCAAACAGGTGCAGTTAATACAGGTAATGAGTGGAGAACAGGAGTCTTCTTAAAGAAAAACTAACAGGTCTGTGAGAGCCAGAATTCTTACTGGTTGGTAGGTGATCAAATACTTATGTCATGCAATAAAATTAAAATTAATTACTTAACAATTACTTAAAAATCATACAATGTGATTTTCTGGATTTTTGTTTTAGATTCCGTCTCTCACAGTTGAAGTGTACCTATGATAAAAATTACAGACCTAGGAAAACCTGCAAAATCGGCAGTGTATCAAATACTTGTTCTCCCCAAACACACACACACACACACACACACACACAGACAAATATATATATATTATATTATATATTATTATATTATATAATATAATCATACATATCTATATCTAATTATGTTGGTAACCAGTTTATAATAGCAATAAGGCACCTCGGTGGTTTGTGGTATATGGCCAATATACCACGACTAAGGGCTGTGTCCAGGCACTCCGTGTTGCGTCGAGGATAAGAACAATCCTTAGCCGTGATATATTGGCCATATACCACACCTCCTCTGGCCTTACAGCTTAAATATATATACTCACACACACACACTGAATATATCATAAGGATGTAGTACGGGTGATATTAAACACTTCTCCAATCTCTGATTTTCTGCGCAGCGCAAAACGTGAGGTAGACCAATGTCATATGCCTATCTTCAACCAATAATTTTTCTCAAATCCTTCCGGGCTAAATTACAGCAAAACTTGGAGAGGACATTGAGGCTTAACTACTTACAAAGAGCTACAAACGTAAGTAAATAGCAGTATTAGACTGAAACATAGAATATCATTTTGTCAAACTTGTGAGGCTCACCATGCTCATCAGTTACTCATTCAACAGATTTGCTTCTACTTCTTTGTGTGTGTATGTGTGTGGTGGAGGGGGGTCCTTGCCAAATGTTTTTATTCATGTAGGCTACTACCTTCTGCAGTTGTAGTCTCTGTCTTTGTAAGGCACAATACTGCTCATCAGAGTAGGAGTAATTCTGTTGGTAGGACTTCAGAGAACTCTCATACTTTAGTATCTATGGGGAGAGGACAGTCTGTTACTAATGGACATGACCTGGAGCTACACCTCAACTTACCTTTATCATAGACTCTATCATAGAAAGATACTCAATTGACAGACAGACAGGCAGACATGTAGGGACACAGACAGTGACTCAGGCAGTGACTCAGCAGACAGATAGACAGTGACTTAGACAGAGAGACAGACAGACAGACAGACAGACAGACAGACAGACAGAAACAGAGAGTGCAGTGAGACTGGAGGTAGAGAATTACTGAAACACCAACTACAGAGGAGATCCTCTCCTCAACAGAACCCACTCACATCTAACTCATTACACAATGTAATAAAGTATCAAATACAGACATTCTTCAAACAGCTAACTCTTTTATAACGCACAGATTCAATTTGATTTGATTAGAATGACATTCCGCCGTGTTGACCTTGTCAGCCGAGTTGAACCAAATTACATTTTCCCATAATAAAGATTATTCATTTGTAGACAGACTCAGTAAATATCCTCAAACAGAGGCACACACACACACACACACACACACACACACACACACACACACACACACACACACACACACACACACACACACACACACACACACACACACACACACACACACACACACACACACACTCCTCCACTGTCATTTCTGTTTTGCTCAGGATTGCTATCAATATAATATAATTTCACTGAACTTGCACCCATAACTCATGAACAGAACGATCATTATAGTTGCTACAATTATGAAAAAGGTCACTCAGATTACTTTTATTTAACTTGGCATACTGCAGACAATTTTCTCGAAGAGACTCACAAATTAAAATAAATATGAAACTAGGCATATGTATTATTGTAGCTAGCATTGTCCTTACTTCAGGTTAGGATATTAGACAATGCAGGGCAAAATAGCCCACAATTTTCAAGAAAAGGAAAATTGTTATAAAGATGTAGCATGAAATACATATGGGGATGATATATCTACATACAGTAGATATTTATTCCTTTCCACTCTCTATATAGGTCTAGTGTCAACCATAACACTGACACACCTGAGTTTTCTGTGTGTCTACCTCTTGCTGTAGATGTTGTATGGTTCCTTCACACTGTTCCACTCTCTCCCGCCCCTCCCCCAGAGCCATCTGATTGGCCTGCAGCTCGTCAGTCAGTTGGTCCAGGGCTTCCTCCGAGCGCTCCCATTGGCCATGTTTTTCTTCGTAGCACCCTTCCAGCTCTGTAAGCTCCGCCTTAACCCTGTCTACCACTGCCTTGGATTCAGTCAGCTGTCAATCAAAACCAAATAGAACAGGTTGACATTGGTCATTAGAGTAAAACTTTCATTTTGAAAGTGAGTGGTCCAATGCTAGAAACTAGCTTAGACTACCTGTTGTTGTGTGTATCTGAGCTCCTCCTCCACACACTCTATGTGTCCCTGGAGCTGCTGCACCTTCTCCATAGCAACGCAGTACTTCTGTTTAAAGATGGCCGCCTTCTCCTCCTGGCCCTGAGTCCTGGACGTGGTTTCACTCAGGTCCTCCTGGAGGTCCGTCAGTTGTTGTCTCAAAAGCTCTATCTCAGTGTCTTGTGTGTTTTCCAACCCTTTAGCTTCTTCAACCTACATCCACAGCAATACGAAAACATCACATTGGATATGATAGACAAAGATCAAAAGGCAAAAAAATATATATCATGAGTCATAATGTGCATACACACACACGCACACACACACACACACACACACACACACACACACACACACACGCACACACACACGCACACTCTTTTGGTCACTAACAGACCCAGTAATACTGTACACTCCTAGTTTAAATAAGGGCCATGCTATCTGAGGTGGGAGTGAATGGGCCCTTCTCTACAGATAGTTTACAATACCACAGGACCTATCAGCCACAAAAGACACAGAAGCTAGAGCTGAAATGTCCTTTCTAGAAACAATGTCTACATAATTCTCATTGAACACGATTATTATTATTTTATTTAAATGTAACTTTTATTTAACGAGGCAAGTCAGTTAAGAACACATTTTTATTTACAATGACGGCCTGCTGGGGAACAGTGGGTTAACTGCCTTGTTCAGGGGCAGAACGGCACATTTTTACCTTGTCCAGCTAGGAGATTCGATCCAGCAACCTTTCTGTTACTGGCCCAACGCTCTAACCACTAGGCTACCTGCCGCCCCTATTATTGTTTGGTGTTGGGTGTAAATCTTTTTCTGTCCAGTTTGGTGTTGATCACTGAAAACAAGTGCGCAATAGTAGTAGAGAGTAGAACTGGTGGTTGATTCAGCTGCTAGAGAATCATTGTCCTATCCTTCTTAGCTTTCTTATTCTAATACTCAGATGAATCCAGGAAGTGAAATCTGACTGATCCTTGTGTTAAACTCAGACCCAGCCCACCTTTAGCGATCAGTGTTAAACTAGACTAACGTCATTAATCCAGCTAACTGTTAAGGTTCAGAGTTAAAATTTGACAAAAGTAGATTAACTCCTAATACAGATCAGCCGGTGGGTTAACTCCCTCAGTACTGACAGCAGGCAGACCAGTTAGAGCCACTGGTTCACCGGAGTCCTCTCAGCTGATTTAACTGGAGATTAACACACGCTAATACCAGTAATACCAGCTCCCAAGCACTGCACCTCTATGGCTGGGTAACGAGAGAGAGAGAGAGAGAGAGAGAAGAAATGTACCGTTTTGTAATAGGCTTTTCAGAGAAGTACCACACCTTCACTCCATTCACATGTTCAAAAAAAACACTACTTAATGTGGTTCCACTTTCTAAAACTGTGGATATATTTGACTGAATTATCCAGTGTGTGTGTGTGCGTGTGTACGTCCTGCAAAACCTTCTCTCTGTCTAGTTATTTGTAATGGAGTGTGAAGACAGACGCGTGTCGTTCCCAGCACAAGCAGACGGAATGTGAGTCAAACACAATCCCACAACATCAATCTGATCTAAGACAACACACCACCATCCCTTGGCCTAGTGGTGCATTACACACACATTATTACTGTTCACACATACTGTACACACACACACACACATACTGTTCACACATACTGTACACACACACACACACACACATACTGTTCACACATACTGTACACACACATATACTGTACACACACGTATACTGTTCACACATACTGTACACACACGTATACTGTTCACACATACTGTACACACACATATACTGTTCACACATACTGTTCACACATATATACTGTTCACACATACTGTACACACACGTATACTGTTCACACATACTGTACACACACGTATACTGTTCACACATACTGTACACACATATATACTGTTCACACATACTGTACACACACGTATACTGTTCACACATACTGTTCACACATATATACTGTTCACACATACTGTACACACATATATACTGTTCACACATACTGTACACACACGTATACTGTTCACACATACTGTACACACATATATACTGTTCACACATACTGTACACACACGTATACTGTTCACACATACTGTACACACATATATACTGTTCACACATACTGTACACACACGTGTACTGTTCACACATACTGTACACACACGTATACTGTTCACACATACTATACACACATATATACTGTTCACACATACTGTACACACATATATACTGTTCACACATACTGTACACACACGTGTACTGTTCACACATACTGTACACACATATATACTGTTCACACATACTGTACACACACGTATACTGTTCACACATACTGTACACACACATATACTGTTCACACATACTGTACACACATATATACTGTTCACACATACTGTACACACACGTATACTGTTCACACATACTGTACACACATATATACTGTTCACACATACTGTACACACATATATACTGTTCACACATACTGTACACACACGTGTACTGTTCACACATACTGTACACACATATATACTGTTCACACATACTGTACACACACGTATACTGTTCACACATACTGTACACACACATATACTGTTCACACATACTGTACACACATATATACTGTTCACACATACTGTACACACACGTATACTGTTCACACATATACTGTTCACACATACTGTACACACACGTATACTGTTCACACATACTGTACACACGTATACTGTTCACACATACTGTACACACATATATACTGTCCACACATACTGTACACACACGTATACTGTTCACACATACTGTACACACACATATACTGTTCACACATACTGTACACACACATATACTGTTCACACATACTGTTCACACCCATATACTGTTCACACATTCATACTGTACACACACTGTACACACCCGCATACTGTACACACATACTGTACACACACACATATACTGTTCACACATACTGTACACACACATATACTGTTCACACATACTGTACACACATATATACTGTTCACACATACTGTACACACATATATACTGTTCACACATTCTGTACACACACGTGTACTGTTCACACATAATGTACACACTCGTATACTGTTCACACACACTGTACACACCCGCATACTGTACACACCCGCATACTGTACACACATACTGTACACACCGGTATACGTTTCAGAAATACTGTACACACACACATATACTGTTCACACATACTGTACACCCAAATATATACTGTACACACCCGTATACTGTTAACACATACTGTACACACCCGTATACTGTTCACACATACTGTACACACACATATATACTGTTCACACATACTGTACACACCCGTATACTGTTAACACATACTGTACACACCCGTATACTGTTCACACATACTGTACACACACACACACATACTATTCACACATACTGTACACACATATATACTGTTCACACATACTGTACACACCCGTATACTGTTCACACATACTGTACACACACACACACATACTATTCACACATACTGTACACACATATATACTGTTCACACATACTGTACACACACGTATACTGTTCACACATACTGTACACACACATATACTGTTCACACATACTGTACACACACATATACTGTTCACACATACTGTACACACATATATACTGTTCACACATACTGTACACACATATATACTGTTCACACATTCTGTACACACACGTGTACTGTTCACACATAATGTACACACTCGTATACTGTTCACACACACTGTACACACCCGCATACTGTACACACCCGCATACTGTACACACATACTGTACACACCGGTATACGTTTCAGAAATACTGTACACACACACATATACTGTTCACACATACTGTACACCCAAATATATACTGTACACACCCGTATACTGTTAACACATACTGTACACACCCGTATACTGTTCACACATACTGTACACACACATATATACTGTTCACACATACTGTACACACCCGTATACTGTTAACACATACTGTACACACCCGTATACTGTTCACACATACTGTACACACACACACATACTATTCACACATACTGTACACACACATATACTGTTCACACCCAAATTCATTTAAACAAGAGATGGGCAAATGACACCCCTTTTGCAGGTCTTCGGATCAGTCTGGATTTCAACTTACTGTTGCACGTTAGAATAGTAAAAACACACAAGGTGCAATTTTCACATTTATTTGTACATCAGCAGTTTTCTCTTGATATGCCAGTCACTGATCATCACTTAATTAGCCCATGTCAGATAACATTTATAGATTGGTAAGTTAGTCTAGTGCCCAGCTATCTAAACTTGTAGTGATCATGGTCAAATTACTGACCGGCGGGGGTCCCCATTGACACAACACAGTTTGGCTTATGGCCCCCAAAAGGCTAGTGCTGGCTCTGAATACGTGTGGGTATGGATGTGGGTACACAGACCCGTGAGACACTGCAACCCTCATGAGGAGTTTAGATCGTCTGAGGCCCCCACCCCCATCAAAGATGCCCATCCCTAATTCAAACCATTCCATTTTGTACGTTTCTAATGGAAGTCGAAGAACATAGCTGTTTCATAAGCCACATACAATGAGGGTAACAGAAGTGCTGTGATATTGTTGTGACTGTAATCAGGAGCTTGTGGTCCAGAGGAAAACTCCACACATCATAGTGACCTTTCAGACCTGCTTGTAGAACTGATAGTGTCCTGTAGAACGGACAGGTCTGTGTCTATTTGTGTCCATAATCACATGTTGTTTTTCCCAATGCTTTAACTCTCTTCAGCTCAACTATGCACTTCATCCTGCTTTGACTGTGATGAGAGAATCAGTGACGTTCTTACCACAAGATTACTATTGTTGTTTGGTGTGCTAGTGATGTGAAACACATTTAGTTGATCAGTTATACAGTAAATGCAAATCAGATACACCCCCCTTCTCACCTCTGGACAGACTCCTCACCTTCTCCAGAGCCTCCTGGTATCCCTCCTCTGCCAGTTGGAGCTTTCCCCTCAGCTCTGTGACCTCTGACCTGCGCTCTCTGACCTCGGCCTGGGATCGACTTAGCTCAGAGGAAGCCTGCTCTAATTGGCTGCTGAGCAGGAAGTGCCTGTGGCTCCAGCGCTCTGTGTCGGCTCTGTGGTTCTGTTTCATTGAGTCTAGATCAGATGTTAGCTGCTCTATAGACATGGTCTGGGACTTCACCTGGACACAGAGGAGGGGGTTACTGTATGTGTGTGTGTGTGTGTGTGTGTGTGTGTGTGTGTGTGTGTGTGTGTGTGTGTGTGTGTGTGTGTGTGTGTGTGTGTGTGTGTGTGTGTGTGTGTGTGTGTGTACCTGTTGCTGTGCGATACAGAGTGCGTTCTGTATCTGTTGTCGTTCCATCACTTCCTGGTCTCTAAGCCCCTCCCCCTCTCTGAACATCTGCCTGAGAAGACACGCCTCTTCCTGTTGACCCTTGACCTTCTGGTTCAGACGGCTGACCTCAGCCTCCAGCATGGCCAGCTGAGGGACACACACACAGACAGTATGTACACGTACACAAAAGGTGTTGAAATACATATAGACCAATTAGAGATCTGAAATGTCGTCTCTCACCTCCTCCTGTGTCCCTTGATACTTCTGCTCCGCTTTACTCAGCTCTGTCCTCAACTGTAGAATCACCTGGTCTCTACTGCTCACCTGGAACACACCTGGTTTTAGACACACACAACAAGGAAGGGTTTTAGGAGATGGTGTTGTACACACACTACCGAACAGACCCACCTCTCCTTGTGCGGTGCAGTGTTTCTGGTTAGTAAGTGTGAGGTTTGTCTCCAGTCTCTCTTTCTCCCTGTTCAGAGCTGAACATTGACGGGAACAGTCCTCCATCTTGGATCTCAGCTGAGCCGTCTCCTCCTGCTGTTTTGCCAATGCAGACTCTCTACTGAGCAACTGGACAGAACATGTTGGTGTCAGCTGCCCTAAAATAACTGTTTAAAAAGACATGTTACTTTGAGGTGTGAATTACTATTGTACTTACCTCTTTTTTACAATCAGATAAGTGATTTTTAACCTCTGCTAGCTCCTTCAATAACACAGACAGCTTGCTGTCCTTCTTGTGAATCTGCAGACACACAAACAGACATACATAAAAACACATTTCAATATATCACATATTTGAAATAATCCAACAGTCTGCTTTCCATCCACTTACAAATATACACAAATGACAAGTGAGGCAAACAGAATCAAACCAACTCCTTCAACTAATGACATCCCATCAACAACGTGTTGGTTTTCCAAAGACAACCCACACAAGCCACAAATGTGTTTTCTGTCTACTCAAATACTATGAATAAAGGGTATTTTCTGTTGGTAATTAGCGTTTGTATCTGTAGGTATAGTGATGGATTGATGGATGATAAACATTTATAAGTAGTTTACGTTTCTCTCTTGAGTGTGTGTCTGGCTTTTATTTGTGTTACCTAGCTATGGATGGTCCTCTATAATAACCCACTTTATATGCTGAATAGGGTTATGGGGTGTGTGTGTACGTGTGTGTGTGTGTGTACGTGTGTGTGTGTGTGTACGTGTTGTTACGGCTCCTCTGTGTGTGTGTGTGTGTGTCTGTGTGTGTGTGTGTGTGTGTGTGTGTATGTGTATGTGTGTGTGTGTGTGTGTCTGTGTGTGTGTGTGTGTCTGTGTGTGTGTGTGTGTGTGTGTGTATGTGTATGTGTGTGTGTGTGTGTCTGTGTGTGTGTGTGTGTGTGTGTGTATGTGTATGTGTGTGTGTGTGTGTCTGTGTGTGTGTGTGTGTGTGTGTGTGTACGTGTCCTCTCTCCTTTCAGTAAGATCTTCAATCTTTTGCAGCGGAAGTGAAAGAGTGAACGTGAGAGAGAGAGAGAGAGAGAGAAGGGCCTTTCTATATGAGATATTAGTTCCAGTCAGAGTGTTGAGGTGAAAGGAGCATTTACAGCCAAACACACGCCGACGAAAAGACAAACAGCACAGCACATCAGAGCCTCTTTTATGGCGATGTACCAAACACACGCTGTTATCTTCTATCTTTCACTCTCTTCCATTCTCTCTCTCTCTCTCTCCCTGGTTTGTAACTGTCATTCAGATTGATGAAGTTAAGATGGCTCCACGACCTTCAGGCTCCTCTCATGACCAACACTCTCACATGATGGAGTGGCGCGCGCACGCACGCACGCACGCACACACACACACAATGAATAAGTAGCTAAAAAATCCCATCCAGCAAACATGTTGAAGTCCTCCACAGTGTCTCATAAAAACAGCTCTGTGTGTATGTGTGTGGGTGTGTATGTGTATGTGTGTATGTGTGTGGGTGTGTATGTGTATGTGTGTGGGTGTGTGTTATTCCCATTGTAATATGTGACAGGCAGGATCTTTACAGATAACCACAAGAGGATGTTATGTCAAAACAGACATCCCGTCAAAACATATTCTCCTTCCTAAAACTGGGTCAATCACAGACAACTTCTAGAAAGAAAATACTTTGGAGTGAAGCATTCCAATGTGTGTGTGTGTGGAGGGGGGGGCATCCCAGTGGTTTCTGGGAGGGGGCCTCTGATATGGAAGGTATTTCTATATCAATCAGATCACACTGTGTTTTAGTACGTCTCATACTCCACCCACTTCACTGCACACACCATTTTGAGCTTGTCACTCACTGACAGAGAATCCCCACTGACGGGCAGCAACACGATCAAGAGAAAAGGAGCAGAGAGGGAGAGAGAAAAATAAACAGACCGATGGAGAGGAGGGAGACAGAGAGAGAGAGACAGAAAGAGAGAGAGGAGGGAGACAGAGAGAGAGAGACAGAAAGAGAGAGAGGAGGGAGACAGAGAGAGAGAGACAGAAAGAGAGAGAGGAGGGAGACAGAGAGCGAGAGACAGAAAGAGAGAGAGGAGGGAGACAGAGAGCGAGAGAGACAGAGAGAGACAGAGGCTGAGTGAGACAGAGAGACAGAGAAACAGAGAATGAGAGACGGTGACAGAGAGACAGAGAGGCCGAGTGAGACAGAGAGACAGAGAAACAGAGAATGAGAGACAGAGAGAGACAGAGACAGAGACAGAGGCCGAGTGAGACAGAGACAGAGAATGAGAGACAGAGAATGAGAGACAGAGAAACAGAGAATGAGAGACAGAGAGACAGAGAATGAGAGACAGAGAGACCGAGAATGAGAGACAGAGAGACCGAGAGAGACAGACAGAGAGGCCGAGAGAGACAGAGACAGACAGAGAGGCCGAGAGAGGCAGAGAGAGACAGAGAGGCCGAGAGAGGCAGAGAGGCCGAGAGAGACAGAGAGGCCGAGAGAGACAGTGAGAGACAGAGACAGAGAGAGAGACAGAGAGAGAGACAGAGAGAGAGAGAGAGACAGAGAGAGAGAGACAGAGACAGAGACAGAGAGACAGAGACAGAGAGAGACAGAGAGACAGAGAGAGAGAGAGAGAGAGAGAGAGAGAGAGAGAGAGAGAGACAGAGACAGAGAGACAGAGAGAGAGAGACAGAGAGACAGAGAGAGAGAGACAGAGAGACAGAGAGAGAGACAGAGAGACAGAGAGAGAGAGAGAGAGAGAGACAGAGACAGAGACAGAGACAGAGAGACAGACAGAGAGAGACTTTATATATTATCTACCTCACTTGCTTTGGCAATGTTAACACATGTTTCCCATGCCAATAAAGCCCTTGAATTGAATTGAATTGAATTGAGAGAGAGACAGATAAAGAGAGACAGACAGAGAGAATAGAGAATTACTTGACACATTGGAAAGAATTAACAAAAAAACAGAGCAAACTAGAATGCTATTTGGCCCTAAACAGAGAGTACACTGTGGCAGAATACCTGTCCACTGTGACTGACCCAAACTTAAGGTAAGCTTTGACTATGTACAGACTTAGTGAGCATAGCCTTGCTATTGAGAAAGGCCGCCGTAGGCAGACATGGCTCTCAAGAGAAGACAGGCTATGTGCCTACTGCCCACAAAATGAGGTGGAAACTGAGCTGCACTTCCTAACCTCCTGCCCAATGTATGACCATATTAGAGAGACATATTTCCCTCAGATTACACAGATCCACAAAGAATTCGAAAACAAATCCAATTTTGAAAAACTCCCATATCTACTGGGTGAAATTCCACTGTGTGCCATCACAGCAGCAAGATTTGTGACCTGTTGCCACGAGAAAAGGGCAACCAGTGAAGAACACACACCATTGTAAATACAACCCATATTTATGCTTATTTATTTTCCCTTGTGTACTTCAACTATTTGTACATTGTTACAACACTGTATATATATATATATATAATATGACATTTGTAATGTCTTTATTGTTTTGAAATTTCTATATGTGTAATGTTTACTGTTAATTTTTATTGTTTATTTCACTTTTGTATAATATCTACCTCACTTGCTTTGGCAATGTTAACACATGTTTCCCATGCCAATAAAGCCCCTTGAATTGAATTGAGACAGAGAGGCCGAGAGAGACAGATAGAGAGACAGATAGAGAGACAGAGAGGCTGAGAGAGACAGAGACAGAGGGACAGAGACAAGAGAGAGAGACAGAGACAAGAGAGACAGAGAGAAAGACAGAGAGAGACAGAGACAGATAGAGAGACCGATAGAGAGACAGAGAGGCCGAGAGAGACAGAGACAGAGAGACAGAGACAAGAGAGAGAGACAGAGACAAGAGAGACAGAGAGAGAGACAGAGAGAGACAGAAATAGAGGGAAAAGGATGAGAGACAGAGAGAGACAGAGAGACAAGAGAGACAGAGAGACAGAGAGAGAGACAGAGAGAGACACAGAGAGCGAGAGAGAGACAGAGAGAGACAGAGAGAGAGAGAGAGACAGAGAGAGACAGAGAGAGAGAAAGAGAGACAGAGAGAGAGACAGAGAGACAGAGAGACAGAGAGAGAGACAGAGAGAGAGAGACAGAGACAGAAATAGAGGGAAAAGGATGTAGCGACAGAAAAAGGAAAGTAAAAAGATAAGCTAGCCTCTTGTTGGATTCTGTTCATAACAATGTCTAAAGACATTACAGAGTATAATAATTTGGTAGCGCCAAATAAAACACTGAAACATGACCCGTCTTCGGTTAAAGCCTGTCTCATTACTATCATCAAGGAGCTGGGAGAATCTATCAAAACACATCACTTCTGTACCAAGAGAAGAAGAAAGAGAGAGAGAGCGAGACGGGGGGATAAAGAGAGAGGGGGGGACGATGGATGAGGTTTCAGATGAAGGGAAGAAAGTGTTTAGTCTATTTGTTCAGCTGTACTCATGTTAGGACGTTTAGGGAACAGAAAATGTTATTGTTCGGGAGAATTCTTCTGACACACACACGCGCACACACACATGCAGGGCAGGAAGTGGTCAGTGGCAGAGCTGCAGTAGCAGTGTGTGCGTGCGTGCATGCAGGGCAGGAAGTGGTCAGTGGCAGAGCTGCAGTAGCAGTGTGTGCGTGCGTGCATGCAGGGCAGGAAGTGGTCAGTGGCAGAGCTGCATTAGCAGTGTGTGCGTGCGTGCATGCAGGGCAGGAAGTGGTCAGTGGCAGAGCTGCAGTAGCAGTGTGTGCGTGCGTGCATGCAGGGCAGGAAGTGGTCAGTGGCAGAGCTGCAGTAGCAGTGTGTGCGTGCGTGCATGCAGGGCAGGAAGTGGTCAGTGGCAGAGCTGCAGTAGCAGTGTGTGCGTGCGTGCATGCAGGGCAGGAAGTGGTCAGTGGCAGAGCTGCAGTAGCAGTGTGTGCGTGCGTGCTTGCAGGGCAGGAAGTGGTCAGTGGCAGAGCTGCAGTAGCAGTGTGTGCGCGCGTGCATGCCTGCGCGCATGAGATCAGAGGTAGGTTTGGTCAGTAAAACAGAGCCAGATGTGCTGCAGAGCCTTCTAGCTGAGAAGTACTGTTGTCTGCACTGTTAATGCTACTGATCTACACATGACAATCACACACAGTCATTATTGCTATAGAAAGAGAGAGATGGGGGAGAGGGAGAAAGAGAGAGATGGGGAGAGGGAGGAAGAGAGAGATGGAGGAGAGAGATGTAGAGAGGGAGGCGAGAGAGATGGGGAGAGGGAGGACGAGAGAGATGGGGAGAGGGAGGAAGAGAGAGATGTAGAGAGGGAGGAAGAGAGAGATGGGGAAGAAGGAGAAAGAGAGAGATGGGGGAGAGGGAGAAAGGGAGATGGGGAGAGGGAGGAAGAGAGAGGGGGAGGAAGAGAGAGATGGGGGAGAGGGAGGTAGAGAGAGATGGGGGAGAGGGAGGTAGAGAGAGATGGGGGAGAGGGAGGTAGAGAGAGATGGGGGAGAGGGAGGTAGAGAGAGATGGGGGAGAGGGAGGAAGAGAGATGGGGGAGAGGGAGAAAGAGAGAGATGGGGGAGAGGGAGGGGGAGAGATGGGGGAGAGGGAGAAAGAGAGAGATGGGGGAGAGGGAGAAAGGGAGATGGGGAGAGGGAGGAAGAGAGAGAGGAAGGAAGAGAGAGATGGGGGAGAGGGAGGAAGAGAGAGATGGGGGAGAGGGAGAAAGGGAGATGGGGAGAGGGAGGAAGAGAGAGAGGGAGGAAGAGAGAGATGGGGGAGAGGGAGGTAGAGAGAGATGGGGGAGAGGGAGAAAGGGAGATGGGGAGAGGGAGGAAGAGAGAGAGGAAGGAAGAGAGAGATGGGGGAGAGGGAGGTAGAGAGAGATGGGGGAGAGGGAGGAAGAGAGAGATGGGAGCAGAGAACTACCTCTCCAGCTTCACACATTGTGAGGAATCTGATTAGAAAGGATAGACAATAAGAAAAACAAAACGTTTGCTCTGTGGGAAAAGGAGAAAGACAAAAGGTGAAAAAGAGAGCGGGAAATAAAACATGTGTTTCTCTCCTCTGTGTTACCTTCCTGCCAGCAGCCCTGCGTGTGTCAGTGAGTGTGTTGTTGGCCCGCACCAGATCCTGACTCTGCTGTAAAACCTGGTCCTGGAGATGCTGACACTGATCTCTCTCTTTACCCAGACCGATCTTCAACTCATCCAGCTCTACTGACAGAGTACACACCCTGTCCTCACTAACCAGGAGCTGGGAGGGGCAGAGACAGAGACAGAGAGGAGGAGAGAGAGAGGGGGGGGAGAGAGAGAGAGAGAGAGAGAGAGAGAGAGAGAGAGAGAGGAATAGAGGGACATAAAGAAAGAAGGGGGATCTTAAAAACATTTCAAATCAAATCAAATTGTATTTGTCTCATGCTTACTTACAAGACCTTAAAAAAATGTAGCTGCATTGTTGGATACATTTTTAAAACAATTACAATTAAAAATAAGAAACAAAAGTAACAAATAATTAAAGAGCAGCAGTAAAATAACAATAGCGAGGCTAAATATAGGGGGTACCGGTACTGAGTCAATGTGCGCGGACACTGGTTATATCGAGGTAATGTGTGTACATGTAGGTAGAGTTAATAAAGTGATGCATAGATAATAACAGAGAGCAGCAGTGTAAAGGGAGGTGCAATGCAAAAAGTCTGGGTAGCCATTTGATTAGATGTTCAGGAGTCTTACGGCTTGAGGGTAGAAGCTGTTTAGAAGCCTCTTGGACCGAGACTTGGCTCTCCAGTTACGCTTGCCGTGCGGTAGCAGAGAGAACAGCCTATGACTAGGGTGGCTGGAGTCTTTGACCATTTTTAGGGCCTTCCTCTGACACCGCCTGGTATAGAGGTCCTGGTTGGCAGGAACTTGGCCCCAGTGATGTTAGTGTGTACCGCTCAGTACATCAGTAGTGTCTTGTGGTCGGAGGCCGAGCAGTTGCATTACCAGGCAGTGATGCAACCAGTCAGGATGCTCTCGATGGTGCAGCTGTAGAACCTTTTGAGGATCTGAGAACCCATTCCAAATCATTTTAGTTTCCTGAGGGGGAATAGGTTTTGTCGTGTCCTCTTTACGACTATCTTGGTGTGCTTGGACCATGTTAGTTTGTTGGTGATGTGGACACCAGGGAACTTGAAGCTCTCAACCTGCTCTACTACAGCCCTGTCAATGAGAATGGGGGCGTGCTCTGTCGTCCTTTTCCTGTAGTCCACAATCATCTCCTTTGTCTTGATCACATTAAGGGAGAGGTTGTTGTCCCGGCACCAAATGGCCAAGTCTCTGACCTCCTCCCTATAGGCTGTCTCATCATTGTCGGTGATCAGGCCTACCACTGCTGTGTCATCTGCAAACCTAATGATGGTGTTGGAGTTGTGCCTGACCGTGTAGTCATGCGTGAACAGGGAGTACAGGAGGGGACTGAGCACGCACCCCTGAGGGGGCCCTGTGTTGAGGATCAGTGTGGCAGATGTTGTTGTTACCTACCCTTACTACCTGGGGTTGTCCCGTCAGGAAGTCCAGGATCCAGTAGCAGAAGGAGGTGTTTAATCCCCGGGTCCTCAGCTTAGTGATGAGCTTTGAGGACACTATGGTGTTGAACACTGAACTGTAGTTAATAGCATTCTCACATAGGTGATCCTCTTGTCCAGGTGGGAAAGAGCAGTGTGGAGGGCAATAGAGATGGCATCATCTGTGGATTTGTTAGGGCGGTATGCAAAATGGACTGGGTCTAGGGTTTCTGGGATAATGGTGTGGATGTGAGCCACGACCAGCCTTTCAAAGCACTTCATGGCTACAGACGTGAGGGTCGTTAGTCATTTAGGCAGGTTACTTTAGTGTTCTTGAGCACAGGGACTATGATGGTCTTCTTGAAACACATTGACTCAGACAGGGAGAGGTTTAAAATGTCAGTGAAGACAATTGCCAGTTGGTCAGCGCATGCTCGGAGTACACATCCTGGCAATCCGTCTGGCCCGGCGTCGTTCTGAATGTTGACCTGTTTAAAGGTCTTGCTCACATCGGCTGCGGAGAGCGTGATCACACAGCCGTCCAGAACAGCTGATGCTCTCATGCATGTTTCAGTGTTACTTGCCTCGAAGCGAGCATAGAAGTAATTTAGCTCGTCTGGTAGGCTCGTGTCACTGGGCAGCGCTTTGGCTGTGCTTCCCTTTATAGTCTGTAATAGTTTGCAAGCCCTGCCACATCCGACAAGCGTTGGAGCTGGTGTAGTACGATTCAATCTTAGTCCTGTTTGATGGGCATAGCAGGATTTCTTAGTAGCTTCCACATTAGAGTCTCGCTCCTTGAAAGCAGCAGCTCTACCCTTTAGCTCAGTGCGGATGTTGCCTGTAATCCATGGCTTCTGGTTGGGGTATGTACATACAGTCACTGTGGGGGATGATGTCATCGATGCACTTATTGATGAAGCCAGTGACTGATGTGGTGTACTCCTCAATGCCATCGGAAGAATCCCGGAACATATTCCAGTCTGTGATAGCAAAACAGTCATGTAGCTTAGCATCGGCTTCATCTGACCACTTTTGTATTGACCGAGTCATTGGTGCATCCAGCTTAAATTTTAGCTTGTAAGTAGGAATCAGGAGGATAGAATTATGGTCAGATTTTCCAAATGGAGGGCGAGGGAGAGCTTTGTACGCATCTCTGTATGTGAAGTAAAGTGGTCTAGAGTTTCTTTCCTTCTGGTTGCACATTTAACATGCTGGTGGAAATTTGGTAAAACGGATTTAAGTTTCCCTGCATTAAAGTCCCCGGCCACTAGGAGCGCCGCCTCTGGATGAGTGTTTTCCTGTTTGCTTATGGCGGTTTACAGCTCATTGAGTGCGGTTTTAGTGCCAGCCTCTTACTGTGGTGGTATGTAAACAGCTACGAAAAATACAGATGAAAACTCTCAGTAGATAGTGTGGTCTGCAGCTTATCATGAGATACTCTACCGCAGGCAAGCAAAAACCTTGAGACTTCCTTAGATATTGTGCACCAGCTGTTGTTTACAAAAATACATAGACCGTTACCCCTCGTCTTACCAAAGGCTGCTGTTCCATCCTACCGATACAGTGTAACAGCCACAACTCGATGAAACATAAGTTTTTACAGTTTTTAATGTCCCGTTGGTAGTTTAATCTTGCTAGTAGGTCATTGATTCTATTTTCCAATGATTGCATGTTTGCCAATAGAACGGATGGCAGTGGGGGTTTACTCGCTCGCCTACGAATTTTCAGAAGGCAGCCCGACCTCCGGCCCCTTTTTCTCCGTCTTCTCTTCACGCAAATGAAGGGGATTTGGGCCTGTTCCCAGGAAAGCAGTATATCCTTTATGTTGTACTCGTTAAAGGAAAAAGCTTCTACCAGTTCGCGGTTCGCAATCGCTGTTCTGATGTCCAGAAATTATTATTGGTCATAAGAGAGGGTAGCAGCAACATTATGTACAAAATAAGTTACAAACAATGCAAAAAAAACTAACTAAATAATTGGTTGGGAGCAAGTAAAACGTCAGCCATCCTCTCCGGCGACGTTCTACATGACAATGACTAGCAGTTGTTGCAGTGGTGTTGGAGGTCCGGTGGGAACAGTTTGACTGGCCCAATAAAGAGCTGTGTTGGTGCTAGTTAAGCCCGGTCCAAGACCTCTAGCTGGGTTAGGAAGCTAATCACTGTATTACTCTCTCTGCATGGAATGATGCTAGTCAGCTAGATATGAAGCAATATGTCTTGCCTTGTCTAAAGAAGGAATTGACTACAACCCACTAGGGTCCACACACCAGTGCAAATGTGTTAAACTCATTCAATGGAGGGCCTAGTGTCTGATAGTTTTTGTTTTTTTCCTTTCAATTAAGAACCTAGACAATCAGGTGATTGGAGTTCCTTACTGATTAGTGACCTTAATTCATCAATCAAGTGCAAGGGAAGAGCGAAAACCAGCAGAAACTCGGCCCTTCGTGGAATGAGTTTGACGCATGTGCACTCGTGTATAGTGCAGGAGTATTCAAATCCTACTCTGGAGATCTGGAGCCTGTTGGTTTTCTGTTCTACCTGATAATACATTGCACCCATCTGGTGTCCCAGGTCTAAACCAGTCCCTGATTAGAGGGTAACAATTTAAAAAATCAGTGGAACTGGCTTCGAGGTCAGAACAGGAAATGTTTATCAAGTTATACCATTGTCTTACATCAGATCACGTCACTCCTACGCGAAACTCAACCAATCTATCTTCGAGGACATGGAACTCATCTCCAAAATTCTAGATTTTGCTTCTAGAGCACGCTCCTGGTAGTTATGACGCACTGGCAATAAATGCTCCAGCTAGCAGCTTAATGCAAGCTTGTTTGAATGGCCATACGGTAGCTAGTTAGCCATCTTGTTGATGAAGTTGTAAGGCACCAAAGTTATAGGGCTGTTGGTTCTCAGAAATCAGCATGTATCTAATATCTGGCACTGTGCCTCGCTACTTTGTAACATTTGGCCAACACAATAACATGGCAGAGAACAGTCAGCTGTGCTGTAGAACTTGGAGCACTAATCACGGCAGAACAGATATCATAAACTAATTTGTGCATTATCTACAACTTCAGCTAGCAAGAGGGAGTATTCATCATTGACTGTGTAAACAGTCATTGTTAGAGTCTGCATTTCATTTCATATGGATTGATTTGAAACTGGTTCTGCCAGCAAGCAGACACAAATGCGATAGCTAGCTAATTTTCGTGTACATATTCACATTTCATAAATACTGACACTAGCACCAAAAAACACCTTAGCTAGATGTAGAATTAGGTAGTTAAGACTTGCTCGCAAAAACAAAAACGTCAATATTAGCTACAGCTTTATAGTTTTGGGCAAGATTAACTCTGACCCTTTAGAGGATGAAAGGGGATTTCAGTGGACGATGTCACCTTGGTAACGTTTCGAATAGGACAGCATATTGTAGCCGGACTTCTTTTTAGCTATCCCATGAGTGTTTGTGAGTTATCAGACAGATCTGACGTGAGACAATGCAAGTTATACATGACTAAATGGTCACTTCTTTAAAGTCATAGTAGCAAGTCATTGTTTGGTGGACTCATGGACATATGGGTTACATTACCATAAAACCACATTAGCGTTGAGCAAGTGAAACAATGACAAAAAATACATCATGTAGAGGTCAGAGGAAAAACCTGAAGTCAATTATATGAATCATTAATATCATCTAATGTTGTCATTCATTACTGTATCGCCATTATACAGACAGAGAGAGAGAGAGATTCCATCTATATCTAAGTTATATTGAAATCAGCAAAGTAGGTTCTTCATTTGAACAGGGACCAAATCCTCAATGGAGGTAAGATGGATGAAATTAAAGAATTATTAAATATGGAGAGGAGGAGGTGATTAAGGGTAGAGGAAAATAGAAATGAGCAGAATTCCCTGTCGCCCTTCACTGATTTGATTTAAAAAAGGGGACACTGGTTTAGTGTGCGTGTGTGTTACCTTGTTCTTTAGCATGTCCAGGTTTTGTCGGAGGTGTGTGTTGTCGTGTGTTAGCTGGTGTGTGTGTTGTTCCTTCATACTGAGGGTTCTCTTTAGTGAGTCCTGAGTGGCCTTCAGAGCAGACAGGTCCTGCTTCATGTGTCTCAGCATCTCCCCACGCTCATTCACCTACACACACAGACACACAAGTCAGAGGTTAGCTAGCTGCACACTCAGACCAACAGAGACTATAGTAGTAGACCAGACAGAAGTTGCACTCCTGGTGTGTGTGTGTGTGTGTGTGTTTATTGTCTGTCTAGCCTCCTCCTCCCATAGCTAATCTAACACAGGGCTCATGCAACACTGTAATTAATTTGACTTGGCTAGCAGTATCCAGCAGCAGACAGACTGGAGCTCCCAGTTACAGACTGACAGAGAAAGTTTCATTATCACTGTGACTGATCACTGAGCACCAGACAAAACACACAGGAGGCACACACACCTCTTCCACAGATTTATTCTGAGCCAGTGTGAGTCTCCCCAGTTCTCTGCTCATCTCCTCCAGTAGTGTCGTCTGAGTCTGGACCTCTGTCTTAGCAGCCACACAACTCTCCTCAGCCTCCTTCAGAGAAGTCTTTAGTGTAAAGATCTGGAAGACACAACACCGATCATGAAAATACATTCTATTTACATATTCTAACATTTCTATTGAGATATGAGAGAGCAAAATAACAAAAACTAAGATCAGATCTGTTGTTTTCTTGAAGATATGATGAACGTTGACATGCATTGGCCATAGTACTATAGCGATGACAGTAAAGTTGTGTTGTAACATGCCTTGTTAGTAGCATTCTCCAGCTGACTGTCTCTGTCCTGTAGCTGCATCCTCAGAGACTGGAGAATACCCTCTGTACTCCTCAACTAGAGGGAGCGAGAGAGAGAGTTAGGGGGTAAACACACAGATGCACACACACCAGTGTGTGCGTTTGTGTGTGGGCGTGCGCACCAAGGTTGGGATCAATATAATTTCAAAAAGTAAACGAAATTCCAATTCCACATTTTCCTCATTGAAAACCATTGAGGAGAATTGGAATTTCAGTGTACTTCTGAAATTGAAATGGTATTGATCCCAACCCTGGTGCACACGCATGCACGCACACACACACCTCCTGTGTGAGTATTTCCTGTTGGTTGTGTGAGGTGAGTGAGTGAGCCGCCAGTGACGCTGTAACTCCTTCAGCTGCTCCTCCAACACTCACACGCGCACACACGCACGCACGCACTCGCACACACGCACGCACGCACGCGCACACACGCACGCACGCACTCACACACACACGCACGCACTCACACACACACACACGCACGCACACACTCACACACACACACATGCACTCACACACACACATGCACTCACACACACACACACACACACACAATAAAAACACATCCTTAGTTACAAATACTTACTTACTAGGAATATACATGTGAAAACCCTATTCTCTATCCAGAAAGAGCTGAATTTGCCTAAGTTTGAACCTGCTTTCGACTGACCACATTCACAATACTTACTTACTTCCGTCAAGGTCTTTATAACTATCAGAAGAAAACTGGAACCTTTTTAGCTTTAACTCTGATTCTGTTACATCACTCATCCATATCAATACTGCCTTTGATGATATGGCCAAAGTCATTTTCCTCATCTTAAATCCAGCACATCCATTAAAACTTCACATTTCCCAATCTCAGGTCTCAATTCTCTGAAGGCATAGGCAGGAAGTTGGGAACTCCCAAAAGAATATGAGATTTGTGAATTTGTTCAAACGAAGGTGCTTAAATGTGAACGATCATATTATCTAGCCTCTATGGAGAGAGAGACCAATCTGAGGAGGACTAGAATGGACTCATTACTTCTGCAATCAAAGTGGGTTCCCACCTCCCCTTTCCTCTCTTCCTCCCTCTCCTTTTCTTTCACTGTCCTACGTTCTCTCTATCAAAGTGGAGGAGGAGGAGGAGGAGGAGGAGGAGGAGGAGGAGGAGAGCGGCTTGGGCAAATCCTTGATTGGCTGAAGTCTATCCTGTATTTAGGATTAAAATGAATAGGTAGAGAACAATGTGTGGGTTAGAAAGAAAGAGAGAGAGGGGGAGAGAGAGAGAGAGAGAGAGAGGGGGGGGGGGACAAAGAGACAGAGAGAGAGATAGACAGAAAGAGAGGGGGTGACCAATATAATTGAATTAAGAAGGTTTGAAGCCAGAACATTTCTATAAGCAGTTAGAAGTATGAGGCGAGAACAAGCAGAGATACAATTACCATCTAATAAAAAAAGAGATTAGAAACTCACTGAGTACGGTTATGTCTACCCACGGGACAACCTTCATGTGACCTTTCTCAGTTCAGAAGTGAGATACACTGTATACGGCTGCTCTTATTCAGACTGTCAGACACAACACGCAGTGCGTAGGCGCACACCATCAGATAATAAAGAAACAGTTGAGATGGGAAGCTGCTGCTACAGACAATTCATTAAGTCATTTGTCTAATGAGCTCTTTAGAGCTGCTTTTGGCAGCAGATAGGAATTCATTAACATGGCTAATTGAATTAAACAGGTGCTGATTTCACAGCTGCTTTGCGTTCGCGAACACACGCTGTTGAGACGGAACTACAGGTGGTGTGTGAGGGAGAGAGCGTATGAGGGGTGGAGCGGGTGAGTGCTTGTCTTTGATGGTCTCTCTCAATGGAACCTTGGCACTCAACCAAAAACCAAATGATATGCAGATCAAGTGGTGTGTGTGCTCCTGCTTCTCGCTGAGTGTGTGTGTGTATACATGTGCTTGAGCTTCAATGGAGCCTGCATGCCCTTGAGATAAACACATGGCATATTAGTAAACACTAAATATGACCTATTGTCTATGGCATGGTCTATGGAGATGAGATGGAGTATTGTTGTGTTGAAAATACATTAGAGAGACAGCTGGCTGAACCGCATTGGAGATAGAAAATAATGTGCACTTTTCAAAGAGTACTTTTCAACCTCTGAATTACCTGAATTGAATCGACTCCAATCCTCCTAAAACTCTCTCTCGTCTTTCTCTCTCTCACCTGATCCCTGGCAGAGGTGTGTTTCTCCCTCACATTATTCAGGTCTTCGGTTATCCGTTTCATTCCTTCTTCCTTCTCCTCCAGTCTCCTCCCATACTCATCACTCAGTTCGGTCCTCACCTCCACCATTTTGGCCTCTGCCTGATACACAGTCGTACTCACACTCAGTATTACAGGCACCCACACTCAGTCACTGTCACACAGTAGGCTCTGAATTACTGCCGCCATTTTATTTTGACAATTCAAATACGCTGTCACACAGTGAAAGAGAAATACTAAGCTTACAAAAACTTGATGACTACGACAACTATTACAACGATGATCTAACTATGTAGCAGAGAAAGGAGAGATTAGACATTTGATATGGAACCTTGATATGAAACTAATCACACATCAGCATTGTACCAGATCTTCAGTATCTTGGAAATTTCTCGCATGGAATAGCCTTCATTTCTTAGAACAAGAATAGACTGACGAGTTTCAGAAGAAAGGTCTTTGTTTCTGGCCATGTTGAGCCTGTAATCGAACCCACAAATGCTGATGCTCCAGATACTCAACTAGTCTAAAGAAGGCCAGTTTAATTGCTTCTTTAATCAGGACAACAGTTTTCAGCTGGCCTAACATAATTGCAAAAGGGTTTTCTAATGATCAATTAGCCTTTTAAAATGATAAACTTGGATTAGCTAACACAACGTGCCATTGGAACACAGGAGTGATGGTTGCTGATAATGGGCCTCTGTACGCCTATGTAGATATTCCATTAAAATAAATCTGCCGTTTCCAGCTAAAATAGTCATTTACAACATTAACAATGTCTACACTGTATTTCTGATCAATTTGATGTTATTTTAATGGACTTTCTGTCCATTAGGGGTGGAGCGGGGTGCTTTTCTTTCAGAAACAAGGACATTTGTGACACGAGTGACCCCAAACTTTTGAACGGTAGTGTATGTTTTTTTATTTAAAAAATGTACACATATTTATCCCCTTATTTTTGTTGGCAGAAAACTACCTCCGTACTTCCATTCATTTGTATTGGTTACCTTCAGACTAGTCCCGTGACGCTGGGGGTCGTAGAGCAAAACAGAGAACATCGTCGTGTTCGTGAGAGTCTCCCCTTTTCATAGAGTTTGTAGCCAAACTGTTCGGACGCTACAAACGTTTTCGCGAGAAGACCGATTTTTCGGAATGTCTCCTGGTCTGACAAACACCGCTGTAGCTCGGCTACCATCCACCGCAGATGCGGAATGCTGACATAGGCGGATACGGTGGATTGATATCGCTAGATAAAAGTGACCAAACATACAACAACACACACACTGATTCATTTCACCCTCTCACCCTCCCGTCCGTCCTACCCTTCCCCTTCAAGCCCTCGGCTAAGGGTGAATATCAAATCAGTTTCTGTTTTAATTTCTCAATAGCGAAGTGTAATTTGTTATTACGAGACAGTATATACATATACCGAAATACAGTGTGTGTGTGTGTGTGTGTGTGTGTGTGTGTGTGGTGTCAGACACAGGGGCTGACAAATGACTTCACTCTAGATTGCTTTACATCACAAATCATTGTCACATTATAATACCCCTAATGCAAATACACGTGTGTGTGCATGTGTGGTGCAAGTATGTGTGTGTATGGTGTGCATGTGTTTGAGTGTGTGTGTGTGTGTGTGAGTTTGTGTGTGTGTGTTGTATCCCTGTATCGCTGGCGAGCTCATTGCTCTCAGAAATCAAAGTTAAATGGATCATCTATCATCAGAATATACTGTATGTCTGGAACACTTGTCTCCGTCTCACTCTGTGTGGGTGTGTGTGTGAGCGGTGTGTGGGTGCGGTGTGTGGGTGTGTGTGCCTGGTTGTGATTAATGTGCTGCATTGGGCTGTTCAGCTATGCATGTTGGTGAGTTTATCGTTTGATGCTGGCTCCAATTAAACTCCTCTAAAGTGACTGATGGCTTTAAGACTCTGTCCATCAATAAAGGCCATCCAGGCCTTTGCACCAGGATATGTCATTCTCACACTAACTAATGTCCTCTTGACTTGCAGGCACTGTGTGTGTGTTTCAACTCCACCATCTTATAAAAGACCACAATATATCTTGCCCAGTTGTCCTATCCCCAGACCCAGTAATCTGATATATCATAGATATTAATTCTCATGTAACTCTAATGACAGACTCTGATATTGTTATTAGGCCTGCATCAGCCAAAATACACACACAGACAAGAGAAAATGGCATATGTGTCTTACGGGAGGGGGGGATTGAGTTGTGTTTGAGAATAGGCTGTTTGCAGGATTTGCAAGAAGGGATTTTCATTTGTAGAGGGGAGGAGGAAGGCAGGAAGGGTGAGGAGAGGAATACGGAGATGGTAGGGGGTGGAGAGGACATTGAATGATGACACACGGTGTGTGTGTGTGTGTGTGTGTGTGTGTGTGTGGTATATAATAGGGTATCTATATGGGGTTTAACATTTGATGGCTACGGCACATGGCTCAGGCCTATCTCACACTCAACTGAATACCACACGCCTGGGAATCTCAATCTCCGTGTCTGTGTGTGTGTGGATATAGGGTAGTAATATAAAATAGACGGTATAGCACAGAAGACTCCAGAGAAGACATGTCTCTTAAGAGAAACACCCATCTCCCCCTCGGTCTCACCCCATCCCCTACCTATCAGCCCTCTACCACCTCACCATTAAACCTACTACCCCTCACCCTCACCCCTTCCCCTACCTCTCAGCCCTCTACCACCTCACCATTAAACCTACTACCCCTCGGTCTCACCCCTTCCCCTACCTCTCAGCCCTCTACCACCTCATCATTAAACCTACTACACCTCACCCCTTCCCCTACCTCTCAGCCCTCTACCACCTCACCATTAAACCTACTACCCCTCACCCTCACCCCTTCCTCTCAGCCCTCTACCACCTCACCATTAAACCTACTACCCCTCGGTGTCACCCCTTCCCCTACCTCTCAGCCCTCTACCACCTCACCATTAAACCTACTACCCCTCACCCTCACCCCTTCCTCTCAGCCCTCTACCACCTCACCATTAAACCTACTACCCCTCAGTGTCACCCCTTCCCCTACCTCTCAGCCCTCTACCACCTCACCATTAAACCTACTACCCCTCGGTCTCACCCCTTCCCCTTCCCCTACCTCTCAACCCTCTACCACATCACCATTAAACCTACTACCCCTCACCCTCACCCCTACAACACCTCACCATTAAACCTACTACCCCTCACCTTCCCCCTTGCCCTCAGCCCTCTACCACCTCACCATTAAACCTACTACCCCTCACCCTCACCCCTTCCCCTACCTCTCTACCACCTCACCATTAAACCTACCACCCCTCACCCCTTCCCCTACCTCTCAGCCCTCTACCACCTCACCATTAAACCTACTACCCCTCGGTCTCACCCCTTCCCCTACCTCTCAGCCCTCTACCACCTCATCATTAAACCTACTACCCCTCACCCCTTCCCCTACCTCTCAGCTCTCTACCACCTCACCATTAAACCTACTACCCCTCACCCTCACCCCTTCCTCTCAGCCCTCTACCACCTCACCATTAAACCTACTACCCCTCACCCTCACCCCTTCCCCTACCTCTCAGCCCTCTACCACCTCACCATTAAACCTACTACCCCTCACCCTCACCATCCACCTGCCCCTCTCTGTCCTATGCTGTGTAGTCCAATGGTATTAGCTGTGTGTTGATATTTAGATGGATGAGTGGAGAGTAAGGAAGAGAAAAGACCCAAACACACCACACCGACACACACACACCCTTACAGCCCCTCAGCGCTCTCCTGTCCTCACAAGCATGGTTTCCTCCTCTAATTGCTGCCATTCGTCAGTGTGTGTGTGTGTGTGTGTGTGTGTGTGTGTGTGTGTGTGTGTGTGTGTGGGTGTGTGTGTGTGTGAGTGAGTGAGTGAGTGAGTGAGTGAGTGAATGGTATAGGCTGCCACAGCACCACCTGATGTCCCCTGTCAGTACTACAGTGTTTGCTACTGCCTCAGTCACACCTCAACACCTACAGCAATCTACCATTCAACTGTCTCACTGCAAGGTTGCCACCAGGCACGCACACAAAGCTCTCATTTAACACACAGCTCTCATTTAACACACACACACACACACACGCACACACGCACGCACACAGAACTGTATATTATTGTTATCATATGAGGGACATTGTCATTGTTAACGGTCATGAAGATCAATCTAAATGAAAAACACACGCAGACAGAAACTAAAAGACAAACTCACACAGTGCTTCAATACACTGCAACCTCATAGAACACTGATGCATATTTCCGTACTGGATTAAAACCAATTCAGATATTTTAATCTCTCTCTCTGTCCATCTCTCTGTATCTCTAGATCAGTGAATAGTCGAAGCAAACTGTATTTGAATGGTTAAACAACAACAGTTAATGTTGTGTATTATTCATTCAATCACATTATAATGTGGTGATTAGTTACACTGCCTGGCTTCTATGTTCCTATCAGAAGTCTTTAAGTATATTTTGTAATGTAGCAATTTATAGATATTTTATTCATATTCTACATCACTGTCTGTCAGTTTTAAGTCCAGCGCCAGACAATCTACAATTTAATATGTCATCTTGTGTTGATTATAAATGAGTGTTTCCCTCACAACCAATCAACTACAGCAATCTACACCTAACACAGACACCTTATCAATCAGAGGATCACACTGTCACACACACGCATACAGTGCATTGCGAAAGTATTCGGCCCCCTTGAACTTTGCGACCTTTTGCCACATTTCAGGCTTCAAACATAAAGATATAAAACTGTATTTTTTTGTGAAGAATCAACAACAAGTGGGACACAATCATGAAGTGGAACGACATTTATTGGATATTTCAAACAAAATTATTCAGCCCCCTTAAGTTAATACTTTGTAGCGCCACCTTTTGCTGCGATTACAGCTGTAAGTCGCTTGGGGTATGTCTCTATCAGTTTTGCACATCGAGAGACCAAATTTTTTTCCCATTCCTCCTTGCAAAACAGCTCGAGCTCAGTGAGGTTGGATGGAGAGCATTTGTGAACAGCAGTTTTCAGTTCTTTCCACAGATTCTCGATTGGATTCAGGTCTGGACTTTGACTTGGCCATTCTAACACCTGGATATATTTTTGAACCATTCCATTGTAGATTTTGCTTTATGTTTTGGATCATTGTCTTGTTGGAAGACAAATCTCCGTCCCAGTCTCAGGTCTTTTGCAGACTCCATCAGGTTTTCTTCCAGAATGGTCCTGTATTTGGCAACGTCCATCTTCCAATCAATTTTAACCATCTTCCCTGTCCCTGCTGAAGAAAAGCAGGCCCAAACCATGATGCTGCCACCACCATGTTTGACAGTGGGGATGGTGTGTTCAGGGTGATGAGCTGTGTTGCTTTTACGCCAAACATAACGTCTTGCATTGTTGCCAAAAAGTTCAATTTTGGTTTCATCTGACCAGAGCACCTTCTTCCACATGTTTGGTGTGTCTCCCAGGTGGCTTGTGGCAAACTTTAAACGATACTTTTTATGGATATCTTTATGAAATGGCTTTCTTCTTGCCACTCTTCCATAAAGGCCAGATTTGTGCAACATACAACTGATTGTTGTCCTATGGACAGAGTCTCCCACCTCAGCTGTAGATCTCTGCAGTTCATCCAGAGTGATCATGGGCCTCTTGGCTGCATCTCTGATCAGTCTTCTCCTTGTATGAGCTGAAAGTTTAGAGGGACGGCCAGGTCTTGGTAGATTTGCAGTGGTCTGATACTCCTTCCATTTCAATATTATCGCTTGCACAGTGCTCCTTGGGATGTTTAAAGCTTGGGAAATCTTTTTGTATCCAAATCCGGCTTTAAACTTCTTCACAACAGTATCTCGGACCTGCCTGGTGTGTTCCTTGTTCTTCATGATGCTCTCTGCGCTTTTAAAGGACCTCTGAGACTATCACAGTGCAGGTGCATTTATACGGAGACTTGATTACACACAGGTGGATTGTATTTATCATCATTAGTCATTTAGGTCAACATTGGATCATTCAGAGATCCTCACTGAACTTCTGGAGAGAGTTTGCTGCACTGAAAGTAAAGGGGCTGAATAATTTTGCACGCCCAATTTTTCAGTTTTTGATTTGTTAAAAAAGTTTGAAATATCCAATAAATGTCGTTCCACTTCATGATTGTGTCCCACTTGTTGTTGATTCTTCACAAAAAAATACAGTTTTATATCTTTATGTTTGAAGCCTGAAATGTGGCAAAAGGTTGCAAAGTTCAAGGGGGCCGAATACTTTCGCAATGCACTGTATACGTACACAGCCATCAGTCAGCTTCATCAAAGTAACTCATCTATCTTACGGTCTGTCTGTGAAGCCAGGGAGGAACAGTTGTCCAACCTTAGCATTCGTCAGAATTACAGTCTGATATTAACAACACACAGAAATATTCATCTTGGAGGTAAACACTAACCGGCTTAAAAAAGAAAATGAGATTATTTTACAGGAATATCCTCACAGAGGACCTCAGGGGTAATGAGGAGAACAGGAGGCTGTTTACATCTCTCCCCCCCCTCTCTCTATAAGTCTCTCTCTCCTCTACAGTCCCTCACTCTTTCTCAGGTGAGATTTGAAAAGGTATGATTACTTTGTATGTGCGTTCACATTCGCATGTGTGTGTGAGAGAGTAAAAAGGTAGGATTGCCTAGGATCCCTGTCTCACTCCCTCTCTCTCTGTCCTATTCATATTTCACCTTCAATTTAATTTTTTCATCAGTCAGGGAGCTAGCTGCCTGCCGCAGTGATTCAATTATGCTTTGTGATTGGCCCGCTGGCATCCTGAAGGGTCACGGAAAGGTTAAAGAATTCAGTGGCACAAACATGATTATGGCTCTGTAGCGTCTGATCAGAACCCCTGCTTATCACAGAACACTGGACTTGACTGGCTGGTTGTGTGCCTAGAGGTTCTGGAGGGGTTTACATGTTCACTGTTCAAAACAAATGTTTACATGTTGTGGTAGTTTATATTGAACTCGTAGGCACACACAGGCGAGGACCCAAATTACAGCTCCTCATTGACACGGAGGCAGGCAGACATTAAATCCTTGTTATACACGGAGTGAATAGGCAATGTAATGACATCAACTCTCATCTCCCCAATACTACCTAGAGACAGGAGCTATATAACACGTCTGACTAATATCCAGCTGTGTTTCTTGATGCTACGGAGATACTGAATAGGTTGCAATACAAACATGTACACTCTGCCCTCCCTTCATCTATTCATATCCTCACTGGGGCCGAGCTCCCTGCCATCCAGGACCTCTATATCAGGTGGTGTGAAAGGAAGGCCAGGAAAATCATTAAAAAGACTCCAGTCACCGAAGCCATAGACGGTTCTCTCTGCTACCGCACGGCCATAGATACAGGGTCCTGAACAGTTTATATTCCCAAGCCATAAGACGACTAAATAGATAACAAAATGGCTACACAGACTATCAGAGTTGACGCTTGTAATTTATTTATATTTTTGCACTGACTGTATGCACATTCACAGGGCCCTAAACACTCACACAGACACACACACAAATTCTCTCCATCATCGGCTCACACACATAACATGCACATACAGTACCAGTCAAAAAGTTTGGACACACCTACTCATTACAGGGTTTCTCTTTATTTTTACGATTTTCTACATTGTAGAATAATATTGAAGACATAAAAACAATTAAATAATACATATGGAATCATGTAGTAACCAAAAAAGTGTTAAACAAATATAAACAAATATATTTTATATTTGAGATTCCTCAAAGTAGCCACCCTTTGCCTTGACAGGTTTTCGCACTGTTGGCATTCTCTCAACCAGCTTCATGAGGTAGCCACCTGGAATGTATTTCAATTAACAGGTGTACCTTGTTAAAAGTTAATTTGTGGAATTTCTTTCCTTCTTACCAAGGTTGGGGTGGTATACAGAATATAGTATGGTATTTTACCAAATAGGGCTATGGCAAGAACAGCTCAAATAAGCAAAGAGAAATGACAGTCCATCATTACTTTAAGACATGACGGTCAGTCAATGCAGAACATTTCAGCATATGTGGGAACTCCTTCAAGACTGTTGGGAAAAGTATTCAGGTGAAGCTGGTTGAGAGAATGCCAAGAGTGTGCAAAGCTGTCATCAAGGCCAAAAGGTGGCAACTTTGAAGAATCTCAAATATAAAATATAATTGGATTTGTTTAACACTTTTTTGGTTACTACATGTGTGTTATTTTATAGTTTTGATGTCTTCACTATTATTCTACAATGTAGAAAATAGTAAAGATAAATAAAAACCCTTGAAAGTGTAGGTATGTCCAAACTTTTGACTGGTACTGTATATTTATACTGACTCTACCTACACACACAAACCCACTCAAATACAGTTGAAGTCGGAAGTAGAAAAATACATATAAACAAATTTTTTCACAATTCCTGACATTTAATCCTAGTAAACATTCCCTGTCTTAGGTGAGTTAGGATCACCACTTTATTTTAAGAATGTGAAATGTCAGAATAACAGTACAGAGAATTATTTAATTCAGCTTTTATTTCTTTCATCACATTCCCAGTGGGTCAGAATACTCGAATGGTATTTGGAGGCATTGCCTTTAAAATGGGTCAAACATTTTGGGTAGCCTTCCACAAGTTTCCCACAATAAGTTGGGTGAATTTTGGCCCATTACTCCTGACAGAGCTGGTGTAACTGAGTCAGGTTTGTAGGCCTCCTCGCTCTTTACACGCTTTTTCAATTCTGCCCGCAAATTTTCTATAGGATTGAGGTCAGGGCTTTGTGATGGCCACTTCAATACCTTGACTTTGTTGTCCTTAAGCCATTTTGCCACAACTTTGGAAGTATGCTTGGGGTCATTGTACATTTGGAAGACACATTTACGACCAAGCTTTAACTTCCTGAATGATGTCTTGAGATGTTGCTTCAATATATCCACATAATTTTCCTCCCTCATGACGCAATCTATTTTGTGAAGTGCACCAGTCCCTCCTGCAGATGAACGTGGTACCTGCAGGCGTTTGTAAATTGCACCCAAGGATGAAATAGACTTGTGGAGGTCTACAAAAAAATGTTGGGGTCTTGGCTGATTTCTTTTGATTTTCGCATGATGTCAAGCAAAGAGGCACTGAGTTTGAAGGTAGGCCTAGAAATACATCCGCAGGTACACCTCCAATTGACTAAAATGATGTCAGTTAGCCTATCAGAAGCTTCTAAAGCCATGACGTCATTTTCTGGAATTTTCCAAGCTGTTTAAAGGCACAGTCAATTTAGTGTATGTCAACTTCTGACCCACTGGAATTGTGATACAGTGAATTATAAGTGAAATAATCTGTCTGTAAACAATAGTTGGAAAAACCGACGTCCTAACCGACTTGCCAAAACTATAGTTTGTTAACAAGAAATTTGCGGAGTGGTTGAAAAACAAGTTTTAATGACTCCAACATAAGTGTATGTAAACTTCCGACTTCCGACTGTACAATCATCATATGCTGCTACTCTGTTTATCATCATGATGCCTAGTGACCCCTATACTTTCTACCACTATCACTCCAGTTTCCCTGCTGATTGTAAATATGGTATCATAAACTGGGTGGTTAGAGCCCTGAATGGTGATTGGCTGACAAAACATTTATTTTTACTGCTCTAATTACATTGGTAACCAGTTTATAATAGCAATAAGGCACCTCAGGGTTTTGTGGTATATGGCCAATATACCACGACTAAGGGCTGTGTCCTGGCACTGTGCTTGTGACATTAAAACTTGACACATATGTTCTAACAGAGGATATCCTTGTTGCATAACTAAATGGTAACGTCTTCACAAGACATAATCTAATGCAATGTGACAAGAAATAATCATGATGCTTTTGTTTCCTGAGCCTGTTTCTGAGTGATGGCTTTGTGACGAACGAACGAACAAGCACACACACACACACACATTCCTCCAAGGGGAGGTAAGATGTGAATAATACATTAGCAGATTCATATTGGGAGTGATGCTTGTCAATCAAACTCCCCCCAAAAACACAAGCCATCAGGGAGGATTCAGAGAGACTCTATTTAGGTCTGGTGTGTGTGTGTGTGTGTGTGTGTGTGTGTGTGTGTGTGAAAGTGAGACACGGTCAGTCGATGGGGCTGTTTGGCGCTAGATTCCCCTGGCGAGGCCTAATTGACGGTGCGACGGCCAAATCTGTCCCCCTCTCCAACGCCTCCCTGTACTATATTCAATATGGCTATTTACATGGCCCGCGTCAGTGAGCAAACAAGCTCATTTAAAAGTTCACATGCTAATGTGTGACATTTAAAGCAAACTTTACACGGGGAAAGGACACGCAACAATAGATTTTGATTCTTTTCTTGTCCGTGAATCTCATCAGGCATCTTCCATATTTATGAGTGGGAGAACAAAGGGACACCTTAACAGAGGAGAGGGAGGGAGGGAGGGGTGGGGAGCTGGAGTGTGGTTTGGAGGGTGACAATACACATGTTGACAAACAAACAAGTTCTCCATTACATCTGGAGTAGTGTGTGTGTGGACTCATTGTGTGTATGCTAAGCCTGTGTGAGCTGTATCTATTGTGTGCACATGGAAGTGTGTGTGTGTATGTACCTGGCGCATAGTTTGCGTGTGTGAGCTCTGGACTTGATCCAGCTGAGACTGTAGGCGAGCCGTGTCCTCTACCCTCATTCTGCTCTCTCTCTGGGTCTCACACAGCCTCCTCTCCTGGGTCTGCAACTAACACACACACACACACACACACACACACACACACACACACACACACACACACACACACGGTAGAAAGAGACAGATATTCAAACTACCCTATCCCCAACACCAGCCCTATCTCTACCTACCTCTGATAGAAGAGTCTTCTCTCTCTGTCTGAGAGTCAGAATATCCCTCCTCTGTCTCTCTTCCTCCTCCCTGACACTCTCCACCTGGAACAGACACAAAAAGAAACAGATAGGAACAATTAAAACAGAGACCTGCTGAATTAAGTATTAAGGTATTTTTGGCAGAGATAGTGCATGTTAGCATAGGTAAAATGCTGAGAGAAAGAGAAAGAGAGAGAGATAGAGAAAGAGAGACCACTGTATGACGCCTCCAGCCATCCTCACTCCACTACCCCCAGACATCGACCAGACCCAACCGAGACAGGACAGGGATGAGTGGAGCCCATCACACCCCATCTCCCCAGCCAGAACAGGGCTATATCCCTCCCTGCTCTGTTCATTCACTAGAGCATGCTCCCACCATGATCCTGCCTATTGATTTCAGCTTAAGTAATGAGCCAGCTTATCCAAAAATCTTTAGCGTTTGGGCTCAAGTTAAGGGAGTCGATGGGGGCCATTTCCCTTTCTGAAAAGCACATGCAGACTTTTTATGTACGGAGGGACAAGACAAATCCTGAAGCTGATAAATCAATAGGGCTTTCTGTCGATGGACACACACACACACACACACACACACAAACACACACACACACACACACACACACACAGCTGACTAATGGTCTTTTTTAAGGCAATTAAAGTGAGCTGTAAACGTATGAAGGCCAATCAATGTGGATGTGGGTCTATTATCAGTGCTTTAACACTGATATACTGTGTGTGTGTTTGTGTTTTAGTCTATTATCAGTGCTTTAACACTGAATTAGAAGAGGCTTTAAAGAGCAGCTAGGGGTCTAGCTGAGGTGTGTTGAAGTCATTTATCTAGAACAGTAGAGACCTCAACATGTCACTACAGGACACTATTCTACTGCACTGCCCCCTTCTGTGAATCCAAGCCAATTCATTGTAGAACAATAACAAAGTTTATTTGTATTTTCTATTTCCGGATTAATTCAATGTTCACACCAGTAGAAAACATGGAAATGTAGTAAATTGAAAATGTAAGGAAAACTAACTCCGCCAGCTTAGTCCGTTGCTTTAGGCTTTCCCTTGCTGTTCTCAGCTTTGCCAAAGATGAGGAGCGCGTTGGTAAAACCAGCATACAGACAACACTTCCCTAAGGTAATTGGTTCCACATTAATATATTCATTCGACTGTGATTTGTACATCAGCAAAAAAGCTTCCCCTTTGATGTTTCATGCTGTGCCCCCCCTCATTCTCTCACACACACACACCTGTCCATATTCCCTCAGATATGAAACCAATGAAATTGACATTTTATATCGGGAAGGGGGGGGGGGTTCTACAACCTAAATCAGTAAAATATAAGATAGAGACTTGGTCATGCTGTGTGGAGAATGTAGATTGGCATGGTGATCGATTAGGCTTGGTTCAGAGGGTGGCTACAGGGGAGACTGGTCATGCGGAAGACAGAAGCAGCGGACTACGGAGCCCTGGAACTAGGTCAACACAACGTCAAACCTCAAGAGTCGGCGGGGGTGGGGGGTCCTACGAAGCTAAAATATGGAATTGTTATAAGATGTTCATACCAAGGATCATTTAGCTATTTGATGAAACATTGAATTTGGCCTTACTGCTATTAGCCCATAGAAACACATTGAATAACAGTTCATACACGGAAAAACAGATCGTCAAAAGGAGGTTTGTTTTAAAGTGTTTGTCCTACTGTACATGTGAGCGATATAAGAAAGATTAGGATTTTTTTTTTATGGACCCATATTTAACCTCTTATTTTTGGCACCAAACTACTTTCATATATATACTTCCATAAATGTTTTAAACTGGTACCAGGCTACCATTAGAGCTAGACCCTTAGAGGAGTCTTGTGAGGCTTGTCTCGTCTTTACAAATAGTGGGCATATTAGATTGTAGGCCAAACCGTTTTCTGTCAAACACTGCTGTACCCCGTAACCCCGGCCACCTTCCACCGCAGACGCGGAAGGCCGACATTGGCGGATGCGGTGGATTGAGCCGCTGCCCACGCAACAAAAAAACCTCCAGATATCTAGTTTAAACAGACAGATTTTGCTGGGGATTTTTGTATTATGCTAATTCGATTTCTGTGGGGGCGCGGACATCAACTCTAGGGGGTTTTAACAGAGATAATAGAACTAAGGCCCAATGCTTTTTAGGAAACCCATACCAATAAGGCAAATGCCTTATTGGTATGGCATATGAATATGGTAGTAGCAATTAAATATGGTAGTAGCTCCACCTTTCCCTCTGATAGGCCTATAAGCAATGGCAAAAATCCCACCTAACCTATCTATCTATCTATCCATCCATCCATCCATCCATCCAATCATTTGTGTCTAGGGGCTAGGAGCTGCTTCTGGACAGAGCCATGGAGAAAGAAAAGGAAAAACATTTGAGGTGATTTCTATTTCAAAGTTACATTGTCCTAATAGAATGTCAAACAATTTGACCTGGGATCGAAAATACATCCCTTGACATTTTTTAGATAATTGTTTTTAATCAAAGTGATGTTTTTGTGGCATTTTGGTCAATGGACAAATAGTGACCTTACCTTGAGAAGAATGGTGCATCACATTGGCTGGGTTTTGATGAACAAACAAGTTGAAGGTGTGTCAAGGCTTGACCCCTTACTGTCCAATCAGAACGTGCTCCAAATATGTGATTGCTTCAAGTTGTGTATTTATGGTCTTTTATGTATTGCGTTGTCATCAACTCCAATTCAAATGTTAGTCCTTTATAGCCTTGTTTGTTAAATAGCCTACAGAAACAAAATAACAAAATGTAGGCCTATCTCATATTTGCTTAATATGTTGAACACGTTTTTGAACAGTAATTGCATGGCTTCAAAATGTAAATGCATTGTTAACATAGCATTCACACTGATATAGGCATATTGTAAAATGCATGTCTGAGCCATGGACATGCCTAATGTTGTCAATTAGCAATATTAAATTCACTATTGATAAGACCTAAAAAAATAAACGGAATAATTCTAATCAAATGTAACAACAACTTGTTTTGAATAGGGTATGTCTAAATATAGTTACAGACACCATAATTGCTCCCCGTGGGAATATAATATTAGGCCTATGACAACGTAGAATATGGAGGGTGACACGCACATCCTAACTTTTGACAGTAGCTGGAAATAGATATAATATAAAGAGAAAAGGGGGAACGTCCACTCACCGTTACTGCTCTGAAATATACACAGACTGTACAAAACATTATGAACGCTTTCCATCACAGACTGACCAGGTGAAAGAAAGCTATGATCCCTTATTGATGTCACTTGTTAAATCCACTTTCAATCAGAGTAGATGAAGGGTTAAATGATTGTCAAGCCTTGAGACAATTGAGGCATGGATTGTGTATGTGTCCCATTCAGAGGGTGAATGGGCAAGACGCTTCTGGGTTTTTTATGCTCAACAGTTTCCCATGTGTGTCAAGAATGGTCCACCACCCAAAGGACATCCAGTCAACTTCAAACAACTGTGGGAAGCATTGGAGTCAACATGGGCAACATGTAGAGTCCATGCCCCAGACGAATTGGGGCTGTTCTGAGGGAAAAAGGAGGGGGTGCAACTTAATATTGTGTTCTTAATGTTTTGTACACTCAGTGTATATAGCTATTGCCTGTCATCACGGTTGATATGGCCAGTAGCCCTAGTGACATTCCCACGTGAAAGGTAAACAAACAGGCAAATATACAGTGCCTTGCGAAAGTATTCGGCCCCCTTGAACTTTGCGACCTTTTGCCACATTTCAGGCTTCAAACATAAAGATATAAAACTGTATTTTTTTGTGAAGAATCAACAACAAGTGGGACACAATCATGAAGTGGAAAGACATTTATTGGATATTTCAAACTTTTTTAACAAATCCAAAAACGGAAAAATTGGGCGTGCAAAATTATTCAGCCCCCTTGAGTTAATACTTTTGTAGCGCCACCTTTTGCTGCGATTACAGCTGTAAGTCGCTTGGGGTATGTCTCTATCAGTTTTGCACATCGAGAGACTGAAATGTTTTCCCATTCCTCCTTGCAAAACAGCTCGAGCTCAGTGAGGTTGGATGGAGAGCATTTGTGAACAGCAGTTTTCAGTTCTTTCCACAGATTCTCGATTGGATTCAGGTCTGGACTTTGACTTGGCCATTCTAACACCTGGATATGTTTATTTTTGAACCATTCCATTGTAGATTTTGCTTTATGTTTTGGATCATTGTCTTATTGGAAGACAAATCTCCGTCCCAGTCTCAGGTCTTTTGCAGACTCCATCAGGTTTTCTTCCAGAATGGTCCTGTATTTGGCTCCATCCATCTTCCCATCAATTTTAACCATCTTCCCTGTCCCTGCTGAAGAAAAGCAGGCCCAAACCATGATGCTGCCACCACCATGTTTGACAGTGGGGATGGTGTGTTCAGGGTGATGAGCTGTGTTGCTTTTACGCCAAACATAACGTTTTGCATTGTTGCCAAAAAGTTCAATTTTGGTTTCATCTGACCAGAGCACCTTCTTCCACATGTTTGGTGTGTCTCCCAGGTGGCTTGTGGCAAACTTTAAACAACACTTTTTATGGATATCTTTAAGAAATGGCTTTCTTCTTGCCACTCTTCCATAAAGGCCAGATTTGTGCAATATACGACTGATTGTTGTCCTATGGACAGAGTCTCCCACCTCAGCTGTAGATCTCTGCAGTTCATCCAGAGTGATCATGGGCCTCTTGGCTGCATCTCTGATCAGTCTTCTCCTTGTATGAGCTGAAAGTATAGAGGGACGGCCAGGTCTTGGTAGATTTTCAGTGGTCTGATACTCCTTCCATTTCAATATTATTGCTTGCACAGTGCTCCTTGGGATGTTTAAAGCTTGGGAAATCTTTTTGTATCCAAATCCGGCTTTAAACTTCTTCACAACAGTATCTCGGACCTGCCTGGTGTGTTCCTTGTTCTTCATTGTCACGTTCTGACCTCTATTTCCGTTGTTTTGTATTTAGTTAGTATGGTCAGGGCGTGAGTTGGGTGGGCAGTCTATGTTTGTTTTTCTATGTTTTGGGGCATTTCTATGTTTTTGGCCTAGTATGGTATCTCAATCAGAGGCAGGTGTCATTAGTTGTCTCTGATTGAGAATCATACTTCGGTAGCCTGGGTTTCACTGTGTGTTTGTGGGTGATTGTTCCTGTCACTGTGTTTGTTGTCACAGGATAGGCTGTATAGGTTTTCACGTACCGTTTGTTGTTTTGTAGATTTGAGTTATTTCATGTATCGGTCAGTTTTCCATTAAAGAACATGAATAACCACCACGCTGCTTTTTGGTCCGCTTCTCCTCCTACAGACGAACGTCGTTACAGAATCACCCACCCACCAAGGACCAAGCGGCGTGGTAAACAGAGGCTGCAGCAACAGCAGCAGCAGGAGAAGCGACTGGTGCAGCAGGAGCAACAGCAGCAGCAACAGAGGCAGCAGCAGCAGGAACAGCAACAGCGAGATCAGGATTTTGGGACATGGGAGCAGAATCTGGACTACACAACTTGGGAGGAGATAGACAGGTGGGCGGTCGACCCAGGGAGAGTGCCGGAGCCCGCCTGGGATTCGATGGAACAGTGCGCGGAAGGTTACAGGAGAATGAGGTTGGCGAAGCAAGCACGGCGGCGCGGACGGAAGCCCGAGAGTCAGCCCCAAAAATTTCTTGGGGGGGGGAGTCAGGAGTCAGACCTGAGCCAACTCCCCCCGTTTATCGTGAGGAGCCAAGGAGGAGCTCAGAACCAGAGCTGGTGTTGGAGGTGAGCGAAGCAGAGACTGTGAAGGAGTTAATGGGGAAATTGGAGGAGAGAGATATGAGGGATTTGCTGGTTTGGTGCATGAGGCACGACATTCGCCCGACGGAGCGTGTCAGGGATTTAATGGCACCGGGGTCAGCTATCCATACTCATCCTGAGGTGCGTGCGAGGGGTCTGGTGAAGACTGTGCCAGCCTCACGCACCAGGCCTCCTGTGCATCTCCCTAGCCTTGCACGTCCTGTGCCATCTCAGCACTACAGTGCTCCTAGCAGTGCTAACTGTGGCGGGCATGGTGCTGGTCAGGCACCGTGTTATGCAGTTGTTCGCACGGTGTCCCCAGTACGCATGCTTAACCCGGTGCGCTACATCCCAGCTCCCCACATCTGCCGGGCTAGGGTGAAGATCCAGCCAGGGCGGTTGGTGCCAGCCCTGCTCTCAAGATCTCCAGTACGCCTTCACGGTCCGGTCTATCCGTCACCACCTCCACGCACCAGCCCTCCGGTGGCAGCCCCCCGTACCAGGCTGTCTCTCCGGCCCATCCTTACAGGGGCTTCCTCCTCTCCAGCGCTGCCGGAGCCTCCCACCTGTCCGGCGCCTCTGCCGGAGCCTCCCGCCTGTCCGGCGCCTCTGCCGGAGCCTCCCGCCTGTCCGGCGCCTCTGCCGGAGCCTCCCGCCTATCCGGCGCCTCTGCCGGAGCCTCCCGCCTGTCCGGCGCCTCTGCCGGAGCCTCCCGCCTGTCCGGCGCCTCTTCCGGAGCCTCCCGCCTGTCCGGCGCCGTTGCCGGAGCCTCCCGCCTGTCCGGCGCCTCTGCCGGAGCCTCCCGCCTGTCCGGCGCCGCTGCCGGAGCCTCCCGCCTGTCCGGCGCCGCTGCCGGAGCCTCCCGCCTGTCCGGCGCCGCTGCCGGAGCCTCCCGCCTGTCCGGCGCCGCTGCCGGAGCCTCCCGCCTGTCCGGCGCCGCTGCCGGAGTCTCCCGCCTCTCCGGCGCTACCAGGGCCTTCCTCTTCTCCAGCGTTGCCGGAGCTTCCCGTCTGCCCAGCGCCAGCTGAGCTTCCCGTCTGCCCAGCGCCAGCTGAGCTTCCCGTCTGCCCAGCGCCAGCTGAGCCTCCCGTCTGCCCAGCGCCGCCAACGCCGCCCGTCTGCCCAGCGGCGCCAGGGCCGCCCGTCTGCCAGGAGCCGCCAGTGCCGCCCGTCTGCCAGGAGCCGCCAGTGCCGCCCATCTGCCAGGGGCCGCCAGTGCCGCCAGTCAGCCAGGGGCCGCCAGTCAGCCAGGGGCCGCCAGTGCCGCCGGTAAGCCAGGGGCCGCCAGTGCCGTCAGTCAGCCAGGGGCCGCCCGAGCAGCTGCCCCTCTGTCCAGAGCAGCTGTCGCCCCTCTGTCCCAAGCTGCTGCCGCCCCTCTGTCCCGAGCAGCTGTCCCTCTGTCCCGAGCAGCTGTCCCTCTGTCCCGAGCAGCTGCCCCTCTGTCCCGAGCAGCTGCCGCCCCTCTGTCCCGAGCAGCTATCGCCCCTCTGTCCCGAGCTGCTATCGCCCCTCTGTCCCGAGCTGCTATCGCCCCTCTGTCCCGAGCAGCTGCCCCTCTGTCCCGAGCAGTTGTCCCTCTGTCCCGAGCAGCTGCTTCACCTCTGTCCCGAGCTGCCCCTCTGTCCCGAGCAGCCCCTCTGTCCAGTGGGGTCATTGAAAGGGGTGGCCATGGTGAGTAAGCCACGGAGGCGGACTAAGACAATGGTGAAGTGGGGTCCGCGTCCCGCGCCAGAGCCGCCACCGCGGACAGACGCCCACCCAGACCCTCCCCTATAGGTCAAGGTTTTGCGGCCGGAGTCCGCACCTTTGGGGGGGGGGTACTGTCACGTTCTGACTTCTATTTCCGTTGTTTTGTATTTAGTTAGTATGGTCAGGGCGTGAGTTGGGTGGGCAGTCTATGTTTGTTTTTCTATGTTTTGGGGCATTTCTATGTTTTCGGCCTAGTATGGTTCTCAATCAGAGGCAGGTGTCATTAGTTGTCTCTGATTGAGAATCATACTTAGGTAGCCTGGGTTTCACTGTGTGTTTGTGGGTGATTGTTCCTGTCACTGTGTTTGTTGTCACAGGATAGGCTGTATAGGTTTTCACGTTCCGTTTGTTGTTTTGTAGATTTGAGTTATTTCATGTATCGGTCAGTTTTCCATTAAAGAACATGAATAACCACCACGCTGCTTTTTGGTCCGCTTCTCCTCCTACAGACGAACGTTGTTACATTCATGATGCTCTCTGCGCTTTTAACGGACCTCTGAGACTATCACAGTGCAGGTGCATTTATACGGAGACTTGATTACACACAGGTGGATTGTATTTATCATCATTAGTCATTTAGGTCAACATTGGATCATTCAGAGATCCTCACTGAACTTCTGGAGAGAGTTTGCTGCACTGAAAGTAAAGGGGTTGAATAATTTTGCACGCCCAATTTTTCAGTTTTTGCTTTGTTAAAAAAGTTTGAAATATCCAATAAATGTCGTTCCACTTCATGATTGTGTCCCACTTGTTGTTGATTCTTCACAAAAAAATACAGTTTTATATCTTTACGTTTGAAGCCTGAAATGTGGCAAAAGGTCGCAAAGTTCAAGGGGGCCGAATACCTTCGCAAGGCACTGTAGCTTAGAAGCAGATTCAGCGCCACGGACAGCGATCTGAATTCCCACGATTTGACAGTTCGGTCCAACAGAGGACGGTCGAAGATGCAACTTTTTACAAAATTATGAACAAAAAACAATAAGCAGTCTTTTTAAATAACTTAATGTTATTTAAACTTATTGTCCTACAGTCACTGACACCTTTCATGCAATGGGCATCGCACATAATGAGTCCAAACATTTCACAGAAGCTGGACAAAAATAATGTCCAATATAAATAAAAAAGAGGAATGTCTCGACTGTTTTGCTGCTCGGGATATTTTTATAAAACGTGGGTGATGTACATAAGGTTAAATCCATGCCATAACCAATTGCGTTATAGGTAAGACCAGCTTTTGGTCGGTCTTAAATATCCCTTGTTTTTAAGGACACACTTCAAATATTTCCACCCCTCCCACCTTAGCACAAGAGAGCGGATGTTAGACAGGTAAATTGACGAACCTGGCGTAAGGGATGGAAAATGCCAGTGCGGCAGTTTTTACAAACTAACGTGCATTTGAGATTTGCGCGTCCTTACCGGCAGATGAAAATAGAGCCCTCAGTTTAGTTATGACAAGGCATTCCCCTAGGGGAACTCACCACCCCCCATTCAGCTGAAAAGGTGGCGCGGGGAATTCAAAAATATTCTTTAGAAATATTTAACTTTCACACATTAACAAGTCCAATTCAGCAAATGAAAGATAAACATCTTGTTCATCTACCCATCATGTCCGATTTTTAAAATGTTTTACAGCGAAAACACAACATATTACATGTTACATGTTAGACCACCACCAAATAAAAAATTAAAAAACACAGCCATTTTTCCCAGCCAAAGATAGAGTCACAAAAGCAGGATTAGAGATACAATGAATCACTAACCTTTTGAAAATCTTCATCAGATGACACTCATATGACATGTTACACAATACATTTATGTTTTGTTCGATAATATGCATTTTTATATCTACAAATCTCGGTTTACATTGACGCCATGTTCAGAAATGCCTCCAAAATATCCGGAGGAGTGATAGAAAGCTACGCCAGATAACAGAAATACTCATCATAAACTTTGACTAAAGATACATGTTCTACATATAATTAAAGACACACTGGTTCTTAATGCAACCACTGTGTCAGATTTTTTTTAAACGTTACGAAAAAAGCCTACCATGCGATAATCTGAGACAGCGCTCAGACGTAAATATATTTCTCTGCCATGTTGGAGTCAACAGAAATACGAAATGACATCATAAATATTCCCTTACCCTTGATGAACTTTCATCAGAATGCAGTGCAAGGAGTCCTAGTTCCACAATAAATCTTTGTTTTGTTCCATAATGTCCAATACTAGTGTCCAATTAGCTGCATTTGCTAGCACTTTCAGCTCACGTGCCCAAAAGCTGACGCTGGTCCAGGAGAACTCGGACGAAAACTTCAAAAATATATATTCCAGGTCGAATAAACTGGTCAAACTAAGTAGAGAATCAATCTTCAGGATGTTATTTTCATATATATCCAATAACGTTCCAACCGGAGCATACGTTTTCATCTGCAGCCAAATGGAACGATGGTGACATCCACAGACAAATGCGCCACAGGGAAATTGCATTCTGCCAAGACAGTGACTATTTCCCCTCCCATTCGGTCAAAGTTCAAACCAGAAGCTCCATTCCACGTTCTACTGAATGAGGACATCTAGTGGAAGGCGTACCAGATCCAGTGCTACCAGATCCATATCTTATTTGGAAGTGAATAGGCGATGACTTGAAATTAGACACGCATTCAGAATTTCACTTCCTGTTTGGAAGACTGCCTGCCCTATGAGTTCTGTTATACTCACAGACATAATTCAAACAGTTTTAGAAACTTCAGAGTGTTTTCTATCCAATAGTAATAATAATATGATATGCATATATTAGCAATATAGGACAGAGTAGGATGCAGTTCACTATGGGCACGCAATTCATCCAAAGTGAAAATACTGCCCCCTATCCCCAACAAGTTTTAATGTCATAAATAGCATGAAATAAAGGAAAGTTCATAGAAATGCAGCATTGTGGCTTTTTTCATACCTGGATGGGAACATGTCAAGTTAATCTAGTTTACAGCCAGGTCAAGCAATTGATATTCAGAGTACGTGTGTCTAATCTGGGTTAAATCAGTTTACCTAATAAGAGAAGGGCACACAGCAGCTGACTCAGCGCTTAGCATGTAGGATTGGCATAAAAAAAGTAGCATTAGCATCCCATTAGAACATGCTGTAGTTAGCAGAGCGTTGGAGTCCTGCGCTAGTCCCTGCCTATAAACATCCAGACGCTGTGATTAGCATTCAGTGCGCTATATAGAGCGCTATAACGTCCCAGTCAAACTAAAGGCACTCTCTTTCATTAGTGCATTAGCTCAGCTAATGGCTAGGCTAATGTTTATGCTAAGTGGAGAAAGGTGAGGACTTCACTTAAGAAATTGGATTAACTCTGTGAAGTACTTTAGATTTAACAACAGTAGGAAAGTGCCTTGGCTCTAACTAAAGACAAAGCAACTGTTTAATCACAAAAGTTGGTTGAGAACTGAGAAATAGTTGCAGGGAGAGGAGAGGGGTCGAATTAGCAAATTGGAAGTGGAAGATGATCAGGTGACCAAAGACTGGGAGCTAAAATGTTGTGTATTGTGGTGCAGGAATGAAGCACTCGGAAAGGAACATTTACAGAACCGTGTGAGTGGGTTTTTCTTTCTTTGTTCTCACTGTTTTGGCAACAACAAAAAAAAAGTTATCAAAGTCACTTGGGCTACATTACAGTGGGTGCATATACAAGGTTTGGATCCTTGGGATGTGCAAATCACCCAACTGCTGTTTGATGACGATGATTGTAACCATGATATCATCTGATTCTAATGATGAACCCTTCCAGACACTATAAAACTACCCACAGCAGAGCAGAAGATTCCCCTCGTATTGCATAACCCATCCATCTGCACAACCAGACACAGTCAAAACCGATCCATATCTACAACGCACTCTGCCACGACACAGCCCAAACACACGCAGAGACAGAGTTGTAAATTAAGAGAGCTTTTGGTTTGACTTTGTGAGGGTGGTGGTTACAGATGGGAGGAGTTTTCCTGTCAGACATGAATCTTCGTCTGTCCTGCCACCGCTAACTGGAGCCTGAACACTGTCTGTCTGTCTGTCTTTCATATGGTTGGAGACTAAGGAACGCCCTAGCTGACTACACTAAAGGAAACCCATGGTACTATTAGAGGAGTCCTTGGACTTCAAATAAACAGACACCACTACAGACATATTGAATGTCCCAGAGCACACACAGTAACATCTGTCCCTCTCCACCCACATCTTACTCAGCAGTAGCACACACAGAGAGAGAGAGAGAGGACTGGAAATCAAACATGAAACCCTCTTGAGAGCCCTCATTCATAGCCTCATTTGCATATTTAATTAGGCTCTTCGTTACAGGATAAGTAGCGTTTATTCAATTTGCTGAGTCTCGTTTGCTGGCACACGTTCAATGAAACCCCAGCGAAGACAAGCTGGCACTGAAGAGAGTGTGGGGGAGGGGGGGGCAGAGGAGAGAGAAAAATTAACTGCCATTCATCAACAGCTGTTCACCATCAGGTGGCTTCTCACCATGCATGCACAAATTCACTGGCTCTTCAGCCACTCATTATCATTAACATGATGAGCTCTATGCAGTGACAGTTTGTGATTCTCTCTCTCTCTCTCACTTTCTGTCTCTTATCGTGTGTGAGGGCTCTTTAATCCCTCATCATCATTAGGCCAGTTTAGCATAATTAGCATCGTTAGCCAGATGAGCAGTGCAGCCTCCGTTTCTCTCTCTCTGCCTGCCACAGCAGTGGTTTCAAGTAGTTTTGCAACAGACATTGGCCATTAAAAAGACAATAAAAAGTATCTTAAAATCTGTATGCTCAGAACATAGGCCTAACTATCGCTTCATTACCTATATAACACAAGGATTTTGTGTGAATTATAATTTACCCTACATAATTCTACATAATCCTACATACATAATTATATTCATAGAGGCTGGTGTTAAAACCACAAGTGAATTAGATACAGTATGTATATTGGATAGATACAAATCAAAAGGCCACGCCTTGAGACCCCTGCTCTCTGTCAGCTCAAGGAGACACCTTCTCAAAGCATCAACACACAAGTGACCACTCCTGTCTCTGTACAACACACAACACACTACGACAGCACACGAGTAGGACAAAAGCTAGAGCTCGGCTTCATTCAGTGAAATTAAACATGCTCTCGTCAGCCGCAGGGAAGCGAGCCGAGTAATGCATTATTCATCTGTACTTCACAAAGGAACATTAATCAATTATGAAGATATGAAGAGCGGTAAGTAGGAGACGGAAGACAAGGCCAGCAGTATTAATATGCGGCTGCATCGTGAGGCTAACGCTTTCCTCGCAAATCAATACTTTGTAGATTCATTTTGAGCGGTTGTGCTAAGATGAGGGAGGGGGGGGATGTCTTAGGGTCTGAATTAACATGACTCACCCGTTATTTTCTGCTTGTTTTTGTCATTTACTGTATTTTGTCTTGGTTTACACAACGGAGGAGAAAGGCAAAAGACCTTCAACGGGAGAAAAGGAGAAGTATGAAGAATGTGGCTGAACATTATAGAAATGAAGAGGAGACAAAGACAAAAGAGACAGAAAGAGACAAGAGAGACAGAAAAAGCAACCATGAAGTTTGAGTATTGAATTTAGATAATAAAAGATCTCCTTTTCGAGCAAGATGAAACTCTGAAATGTTGTCACCACACACTTCAAAATCACTTCTATGGCTAATCCTTATTTATGAACCCAAGTCCCGGATGATAACCAATCGTTATATAAAGTGCATCCTAAGCTAGGCTAAATAAAACTACGGCTTTCTATCCACACAGGAAGTGGCTAAATCTGACTCACCTAACCGACTCTAATGCAGGAAGTTTTCTGGCAAAAGTTTTTTCGGGTCGCTTAAGTCCAAAGAGTGTAATATTTTGTATTTATTGATTCATTTTGGCATGTAAAAAACATTTTCAGTGTCAACTTAAAAGACTAAAACCAGATACAAAGTATGTAGAAAAGATAATGGACCTAGACTTCTATGTTTTTCAAAAATATAATCTTTGAGAACTAACAATGACCAAAATAAAAGCTGGACAGTCAACAACAAACTGACAGAAGGCTCTAATAAAACTAAGAGAACTGAGGGGCACATTTCACTAACGCCATATAAGGAAACGTTTACGGGTTGTTGTTTAAATCATTTATCCCCTTGACATTGAGCTTCTAACCTTATGACATTGAGTGTGTAAGTGGCTGACCAAGAGGTAGAGAAAGTATTGTGAGTCATGCCAAGGTTGTGATCTAGCCATATTAGAATAGAATACAAGTGTAGTGATTTATGAACAACAAATGTGATTCAACAACTAACCATAGTCTTAACCTTAACTACCTTGACCTTAGAACTAACAATAGACAACGGAACAAACACTAAGGGAGAGGAAAGAGGGACAGAATGAAAGAGTGAATGAAAGAAAGATAATTGAAAGAGAGGGAGAGAGTGGTTATGAAGATTGCACCCTAATGGCAGTTATGTTGCCCATGTTCTCGCATTGTATATTCATATAAGCAGAAGTATTCTAATATTCCTAATGACATTTCTGTCTATGACTGGGTGTGGTGGTGCTTATTCCATTACATAGCCCATTAAGGGAGGGGATCATGAAAAATGCATAGAATGTATGAGTGAAGGTACATGGGACATTAACCACATTGTAGGGAGAAAGATGGAGAGAGAGAAAGAGAGGAAGGGGGAGAGAAAGAGAGAGCCCCCACATTAACTGGGCCATATGGTTGAAAGACTCCTCATCCCTCTGGTCACCTCAGGGCCAAACAGTTGCCCCAAGACACTGAACTAGGGTCATTTTATAATTTTTCTGCCTAATGTTTAAGGATAGGATGGAGGGATGGTAAGCTGATCCAATATCTGTGCCTAAGGGTACCAATCTAATCTACCTCACCCCTTACCTCAGCATTCAAATTGGATGCAATCTCCTCCCATTCCTTCCTGGCAAGGGCCCGGGCCTCTCTCTGTTCCTCCCCTCTCTTCTTCCACTTCTCTTCTCTCTTTCTGTGATCCTCCTCTTTCACTCTCTGGTCCTTATCATGTTGTCTCTCTTCCTCTGCTTCTCTTTCCTCCTCTCATCTTCTCTCTTCCTCTGCTTCTCTTTCCTTCTCTCCTCTTCCTCTGCTTCTCTTTCCTTCTCTCCTCTTCCTTTGCTTCTCTTTCCTTCTCTCCTCTTCTCTCTTCCTCTACTTCTCTCCTCTTCTCTCACTCTGCTTCTCTTTCCTTCTCTCGTCCTCTCTCTTCCTCTACTTCTCTTTCCTTCTCTCATTCTCTCTTCCTCTGCTTCTCTTCTCCTCTCTCTTCCCCTGCTTCTCTTTCTTTCTCTCAACTTCTGCTTCTCTTTCCTTTTCTCATCCTCTCTCTTCCTCTGCTTCTCTTTCCTTCTCTCGTCTTCTCTCTTCCTCTGCTTCTCCTTCCTTCTCTCTTCTTCCTCTACTTCTCTTTCCTTCTCTCATCCTCTCTCTTCCTCTGCTTCTCTTTCCTTCTCTCTTCCTCTCTCTTCCTCTGCTTCTCTCCCCTTCTCTCATCCTCTGCTTTTCCTTCCTTCTCTCTTCTTCCTCTACTTCTCTTTCCTTCTCTCTTCCTCTGCTTCTCTTTCCTTCTCTCCTCTTCTTTCTTCCTCTGCTTCTCTTTCCTTCTCTCCTCCTCTCTCTTCCTCTGCTTCTCTTTCCTTCTCTCTTCCTCTACTTCTCTTTCCTTCTCTCATTCTCTGCTTCTCTTTCCTTCTCTTCTCCTCTCTCTTCCACTGCTTCTCTTTCTTTCTCTCAACTTCTGCTTCTCTTTCCTTCTCTCCTCCTCTCTCTTCCTCTGCTTCTCTTTCCTTCTCTCGTCTTCTCTCTTCCTCTGCTTCTCTTTCCTTCTCTCATCCTCTCTCTTCCTCTGCTTCTCTTTCCTTCTCTCCTCTCTCTTCCTCTGCTTCTCTCCCCTTCTCTCTTCCTCTGCTTCTCCTTCCTTCTCTCTTCTTCCTTTACTTCTCTTTCCTTCTCTCATCCTCTCTCTTCCTCTGCTTCTCTTTCCTTCTTTCCTCCTCTCTCTTCCTCTGCTTCTCTTTCCTTCTCTCCTCTTCTCTCTTACTCTTCTTCTCTTTCCTTCTCTCTTCCTCTGCTTCTCTTTCCTTCTCTCTTCCTCTGCTTCTCTTTCCTTCTCTCGTCTTCTCTCTTCCTCTGCTTCTCTTTCCTTCTCTCATCCTCTCTCTTCCTCTGCTTCTCTTTCCTTCTCTCACCCTCTCTTCCTCTGCTTCTCTTTCCTTCTCTCCTCTCTCTTCCCCTGCTTCTCTTTCATTCTCTCCTCCTCTCTCTTCCTCTGCTTCTCTCCTCTTCTCCTCTGCTTCTTTTTCCTTCTCTCTTCCTCTGCTTCTCTTTCCTTCTCTATTCCTCTCTCTTCTCCTGCTTCTCTTTCTTTCTCTCAACTTCTGCTTCTCTTTCCTTCTCTCATCCTCTCTCTTCCTCTGCTTCTCTTTCCTTCTCTCGTCTTCTCTCTTCCTCTGCTTCTCTTTCCTTCTCTCATCCTCTGTCTTCCTTTGCTTCTCTTTCCTTCTCTCATCCTCTCTTCCTCTGCTTCTCTTTCCTTCTCTCCTCTCTCTTCCTCTGCTTCTCTCCCCTTCTCTCTTCCTCTGCTTCTCCTTCCTTCTCTCTTCTTCCTCTACTTCTCTTTCCTTCTCTCATCCTCTCTCTTCCTCTGCTTCTCTTTCCTTCTTTCCTCCTCTCTCTTCCTCTGCTTCTCTTTCCTTCTCTCGTCTTCTCTCTTCCTCTGCTTCTCTTTCCTTCTCTCATCCTCTGTCTTCCTTTGCTTCTCTTTCCTTCTCTCATCCTCTCTTCCTCTGCTTCTCTTTCCTTCTCTCCTCTCTCTTCCTCTGCTTCTCTCCCCTTCTCTCTTCCTCTGCTTCTCCTTCCTTCTCTCTTCTTCCTCTACTTCTCTTTCCTTCTCTCTTCCTCTCTCTTCCTCTGCTTCTCTCCCCTTCTCTCATCCTCTGCTTTTCCTTCCTTCTCTCTTCTTCCTCTACTTCTCTTTCCTTCTCTCTTCCTCTGCTTCTCTTTCCTTCTCTCCTCTTCTTTCTTCCTCTGCTTCTCTTTCCTTCTCTCCTCCTCTCTCTTCCTCTGCTTCTCTTTCCTTCTCTCTTCCTCTACTTCTCTTTCCTTCTCTCATTCTCTGCTTCTCTTTCCTTCTCTTCTCCTCTCTCTTCCACTGCTTCTCTTTCTTTCTCTCAACTTCTGCTTCTCTTTCCTTCTCTCCTCCTCTCTCTTCCTCTGCTTCTCTTTCCTTCTCTCGTCTTCTCTCTTCCTCTGCTTCTCTTTCCTTCTCTCATCCTCTCTCTTCCTCTGCTTCTCTTTCCTTCTCTCCTCTCTCTTCCTCTGCTTCTCTCCCCTTCTCTCTTCCTCTGCTTCTCCTTCCTTCTCTCTTCTTCCTTTACTTCTCTTTCCTTCTCTCATCCTCTCTCTTCCTCTGCTTCTCTTTCCTTCTTTCCTCCTCTCTCTTCCTCTGCTTCTCTTTCCTTCTCTCCTCTTCTCTCTTACTCTTCTTCTCTTTCCTTCTCTCTTCCTCTGCTTCTCTTTCCTTCTCTCTTCCTCTGCTTCTCTTTCCTTCTCTCGTCTTCTCTCTTCCTCTGCTTCTCTTTCCTTCTCTCATCCTCTCTCTTCCTCTGCTTCTCTTTCCTTCTCTCACCCTCTCTTCCTCTGCTTCTCTTTCCTTCTCTCCTCTCTCTTCCCCTGCTTCTCTTTCATTCTCTCCTCCTCTCTCTTCCTCTGCTTCTCTCCTCTTCTCCTCTGCTTCTTTTTCCTTCTCTCTTCCTCTGCTTCTCTTTCCTTCTCTATTCCTCTCTCTTCTCCTGCTTCTCTTTCTTTTTCTCAACTTCTGCTTCTCTTTCCTTCTCTCATCCTCTCTCTTCCTCTGCTTCTCTTTCCTTCTCTCGTCTTCTCTCTTCCTCTGCTTCTCTTTCCTTCTCTCATCCTCTGTCTTCCTTTGCTTCTCTTTCCTTCTCTCATCCTCTCTTCCTCTGCTTCTCTTTCCTTCTCTCCTCTCTCTTCCTCTGCTTCTCTCCCCTTCTCTCTTCCTCTGCTTCTCCTTCCTTCTCTCTTCTTCCTCTACTTCTCTTTCCTTCTCTCATCCTCTCTCTTCCTCTGCTTCTCTTTCCTTCTTTCCTCCTCTCTCTTCCTCTGCTTCTCTTTCCTTCTCTCATCCTCTGCTTCTCTTTCCTTCTCTCTTCCTCTGCTTCTCTTTCCTTCTTTCCTCCTCTCTCTTCCTCTACTTCTCTTTCCTTCTCTCATCCTCTCTCTTCCTCTGCTTCTCTTTCCTTCTTTCCTCCTCTCTCTTCCTCTACTTCTCTTTCCTTCTCTCATCCTCTCTCTTCCTCTGCTTCTCTTTCCTTCTTTCCTCCTCTCTCTTCCTCTGCTTCTCTTTCCTTCTCTCATCCTCTGCTTCTCTTTCCTTTCCTCTTCCTCTGCTTCTCTTTCCTTCTCTCTTCCTCTGCTTCTCTTTCCTTCTCTCCTCTTCTCTCTTACTCTTCTTCTCTTTCCTTCTCTCTTCCTCTGCTTCTCTTTCCTTCTCTCTTCCTCTGCTTCTCTTTCCTTCTTTCCTCCTCTCTCTTCCTCTACTTCTCTTTCCTTCTCTCATTCTCTCTTCCTCTGCTTCTCTTTCCTTCTCTTCTCCTCTCTCTTCCCCTGCTTCTCTTTCTTTCTCTCAACTTCTGCTTCTCTTTCCTTCTCTCATCCTCTCTCTTCCTCTGCTTCTCTTTCCTTCTCTCCTCCTCTCTCTTCCTCTGCTTCTCTCCCCTTCTCTCTTCCTCTGCTTCTCCTTCCTTCCTCTACTTCTCTCATCCTCTCTCTTCCTCTGCTTCTCTTTCCTTCTCTCCTCTTCTCTCTTACTCTTCTTCTCTTTCCTTCTCTCATCCTCTCTCTTCCTCTGCTTCTCTTTCCTTCTCTCCTCCTCTCTCTTCCTCTGCTTCTCTCCCCTTCTCTCTTCCTCTGCTTCTCCTTCCTTCCTCTACTTCTCTCATCCTCTCTCTTCCTCTGCTTCTCTCCCCTTCTCTCTTCCTCTGCTTCTCCTTCCTTCCTCTACTTCTCTCATCCTCTCTCTTCCTCTGCTTCTCTTTCCTTCTCTCCTCCTCTCTCTTCCTCTGCTTCTCTTTCCTTCTCTCTTCCTCTACTTCTCTTTCCTTCTCTCCTCCTCTGCTTCTCTCCTCTGCTTCTCCTTCCTTCTCTCCTCTTCCTCTACTTCTCTTTCCTTCTCTCTTCCTCTGCTTCTCTCATCTTCTCTCTTCCTCTGCTTCTCTTTCATTCTCTCCTCCTCTCTCTTCATCTGCTTCTCTTTCATTCTCTCCTCTTCTCTCTTCCTCTGCTTCTCTTTCCTTTCCTCTTCCTCTGCTTCTCTTTCCTCTCTCTTCCTCTGCTTCTTTTTCCTTCTCTCCTCTTCTCTCTTCCTCTACCTCTTTCCTTCTCTCCTCCTCTGCTTCTCTCCTCTGCTTCTCCTTCCTTCTCTCCTCTTCCTCTACTTCTCTTTCCTTCTCTCTTCCTCTGCTTCTCTCATCTTCTCTCTTCCTCTGCTTCTCTTTCCTTCTCTCCTCTTCTCTCTTCCTCTGCTTCTCTTTCCTTTCCTCTTCCTCTGCTTCTCTTTCCTCTCTCTTCCTCTGCTTCTCTTTCCTTCTCTCCTCTCTCTTCCTCTGCTTCTCTCCTCTTCTCTCTTCCTCTGCTTCTCCTTCCTTCTCTCCTCTTCCTCCACTTCTCTTTCCTTCTCTCATCCTCTGCTTCTATTTCCTTCTCTCCTCTTCTCTCTTACTCTGCTTCTCTTTCCTTCTCTCATCCTCTCTTCCTCTGCTTCTCTTTCCTTCTCTCCTCCACTCTCTTCCTCTGCTTCTCTCCTCTGCTTCTCCTTCCTTCTCTCCTCTTCCTCTACTTCTCTTTCCTTCTCTCATCCTCTCTATTCCTCTGCTTCTCTTTCCTTCTCTCATCCTCTCTCTTCCTCTGCTTCTCTCCTCTTCTCTCTTCCTCTGCTTCTCTTTCCTTCTCTCCTCTTCTCTTCCTCTGCTTCTCTTTCATTCTCTCCTCCTCTCTCTTCCTCTGCTTCTCTCCTCTTCTCTCCTTCTCTGCTTCTCTTTCCTTCTCTCCTCTTCTCTCTTCCTCTGCTTCTCTTTCCTTCTCTCCTCTTCTCTCTTCCTCTGCTTCTTTCCTTTCCTCCTCCTCTCTCTTCCTCTGCTTCTCTTGTCTCTCCTCCTCTGCTTCTCTTTCCTTCTCTCCTCTTCTCTCTTCCGCTGCTTCTCTTTCCTTCTCTCCTCTTCTCTCTTCCTCTGCTTCTTTCCTTTCCTCTTCCTCTGCTTCTCTTTCCTTCTCTCCTCCTCTCTCTTCCACTGCTTCTCTTTCCTTCTCTCATCCTCTCTCTTCCTCTGCTTCTCTTTCCTTCTCTCCTCCTCTCTCTTACTCTGCTTCTTATTCCTTCTCTCCTCCTCTCTCTTCCTCTGCTTCTCTTTCCTTTCGTCTTCCTCCCTCTTCCTCTCCAGCTCTCTCTGTCTGTGTTCTTCCTCCACTCCTCTTCTGCTTTCCTCTGTTCCGCCTCCTGTTTCTTCACCTCTTCCTCTAGCTGTCTCATCCTATCCTTCTGTTTGGAAAGCTGAGGGGAGACCACACAGAAATACTACAATTTTCTATAAGAACATAGAGTGCCTTTGGAAAATATTCAGACCCCTTGACTTTTTTCAACCAAAAAATTACGTTAGAGCCTTATTCTAAAATGGATTAAATCATTTTTCCCCCTCATCAACCTACACACAATACCCCATAATGACAAAGCAAAAACCTGAAATATCACATTTACATAAGTATTCGAACACTTTACACAGTACTTTGTTGAAGCACCGTGGGAAGCTATTACAGCATTGAGTCTTGGGTATGTTGCTACAAGCTTGGCACACCTGTATCAAATCAAATCAAATTGTATTGGTAAAATACACATGGTTAGCAGATGTTATTGGGAGGGTAGCGAAATGCTTCTGCTTCTAGATCAGACAGTGCAGCAGTATCTAACAGGTAATATCTAACAAATTCCACAACAAAACCTAATACACACAATCTAGTAAAGGAATGGGTAAGAATATATAAGTAGAAAATATATGGATGAGCAGTGACAGAGTGGCTAAGATGCAATAGATAGTATAGATGGTGTAGTATTCAGTATACTGTATATACAGTGGTTGCTCCACTAGAATGTTGTGATTATGCTGCGGGACAGAGGTCGTTTGTGGTTTAGAGCGGTACCCTGCGTCACTAGTTCATTGGGGTTGTTAGAGCACTGATTATGCTTTTGGGTCCCAAGGCGCTACTGTGTCTCTGTAGTACTGTAGCCTACTCACGACAGGTCACGTAGTACAGCGCCTTAGTGGTGGAGCGGACTAAGACATTGCATCTGAGTGCAAGCTGTCTTGCTACAGATGCTGGTTCAATACCCGTGATGGCCTCGACTGGGAGATCCGTGAGATGACTGTAGGTTTTTGGTTTCTCTCCCTCTAAAAACAGAAATAAATCATTCTAAATAACAAACTGGCTTTATTTACAAAAAGACCCCCACCCCGCCCCACTGGGTAGCACAGAGCAACACTTTAAGGGGCATTGCACTAATTTTGTCGCTGACTAGGGAAAAATGCCCGCTGTTCTTAGTGCCAGACTGCACGTTCAAACTAAAATGCCCCTCAGATATGAATTCGGAGGGTAGATATTATTAAATATTAAAGCATTAGACCTCTCACTAAAGGCATCAGTCAAAAGTTGTACTTAAATCCGAACTGGATTTAACGAAAAATTACATGAAAAGCACACATTTGTAAATTGTAATTGGAAAGTAATTGGAGATAGATATAAATTATTTAACCCAACTGCTCACCAGGCACAGCAAGGGCCGTCCAGGCACAGCAAGGGCCGTCCGGACCGTTATGCTGTTCTGCTATAGCCTAATAAACAAATGCCAGTGGCTTATATCTTCAAAATGCTTTAAATGCTTTATTATCCAAATGTAAAAGCATATACTGTACAATACTGTATTTCTTCATCAGCATCTTTATGCTTTCGTTAATAAAATAATGATAAAAATACTCTTTCAAAATGCCAATGTGTATTTAGTTATGGATCCATAACGAATTGCTATGGGAATAAATATCACTGAATTACAGAAATATTGGAACAAAGTTGTCTAATGAAGGTAAACAAATTGTTGCTTACTGGAAAATACTCTTTCAAACACACATGGTAATGTTATACAGCGCCATTATGGCTATTAGCAGGTAGCTGGACAATAGACTTGCCTAGAAGGAGGGTAGGGGGAGAATTCTATCGTCAAATGTATTTCTTAGTTAGGTTGGCTGTATCACAACTGGCTGTGACTGGTTGCAGTTTCAGTTTAATCCACCAGAAAAGACAAAACAAATAATACAACAAAAAGTATTATCATTATTATTATGTATCACATCCAACTGTGATTGGGAGTCCCATAGGGCAGTGCACAATTGGCCCAGCGTTTCTCTCCCTCTAAAAAACAGAAATAAATGTTTTGGCCTTTAGAAATACTTTTTTGCCCTTTACTCAGATTACAAATCGCTCACTTTCAGTTTTTTGAAAACAAAATAACCTCCAAAATATCGTTATATATTATCAACTTGATGGCCCAGTCATATAGCCGGCACCTACATAAAGCTGAGTGACTCACTCATTCATGGCTTTGGATTAAAATAAATAAGTACCGACATTCTTTCTGATAGTCTTTAACTTCTCATGGCTGGGGGGCGGTATTGAGTCGCTTGGGTGAATAAGGTGCCCAGAATAAACTGCCTGCTACTCAGGCCCAGAAGCTAAGATCTGCATATTATTAGTAGATTTGGATAGAAAACACTCTGAAGTTTCTAAAACTGTTTGAATGATGTCTGTGACTATAACAGAACTGAGAAAAAAACCTGAGAAAAAATCCAACCAGGAAGTGGGAAATCTGAGGTTTGTAGTTTTTCAACTCTTTGCCTATCCAAGACACTGTGTAAATTTGGTCCGATTGCACTTCCTATAGCTTCCACTAGATGTCAACAGTCTTAAGAACCTTGTTTCAGGCTTCTACTGTGAAAGGGGAGAGAATAAGAGTTGTTTGACTAAGGTGTCTGGCAAAAGGCCATGAGCTGGTCACGCGTGCGGCCAGGAGAGCGACATGCTCCTTCCTCCCCATCGGGGAATTGAACCCCGGTCTCCCACGTGACAGCACGACATGGGATTCTTTAGCTAAATAGCTTAGTACTGTAGCTTACTCCCGACCGTAACGTCATACAGCACCATATTTTATGGAAACCCAGAAGTTTTTTTGTTTTTCTTGGAATAGAAACCATAATATTAGTCAAATGAATAAAGCAACATTTCTTAAAATCTGTCCCATTTACTATGTTCTTACAAAAAAGGTTTTAAATTCTCTAGTACAGCCACTATTAAGGCTTCTCAAAGATACCCTCGGGTGGTCAAACTAGCACTAATGGTAACAGAGGTTGACACTTAAATAACGTGCCATAGAATTCTGCGTCACCATGCAAGCTGTGCTTGTGCACTGCAAACTTTTAAAGGACAAATCACTGTACATATGAGATAAGTAATGCAAGATATGTAAACATTCTTAAAGTGGCATTATTAAAGTGACTAGTGTTCCATTTATTAAAGTGGCTAATGTGCTTGTGATGGTTGTTTAACAATCTGATGGCCTTGAGATAGAAGCTTTTTTTCAATCTCTATGCCCAAGCTTTGACACACCTGTATTGACCTCGCCATCTGGATGGAAGTGGGGTGAACAGGCAGTGGCTCGGGTGGTTATTGCCCTTGATTATCTTTTTTGCCTTCTGTGACATCGGGTGTTGTAGGTGTCCTGGAGGGCAAGTAGTTTGCCCCTGGTGATGCGTTGTGCAGACCGCACCACCCTCTGGAGAGCTCTGCGGTTGTGGGCGGTGCAGTTGCCGTACCAGGTGGTGATACAGTCCTAACAGGATGCTCTCGATTGTGCACCTGTAAAAGTTAGTGACGGTTTTCGGTGACAAGTCCAATTTTTTCAGCCTCCTAAGGTTGAAGAGGTGCTGTTGTGCCTTCTTCACCACACGGTCTGTGTGCATGGAACATTTCAGTTTATCAGTGATATGTACACTGAGGAACTTAAAACTTTCCACCTTCTCCACTGCGGTCCCGTTGATGTGGATAGGGGATGCTCCCTTTGCTGTTTCATGAAGTCCACGATCAAACTTTTTGTTTCGCTGACATTGAGTGAGAGGTCATTTTCCTGACACCACACTCCGAGAGCCCTCACATCCTCAGTGTAGGCTGTATTGTCATTGATGGTAATCAAGTCTACCACTGTTGTGTCATCTACAAACTTGATGATTGAGTTGGAGGCGTTCATGCCCACGCAGTCGTGGGTGAACATGGAGAACAGGAGGGGGCTGAGCCCGCACCCTTGTGTGGCCCCAGTGTTGTGGATCAGCGGAGTGGAGATGTTGTTTCCTACCTTCACCACCTGTGGGAGGCCCGTCAGGAAGTCCAGGACCAAGTCGCATAGGTGGGGTCAAGACCCAGGGACTCAAGCTTAATGATGAGTTTGGAGTGTACTATGGTGTTGAATGCTGAGCTGTTGTCAATGAACAGCATTCTTACATAGGTATTCCTCTTGTCCAGATGTGATGGCGATTGCATTGTCTGTGGACCTATTGGGGCGGTAAGCAAATTGAAGTGGGTCTAGGGTGACAGATAGAGTGGAGGTGATATGACTAGTCTCAAAGCACTTCATGATGACAGAAGTGAGTGCTACGGGGCGATAGTAATTTAGTTCAGTTACCTTGGCCTTCTAGGGAACAGGAACAATGGTGGCCATCTTGAAGGATGTGGGCACAGCAGACTGGCATAGGGATTGATTGAATATGTCCATGAACACACCAGCCAGCTGGTCTGCGCATGCTCTGAGGACGCGGCTAGGAATGCCGTCTGGGCCGGCAGCCTTGCGAAGGTCAACACGTTTAAATGTTTTACTCAAGTCGGCCACAGAGAAGGAGAGCCCACAGTCTTTGGTGGCGGTTCACGTTGATGGCACTGTATTGTCCTCAAAGTGCGCAAAGAAGTTGTTGAATTTCTCTGGAAGCAAGATGTCGATGTCCGCGACGGTGCTGGTTTTCTTTTTGTGATTGTCTGCAGACTCTGCCACCTACTTCTCGAGATTGAGCCGTTGAATTGCGACTCCACTTTGTCTCTATACTGACACGTTGCTTGTTTGATTGCCTTACGTAGGGAACAACTACAATGTTTGTATTTGGCCATATTCCCAGTTGCAGTGCCATGATTAAATGCGGTGGTATGTGCTTTAAGTTATGCACGAATGCTGCAATCAATCCACAGTTTCTGATTGGGGAAGGTTTTAATAGTCACAGTGGGTACAACATCTCCTATACACTTCCTAATAAACTCGCCCACCGACTCAGCATATATGTTGATGTTGTTATCTGAGGCTACCCGGAACATATCCTAATCCACGTGATCGAAGCAGTCTTGAAGCGTGGAATCCGATTGGTCAGATCAGCGTAGGATAGACCTAAGCACGGGTGCTTCCTGTTTAAGTTTCTGTCTATAGGAGGGGAGCAACAAAATGGAGTCATGGTCAGATTTGCCAAAAGGAGGGCGGGGGAGGGCCTTGATGGTTGAGCATGTAACTCGCTCGTGCACTGCAATCGATATGCTGATAGAATTTAGGTAGCCTTGTTTTCAAATTAGCTTTGTTAAAATTAAATTACAATAAATGCCTCAGGATATATGGTTTCCAGTTTGCATAAAGTCCAGGGAAGTTCCTTGATGGCTGTCTTGGTATCCGCTTGTGGGGGGATTTACATAGCTGTGACAATAACAGAGGAGAGTTCTCTTGGGAGGTAATACGGTCGGCATTTGATTGTGAGGAATTCTAGGTCAGGTGAACAAAAGGACTTCCTGTATGTTGTTACAATTACACCATGAGTCGTTAATCATCAAACACACACCCCGCCCTTCTTATTACCAGGGGTGTTAATTCCTGTCGGCGCAATGCACTGAAAATCCCGTTGGCTGTACTGACTCCGACAGCATGTCCCAAGCTAGCCATGTTTCCGTGAAACAGAGTATGTTACAATCCCGGATATCTCTTTGGAAAGCAACTCTTACCCTAATTTTGTCGTCTTTGTTAACTTGGGATTGGAAATTAGCGAGTAATATACTCAGAAGCGGTGGGTGGTGTGCGCGCATCAGAAGCCTCACGAGAAGACCACTCTGGTACTCTCTAATCCGGCAGCGTTATTTTGGGTCGGCCTCTAGAATCAGTTTGAATGCCCTGGGAGGTGCAGACAAAGGATCCGCTTTGGGAAGGTCGTACTCCTGGTCGTAGTACTGGTTCTGCTGGTAAGTTCACGTCTCTCTGATATCCAATAGTTCTTCCCGACTGCATGTAATAACACTTAAGGTTTTCTGGGCTAACAATGTAAGAAATAATACATACAAAGTTTATCCCGTTCTTCTCTGCAGATCCTCTCAAGCTCTGTCAGGTAGGATGGGGAGCGTTGCTTCACAGCTATTTACAGGTCTCTCCAGAGAGTTTAGATCAGGTTCAAGTCCGGGCTACTCAAGGTCATTCAGAGACTTGTCCCGAAGCCGAAGTTCATCAAGGATCTCTCGATACTTTGCTCCATTCATCTTTCACTCAATCTTGACTAGTCTCCCAGTCCCTGCCCCTGAAAAACATCCCCACAGAATGATGTTGCCACTACCATGCTTCACCGTAGGGATGGTGCCAGGTTCTCCCATCTCCACAGAGGAACTTTAGAGCTCTGTCAGAGTGACCATTGGGTTATTGACCACCTCCCTTATTGACCACCTCCCTGCTTGAATGATTAGCAAATTGATTAGCTGTTCAGGAGTCTTTGACTAGAGCAGTCTATGACTGGGTGGCTGGAGCCTTTGACAATTTTTAAGGTCTTCCTCTGACACCACCTGGTATAGAGGTCCCGGAATGCAGAAAGCCAGTGATGTACTGAGCGGTACACACTACCATCTGTAGTGCCTTGCGGTTGGAGAGCGAGCAGTTGCATTACCAGGCACTGATGCAACCAGTCAGGATGCTCTCGATGGTGTAGCTGTAAAACGTTTTGAGGATCTGAGGACCCATGCCAAATCTTTTTAATCTCCTGAGGGGGAATAAGCTTTGTCGTGCCCTCTTCACGACTGTCTTGGTGTGTTTGGACCATGATAGTTTGTTGGTGATGTGGACGCCAAGAAACTTGAAGCTCTCAACCTGCTCCACTACAGCCCCAGCGATGAGAATGGGGGCGTGCTCGGTACTCCTTTTCCTGTAGCCCACAATCATTCCCTTTGTCTTGATCAAGTTGAGGGAGAGGTTATTGTCCCGGCACCACACAGCCAGGTCTCTGACCTCCTCCCTATAGGCTATCTCATCGTTGTTTGTGATCAGGCCTACCACTGTTGTGTCATTGGCAAACTTAATGATGGTGTTGGAGTTGTGCCTGGTCATGAAGTCATGAGTGAACAAGAAGTACAGGAGGGGACTGAGCACGCACCCCTGAGTGGCCCCTGTGTTGAGGATCAGTGTGGCAGATTTGTTGTTACCTACCCTTACCACCTGGGGGCGTCCCGTCAGGAAGTCCAGGATCCAGTAGCAGAGGGAGGTGTTTAGTCCCAGGGTCCTTAGCCTAGTGATGAGCTTTGAGGGCACTATGGTGTTGAATGCTGAACTGTAGTCAATGAATAGCATTCTCACATAGCTGTTCCTTTTGTCCTGGTGGGAAAGGGCAGTGTGGAGTGCAATAGAGATTACATAATCTGTGAAGTATTTACAGCGTTTTCCTGAATTTAAAATGGATTAAATTGAGGTGTGTCACTGTCCTCCACACAATATAATATCATACTTTATAATATCAACTTGGAATTATGTTGAGACATTTTTACAAATTAAAATGAAAAGCTGGGATGTCTTGAGTCAATAAATATTTCAACCTTTTGTTGCAAGCCTAAATAAGTTCAGGAGTAAAATTTGCATAGGAGGTCGCATAATAAATTGCATGGACTCATTCTGTGTGCAATAATAGTGTTTAACATGATTTTTGAATGCCTACCTCATCTCTGTATCCCACACATACAATTATCTGTAAGGTCACTCAGTCGAGCAGTGAAACACAGATTCAACCACAGGGAGGTTTTCCAATGCCTCGCAAAGAAGGGCACCTATTGGTAGATAAGTGAAACATAATATTATTAACAGACATTGAATATCCCTTTCAGCACGGTGCAGTTATTAATTACACTTTGAATTGTGTATTAATACACCCAGTCACGACAAAGATACAGGTGTCCTTCCTAACTCAGTTGCCAGGGAGGAAGGAAAACGCTCAGGGATTTCACCATGAGGCCAATGGTGACTTTAAAACAGTTACAGAGTTTAATGGCTGACATCACCACCTCGATTCAACTGAAATACTCATCATAAATGTAGATGATAATACAAGTTATACACATGGAATTATAGATATACCTCTCCTTAATGCAACCGCTGGGTCAGATTTGAAAAGACTTTACGGAAAAAGCAAACCATGCAATAATCTGAGACGGCGCTCAGAAAATTAATCAAATTAGCCACCATGTTGTGGAGTCAACAGAAACCAGAAACGACATGATAAATACTCCCTTACCTTTGATGATCTTCATCAGAATGCTTGATTCGTTCGATAATGTCCGTTATTTATGTCCAAGTAGCAACTTTTGTTAGCGTTAGGTACACATATCCAAACGCTCGTCCGTTTGGACAAAAACTTCGGACAAAAATTTCAAAAAGTTATATTACAGGTCGAAGAAACATTTCAAACTAAGTATAGAATCAATTATTAGGATGTTTTTATCATAAATCTTCAATAAAGTTCCAACCGGAGAATTCCTTTGTGTCTACAGAAGCAAGGAACGCAAGTCGATATCATGTGGAATGCGTGTGACCAGGAAATGGCTCTCTGCCAGTAAACTGACTCACTCAGCTCTTATTCAGTCCCATAACACAGCAGAAGCCTCATTCAAGTTTCTAAAGACGGTTGACATCTAGTGGAAGCCCTAGGAAGTGCAACTTCATTCATATCCCAATGTGAATTCAATAGGGCCTGGGTTGAAAATATACCAACCTCAGATTTCTCACTTCCTGTTTGGATTTCTTCTCAGGTTTTTGCCTGCCATATGAGTTCTGTTATACTCACAGACATCATTCAAACAGTTTTAGAAACTTCAGAGTGTTTTCTATCCAATACTAATACTAATATGCATATATTAGCAACTGAGACTGAGGAGCAGGCCGTTTACTCTGGGCACCTATCATCCAAGCTACTCAATACTGCCCCTGCAGCCATAAGAAGTTAAGAACAAATTCAAATTTTTAATAACGGCCAAGGAACAGTGGGTTAACTACCTTGTTCAGGGGCAGAATGACAGCTTTTTACCTTGTCAGCTCGGGGATTCAGTCTTGCTACCTTTAGGTTACTAGTCCAACGCTCTAACCACTAAGCTACCTGCCGCCCCAACATTAAGAGTACCACTCTTCATATTTTCAACCATAGTGGTGGCTGCATCATGTTACAGGTATGCTTGTAATCCTTAAGGACTGGGGAGTTTTGCAGGATAAAAAAAATGTATGGATTGGAGTTTAGCACAGGCAAAATCCTAGAGGAGTAGTTCAGTTTGCTTTCCAAAAGACACTGGGAACCCCGGTCTCCCACGTGACAGCACGACATGGGATTCTTTAGCTAAATAGCTTAGTACTGTAGCTTACTCCCGACCGTAACGTCATACAGCACCATATTTTATGGAAACCCAGAAGTTTTTTTGTTTTTCTTGGAATAGAAACCATAATATTAGTCAAATGAATAAAGCAACATTTCTTAAAATCTGTCCCATTTACTATGTTCTTACAAAAAAGGTTTTAAATTCTCTAGTACAGCCACTATTAAGGCTTCTCAAAGATACCCTCGGGTGGTCAAACTAGCACTAATGGTAACAGAGGTTGACACTTAAATAACGTGCCATAGAATTCTGCGTCACCATGCAAGCTGTGCTTGTGCACTGCAAACTTTTAAAGGACAAATCACTGTACATATGAGATAAGTAATGCAAGATATGTAAACATTCTTAAAGTGGCATTATTAAAGTGACTAGTGTTCCATTTATTAAAGTGGCTAATGTGCTTGTGATGGTTGTTTAACAATCTGATGGCCTTGAGATAGAAGCTTTTTTTCAATCTCTATGCCCAAGCTTTGACACACCTGTATTGACCTCGCCATCTGGATGGAAGTGGGGTGAACAGGCAGTGGCTCGGGTGGTTATTGCCCTTGATTATCTTTTTTGCCTTCTGTGACATCGGGTGTTGTAGGTGTCCTGGAGGGCAAGTAGTTTGCCCCTGGTGATGCGTTGTGCAGACCGCACCACCCTCTGGAGAGCTCTGCGGTTGTGGGCGGTGCAGTTGCCGTACCAGGTGGTGATACAGTCCTAACAGGATGCTCTCGATTGTGCACCTGTAAAAGTTAGTGACGGTTTTCGGTGACAAGTCCAATTTTTTCAGCCTCCTAAGGTTGAAGAGGTGCTGTTGTGCCTTCTTCACCACACGGTCTGTGTGCATGGAACATTTCAGTTTATCAGTGATATGTACACTGAGGAACTTAAAACTTTCCACCTTCTCCACTGCGGTCCCGTTGATGTGGATAGGGGATGCTCCCTTTGCTGTTTCATGAAGTCCACGATCAAACTTTTTGTTTCGCTGACATTGAGTGAGAGGTCATTTTCCTGACACCACACTCCGAGAGCCCTCACATCCTCAGTGTAGGCTGTATTGTCATTGATGGTAATCAAGTCTACCACTGTTGTGTCATCTACAAACTTGATGATTGAGTTGGAGGCGTTCATGCCCACGCAGTCGTGGGTGAACATGGAGAACAGGAGGGGGCTGAGCCCGCACCCTTGTGTGGCCCCAGTGTTGTGGATCAGCGGAGTGGAGATGTTGTTTCCTACCTTCACCACCTGTGGGAGGCCCGTCAGGAAGTCCAGGACCAAGTCGCATAGGTGGGGTCAAGACCCAGGGACTCAAGCTTAATGATGAGTTTGGAGTGTACTATGGTGTTGAATGCTGAGCTGTTGTCAATGAACAGCATTCTTACATAGGTATTCCTCTTGTCCAGATGTGATGGCGATTGCATTGTCTGTGGACCTATTGGGGCGGTAAGCAAATTGAAGTGGGTCTAGGGTGACAGATAGAGTGGAGGTGATATGACTAGTCTCAAAGCACTTCATGATGACAGAAGTGAGTGCTACGGGGCGATAGTAATTTAGTTCAGTTACCTTGGCCTTCTAGGGAACAGGAACAATGGTGGCCATCTTGAAGGATGTGGGCACAGCAGACTGGCATAGGGATTGATTGAATATGTCCATGAACACACCAGCCAGCTGGTCTGCGCATGCTCTGAGGACGCGGCTAGGAATGCCGTCTGGGCCGGCAGCCTTGCGAAGGTCAACACGTTTAAATGTTTTACTCAAGTCGGCCACAGAGAAGGAGAGCCCACAGTCTTTGGTGGCGGTTCACGTTGATGGCACTGTATTGTCCTCAAAGTGCGCAAAGAAGTTGTTGAATTTCTCTGGAAGCAAGATGTCGATGTCCGCGACGGTGCTGGTTTTCTTTTTGTGATTGTCTGCAGACTCTGCCACCTACTTCTCGAGATTGAGCCGTTGAATTGCGACTCCACTTTGTCTCTATACTGACACGTTGCTTGTTTGATTGCCTTACGTAGGGAACAACTACAATGTTTGTATTTGGCCATATTCCCAGTTGCAGTGCCATGATTAAATGCGGTGGTATGTGCTTTAAGTTATGCACGAATGCTGCAATCAATCCACAGTTTCTGATTGGGGAAGGTTTTAATAGTCACAGTGGGTACAACATCTCCTATACACTTCCTAATAAACTCGCCCACCGACTCAGCATATATGTTGATGTTGTTATCTGAGGCTACCCGGAACATATCCTAATCCACGTGATCGAAGCAGTCTTGAAGCGTGGAATCCGATTGGTCAGATCAGCGTAGGATAGACCTAAGCACGGGTGCTTCCTGTTTAAGTTTCTGTCTATAGGAGGGGAGCAACAAAATGGAGTCATGGTCAGATTTGCCAAAAGGAGGGCGGGGGAGGGCCTTGATGGTTGAGCATGTAACTCGCTCGTGCACTGCAATCGATATGCTGATAGAATTTAGGTAGCCTTGTTTTCAAATTAGCTTTGTTAAAATTAAATTACAATAAATGCCTCAGGATATATGGTTTCCAGTTTGCATAAAGTCCAGGGAAGTTCCTTGATGGCTGTCTTGGTATCCGCTTGTGGGGGGATTTACATAGCTGTGACAATAACAGAGGAGAGTTCTCTTGGGAGGTAATACGGTCGGCATTTGATTGTGAGGAATTCTAGGTCAGGTGAACAAAAGGACTTCCTGTATGTTGTTACAATTACACCATGAGTCGTTAATCATCAAACACACACCCCGCCCTTCTTATTACCAGGGGTGTTAATTCCTGTCGGCGCAATGCACTGAAAATCCCGTTGGCTGTACTGACTCCGACAGCATGTCCCAAGCTAGCCATGTTTCCGTGAAACAGAGTATGTTACAATCCCGGATATCTCTTTGGAAAGCAACTCTTACCCTAATTTTGTCGTCTTTGTTAACTTGGGATTGGAAATTAGCGAGTAATATACTCAGAAGCGGTGGGTGGTGTGCGCGCATCAGAAGCCTCACGAGAAGACCACTCTGGTACTCTCTAATCCGGCAGCGTTATTTTGGGTCGGCCTCTAGAATCAGTTTGAATGCCCTGGGAGGTGCAGACAAAGGATCCGCTTTGGGAAGGTCGTACTCCTGGTCGTAGTACTGGTTCTGCTGGTAAGTTCACGTCTCTCTGATATCCAATAGTTCTTCCCGACTGCATGTAATAACACTTAAGGTTTTCTGGGCTAACAATGTAAGAAATAATACATACAAAGTTTATCCCGTTCTTCTCTGCAGATCCTCTCAAGCTCTGTCAGGTAGGATGGGGAGCGTTGCTTCACAGCTATTTACAGGTCTCTCCAGAGAGTTTAGATCAGGTTCAAGTCCGGGCTACTCAAGGTCATTCAGAGACTTGTCCCGAAGCCGAAGTTCATCAAGGATCTCTCGATACTTTGCTCCATTCATCTTTCACTCAATCTTGACTAGTCTCCCAGTCCCTGCCCCTGAAAAACATCCCCACAGAATGATGTTGCCACTACCATGCTTCACCGTAGGGATGGTGCCAGGTTCTCCCATCTCCACAGAGGAACTTTAGAGCTCTGTCAGAGTGACCATTGGGTTATTGACCACCTCCCTTATTGACCACCTCCCTGCTTGAATGATTAGCAAATTGATTAGCTGTTCAGGAGTCTTTGACTAGAGCAGTCTATGACTGGGTGGCTGGAGCCTTTGACAATTTTTAAGGTCTTCCTCTGACACCACCTGGTATAGAGGTCCCGGAATGCAGAAAGCCAGTGATGTACTGAGCGGTACACACTACCATCTGTAGTGCCTTGCGGTTGGAGAGCGAGCAGTTGCATTACCAGGCACTGATGCAACCAGTCAGGATGCTCTCGATGGTGTAGCTGTAAAACGTTTTGAGGATCTGAGGACCCATGCCAAATCTTTTCAATCTCCTGAGGGGGAATAAGCTTTGTCGTGCCCTCTTCACGACTGTCTTGGTGTGTTTGGACCATGATAGTTTGTTGGTGATGTGGACGCCAAGAAACTTGAAGCTCTCAACCTGCTCCACTACAGCCCCAGCGATGAGAATGGGGGCGTGCTCGGTACTCCTTTTCCTGTAGCCCACAATCATTCCCTTTGTCTTGATCAAGTTGAGGGAGAGGTTATTGTCCCGGCACCACACAGCCAGGTCTCTGACCTCCTCCCTATAGGCTATCTCATCGTTGTTTGTGATCAGGCCTACCACTGTTGTGTCATTGGCAAACTTAATGATGGTGTTGGAGTTGTGCCTGGTCATGAAGTCATGAGTGAACAAGAAGTACAGGAGGGGACTGAGCACGCACCCCTGAGTGGCCCCTGTGTTGAGGATCAGTGTGGCAGATTTGTTGTTACCTACCCTTACCACCTGGGGGCGTCCCGTCAGGAAGTCCAGGATCCAGTAGCAGAGGGAGGTGTTTAGTCCCAGGGTCCTTAGCCTAGTGATGAGCTTTGAGGGCACTATGGTGTTGAATGCTGAACTGTAGTCAATGAATAGCATTCTCACATAGCTGTTCCTTTTGTCCTGGTGGGAAAGGGCAGTGTGGAGTGCAATAGAGATTACATAATCTGTGAAGTATTTACAGCGTTTTCCTGAATTTAAAATGGATTAAATTGAGGTGTGTCACTGTCCTCCACACAATATAATATCATACTTTATAATATCAACTTGGAATTATGTTGAGACATTTTTACAAATTAAAATGAAAAGCTGGGATGTCTTGAGTCAATAAATATTTCAACCTTTTGTTGCAAGCCTAAATAAGTTCAGGAGTAAAATTTGCATAGGAGGTCGCATAATAAATTGCATGGACTCATTCTGTGTGCAATAATAGTGTTTAACATGATTTTTGAATGCCTACCTCATCTCTGTATCCCACACATACAATTATCTGTAAGGTCACTCAGTCGAGCAGTGAAACACAGATTCAACCACAGGGAGGTTTTCCAATGCCTCGCAAAGAAGGGCACCTATTGGTAGATAAGTGAAACATAATATTATTAACAGACATTGAATATCCCTTTCAGCACGGTGCAGTTATTAATTACACTTTGAATTGTGTATTAATACACCCAGTCACGACAAAGATACAGGTGTCCTTCCTAACTCAGTTGCCAGGGAGGAAGGAAAACGCTCAGGGATTTCACCATGAGGCCAATGGTGACTTTAAAACAGTTACAGAGTTTAATGGCTGACATCACCACCTCGATTCAACTGAAATACTCATCATAAATGTAGATGATAATACAAGTTATACACATGGAATTATAGATATACCTCTCCTTAATGCAACCGCTGGGTCAGATTTGAAAAGACTTTACGGAAAAAGCAAACCATGCAATAATCTGAGACGGCGCTCAGAAAATTAATCAAATTAGCCACCATGTTGTGGAGTCAACAGAAACCAGAAACGACATGATAAATACTCCCTTACCTTTGATGATCTTCATCAGAATGCTTGATTCGTTCGATAATGTCCGTTATTTATGTCCAAGTAGCAACTTTTGTTAGCGTTAGGTACACATATCCAAACGCTCGTCCGTTTGGACAAAAACTTCGGACAAAAATTTCAAAAAGTTATATTACAGGTCGAAGAAACATTTCAAACTAAGTATAGAATCAATTATTAGGATGTTTTTATCATAAATCTTCAATAAAGTTCCAACCGGAGAATTCCTTTGTGTCTACAGAAGCAAGGAACGCAAGTCGATATCATGTGGAATGCGTGTGACCAGGAAATGGCTCTCTGCCAGTAAACTGACTCACTCAGCTCTTATTCAGTCCCATAACACAGCAGAAGCCTCATTCAAGTTTCTAAAGACGGTTGACATCTAGTGGAAGCCCTAGGAAGTGCAACTTCATTCATATCCCAATGTGAATTCAATAGGGCCTGGGTTGAAAATATACCAACCTCAGATTTCTCACTTCCTGTTTGGATTTCTTCTCAGGTTTTTGCCTGCCATATGAGTTCTGTTATACTCACAGACATCATTCAAACAGTTTTAGAAACTTCAGAGTGTTTTCTATCCAATACTAATACTAATATGCATATATTAGCAACTGAGACTGAGGAGCAGGCCGTTTACTCTGGGCACCTATCATCCAAGCTACTCAATACTGCCCCTGCAGCCATAAGAAGTTAAGAACAAATTCAAATTTTTAATAACGGCCAAGGAACAGTGGGTTAACTACCTTGTTCAGGGGCAGAATGACAGCTTTTTACCTTGTCAGCTCGGGGATTCAGTCTTGCTACCTTTAGGTTACTAGTCCAACGCTCTAACCACTAAGCTACCTGCCGCCCCAACATTAAGAGTACCACTCTTCATATTTTCAACCATAGTGGTGGCTGCATCATGTTACAGGTATGCTTGTAATCCTTAAGGACTGGGGAGTTTTGCAGGATAAAAAAAATGTATGGATTGGAGTTTAGCACAGGCAAAATCCTAGAGGAGTAGTTCAGTTTGCTTTCCAACAGACACTGGGAGATTAATTCACATTTCAGCAGGACAATAACAGTTTTGACTTAACATTGGCTTGAAAATCTATGTCAAGACTTGAAAATGGCTGTCTAGCAATGATCAACAACCGTCTTGACAGAGCTTGTAGATTTTTTTAAAGAATAATGTCCAAATATTGTACAATCCAGGTGTGCAAAGCTCTTAGAGACTTACCCAGAAAGACTCAGAGCTGTAATCACTACCAAAGGTGATTCTAACATGTATTGACTCAGGGGTGTGAATACGTATGTAAATTAGATATTTCTGCATTTAATTTTCAATAAATTTGCAAAAAATGTTTAAAAACATGATTTCACTTTGTCATTATGGGGTATTGTGTGAAGATGGGTGAAAAAAAAATTAAGAGAGAGAGAGGGAGAGGGCGCGAGAGCGAGAATAGTGTGCTAGCGCTAGCCCCATGCAGTTAAACAGCAGTGGGTGTAATTTCGTGACACTTCATAAGGAGGTGTGGGAAAGCTGTAAAACTCCCTGGTTTAATCTGGGCAGCCATTTTGTAACCTGGGGGCTGGACATGTAAGTCATTCATCACACGCTGAGCACACGCTTTAACACACAACACATGTAGCGCTGCTGGCTACACTGCCACAGCAATATCGTAAAAACTACCACATCCAAGAAAAAAAATACTACAACAACAACAAAACTGTTCCATCCACGGTATCAAGGAATAAGGAATTAAAAAGACCAGAACAAGCACGATGGTTGCAGTTCAGAATGTGCTTCCTCGCTTCTCTGTATCTCCTCCGTATCCCAGTCTCAGCGTGTGTGTGTGTGTGTGACTCTCCTCCATACCTCAGTTTTGTTGAGTGTGTTATTCTCCAGTTGGAAGGTCTTGATGTCTCTCTCCAGACAAAGGATGGTTCTGTCTCTAGTCCTCAGCTGGCTCCTCAGATCCTCTACCTCAAGGTTAGGACTCATAGGGCTGCAGCAGAGAGACAAAATAATTTCAAAGGCAATGCAGGTTCAGATATGGTTATCCTCAGACAGATCTGTCAGTTAACTACTATTTTTAGAACTTAAACCCAATGTTAAACACAGATACACACACAAACTCAGTTGGGAGACGCCTGTGAGCTCGACAGCTGTCAGAGGTAGGGAGAAGATCGACAGACGGATCTCACCACACACTCCCAAAGTCACCAAGCTCATATCAAATTTGGATGTTAAATATTTCTAAAGTTGTACGAGCAGAGACATATTGCAGGTGCACGCACACACACCCGCACACACAATCAAGAAGAAACAGAACAGAGTTGTGAATCCTGCTAAACTCATGAGGAATCACAGACATGCTGGTAAGAAAGAAATTGACTGATGCTGATTTCTGTTCTGATTTCACCAGGCAAAGTACATATATTAGGAGGCAATATACCAGTCAGACATTTATTATATCAAATATTCAGTGACAAGTTTTAGTCCTCAACTTCTCAAAAGAGCCAATTTATCTGTCTTTTAAAAAAGAAAACTATTTCTAGAGGTTTTTTATCCACCATTTCCCAAATAGCCAGAATTTCATCTCAATTATCTACAATTTCATTATCTTGTCTGACCTAGCTGCCGTTCTAGGGGTGGAAATCTCTGGAAATATAAAACCACCTGAAATGTGGAACAGGATACTTGAGAAAGGACATGTCTGAAATGAGAGAGTTGAATAGAGAAATGGGCTGGTGAATGGGAAGTAAGTGCAGCCAATTTTGGGTCTATTTTGTGAAACAGGGCAGTTTTTCTAAGGACTGTAGATTGTCCCAGGGCTGAAACACTCTCACATGCTGGGATAAGAGAGCCTGTTTATCTGGGCTCTGACACACGCATGCATATTCACACACACACACACACACACACACACACACACACACACACACACACACACACACACACACACACACACACACACAGGCCATCTCTGTCTCTTTGAGCATGCCAGTCTAGCTCAGACACAGGGACAGTGGTAGGTGGGTATCTTTGCACCAGACCAGGACTACAGAGCTTTACTGCACCTGTATCCTTATCATCTACATCTTATTAACCTGCATGATGTCATCACAGAACTGTTCAATACTACGGCTATATAGTCTATTGAAACAGGGATGAAAATAAACAATAGGCTATATCTTTTTTTCCCTTCTCGTATTTATTTTAATATAAAGCCTAATTCAAGAGAAAAGGCATTCCCTTGTTGACATGAAATGAAACCGTTTTTTTTCCCTCTAACAAAATGGCCTGGCAATTTCATATTTTCAAACCATGAAAATTGCACCCTGCATTCTCGATAAATGCACAAGCAAGTTAGGGCAGAAAATGTATCCCGCTAAACTGTAGCATTCGTTAAAGGCTAATATGTTTTGCCGCTTTTGTGTGGGAATACAATTTGGCACACAGCTATCGGTCTGTTAGGAACGTCCCATTACTATTATATAAGAAATGTGGGCTGTACATTGAGAGAAAATGATAAGTGTTTAATAAATTACATTATGCCATGAGGAGAGATGAGGGAAGAAACTCCATTTAGAACCATGAGTGTTATAATGATTATTTACAGGGCTGAGAGACGGACAGGGAAAGAGGATATTGGTGTGTGTTGAAACAGCCTCTCGATTTTCTCAACCTGTCACTCAGAGTTATTAGCCAAGCCTAACACAATTAGCTATGAATATGCAATAATAACATGCAAATTGCCACCACCCCTCGGCGTGCGCGCGCGCGAGCGCGTGTGTGTGTGCGCCTCCAGGGCAGTAATCTTTGGTTCTGTAAATCCATTTTTTTCCTACATCATTACAGCAGCAAGGCATAATTCATCAGAATAACACACACACGTAAGCACATGCACAAACAAAGACACACATGTGCCAGGGTTAATATACATCCTGGCAGGTTGTTATTAACCATGTGTGTGTCAGTGGTGACACACACACCACACTGAGCCCTCTCCTCCAGTGTGTCCCGAGGGTGATGTTAGACACTAGCGCTGAGCTGCCACTCCTATTAACCCCTGTGTTAATGAGAGCAGCCCTGCCAGGCAGACAGATGGCACAGCTGCCACCCTGCCACACACTCATACACACACTTCCTCGTGTCTCCCTTCCATAAGCCAAATGCGTTCTCTCCTCGCCGTCTCCTCCTCTCTCTTCCCCTGTCTTTCCTCCTCCACCCCTCCCCCTCCCTCCCCCCTGCTGTCCCCCAGCTGGTGAGTTGTGACATCTGCTGGGCCGGGACACGACTGAGCATCTGGCAGCAACATGGAGAGGGAGGAGGGAGAGTGTAGCGCTACTGACAGCAGGGGAAGGAGGGATGGAGGGAGAGAGAGAGAAGGAGAGAGGGAGGAAAGCACTCTCGATCACAACAGAAGAGAGGGGATGTGAGAGAAAACAAGAAGAAAAGGAGAAAGAGGGATTTATGTTGACCATCTATGACAGAGAAAAAAGACTTAGCCTTCTGCAATGTTTAGCTATAACTATGTTCAACTACTCATTTGACAAACATCTAAAAGTATAGGCTTTTCATTTACAATTTAATATTTTTTTTCCTCAGACATTTTGTTCATGGCATAAAAATGTGTCTCTGCCGTACTTTTAAAAGATAAACTGTCGTAAATAAAAAGTTATTTTGTGGATCTGCATAGAGATGTGTGCATACATCTGTATGTGTGTGTGTGTGTGTGTGTGTGTGGCAGATTACAATATAGAGTTGAACGTATCCACACTGACCCCCTGTACTGCTAGGTATTGATTTGTTAGCTTGGCCTAATAACAGCAGAACATACACACACAGCGAGGACCTAAGAATGTCAATACAGGAAGAACAAGTATCTATCTCTCTTGGATCCCTCAGGAGGAAAATAAATCTCTCTTTTACCAGTGACATACTGAGCCTGGGGAAACATATGGCTCATCACTGACTTACTGTACATTACCATTCATGTTACGTTTTCCTTCTTCCACTTTGATAAAAACATACCGTACATTCTTGTCCACTAAAGATTCATAGCTGTGTTTCTTCATTTAAATGGGATAGCACGGTTTCAAGAAAGGTTCAGATAAGACAAGAATTGATGCAGGTAATTTTCCTTATTATTTCGGCACTTCAACAACAACAAAAACATTCCAGTTTACTTACAGTATTGAGCATATACAGTTGAAGTCAGAAGTTTACATACTTAAGTTGGAGTCATTAAAACTTGTTTTTAAACCACTCCACAAATTTCTTGTTAATAAACTATAGTTTTGGCAAGTCGGTTAGGACATCTACATTGTGCATGACACAAGAAATTCTTCCAACAATTGTTAACAGACAGATTATTTCACGTTTAATTCACTGTATCACAATGCCAGTGGGTCAGAAGTTTACATACACTAAGTTGACTGTGCCTTTAAACAGCTTGGTAAATTCCAGAAAATGATGTCATGGCTTTAATCGCTTCTGATAGGCTAATTGACAATTGGAGGTGTACTTGTGGATGTATTTCAAGGTCTACCTTCAAACTCAGTGCCTCTTTGCTTGACATCATGGGAAAATCAAAAGAAATCAGCCCAAAAAATTGTAGACATCCACAAGCCTGGTTCATCCTTGGGAGAAATTTCGACTGAAGGTACCACGTTCATCTGTACAAACAATAGTACGCAAGTATAAACACCATGGGACCACGCAGCCGTCATACCGCTCAGGAAGGAGACGCGTTCTGTCTCCTAGAGATTAACGTACTTTGGCCCGAAAAGTGCAAATCAATTCCAGAACAACAGCAAAGGACCTTGTGAAGATGCTGGAGGAAACAGGTACATAAGTATCTATATCCACAGTAAAACGAGTCCTATATCGACATAACCTGAAAGGCCGCTCAGCAAGGAAGAAACCACTGCTCCAAACCTGCCATAAAAAAGCCAGACTACAGTTTGCAACTGCACATGGGGACAAAGATCACACTTTTTGGAGAAATGTCCTCTGGTCTGATGACTGTTTGGCCATAATGACCATCGTTATGTTTGTAGGATAAAGGGCGAGGTTTGCAAGCCAAAGAACACCATCCCTACAGTGAAGCACGGGGGTGGCATCATCATATTGTGGGGGTGCTTTACTGCAGGAGGAACTGGTGGTGCACTTCACAAAATAGATGGCATAATGAGGTAGGAAAAATTATGTGGATATATTAAAGCAACATCTCAAGACATCAGTCAGGAAGTTAAAGCTTGGTTGCAAATGGGTCTTCCAAATGGACAATGACCCCAAGCATACTTCCAAAGTTCTGGCAAAATGGCTTAAGGAGAGGAAAGTCAAGGTATTGGAGTGGCTATCACAAAGCCCTGACCTCAATCCTGTAGAAAATGTGTGGGCAGAACTGAAAAAGCTTGTGCGAGCAAGGAGGCCTACAAACCTGACTCAGTTACACTAGCTCTGTCAGGAGGAATGGGCCAAAATTCACCCAACTTATTGTGGGAATCTTGTGGAAGGCTACCCGGAATGTTTGACCCAAGTTAAACAATTTAAAGGTAATGCTACCAAATACTAATTGAGTGTATGTAAACTTCTGACCCACTGGGAATGTGATGAAAGAAATAATTCTCTCTACTATTATTCTGATATTTCACATTCTTAAAATAAAGTGGTGATCCTAACAGACCTAATACAGGGAATTTTTACTCAAATTAAATGTCAGAAATTGTGAAAAACTGAGTTTAAATGTATTTGGCTAAGGTGTATGTAAATTTCCAACTTCAACTGTATAAATTATTAGCATGATATTATAAAGATATAAAAAAAAGTAATCTCCAGCCCACTCTGTTTTACCATACCTGAATGTTATTTTATCAAATAAATTATTAAATAACTGAAAATATAATGATATAAATAAAATCTAAACAAAGTCGATATAAATGGAACTAGATGTAAGGCGCACACACACGCACGCACGCACACGCGCACACACACACACCTAGTGCTACCCCTGAGGGTAGTGGTGTGTGTTCCAGTGTGTTGTGTTTAATGTTGATGCTGGTGGCAGGTAACAACCCAGAGCTTCATATCCACCCACTGCTTTCACACACCGCTACTGTTATTGCATTTCATTTGATCAGATTTACCTCATTTATTTAATTATTTTCTTTATTTGTCACTTTTTTACACATATCCATCCCACTCTCTTCAGAAGAGAACAGTAAGTATTGTTTCATTTATTTAATTCTACATTATATTACCTACTTTTGTTGAAAATATAGTTTTTTTAGTTTTTTTATTCACAGATAGTTTTTATTATTGGATGAATTAATAACATGTTTAAACTAGATAGAGAGACATAAAGGGAGAGAGGGAATGCAGGAAATGGAGCCGCACTGCATTCTGAGTATAATGCAAATCGCTTTGCATATCGCCGTGGGGACAGCCTTGTTGCCGTGGCTCCCCTGGTGTTACAGAACCCCCTATGGACCGACCCCCTCACCAGGTACCAGCCTCATCCCTCAGGTGAAACACAGTCCACTGTGGAGAAGAAATCTAATTTTATTTTCTAAGAGCAATGATCACAGCAACCCAGGTGTAAAAAAAAAAGCAACTTCATGTGCTGTTATGTAGACATCTATAGGCACGATAATGCCTTGAGGTGAGTTACGTTGAGAAGGTAGTTTGAGGCTTCCTAACTTACGTATGAGTCGAGGTTTCAATCATCTTCTCCAACGAGCCTGTCCTTAGAGTGACCCCAGAAACCTGTCACATAACAGAGGGGAAAAAACCACCGGGGAAAGAAAGGAAGAAAATTAAGTCCTAGTTAAAGTCTAAAGCTATCCATCAGATTTATAACAGCTATAATGTAAGAGTTATTAATGGGGGCATGGATGGATCAGCAGACTCACATTAGCTCTCTAACGGTCCCACTCAGAAATAGCTAAACATGGACAAGATGAAAGCAGATACTTGATGAAATATGATTATGCTAATAACATTTAGTTATGCATCATTCTCTACGGGGATTAAATCAAAAACGTTGACGCAATCTCTGACATGGAGTAGTGTTGAACTGAAAGGAGTTTATTCAGACTAAAAAGGAGCACACACACAAACACTTCAATATCCGTACACACAGAAGTCTTTGATTTTTCCATACAGGGTTCATCCTCTGATCTACTTTGTCCACTACTGTACTGTATGTTCACAAGCCCTTAGAATCATCAGAACAGTGAAACACCCAAGAAGACATGACCAACATCCAACAGAAATAGAGAACACACCTTTGAGGCCTACTCAAAAAGCTGTATGGAAGAACGTGTGGACATTGGACCAATGTTGCCCAAACAAACAAACATAGAAAGCTCCATGGGAAAACACAGTACGTAGACAATATTCTGACTCTGGACTGAAAAGACTGATGTAATGTTCAGTACACCTTTCCTCAGTAGATAAAGACATGTTTGCACTTTGGTATCTATTATACAAACAAGGACAATGTAACAATTAGTTTTACAAACCTTCAGACTGTATTCAGTATGTGTGTGTGTGTGTATACACTGCTCAAAAAAATAAAGGGAACACTTAAACAGCACAATGTAACTCCAAGTCAATCAAACTTCTGTGAAATCAAACTGTCCACTTAGGAAGCAACACTGATTGACAATAAATTTCACATGCTGTTTTGCAAATGGAATAGACAACAGGTAGAAATTATAGGCAATTAGCAAGACACCCCCAATAAAGGAGTGGTTCTGCAGGTGGTGACCACAGACCACTACTCAGTTCCTATGCTTACTGGCTGATGTTTTGGTCACTGTTGAATGCTGGCGGTGCTTTCAGTCTAGTGGTAGCATGAGACGGAGTCTACAACCCACACAAGTGGCTCAGGTAGTGCAGCTCATCCAGGATGGCACATCAATGCGAGCTGTGGCAAGAAGGTTTGCTGTGTCTGTCAGCGTAGTGTCCAGAGCATGGAGGCGCTACCAGGAGACAGGCCAGTACATCAGGAGACGTGGAGGAGGCCGTAGGAGGGCAACAACCTAGCAGCAGGACCGCTACCTCCGCCTTTGTGCTAGGAGGAGCAGGAGGAGCACTGCCAGAGCCCTGCAAAATGACCTCCAGCAGGCCACAAATGTGCATGTGTCTGCTCAAATGGTCAGAAACAGACTCCATGAGGGTGGTATGAGGGCCTGACATACACAGGTGGGGGTTGTGCTTACAGCCCAACACCGTGCAGGACGTTTGGCATTTTCCAGAGAACACCAAGATTGGCAAATTCGCCACTGGTGCCCTGTGCTCTTCACAGATGAAAGCAGGTTCACACTGAGCACATGTGACAGACGTGACAGAGTCTGGAGACGTGGTGGAGAACGTTCTGCTGCCTGCAACATCCTCCAGCATGACCGGTTTGGCGGTGGGTCAGTCATGGTGTGGGGTGGCATTTCTTTGGGGGGCCGCACAGCCCTACATGTGCTCGCCAGAGGTAGCCTGACTGCCTTTAGGTACCGAGATGAGATCCTCAGACCCCTTGTGAGACCATATGCTGGTGCAGTTGGCCCTGGGTTCCTCCTAATGCAAGACAATGCTAGACCTCATGTGGCTGGAGTGTGTCAGCAGTTCCTACAAGAGGAAGGCATTGACGCTATGTTCCCCAGACCTATGTTCCCCAGACCTGAATCCAATTGAGCACATCTGGGACATCATGTCTCGCTCCATCCACCAATGCCACGTTGCACCACAGACTGTCCAGGAGTCCGCCACCTCATCAGGAGCATGCCCAGGCATTGTAGGGAGGTCATACAGGCACGTGGAGGCCACACACACTACTGAGCCTCATTTTGACTTGTTTTAAGGACATTACATCAAAGTTGGATCAGCCTGTAGTGTGGTTTTCCACTTTAATTTTGAGTGTGACTCCAAATCCAGACCTCCATGGGTTGATACATTTGATTTCCATTGATCATTTTTGTGTGATTTTGTTGTCAGCACATTCAACTATGTAAAGAAAAAAGTATTTAATAAGAATATTTCATTCATTCAGATCTAGGATGTGTTATTTTAGTGTTCCCTTTATTTTTTTGAGCAGTGTGTGTGTGTTTGTGTGTGTTTGTGTATATATGCGTGATAGAGGGAGACACTCTCAGCGCTGTCTGGGGGTGGAAGCTGTCGTTGTCGTGCCGACGGTAGAGCTGGTGAAATACGACCCAGCATGCACTCTATCGCCGCGGTGACAGGGGTCGCTCTGGGAAACGGAAATCAATGCTGACGGAAACGACTCACAGGTCAGCAGGGTGTGGGTGTGTGCGTGAGCAAGAAAGGGAGAATTGCCTAAGTAAGGCTGTGCATATGCCCCCGCAAAGACACACACACCAACTTGAGCATTAGTGAATTGGTGATCCACACTGAGGGAGTGGATCATATTGGGAAAGGAAAATCAAATCAAATGTAATTTGTCACATGCGCCGAATACAACAGGTGTAGACTGTACCCTGAAATGCTTACTTTACAAGCCCTTAAGCAACAATGCAGTTAAGAAAATGAGAGTTAATAAAATATTTATTAAATAAACTATATTTTAAAAAAGTAAAACAATAAAATAACGAGGCTATATACAGAGGGTAATGGTACCGAGTCAATGTGTGGGGGTACAGGTTAGTCAAGGTAATATGTACATGTAGGTAGGGGTAAAGTGACTATGCATAGATAATAAACAGCCAGTATTTAAAATATATATATAACCTTTATTTCACTAGGCAAATGAGTTAAGAACAAATTGTTATTTTACAATGATGACGACCTACCCCGGCCAAACCCTCCCTAAACCGGACGACGCTGGGTCATTTGTGCGCCGCCCTATGGGACTCCCGATCACGGCCAGATGTGATACAGCCTGGGATGGAACGAGGGTCTGTAGTGATGCCTCTAGCACTAAGACATAGTGCCTTAGACCGCTGAGCCACTCGGGAGGAGCAGCAGTGTAGCGGGGGGAAGGGTCAATGCAAATAGTCCGGGTGGTCATTTGATTAATTGTTCAGCAGTCTTATGGCTTGGGGATAGAAGCTGTTAACAAGCCTTTTGGACCTAGACTTGTCGCTCTGGTACCACTTGCCGTGTGGTAGCAGAGAAAACAATCTATTACTTGGGTGGCTGGAGTCTTTGACAATTTTTTGTGCCTTCCTCTGACACCGCCTAGTATATAGGTCCTGGATTGCAGGAAGCTTGGCCCCGGTGATGTACTGGGCCGTAGGCACTACCCTCTGTTGCACCTTACGGTCGGATGCAGAGCAGTTGCCATACCAGGCTGTGATGCAAACGGTATGGATTCTCTCGATGGTGCAGCTGTAGAACTTTTAGGGTCTGGGGACACATGCCAAATCTTTTCCTGAGGGTGCCCTCTTCACGACTGTCTTGGTGTGTTTGAACCTTGGCGATGTGGACACCAAGGAACTTGAAGCTCTCGACCCACTCCACAACAGCCCCTTCGATGTGAATGGGGGAGTGTTTGTCAACTCCTTTGTCTTGCTCACGTTGAGGGAGAGGTTGTTGTCCTGGCACCACTCTGCCAGGTCTCTGTCCTCCTTCATATAGTCTATAGTCTCATCACTGTTGGTGATCAGGCCTACCACCGTTGTGTCGCAAACTTAATGATGGTGTTGGAGTCATGCTTGGCCACACAGTCATGAGTGAACAGGGCGTACAGAAGGGGACTAAGCACGCACCCCTGAGGGGCTCCTGTGTTGAGGATCAGCGTGGCACCGTTGCCTACTCGGCAGCCCGTCAGGAAGTCCAGGATCCAATTGCAGAGGGAGGTGTTTAGTCCCAGGGTCCTTAGCTTACTGATGAACTTTGTCGGGCTTTATGTGTTGAATGTAAAATGACCAGATAGAGTCCAGTCCATGTCCATTAGCAGTAGGTTAATATTTCATGTATGCTGCATTCAATCGTGGCTTTAAAAAAATACATATTTAAGTGACATTAGCTTCCCTGACCAAACCAAATCATAAACACATTCTAGTTCACTGCCATTCTAAGGTCTAAAGTGTTTTGTGTGAATGTGTAGGTGTGTGTGTGTGTGTGTGTGTGTGTGTGTGTGTATGTGTGTGTGTGTGTAGGTGTGTGTGTGTGTGTGTGTGTGTGTGCGTGCGTGCGTGTGTGACGTCACCAGTTTTCCAACAGAACAAAACATTCACACATTCCCCTTATAATTAAATCCAGTCTCCGACAACGAGATGACCCTACAGACAGAGGTCAGGGTGTGTGTTTGTGTGTGCACGCGTGTCTTAGCGCGTGTGTGTTTGCAGGGGGTGTGTGCACCTTCTTGTACATGTGTGAGCCTTCAGAGGTCAGTGGATTACAGAGCCTACTGTGTGTATATGCCTGCCCTGCTCAATAGTAGAAGCTTTGACCCTGTTCCATTACTAAGGTGAGTAGTACACTATGCCAGTGGTTCCCAAACTTTTCACAGTATGGTCAGATGACATGAAAATAGAGTGGTGGTTTTGGCTTTGAAAAACAGAAGCATATGCAGAAAATGTACCTCATACCTACTATAAAATACAGTGGTGGATCCTTGATGTTATGGGGCTATTTTTGCCAAAAACCTGATCGCCTCTGCCAGATTGCCTCTGCCAGATCACCTCTGCCAGATCGCTGACACTTGGCCACGAGTGGATCTTCCAGCAAGACAATGACCCCGAGCCCTAATCAAAATCCCAAAAGAAAATGTTTAATTGACCACAAAATCAACATTTTACAATCTCAGTCTCCGGACTTGAACCCCATTGAAAACCTGTGGTTTAAATTGAAGAGGGAAGTCCTTAAGAGAAGATGAAGGATAGCAATGATCTGGAAAGGTTCTGTATGTAGGAATGGTCTAAGATCCCACCCAATGTGTTCTCCAATCTCATAAAACATTATTTGGTAGTATTTGGTTTTGACCCCCCCACATGGTCTGAACCCAATACTAAAGTAGCCATGTAAACAGAGGCAGACTACAAATGTGTTCATGAATGAGAGCACCAGTCATTTAGATAAATCAGACAGCAATGTAAATTAATAATAAGAAATAAAACAACATTAGCTGATTAACTATGTATGTATGAGAGAGTGGAGGAGTAATTTACGGGCAGTGGGGCCTCGGTGTCCGGAACAGGTCCCCCGTTCGTGTGTGTGATCCTTCACAGCAGGTCTACGGCTTTATGAAAAGGTATGCAATCTCTGGTAATGAGATGTGTGAAGGTTATGACCAGGGTAAACTCATTTGTTAGAGGGACGGACTGCACAGGGTGTGTGCGTGTGTGTGTAAAGCGAACACCACTCCATCATGGGAAAAAGGGCTATGAGATGAAATACTATTAAAGTAATGGTCAGCAGCGCGCGCGCGCACACACACACACACAAACATACGCTCGTACAAACGCGCAACATTGACGTCACATCACACAGATTACTTTCCATGATCAGTTTGAACACAAATATACCCCGAGGAGACATGGACCCACCCTTCCTTCCCTAATCCACTACTGATAGGACACTGGGCTAGATGTGTTTCCTTTCAGAGTCGTGATCATAAATGATAGGACACTGGGCTAGATGTGTTTCCTTTCAGAGTCGTGATCATAAATGATAGGACACTGGGCTAGATGTGTTTCCTTTCAGAGTCGTGATCATAAATGATAGGACACTGGGCTAGATGTGTTTCCTTTCAGAGTCGTGATCATATATGATAGGACACTGGGCTAGATGTGTTTCCTTTCAGAGTCGTGATCATAAATGATAGGACACTGGGCTAGATGTGTTTCCTTTCAGAGTCGTGATCATAAATGATAGGACACTGGGCTAGATGTGTTTCCTTTCAGAGTCGTGATCATAAATGATAGGACACTGGGATAGATGTGCTTCCTTTCAGAGTCGTGATCATAAATGGAAAGAATGAAGGGAAGTAAGAAACTATTCAATATTGTGGAGAAGGGGGGGAAAGGATATCTACAGTTCCAAGAGAGGAAAAAAGAAACCATGGAGGAAAAGAACGAGGGGGGGAAAGGAGTTTGAGGCTGAAAGTGGCCAGTCAAGGTCAGAGAAGCAATTAAGTCCCAAATCAGGTCAGACTTTTCCAGACCTTTGTCCTCTAATGCTGCTCCTTCCATCCTCCTATCTCTGTGTTCCCTCCTTCCTCCACTCTGTCCTCCTCCTTCTCTCCTCTCTGTGGTCCCTCCTTTGTACACTCTGTCCTCCTCCTTCTCTCCTCTCTGTGTTCCCTCCTTCCCCTAGTCTGTCCTCCACCTCTCTTCCCTCTATCCACCCTCTCCTTCTCCCCACTGTCCTCCTTCATACCTTCTCCTCTCCTCCCTCTCCCTACCCTCTCCTTCTCCACACTGTCCTCCTTCATACCCCCTCCTCTCCTCCCCTCTCTCCACCCTCTCCTTCTCCCCCTGTCCTCCTGCAAACCTCCTTCTCTACACCCACTCTGTCCTCCTCCTCTCTTTCCCCCTCTGTCCTCCTTCATACCTCCTCCTCTCCTCCCCTCTCTCCACCCTCTCCTTCCCCCTCTGTCCTCCTTCATACCTCCTCCTCTCCTCCCCTCTCTCCACCCTCTCCTTCCCCCACTCTGTCCTCCTTCATACCTCCTCCTCTCCTCCCCTCTCTCCACCCTCTCCTTCCCCCACTCTGTCCTCCTTCATACCTCCTCCTCTCCTCCCCTCTCTCAACCCTCTCCTTCTCCCCACTGTCCTCCTTCATACCTCCTCCTCTCCTCCCCTCTCTCCACCCTCTCCTTCTCCCCACTGTCCTTCATACCTCCTATCCTCCCCTCTCTCCACCCTCTCCTTCTCCCCACTGTCCTCCTTCATACCTCCTCCTCTCCTCCCCTCTCTCCACCCTCTCCTTCTCCCCACTGTCCTCCTTCATACCTCCTCCTCTCCTCCCCTCTCTCCACCCTCTCCTTCTCCCCACTGTCCTCCTTCATACCTCCTCCTATCCTCCCCTCTCTCCACCCTCTCCTTCCCCCACTCTGTCCTCCTTCTCTCCTCCCCTCTCTCCACCCTCTCCTTCTCCCCCTGTCCTCCTTCATACCTCCTCCTCTCCTCCCCTCTCCTTCTCCCCACTGTCCTCCTTCATACCTCCTTCTCTCCTCCCCTCTCTCCACCCTCTCCTTCTCCCCACTGTCCTCCTTCATACCTCCTTCTCTCCTCCCCTCTCTCCACCCTCTCCTTCTCCCCACTGTCCTCCTTCATACCTCCTTCTCTCCTCCCCTCTCTCCACCCTCTCCTTCTCCGCACTGTCCTCCTTCATACCTCCTCCCTCTCCTTCCCGCACTCTGTCCTCCTTCATACCTCCTCTTTCTCCCCTTCCTCCTTCCTGTAAGAAAATAGCCCTCTCTTTACACACTCATCCCATCTTTGGCTTTGTTTTAAGATGGAGAGGTGGAATCAATGCGGCATGGAAGAAAACAAAGGAGAGACCAACATGAATCATCAAATGATGTAAATGGGATTGAAAAATAAAACATGATGATTGCAGGAAGTAGACAGTCTTATTTACACAACCTGGATGTATTTGTCCTGTAAGAAAAAAGTAGACAAAAACCCAATACATGGCTCTATTTGTAGTTTGGTAAAGTCATTTTCATCAGTCATTTAAATAGGTTGTTACATGTTCATAACCATTTCCAAAATACACTCAACTAAATGTAGCCTCATCACTGAAACAAACCAAATCTTTCCCATTGAGAAGTACAGCCCAACGCAGGGCTAGAGTTTTCCCTTCTACTCTGTGAGAAGGGAACCCTCTCTGTGTCCATCCCATCCTGATATATGAACAGAGGTTTATAAGGGCAGGCCAGTACATATGTAAGTTGGGCCTCATGGTTGACCTTACAAAGCACTTAGTCCCCCCCAACCCTTGCCAGAGTAATGCTGCCTGGCCTGCTACAAGCCATTTATTCACCTAACCACCGTCAAGACCACATCAATCAGCATTAGAAACCCTCTCTGTCTTTCTCGCTATCGCTCATTAGTTCATTCTGTCTCTCGCTCTCTCTGCGTAGCTCTCGTTCATTTGTTCATTCTCTCTCTGGCTGCAGTGTCCATTTCACCCCCTCTCTCTCTTTCTTTGTCAGCAAATCTCTCTCTCTTTCTTTGTTAATTGTCTATCCCCATCTCTCCCTTTTTTCCTCCTTACAGATATAGAGTGGTCCCTGAGCCCTAACCTTTTATTGGCACCTCTATTGATTTTAATTAGTCTAATTAGTTCATTATTGCAGGGTTCAGGGAGGCCATCCATTACAGACCATCCCAGAGTTAATATGCTAATGATCCCGATCAATTATCACTCAAAGCTAAAGTCATTAACAACCGTATTAGCATAATCAACGATCGCAACCCCATGACCCCTTTTGTTCTCTCCCTCCCTCCCTCCCTCCCTCCCTCCCTCCCTCCCTCCCTCCCTCCCTTCCTTCTTTCCTTCCTTCCTTCCTTCCCTCTCTCCCTCTCCTTCCCTCTCCTCTCTCTCTCTCCCTCCCTCCACCTATGGAATCTACAGAGGTTAGTCATTTCTATGGCTGATGTCTACAAGCCATATGGCTGTCACAGGATTTGACAGATGCAGAAGAGACAGAAAACCTCTAGGATAGGGTGTCCTCTCTCCAGTCATCCAAGGACCCAAACAGGAGAAATGCTTTTACTCAGAAAGAGGGGATGGGAAATGAATAGGTTAAGAATGGTGGAGAAGAGCAGTACAAACTTTCATCTAAGGTCAGTTGAGTATTTTCCTCCCTAATTGTTGAAGTTAGGATTAGGGGTGATTCTAGTTTTAGGCCTAAGGGCAACTGCTACCCTAAGGGCATGGGATGGGATAGGACTAGGATGGTCATTCTGGGGTGGGAAAGTGGGAGTGGTCAGTGGACAGGATCAACGGATCAAAGAGGGATCGAGTGATCCCTAATGTGTTCCAATCTCTACTGATCTCCCCTGATCCCTCAGTGATCTGAACTGTCCTTTACTGCCCCCAGGGCCAGAGCCAAGCAGAGGGAATTAACATTCACACACGATGCTTAGGGAGAAGAAGACAGCTAGGAGAGAGAGAGAGAGAGAGAGAGAGAGAGAGAGAGAGAGAGAGAGAGAGAAAGAGAGAGAGAGAAATATTATGACTTACGACCAAGGTGTGTTGGTGTGTGGCTTGTTGGATGAAGTTTGTGAGGGAGTCCATGTCAGTCTTCAGGTCCCGGTTCTCAGAGCGCAGACTACACACACTCTCCTCCAGAACCCTCCTCTGCTGCTCCAGATCCTGACAAAACCACATAAAGAAGTACACTTCATCCACTGGATCCTATAATAATGATATGCTAATGCTTTCTTCTACAAATAGGCAATACAAACTCGAGCACAGAAAATACACTGCTTCAGTAATTCACTGAAGTATGGAGAGAGTGGATTGATGTGTAGCAGCTCATTTAAAAAACACCACAGGACAGAAAACTCTGTTAAAACCATTAGAACACAACATTACTGCTACTTAAATTAGAAAATATATTACAACCATTCAATCAGGCATTTGCCTCTCATATTACACTGCTCATTGCATAGTTTACATTGTAGAATAGCACATAAGTAGCTCTAAATGCTCAGCAATCGGTTTAATTTCCAATTATGAACATTAGTAGAGGGATGCCTACCCAACAGTCAGGGGACAAGTGTGTAATATACTGTTTGGCACAGTTCATTCCTTACTGACAATCTAATTGACCACCGGATCCACTCTACAGAGACTAGAGAACATCAACAGAACTTTATACCTCGCCGAATGACTGGAAATTTAGTTACCTGACTAATAAAGCAGAATAAATGTGAATAATGCTGTATTATTTGCTGCAGTGTATTTGTTAGGTTACTACACATGCTGTTGTAAGTTGTAGAACTATACACTGTTAAGTAAGGACTGGTATCGTTCCTGGAATATAAGCACAATGTTAGTATACAGGGATGACAGAACAAATGGACCTGAAACAAAGAACAGAGGCCTGTACTACTCCATAGCCAGACAAAGGCAAGGGGATAGAAGATGGACTTCTTATTGGATGGACACTAGTCTGGGATCATTCTAAAACATGCATTTTGGGGTGAGAATTCAGCCAATTACATTTTGCTTTGCTGTACAAGTGCCCTTAAGACAGGTGTATATTAATCCATATTGTTTCTGTATTTAGTAGACAATCAGTGAAGGGAAAGATGTCTTCACAACTCAACAACAAAAACAACAGGCCTATGGAAGCGCAGTCGGTCATTGTCAATGGAGTTAGTTTACCCCTCAAGAAACAGCACCAACACAAATACACAGAAGTGAACCATTCAATATATGGCTATTCATTAATAACTAAAACATATAGATCAGCTATGTGCATGCTAAACAGAGGTCACTAGCAACATAATGAGAGAGATAGTATTCATATTTAATGGATGAAGGATTTAGGCCCACAAACATGATCAGGGGTTATGAAGGTTACGATCTCTGTCTTACAACACACTGCTAGCCCTACTGCTGTCTGAACAGATCATTCAATCATTCCTGAGAAGGAACCACATATCTTTGATTCATTTTCTACAAGGGAAAATCACATTTCCACGAATAAGAGATAAAAGGACAAAGGAAAGAAATGCATACATTTGAAAAGGAAAACGGATACAAAGAATTACATCTCTCTGACCTCAGTCCTATAAAGACGGCGCCGTCTGACCACTTGACCTTTCCTGTAATACTTGGTAAGTGATGTGTGTGTGTGATAGAATAACATAACGTGATTAGTGTTGTGTATGTAAAACTCTCTCAGGAGACCAGAACGACAATGTATGTTATTCTAGAACACCACAATATACACAATACCATAAGGTCACTATGGTGACCATCTTGTTTATACAATCTGTTCTAAAAAAGCCTTGAAAAGAAATCCCATATGTACTCAGCTTTTTACACCTGACAGCTAGAGCATATTATATAACCTATTAAATCACAGAGGATAATGCTCTATTGGAGTCTTAAGGAAATGGATTAACCAGGAGAAAGGCAAGCATGTTGAACTTCTCAACCTGTGAGTAAAAATTAGCATACAATTGCTTATTATGAATGGTATTGTGAAGCGTTTTACCTGAAGGTTCCAAAGTTTGGTATTATTCTCTGCCTGTCTGGGGAACTAAGCTTCTATGGTCACAAAGACATGTATCTCAGCCTCATACTCTCATAATTATATTGTTACATTTCTCTATTGGGCTGTTTTTTCGTCTGAATTCCCCAAAAATACAGATTCCAATTTTGGCACACTAAACCATCCACACCAAGTCCGATGCACATACATTTGCATAACGTCACCAACGCTGCTGCGGTCATTCTCAGTGGCAATATGTTGTTCAAAGTGACCCAGAGAGGACGCAGTAAAGAGAGAAAGATCCTATAGCCTACTACTGAAAATATTAGGATAGGCTGTTCATCCTATAGGATGAGTCATGAAAGGAGCTTGGTTACGTTTTATTTAGTTGCACCCCATTTAATGAGAGGAAACGGAAAACTGGCACGTAGTCATTGCTCGCACATACAGTATGCTGCTGACCAGCATGATGCTTGCTACCTACAGTTATCTTGCTATCTGATTAAAGAGATTAAGTCCAGACAGGTTGGGCTTATTTTAGGCAACTTTCAGAATGGACATAGAGAATTAGCAAACTCGTACACGCGCAACCACCCACCTAAAGGACCCATTATTAATTAAAGACGCATGCGGCGTATCTCACTCAGACACATAATCACATTTCTCCTTTCCCAAAAACGTATTAAAAACCTTGCCTTAGCTTCAAATCCTTTCTGTAGGATATCAAAAATGAGTCTACATTATAGGACAATGCTAAATTAATAGCCTACTGTATCATATAAATTGACAAGTAAAGTTTCAAGGGGGAGATATAGAGAGAGCTGTGATATAGGCTATATGAATCTAAAATTGACAACCATTAGAAAATATAAAAACATGCACACAACCTGTCCATAGCCTAATGATCAGCCATTGACCAATTTTAGGAAAGCAATTGGTGGTTATGTTGACACTACATTTGAATTTGAGTGCTTTATCTAAATCTGTGCAACCACTTACTGATAAGGGTCAACTCCGATGGAATGTTTCATGGTTGTTTACAGCACAAGTGGTCGCTTAGATTCACTTTAGCAGTCCTATAATACACAGCCTAATAGAGGGGTCTACAACCTTTTCTAGGATTAGAGTTACTTAAAAAAAACTAATAAAATGTTGTGATATACAGTTGAAGTCGGAAGTTTACATACCCCTTAGTCAAGTACATTTAAACTCAGTTTTTCACAATTCCTGACATTTAATCCTAGTAAAAATTCCCTGTCTTAGGTCAGTTAGGATCACCACTTTATTTTAAGAATGTGAAATCCCAGAATAATAGTAGAGAGAATGATTTATTTCAGCTTTTATTTCTTTCATCACATTCCCAGTGGGTCAAAAGTTTACATACACTCAATTAGTATTTGGTAGCATTGCCTTTAAATTGTTTAACTTGAGTCAAATGTTTCAGGTACCCTTCCACGAGCTTCCCACAATAAGTTGGGTGAATTTGGCCCATTCCTCGTGACAGAGCTGGTGTAACTGAGTCAGGTTTGTAGGCCTACTTGCTCGCACCCGCTTTTTCAGTTCTGCCCACAAATGTTCTATAGGATTGAGGTCAGGGCGTTGTGATGGCCACTCCAATACCTTGACTTTGTTGTCCTTAAGCCATTTTGACACAACTTCAGAAGTATGCTTGGTGTCATTGTCCATTTGGAAAACCCATTTGCGACCAACCTTTAACTTCCTGAACGATGTCTTGAGATGTTGCTTCAATATATCCACATAATTTTCCTGCCTCATGATGTCATCTATTTTGTGAAATGCACCAGTCTCTACTGCAGCAAAGTACACCCACAACATGATGCTGCCACCTCCATGGTTCACGGTTGGGATGGTGTTATTCGGCTTGCAAGCATCCCCCTTTATCCCCCAAACATAATGATGGTCATTATGGCCAAACAGTTCTATTTTTGTTTCATCAGACCAGACGACATTTCTCCAAAAAGTATGATATTTGTCCCCATGTGCAGTTGCAAACCGTAGTCTGGCTTTTTTTATGGCGGGTTTGGAGCAGTGGCTTCTTCCTTGCTGAGCGGCCGTTCAGGTTATATCAATATTGGATATATATTGGATATAGATACTTTGTACCTGTTTCCTCCAGCATCTTCACAAGGTCCTTTGCTGTTGTTCTGGGATTGATTTGCACTTTTCACACCAAAGTCCGTTCATCTCTAGGAGACAGAGCGCATCTCCTTCCTGAGTAATATGACGGCTGCGTGGTCCCTTGATGTTTATACTTGGGTACTATTGTTTGTACAGATGAACGTGGTACATTCAGGCATTTGGAAATTGCTCCCAAGGATGAACCAGACTTGTGGAGGTCTACAATTTTTTTTCTGAGGTCTTAGCTGATTTCTTTTGATTTTCCCATAATGTCAAGCAAAGAGGCACTGAGTTTGAAGGTAGGCCTTGAAATACATCCACAACCTCCAATTGGCTGAAATTATGTCAATTAGCCTATCAGAAGCTTCTAAAGCCATTAGATTATTTTCTGGAATTTTCCAAGCTCTTTAAAGGCACAGTCAACTTAGTGTATGTAAACTTCTGACCCACTGGAATTGTGATACAGTGAATTATACGTGAAATAATCTGTCTGTAAACAATTGTTGGAACAATTACTTGTGTCATGCACAAAGTAGATATTCCAACTTTCAAATTGGCATATTCTTCTCTTCTGTGGGTCCTTAGTGTAGAAGAGATAGTAGCGCACTGTTTTCTGTAAATATACAGTACCAGTCAAAAGTTTGGACACACCTACTTATTCAAGGGTTTTCTTTATTTTTACACTTTTCTACATTGTAGAATAATAGTGAAGAAACTATGAAATAACACATATGGAATCATGTAGTAACCCCCCAAAAAGTGTTAAACAAATCAAAATATATTATGTAGCTCAAAATTACAACTGTTCATAGAAACAACAAAATTGGATGTTCTGAGTCCATGCCAATGCTTAAATCACAACAGAATATATTTTTTGTAGGTCTGGAAGAAAACTAATACATTTAGATTTGAGTGTAATTCCCCTTTAATTGTGCATCTGGCCCTTTAATTGCACATCTAGCGAGTGAGGAATGTGCCGTCTAATGTGCTGGTCTAGTGATGGTTCTGTACTGCTGCAGCTCATTTCATGGCATATAGCCCGACACTCTTAACCGCTAGGCTACCTGCAGCCCTAATGAACAGCAATGTAGTTTGAAACGTATTTCGAGCAATTTTTACAAACTAATAGGCCTAGGTCTATTCGAGGAGAGAAGCATCAATCCATCCTCTTGCTTGCTGAATGGCTATAAAAAAGGCTACAGTGTTGGCAATGAACTAGTGAGGAAGTTTGAATGGCGAGAGTGACGTGTAGCTCTGGTGTGAGCACATTGGCTAAATTGATACATTGCTGCACTGATACATTGATACATTGCTGCACGTAAAAAAAACAGGCGGAGAGAAATGTATTCATTAATTCGCACAACAAACCCACAGGCCTGTCAGTGGCAGTGTGTGGCCTGCCACTGGCAATGTCCCATATAACAACTTCTATTGGTCAACAGCTTATTTTCGCATGCAAAAATATGCAAAAATCAAACCTGTTCCGAATAAATAACTGACGGATTGCGGCAGGACAATATTTGGTTTAAACGGCGTCATAAACAAGACATGCTCATACTTATTTTTTTCTTCCAAATTATTTGGATGAAAATAACAGACTTTGAATGTCTATAGCATTCTGCCATGATTAGATTCCAACAATGGAGCTGTGTAAAACTACATTCACATATCAAATCTATAGGGGGGCAAGCCCACGGACACTCACAAGCCAGCTGAAGGCAAAAGCAAAGCAGGGAGGGAGGCAGGGTAACGTAAGCCTAACACAAAGGAAGAAAATAGACATGAGGCTTACATGAATGATTTGATCAGAGGTGCGTAGCTTGGCCTCTATGGTGCAGACTCTGTTGTTAGCCTCTGTTTCCAGGTCCTCCACTGTCTGGACCAGCACTTGGTTCTGGTCACCCAAGTCGTTCACATAGGACTGGAGGATACGGACCTTCATCTACAAAACACAACAACAGAATAACAGATGTGACAACTACATGTGATGTTGTGTGTCTCTGTGAACAACAGATATGTAGCCTAGACGCAATGTTGTGTGTCTTTGTACAGCACAGATAAGTAGCAGACATGTTGCATTGCGTGTGTTTGTGAATGGTTTTAAATTGCACTCCCAATATAGCAACATACTGTTCATACATGAATGATGTTTTCATCATAAAAGGCATTTTCAACAACAGAACATAGACAAAGGTTTAAGACAAGAAGACCTTTTGACGTCAACAACTGCTTTTGTTTGTTATGTTGGTAGTAATGTACTAACATGTTATTTTCTAAAGGTGCACAGTAGCCCTTGTATTGACAGACAATCTAGACTCTAGAGAGATGCTGGTGTACTTACTACTGTTTATATGTAGGCCAGGCCTGGGTCTAGGACTCTAGGTCTCAACCTCACGTCATTCTCTCAATCTAATTCTTCTCAAATATCTTACAATGTTGTTATAAATAGACTACGTTATAAATATGTTATGCCTGTGTAGCGGACGTGAGACAGCCTCATGGTTTTGTGATGAGGTTTCCCTGCCTGCAACATCAAAATCAGCGTCACCACGCTCACATGATGCATAGGCTTTAGCTCAGCAGCTAACACAGTCTTGCAGCACATAGACGACCCAGGTTGAAACCTAGTCAGTCACATATACGGCCTAGGCTTACATTTGGAGAGCAGGAGGTTGAAGAGTGACTGTCCACGTCATCCTTGGGTTATGGCTAACCTTGTTAGATATCTCCAGTACTGGACCAATTGACCAAAGTCCATCTTCGAAACCTTGTTACATTTCCTTTGATGTACAGCCCCCTGACTTACAGGCTGTGTCTAAATGATCTCACATGACAAGCCCTGACGATTAGAATGCTTTTAAACAAGGCTGCCAGTCCACGTCTCTGTTTCAGCTGCTCAGATGGACGACTAATGTAATTTACCACCTGTTACAAGTGCTGTGGCTTCATAAAACCAGCTCTGTGCTTCCCTCTGTTATTTGTCTAGCAATAATCATCATGATTGTGCTCACTGACTGTAGATACTGTTTTGTTATTTTTTATTTGTCAGAATTGGTTACAGAGAAAGAGTAGGTATATGCAGAGGACAGAGAGCTAAACTTAATGCAGTAACTTGAGTGGCCTTGTCCAAGTGGCTACCTGGCTATGTTGCCAGCTTGCTCTAATGTTATGTGAATTGACATAACGCCATATATTGTAGCAGTTGAGAGTGGGTCACACGGTCTTAAACTGGCAGCAACCATGCCAAGGGTGGGGTTACGGTTGAGGTTATTTATGGAATTAGGTTAAGGTGAGAAAACGGTTAGGGTTAGCTAAAATGCGAGAAAACAATTGTTTACGTCAATTTGACATAAATATAATAATAGCTATGACCATAATGAAGACATGATGATAGAAAATGACCTGCTGTGGAATTAAGTGACACTTCACCTACCTGTAAAATGTCCTCATTTGTGCCCCCTCTTGTGTCAAACTCTAGGCGTCTCAACCTCTCCTCATACAGCCCCTTGAACTCATCCAGGAGGTGTTTCATGTTCTTGGTAACAGGACAGAGAATGATCCCACCACCATGATCAGCATCAACTCTTGACGTCGAGTTGCTCTGCTGTGGCTTGTCACTTTTGTGACCAGACCCCTGTGATTTTTCCCCAGACAGAGTGGACTTTTTGCTCTTATAATCCATTTTGCTAGTTCGTCTCACTGAAAACTGAACTGTCTTTTCGGTTAACTTGCTAAAACATTACTCAAATGACCTCACAGGTATTCATTATCTAACGTTAGCTTGCTAGCTATCATGCTTTGTTTATCATCACTCAGAGTTGCTCTCTTCTTGTTTCGGTCTGTTGTCTCGATAACTATGCTGTATAATGACAAACAAAACTCTACTGTCAACATTGGCTTATAAACATGGTTTTTCAAAAAATAGTATACTTTCCATGTGTATCGTTAAAAAGTAAAAGTGATTGGAGAAAAGTTGGTTGTTAGGTCGGTAACTACAACCATCAGTTTCCAGTTTTGACGTGTGCGAGAAGCTAGTAGCCCGCCCTTTGAAGGGATACGATTGGCTCAAGCAGCTTTCCGTCTGCAAATATGCAGTATTGATTGATCGAGATACTCTAACGTCATCGTCGACTGAGCTCATTTGAGGTATCTTCCCTCATGCACTTTATGCTTCCCGCCGTGATTTTAATATTTACCTCGCTGTTGCGTTACACGTGTGTTCAATTTCAATTAAAGTGGCTTTATTGGCTAGTGAAACATATCAAATGTCATAGTGTGTCTATATACAGTTTTGTAATGATGCGCAAATAGTTTAAGTACGAAGGGGAAAATATAAACATAAATATCGGTTGTATTTACATTGGTATTTGTTCTTCACAGTTGCCCTTTCCTTGTGGCAACAGGACACACAAACCTTGCTGCAGTGACGGCACACTGGTATTTCACCCAATAGATATGACAGTGTGCACCATCACTTAATCAGCGACCTAATGCAATTGGCTAAACATGCTTGCTGCTGGGCACTCATTTGTCGATTGGCCCGTTCGCTTTTAGAGGAGTGGTTAGCGTTGACAACCCGGAAATGAAGTGCGTTCACATCTAGGTGACAAACGGTCGATTTCAAGCAAAACAATGGGTAAATATCGGTCCCCTTTTTGTCATATGAAATACAATCCATTGGCAAGTTATATTGGCTGCATATTCCAATTACGTTTAAACGGCAATCGATATATTTGCGCGAGATATATTGCGAACAGTGGGCAATGCATATGCTACTTCGTTGGAATGTATACTCATGTGCAATGTCTTCTGTGCTTTGATTTGCATTATGTACAGTTCAGTATCGATGAGCTGTGTCGCTTTCAAATACTATCCACTGCACACTATCAAAATGACAGTATGGCGGTCAAGCTGGGGTCTATTCACTAGGAACGAAACGGGGGACCTATCTGAATCTGTCCAATATAAACTGTTTTCGTTGCAAAACGCTACTCTTTGGACTAATGATTAGATCCCTGGCGTGTATAAATTAGGTATTGCAATGGGAACCGTTTAAGAACCAAACGGAAGCAAATATAGGAAAAGGGAGGAACCTACCTGAATTTGTCCAATAGAAACTCTCGTTTCGATGCAAACCGTCTCCCCTTTGGCGTAAACGGTTTCTGTTGTAAAACGTTTTGCAACGGAGGAAAGGTTCTGCAACAATCGACGTAATTAATACAAACGTGTACTACATTTATTTGCTAGAAATTCCAATGACGTGTTTCACCTTGACAGCAAGCTGCAGTTGTATCATGACAAGGGCTGGGAAATGCCAGGGATATCAAGATCCAGATATTATCAAGATACTTAAGTGTCGATAGGATATGTATTGTGATTGGATTTTCAAAACATATTGTTCACCATATGCCTGCTGCAGAGAGACGAGAGAGCCATGAGAAAACAAGTTTTTATCAGTAGTGGAAATAAAAGTGCTAAAAACTAATTGGCTCGCTATTTAAAAAGAAGATGGAGAACAGGCTGTGAAGGAAAAAATACTGGAGTTTTGGTGCAGGTACAGCCAACTAGCGGCAAAATAATATTGCGATATTGTCAAAAATATATAATACGATATATATCCTCAAAAATAATTATATGTAACTGTATCAATTTTCCCCATCACTAATCATGACCTTAATACCTATTACTTGAATATCATCAGAACACCACTTGAATATCAAGATTAATCCAACCACCGACTGTAATTTGTTTACAAAAAATGATATATATTTATATATATACAGTACCAGTCAAAAGTTTGGATACACCTACTCATTCTAGGGTTTTTCTTTATTTTTACTATTTTCTACATTGCAGAATAATAGTGACGGCATCAAAACTATGAAATAACATGGAATCATGTAGTAAGCAAAAAAAAGTTTTATTTTAAATTTGAGATTCTTCATGAGGTGGCCACCCTTTGCCTTGATGACATCATTTGCACACGCTTGGCATTCTCTCAACCAGCTTCGTGAGGTAGTCACCTGGAAGGCTTTTCAAATAACAGGTGTGCCTGTTAATTGTCAGTATTATGGCAAGAACAGCTCAAATAAGCAAAAAGAAACGACAGTCCATCATAAGTTTAAGACATGAAGGTCAACCAATCTGGAAAATTTCAAGAACTCTGAAAGTTTCTTCAAGTGCAGTGAAAATCCATCAAGTGCTATGAGGCTCTATGATAGCTCTCATGAGGACCGCCACAGGAAAGGAAGACCCAAAGTTACCTCTGCTGCAGGGGATAAGTTCATTAGAGTTACCAGCCTCAGAAATTGCAGCCCAAATAAATGCTCCACAGAGTTCAAGTAACAGACACATCTCAACTTCAACTGTTCAGAGGAGACTGTGTGAATCAGGCCTTCATGGTCGAATTGCTGGTCGAAAAGAAACCATTACTGAAGGACACCAATAAGAAGAAGAGACTTGCTTGGGCAAAGAAACATGAGCAATGGATATTAGACCGGTGGGAATCTGTCCTTTGGTCTGATGAGTCCAAATTTGTGATTTTTGGTTCCAACTGCTGTGTCTTTGTGAGATGCAAAGTAGGTGAACGGATGATCTCCGCATGTGTGCTTCCCGCCGTGAAGCATGGAGGACGAGGTGTGATGGTGTGGGCTTGCTTTGCTGGTGACACTGTCAGTGATTAATTTCGAATTCAACGCACACTTGACCAGCATGGATACCACAGCATTTTGCAGCGATATGCCATCTCATCTGGTTTGCGCTTAATGGGACTATCATTTGTTTTTCAGCAGGATAATGACCCGACACACCGTCAGGCTGTGTAAGGGCTATTTGACCAAGAAGGAGAGTGATGGATTGCTGCATCAGATGACCTGGCCTCCACAATCACCTGACCTCAACCGAATTGAGATGGTTTGGGATAAGTTGGACTGCAGTGTGAAGGAAAAGCAGCCAACAAGTGCTCAGCATATGTGGGAACTCCTTCAAGACTGTTGAAAAGCATTCCAGGTGAAGCTGGTTGAGAGAATGCCAAGATTGTGCAAAGCTGTCATCAAGGCAAAGGGTGGCTACTTTGAAGAATGTGAAATATAAAATATTTTTGGTCACTACATGATTCCATGTGTGTTATTTCATAGTTTTGTTATCATCACTATTATTCTACAATGTAGAAAATAGTAAAAATAAAGATAAACCCTTGAATGAGTAGGTGTGTCCAAACTTGACTGGTACTGTATATATAGTGAATACTGTATATATTGTATATAGGCTATATTATAACAGGAATTATCCCCATAGGTATTAATTAGTGTACTGTACATTTGATTATTGCAGTAGGCTATACTGTCATTTCAGCCTTAAGCTTATCTCACTCCAGGCCAGTCTGAAAGCAGAGAGAGAGAAAGAGATGTCATTATTTCTGTACAGTAGGTGATTTTATTGATTTTCAAGAGGCCACTCACTCCATCCCTATCCCCTCAATCATCGTCCTCTATTCTATTCATTTAAAAAAAAATCTATCTCTCTTTTACAATTACTCTGTAGCTGGCCATTTTGCCTCGTGCCAACCTAATCCTCTGACTGATTATCACGTAATGCTCTTGCCTTATTATCAAAATGGAGGAGCTTTGCGTTTTTTGTTAAATGGCTGATATGTGTAGACTTTACGAATTAAGAACTAGGAATGAGTGTTGTTATCAAGAGAATCTAGAGCAGATGATTACACTGGATGAGAGAGAGAACACTTAGCATATTGAGTGGGTTTTTAAGGGAATTTGTGAAGTTAAACTGGGGTGTGATCTCAGCTAGAGGTCAAGAGGTCAGCTATAGATTTCTCTAACAGGCATTAACATGGACACAGCTTTGTCTGCTGCACTCATTTGAAATAGCTCTCGACACTCAGACCCTGTCCTCTAAAAGGGTTGTTCAGTAGGAATGTTTGTAATGAATCCAAAGTTCAAATGTCGGCAGGGGTAGTCGTCTGACAGGCTGTGTTTGAACTTGGTTCGTCTAGCCTAAAAGCCTCAACACTCTGTTAGCCTGCTGAGCTAAAGCCTAGGCATTTGCTTGGGGAGCTAACGCAAGCCTTCAGGCCTCAGACGAGTTTAGGCTACTCATCACCCCAGCACGTTTCTGTGAAGTGTTTTTACTGTGATGAGTGACTGCTCCAGACATGAGCACATCTTTTAACAGCATTCCTTGTCCACTTTAGAGAGAAAAAAAACAGTGCTTGGGTCTTCACAAGCCAGGGTCTGTCTGGCACTCTAGCACGTTAAGCATTCCATTTCCTCAATCGTTTTAATTGCCGTGTACAACTGATAAAACATGAGAACAAAAGTTTGCACATCACCGTTTGTCTTCTGTCATGCATTAGTTGATAAAAAATTCTTAACGCTACACATTTTATTTGCATGAGGTTAGGCCACAGCAGTTGCGCATTACTTCATCAGACACAACAAAAAATGTCTCATTCATTAACTGTTCTTGCTTCACCATTCAATGCACTTCCTTGGCCTCCTAAATGTTTCATGAGTTTTTAAGTTGTTTTCCTGCAAACCCTGCTGTACTTATTACTCATACAAGCTTTGTATCTTCCACCTTTGTACTCACAAAATCAATTAATTCTCCTAAATAATTTACATTCTGAGCAAACCAGATTAAGCAGAGCACAAATCTTTGTGTCAGGCAGAAGTGATATTTTTTTTCAGGCATTAACTAGGCCCCCCTCGCCCTGTGTCTCTCTATGGTGTTAGGTAGAGAGTTGCAAAATGTATTAAACTTTCAATAAATTCCCTGGTTTTCCCAAAATCCGAGTTAGAGGTTTCCCGGAATCAGGAGGGAATAAGCAGGAAATCCGGGATCCTCCAACCAGGATTTCTGGAAATCCAGGGAATTTATTGAAATTTCCAACCCTAGTCAGTTTGCAACCCTAGTCAGTTTCCAACCCTAGTCAGTTTCCAACCCTAGTCAGTTTCCAACCCTAGTCAGTTTGCAACCCTAGTCAGTTTGCAACCCTAGTCAGTTTGCAACCCTAGTCAGTTTGCAACCCTAGTCAGTTTGCAACCCTAGTCAGTTTGCAACCCTAGTCAGTTTGCAACCCTAGTCAGTTTGCAACCCTAGTCAGTTTGCAACCCTAGTTTTAGGTGAGTAGGAGAGTCCTGATTAAGCATTTGAGTGCAACACACACACACACACACAGACACACACACCAAGAGAGAGAGGGAGCCAGGGTCTAGGACCACTCTGTGCATTTACACACATCTATTTTTTATGAAACAGACTCATAACAATTAGTCCTCTTACCGCCTGGCTAATCTTAGCATACCTGTAATGGCCATGACATCACTTTTTAAAAGTTCCAAAACTGACATTCTCATTAATTTTCATTGAGAAAACATTAGTAGGCCTAGCACTCTGGCCAGAGAGAAAAGAGCAATAAAGAGAGGAATAAAAGAGGTTTGAGTGCTTAGAATGGAAGGTTACATTCTCCAGACCTTTTACACAAATTCATTTACATGAGAGGAGAAATGTAGGGTGAAAGCCAAAGGCATATTCCACACAGTAGGAGAGCCAATTGTAACAGTTTATATTTTAGTTCAGAGAATGTAGGCTAACAAGCAAAGCTAACTGCCTTGGTATTTGTGTACGAGAGTCTAAGCCAGGAGTTTGATGCATAATAATTGCTTATATACAAAGCCAGGCATACATATATTAGGCATTTTATATCTGAAGGAGGCTTATTTTTATATATATATATATATATATATATATATATATATATAATTATGCCTCAGTGATCAGAAAAAGATAGGGATAATATCACTATTATGTGTCCTGTCCTTTGGGGATCAAGACACCCACCCCCGTTCCCTCTCTATCTCTTGTCCTAAAGGTGCCATCCCTGGCACTATGTCTAAACCGAAGGTCAAGATGACAGTCTAGCCACCCTCCCAAATTCCCTTGATTCCTTATAGCCTTGCTTGGAGCTGAGCTGCTATGTTCTCGTCAGGAACGTCCTGTCCAGTCCAGTTGTGACAGCCAGACAGACTCAAGGTCAGAGTGTTGTCGTTGAGCAGTTTGTGCTTATCTGTTTTCACTCTGTTCTTTTTTTTTTTCCTATCCCTTTTTCCATCAGTAGATCGTAGCCGACAGGATGATGCCTAGGGGTGGGGGTGACAGTTGATATGCCGCAATCTTATCTGTCACTCATTCGTCACTTTGCGCCAGTTGTCATAAGCCCTGATTTGAGCAGCAGACTACAGCTTATTTGTCATGGTGCAGGAGTGGTTTTTGCTCCATATAAACCCTTTGTGCTAGCGTTGTTGTTGTGGCAGTATATCCATATGTTGTGTATTGACATTGTCCTAGTAATGATTCATTTGGCCTCAGACTTCCCTAAATCTCTAAATATCCCCAAAATGCTGTTGTTTGAAGCAATCTTAAATATAGAATTTAAAAATCATTACATTTACCCCATGAAATGTGTAGGCTTCTAGATTTTTACTTGTTTTGTATTGATTTCAGAACTAGGCCTATAGTAGATAACTTTAGGCAATAACCCACACTCAGTCAGTCAGTCCTCTCTCTCACTCTCACTCTACTCACTCACCAGCTCCAGGAGAGGGCATTCTCCCTGTGTTGATCCATTATGAAGTCGATGGCTCCTGTTCAATGCTTGAACATAATCTTTGTGTGTGTGTGTTTGCTCTTTCATGCCTCTGTAAGTGTATGTCCTTTATTTACAATAGGCCTAACCACTGCCCATTGATCGGCGACTTCTGACCATTACATAAGAGCCATAGATTTCCAGTTCTGTGGTGAAAGCCCTGTAAATTTCACTACTTCATTTTTATAGGCAGAGAGTATTGACTGAAGTGTGGGGCTGTTATGTATTTGGCATATAGCTGAGAGTCTGAGGGTAGCTGTCAATAGTAATCCTGCTATTGATGTGTGTGTGTGTGTGTGTGTGTGTGTGTGTGTGTGTGTGTGTCTAGAAGACGTTACAGTGGCCTGACTCTAACATCTCTCTCATCCTCTTACATCATAATTACATTAATATTGACAAGCCCCTGACAATAGCCACAGTACTATTGATAGCCGGCTGTCAATACTGTGTTCCCAAATAAAACATTTTCATTCATAACTTGTCAACTGCTCAATAACAGTGTTGAAGGGAGTACCAGACCAGGGGATTCTCCCAGGGAGGGAAGGAGGAAGGGATGGAGAGAGGGGGCTATTTCTCACACTTGGCACTGTGTGGCTATTTGGCGCTGTGGACCTGTGGATTATCTACGTATGTCCCTGCCTGCCTACCTGATTGACACACACACATGCAGGCATGCGCATACGCCCACACTGAGGCAGTGCATACAAACGTGAGGCTACTACTTCATTTGTTTCTCAGTAGAGCTTTGAGATAATTTGAATGAAAGCACTATACAAATTAAGTGTATTATTATTTACCAAGGGCCAATTATGCTTAGCTATGTCACCTATATTATGTGACATAACAAATTAGGTTATATATATTAGAATCTTTATGTAATTATTTGATATTCACCTACTTATTTTCTTGTAAGTTTTAGGCTACTTTATAAATTAAATTCTAACTTCGTATAATAGACATTGTATGCCGCACTCGTAAATAGTGTCATGAATTAAATTAAACTTGAATGACTTTTTTCCTTTAAAATGTCACCTATTTCATTCATTTCTAAATGTAACTGGGTGGTACTGTATCATATGAAGTCTATTGAAACATCATGAATGCAGGATGTTCTTATGGACCAAAATAAACTCTAAGCACCGCAGTGCTGCTTATTAGAATGTAACTCGGTCTAAATGTCACAACTGACCCCCTCAGTCAAAGCTGCCATATTTCCATTCCAGAGCTGAAATCTCTTAAAGCCACATAACAAATCCTGTTCACCACAGCACAAAGGTCTCTCTCCTTTTCTCTCCTTCAGCCTTTCATTTCTAAACCATTTCATTTGGGGGGGGGGGGGGGGGTAGTAGAGAGAGATAAACCAAGGATGATACAAACATGGACTCACACAGACAGACACACTCAGTGAGGAGTCATCCAGACGTCACAGTGGTGGGATCTCATATAGAGTCCACCGGGGAGTGAAATAGTTCCATATTGGCAGATGGTTACGGTGTAGCCAAGACTGCGCCATTAGGCTAATCCCTGTTGATGTGATTCTTCCGCACAACCCTATCTCGGCTAAGACCGTGTGTGTGTGTGTGTGTGTGTGTGTGTGTCCATGTGCATCTTAAGACCCCATGTGCCTCTGCATTGCAACACTCAAAGGCCACATTTAGGATGGGTTTTACATGTGAAAAGTGATTTCAGAGCCACTATAAAAATGCATAATAGGATGGATTTCTCATCTTAAAGGAGAATTTAGCTTTTTTACAACCAAATCTACATGTTTAATGTAAATAGCATGTTATAGAGGGGTCCAGACACTTTGTTGTTCTTGTTGTTTGTTTCACTTGTTTTTGAGAAACCCCCCCCCCCCAAACAGTGATTTAAATCCTCATCCTCGTTGTGGCAGTAAAGGGGATCTGAAAAAACATGAGCAAAGGCTCCAAAAACACCCAATACGTCCTTTTAGAAACTGAAACGCTGTCAGTATGGTGATGTAGGTCTTTACATGTTGTACACATGAAATTGTCATTCCGAACTTTATCTGCAATGTTGTATTCCATTTTGTTGCGACTCGAGCTGAGGCATGCAAATTTCCTTAGATATTCCCTCTGTCCAGAGTCTGTGTTCTTTTGCCCATCTTAATCTTTCCTTTTTATTGGCCAGTCTGAGATGTCTTTTTCTTTGCAACTCTGCCTAGAAGGCCAGCTTCCCAGAGTCGCCTCTTCACTGTTGACGTTGAGACTGTTATTTTGCGGGTACTATTTAATGAAGCTTCCAGTTGAGGACTTGTGAGGCGTCTGTTTCTCAAACTAGACAATCTAATATACTTGTCCTCTTGCTCAGGTGTGCACCGGGGCCTCCCACTCCTATTCTGGTTAGAGACAGGTTGCGCTGTGAAGGGAGTGTGCAACACAGTGTTGTACCAGATCTTCAGTTTCTTGGCAGTTTCTCGCATGGAATAGCCTTCATTTCTCAGAACAAGAATAGACTGACGAGTTTCGGAAGAAAGTTCTTTGTTTCTGGCCATGTTGAGCCTGTAATCGAACCCACAAATGCTGATGCTCCAAATACTCAACTAGTCTAAAGAAGGCCAGTTTCATCTTTTTAGTTTCCTGAGGGGGAATAGGCTTTGTCGTGCCCTCTTCTCGGTTGTCTTGGTGTGTTTAGACTAGAGGTCGACCGATTAATTAGGGCCGATTTCAAGTTTTCATAACAATTGAAATCTGTATTTTTGTCCGCCAATTTGCCGATATACTGACAGCGTTTCAGTTTCTAAAAGGATGTATTTGGGTGTTTTTGGAACCTTTTTTAGAATCCCTGTGCTACACAACAAGGATGAGGAAAGGAATCGCTGGTTGCGTTAAGTTTCTCAAAAACAAGTGAAATCTGGACCTTTCTATAACATGGCATTTACAAAACAATGTATTTGGTTGTAAAAAAGCAACTTCTCCTTTTGAGATTTTGGCAATGCAGACCTTTATCTACAGTACTTCCTCAGTCAGATGACATCAGGGATACCATTTTTATGTCTCTTGTGTACAGTTTGAAGGAAGTTGCTGGCTAGCGTTAGGGCAAAGACTGGACGTCTAAATGACAGCTAGAATGCCAGCTGTTCCTGTAGACTTCGTCATTGCACTTAGCATTGGCTCGCAAAACTACCTCAAACTTCCTTCATTCTGGATGCAGAGACATTCAAATTGTGTCCACGAGTTCATCGGACTTAGGGGAAGTACATAAAGGGCTTCATTGCCAAAATGTCAAAGTATCCCTTTACATCTGGTCCCTCTCAAGGTTTCGTCCTTCCAAGACAGTTTATTCTTGCCAAAAGTTTGGAGTCTTTCTTTGGGGATTAGGCCTATGTTACTGTGGAGCACCTTTGATAAATCAATTGTATTGCATACTGTGTGTATGTGATGTAGCCTACAAGTACAATTTTTTATTCTTATCTTCTTCTTTTTCAGCTTCTACCGGAGGAGCCCATCCCCCACCAGAGGGAGGTTCAGGTCCAGACCCTCAGACTCCTGTCTTGAGGATCAACCAGCTGGATGCCTTTGAGCTGGACTCTGCTCTGGACCAGCTGGTGTGGAACCAGTTCTCCCAGTGTTTCCAACACTTCCGCCCAGGCCTGCTCACTCCCGTGGAGCCTGAACTCAAGGCCCTGCTCCAGCTCCTTCTCTGGAGGTTCACAGTCTACCCCAACAGTGCTACGGTGGGCCAGTCTATGATGAACCTCCGTTACCACAACACTCTGTCACTATCCCAGCGCTACAGGGCCCTGAGCAGGAGACAGAGGCTGGGCCTGGCCCTGCTGACAGTCGGACCCCGCTGGCTGACGGAGCGATCCCACAGCTTGCTCCTCTCCCTGGGGTTGGGGCTGGGCGGCAGTCCCCCGGCCGATGGAGGTCTGCGTCTGGGACTGCGTCGAGTTCTTTCTTTGATCACCGGCCTTACCCAGGTAGGGTCATAAAGTAAAGTTCTGAGTTTTGATTGGCTAGCTTAGCGTTTTCCGTACTTCGTCCTCGGGACCCCAAGGCATGCACGTTTTGTTTTTTGCCCTAACACTACACAGCTAATTCAAATGATCAAAGCTTGATGATTAGTTGATTATTTGAATCGGCTGTGTAGTGCTCGGACAAAATCCAAAACGTGCAGCTCTTGGGGTCCCGAGGACCGAGTTTGGGAAACCCTGGTCTAGCTGTTACTCATGCTGCTGAAATCTCCCCAGGTAGCCAATCTGATCAACTTCCTGGTGTTCCTGAGGAAGGGGCGCCACCCATATCTGACAGAAAGGATCCTGGGTATCCGTGCGGTGTTCACTAAGCCCCAGGCGGTCCGGGATGCAGCCTTCCAGTACATGAATAGAGAGCTGCTGTGGCACGGCTTCGCTGAGTTCCTCATCTTCCTCCTCCCTCTAGTCAACATGAGGAAGATCAAGACAACCATGTACTCACTTCTCTACCCCCTAGGAGTGGGTGAGGGAGGGGAGGAGGGGGTGAGAGAGGGCTCAGCGGTGTGGAAGGAGTGTGCTCTGTGTGGGGAGTGGCCTACCATGCCTCACACGGTAGGTTGTGGTCATGTGTTCTGTTACTACTGCGTCAAGAGTCACTCCATCGCAGACGCCTACCTGACATGTCCTAAGTGTGGCGTAGAAGTCGGGGAGGCAAAGGCTGTCAAACTGCAGATCGAGATTACTGACATCCACACTAGATGATAATGTCACATCCAGTCACGGGAACACACACAACACGTGTTTACTTGTAAAGTGAGATTTTGGTGACACTCAAGGTCACAGTGAATGGACTTCAATACACAGTGTCTATAGAAAAATTGACATTTACACATGCACACACACAAACACGGACAGACATTCAGAAATACACACACACACAAAGGGTCTCAGAGGGGCCCTTTAACTGAGCAAGGTTTCTTTGCTTAAGATACTCTGGGTGACGATGGAAGATGCACTGGAAAGACAAGATGATGATGACTGAGATTCAGTCTGTTGTATGAACAGACAGGGCCTGTCTGCCCATGTATAATGTATGTGAGCACACACTCACTGACCATCATGCTCCTGTTGCCCCTCCATTCCTACTGTTAGACTTTGGACAGACCTGTTTGTTCACACAGCTCTGAGTGACTGTTGGAGAAACACAGAGCATATATTTGATGAAGAAATGTGTTGATTTTGCTCCAAATTGGCCTTGTGCTGCTCTGTTCTGTTCAAATGGGAATATTTGTTCTGATGAAAAATGCAAAAACATGACTGACGGGACTAATAAATAATGGATGATTTTCTGTTGCTCATCACCGCTAACGAAATTTGCATCTGTTTGTATTTGTGCCTAAATTCTGTTCATTAAAATGTAGTCAATTTAATTAATACCCAAATAATGACCCCATTTAATGGGTGTTTCTTGTTTTAAAGTGAAGAGAGAAATTTAAGAAAGTTATAACATACACGCTTCTCCCCATCTCTCCTTCTCTTCCCATCTCTCCTCTCCCCCTGGTCTCTCCTTCTGGTCTCTCCTTCTCTTCCCATCTCTCCTCTCCATCTGGTCTCTCCTTCTGGTCTCTCCTTCTCTTCCCATCTCTCCTCTCCCTCTGGTCTCTCCTTCTCTTCCCATTTCTCCTCTCCCGCTGCTCTCTCCCTCTGGTCTCTCCTTCTCTTCCCTTCTCTTCCTATCTCTCCTCTCCCTCTGCCCTCTCTCTCCCTCTGGTCTCTCCATCTTTCCCCATGCTCTCTTCCCATCTGCTCTCTCCCCATCTTGCCTTCTCTCCCTCTGCATCTTTCCTCTCTCTCCATATTTCCCTATGCTCTCTTCCCATCTCTCCTCTCCCTCTGCCCAGCTCTCCTCTCCCTCTTCTCATCTCTCCTCTCCCTCTTCCCATCTCTCCTCTCCCTCTGCCCATCTCTCCTCTCCCTCTGCCCATCTCTCCTCTCCCTCTGGTCTCTCCTTCTCTTCCCATTTCTCCTCTCCCGCTGCTCTCTCCCTCTGGTCTCTCCTTCTCTTCCCTTCTCTTCCTATCTCTCCTCTCCCTCTGCCCTCTCTCTCCCTCTGGTCTCTCCATCTTTCCCCATGCTCTCTTCCCATCTGCTCTCTCCCCATCTTGCCTTCTCTCCCTCTGCATCTTTCCTCTCTCTCCATATTTCCCTATGCTCTCTTCCCATCTCTCCTCTCCCTCTGCCCAGCTCTCCTTCTCTTCCCATCTCTCCTCTCCCCCTGGTCTCTCCTTCTGGTCTCTCCTTCTCTTCCCATCTCTCCTCTCCATCTGGTCTCTCCTTCTGGTCTCTCCTTCTCTTCCCATCTCTCCTCTCCCTCTGGTCTCTCCTTCTCTTCCCATTTCTCCTCTCCCGCTGCTCTCTCCCTCTGGTCTCTCCTTCTCTTCCCTTCTCTTCCTATCTCTCCTCTCCCTCTGCCCTCTCTCTCCCTCTGGTCTCTCCATCTTTCCCCATGCTCTCTTCCCATCTGCTCTCTCCCCATCTTGCCTTCTCTCCCTCTGCATCTTTCCTCTCTCTCCATATTTCCCTATGCTCTCTTCCCATCTCTCCTCTCCCTCTGCCCAGCTCTCCTCTCCCTCTTCTCATCTCTCCTCTCCCTCTTCCCATCTCTCCTCTCCCTCTGCCCATCTCTCCTCTCCCTCTGCCCATCTCTCCTCTCCCTCTGGTCTCTCCTTCTCTTCCCATTTCTCCTCTCCCGCTGCTCTCTCCCTCTGGTCTCTCCTTCTCTTCCCTTCTCTTCCTATCTCTCCTCTCCCTCTGCCCTCTCTCTCCCTCTGGTCTCTCCATCTTTCCCCATGCTCTCTTCCCATCTGCTCTCTCCCCATCTTGCCTTCTCTCCCTCTGCATCTTTCCTCTCTCTCCATATTTCCCTATGCTCTCTTCCCATCTCTCCTCTCCCTCTGCCCAGCTCTCCTCTCCCTATTCTCATCTCTCCTCTCCCTCTTCCCATCTCTCCTCTCCCTCTGCCCATCTCTCCTCTCCCTCTGCCCATCTCTCCTCTCCCTCTGGTCTCTCCTTCTCTTCCCTTCTCTTCCTATCTCTCCTCTCCCTCTGCCCATCTCTCCTCTCCCTCTGCCCATCTCTCCTCTCCCTCTGCCCATCTCTCCTCTCCCTCTGCTCTCTCTCCATCTCTCCTTCTCTTCCCATCTCTCCCTCTGCTCTCTCTCCATCTCTCCTTCTCTTCCCATCTCTCCCTCTGCTCTCTCTCCATCTCTCCTTCTCTTCCCATCTCTCCCTCTGCTCTCTCTCCATCTCTCCTTATCCCCTTTCACACTGCCAAAACATGCAAAAGATCAAGGGGCAGCCAGGGGCTCAGATTGGAGACACACTTATACACTTTCTGTCTCTCTCTCTCTGTCTCTCTCACACACACTCAGTAATCTCAGCGGGCCTCTCCCTATAAGTCAGGCTGTGAACTGTAGTGAACCTCTGGCAGCCTCTTGGTTCCTTGCAGGCGAATCACTGCCTAATCCCTGTAATGACTGCAAAGATGCTTATTTATGCTGGAGTTAACCTCCTCCAATGAGCCCAGCCCCGGGCCAAACGTAGCCCTGCCCAGTGAGACCTTCTCTGGGCTGGCGGAGAGCAGAGACACCCCTCATCTGGATGATCACTAGAGCTTAATTGCTGATTGCGGAGGCAATCAATCAGGACTTTAGGTGAGTTGGGGCTTTGTGGAGAGATGGGTTTGGTCAGGCTGGTTCTCTCTCTCTCTTACACACAGACACATACACTACTGACGGCTTAGTTTCTTTTGAGGCCTGTTTGGTTTGGTCTAGCTTACACAAACTCACTAATACACACAAACACACTCATCCTGACAGGTTCACTTCTGAAGGGGTTGATGAAATTTGTTAGACACAAAGAAAATATTTGGTGTGTCTTGGATTGAGGGCTTTTGCTCATGAGATCAATACACAGGGATTCTACAGTATTTACTGATGATGTTCATGTTAATTATTAAAATGCCTAACCACCATGCTTTTCATGCTGCCTCTGATTCTGTATGTTGGGGCGTTTATGAGCATGCGGGCATGTGCCTGTGTCTGTTCATGCGTCAAGTAGGCCGACCTGTCCTTGGATGATTTTAATGAATTAAAATATACAGTACAAAAATATGAACGCAACATGTAAAGTGTTGGTCCCATGTTTCATGAGCTGAAACAAAAGTTCCCAGAAATTGTGAACACATTTTTTGACATCCCTGTTAGTGAGCATTTCTCATTTGCCGACATAATCCATCCACCTGACAGGTGTGGCATATCAAGAAGCTGATTAAACAGCATGATCATTACATAGGTGCACCTTGTGCTGGGGACAATAAAAGGTCATGCTGAAATGTGCAGTTTTGTCACATGACAATGCCACAGATGTGTCAAGTTTTGTGGGAGTGTGTAATTGGCAATGCTATCTGCAGGAATGTCCACCAGAGCTGTTGCCAAATAATTTAATGTTCATTTTTCTACCATAAGCCGCCCCCAACGTAGTTTTAGAGAATTTAGCAGTATGTCCAACCAGCATCACAACTGCAGACCATGGTGTATGGTGTCATGTGGGCCAGCAGTTTGCTGATGTCAACGTTGTGAACAGAGTGCCCGATGGTGGAGGTGGGGTTATGGTACAGGCAGGCATAAGCTACTGACAACAAACACAATTGCATTTTATCTATGGCAATTTGAATGCACAGAGATACCATGACAAGATCCTGAGGCCCATTGTTGTGCCTTTCATCTGCGTCCATTACCTCATGTTTCTGGTGAGGACCTGCCTTACAACAGGCCTACAAGCCTTCAGTCCAGCCTCTCTCAGCCTATTGCGGACAGTCTGAGAACTGATGGAGGGATTGTGCGTTCCTTCCAACTCGGGCAGTTGTTGTTGCCATCCTGTACCTGTCCCGAAGGTGTGATGTTCGGATGTACTGATCCTGTGCAGGTGTTGTTACACGTGGTCTGCCACTGTGAGGACGATCAGCTGTCCGTCCTGTCTCCCTTTAGCGCTGTCTTAGGCGTCTCACAGTACAGACATTGCAATTTATTGCCCTGGCCACATCTGCAGTCCTCATGCCTCCATGTAGCATGCCTAAGGCACGCTCACACAGATGAGCAGGGACCCTGGGCATCTTTCTTTTGGTGTTTTTCAGAGTCAGTAGAAAGGCCTCTTTAGTGTCCTAAGTTTTCATAACTGTGACCTTAATTGCCTACCGTCTGTAAGCTGTTAGTGTCTTAACAACCGCTCCACAGGTGCATGTTCATTAATAGTTTATAGTTCATTGAACAAGCATGGGAAACAGTGTTTAAACCCTTTACAATGAAGATCTGTGTTATTTGAATTTTTACGAATTATCTTTGAAAGACAGGTTCCTGAAAAAGGGACGTTTCTTTTTTTGCTCAGCGTACATTCGATTCGGTATTAAAAAACTAGAGTTCCATGCAGGGAAAGCTAGACTAGAGTCCCATGCAGGGAAAGCTAGACTAGAGTCCCATGCAGGGAAAGCTAGACTAGAGTCCCATGCAGGGAAAGCTAGACTAGAGTCCCATGCAGGGAAAGCTAGACTAGAGTCCCATGCAGGGAAAGCTAGACTAGAGTCCCATGCAGGGAAAGCTAGATTAAAATAGCTTGCTGGTTTTTGATTGTTTTATACCAATAGACTGCTTCTTGTTAAATACAGCAGATGATAGAACTAGAACGGGTAGCAGAAATACACTCATTGGAACACATACACTGAATTATCTTACAAAAGCCCCCGCAAAGAGGCTACCAGTGCGGCAAGTGCTGCTGGCTGCTAGTAAGCTTTCTTGACATGGGCATTAATTTACCTGGGCATTCATTTACATGGGCATTCATTTACATGGGCATTCAGTTACCTTCCTAGCTAATAAGTTATGTTAGAGTGCCAAATTAATTCATTTTAAAACGTTGATATCTCCATTCCACTATCATTCGCCTGGTGATGAACAAGACGGGAAATGTTTGTTTTTTTGCCTGGGAGGGGTTCCCTGCCTTATAGTGTTCTCTCAAATATGAACTGTGTCTAGATTCTGAAATACACATGTTCACATGCATTTATTCAACATATTAATAACCTTTTACTGCAGTAGGCTAAATCAGGGTCAGAGAGTTTTTATGGATTGTCTTAAACAAATCAAATTTCAAACAAAAGTATATACCTCACACACACACGGTTATGTGCTTAAAAAAAGACACCTGTACAATGTGAGATATAGAGTTGAAATGTATTCACCGTTTGATATAGAAACACTGGATTTTCGTCTGTTTAAAAAAAGAAAAAAGTTTGACTAATTCATTATTAATAATATTAATAGTTTATTTGAATAACATTCCGCTCATGAGACCACTGGAGGGCGATTTGGTAACTTGGCTGCAGGAAATGGGTACTACTATTAATATCTCAAACTACCCTTTTGATTTACCTTATTTTTTGACATAATGTTTGTGACAATAATCAATATACTCTTCAAACACATAACATTTCCGTAGTGGGCTCTCTGACACTTTTAATAATCTGACCCATTTATTAGATAGAAATTGACATTATAGGTCATCAACTAATCACAGCCCTCCTTTAGGATTGCACATTCAGCATGTCACCAGCTGAGGGAGTTCCCTTTTGAATCCATTTTCCCATTCACTGTGTTGATGGTGCTCATAAAATGTATCAACCCTTCATAATTAGCAGAAATTCCACTCTGGAAATGTGATGTACTTGTAGAGTATATTGTTCCAAATAACAAGTCTTAAAATGAAAACAGAATCCAAAAGGGTACTTTCGAGATATTAATACCAATATGTTGTTCTGTTGAATAAATTCATGTGATTTTTTCTTCTTCTCAGAAACAAGACATAATCCATGGCACATGTTGTCTGTGTCATGTAGGGTTCACAGATCATAGGGTCTTAAAGGCTGCATATATAGGTCTAAAAAGGGCCTAAAACGGCCACTTTCATCGTGATTTTCCCCCAAATGGTTTGTGATACAAATGTAAAAAGCATTTCAAAGATCCTTCCTCCCAATGAAGTTTATATTTGAGAATTGACAGAACAATTTCAGATAGCTAAAATATTTTCCGCTCCCGCTGGCGTGGAATTGCCCTATTATAGAAAACATATGCTCTACAATATGTCAAGGGCATTCACTAATGAATCTTGCAGTGATGTCTAAAGCCATAGAAAAGGTTGCTAGTCAATATTTAATGCATTGCACATTGCATTAATGTACAGCAACTCCCGGAGAGAGATCAAGTATGCATATATGATGAACGTTAATGCCAAAAACATGTTTTGTCCTAACAGTAGGACATGATAGCCTATTCTGTGTATTATATTCTATTGTGTATATTACCATACAGTATGTCCCAATCTGAGTCCTATCAAATCCCTTAGAAACAGAAACCGAATTACACTTATTAATTTACTTGCAATTGAATTAGTTTGAGTACAGCTACAATAGGTTTTGTTCTTGGAGGTATTCTGTCTCTCTCTGGAGCTCTCTCATTCACTGACCCTGATTATCTTTCTGTGGATCTTTCTGTATTATTCTCTCTCTCTCTCTGCTGCAGATTCTTTGGCTATGCAAAAGCAATCTGTACATCCAGACTGAGCCATTTAAGGAACAAATTGCCCCCGTGCCCCCTCTCACGTAGAGGTTTAAGAGAATGGAAAGATGGTGGAGAATCCCACTAACTAGACTCTCTCTTTGATGAGCAGCTCTAGCCCCTCCTCCATCTAGCCCCGCCTCCATCCTGATCCTCATCTTCATTGCTTTGATGGAAGAACCTTGATTTTCCTGATTAATAGTTTAAAGAAGTAAAAGCTATTTTTTAGTCGGAGTAATGCCTTTGTACTTTACCTACTACTGTGTGTGTTGAGAAGATTGTGTGTGTGCTATGTGTTGCCTAATTGGAGCAGGTTCCTGGACTTGCAGTCAGAGAATGTATAATGAGTATAGCACAATAGCTTGGATTCCTCCACGCTTCCATTCACTAGCAGAAACGGGTGTCATTTAGGCTTCTGAACTACTATAACCTCATGGTGTGAAATGACTAGTAATGATTAGAAGTCTGTGTCAGTAGCAGCATTAGGAAACTGTACATTTCCAGGATAAATCGAACTGTAAGATCCCGCAAAAGAACACTGGAATATTTAAAAAAAACACACAAAAATAATAGTCATTCCACAAAGGGTTACACTGAGTACACCAAACATTAGGAATACTGAACACCTTCCTAATATTGAGCAGCAATTTGTCAGGGCATGGAATCTACAAGGTGTTGAAAGCATTCCACAGTGATACTGGCCCATTCCAGGCACTCCATTGCTTCCAACAGTTGTGTCTAGTTGGCTGGATGTCCTTCGGGTGATGGACATCCAGTTGGTGGTTGAAGATATCCCTCTAGTGGTGTGGGGGCTGTGCTTTGGCAAAGTGGGTGGGGTTATATCCTTCCTGTTTGGCCCTGTCCGGGGGTGTCCTCGGATGGGCCCACAGTGTCTCCTGACCCCTCCTGTCTCAGCCTCCAGTATTTATGCTGCAGTAGTTTATGTGTCGGGGGGCTAGGGTCAGTTTGTTATATCTGGAGTACTTCTCCTGTCTTATCCGGTGTCCTGTGTGAATTTAAGTGTGCTCTCTCTAATTCTCTCTTTCTCTCTTTCTTTCTCTCTCTCGGAGGACCTGAGCCCTAGGACCATGCCTCAGGACTACCTGACATAATGACTCCTTGCTGTCCCCAGTCTATCTGGCCGTGCTGCTGCTCCAGTTTCAACTGTTCTGCCTTATTATTATTTGACCATGCTGGTCATTTATGAACACTTGAACATCTTGGCCATGTTCTGTTATATTCTCCACCCGGCACAGCCAGAAGAGGACTGGCCACCCCTCATAGCCTGGTTCCTCTCTAGGTTTCTTCCTAGGTTATGGCCTTTCTAGGGAGTTTTTCCTAGCCACCGTGCTTCTACACCTGCATTGCTTGCTGTTTGGGGTTTTAGGCTGGGTTTCTGTACAGCACTTTGAGATATCAGCTGATGTAAGAAGGGCTATATAAATACATTTGATTTGATTTGACCATTCTTGATACAGAAGGAAAACTGTAATTCAAAATGCTCTGAGACCAGGTCGCCTGGAAATATATACTGTATGAGAGGCCTCTCCTCTCCTACCTGGCAGGCATTAGCTACTACAGGGCCCAATTGGCTCATTCATCCCCCTCCTCTCCCCTGTAACTATTCCCCAGGTTGTTGCTGTAAATGAGAATGTGTTCTCAGTCAACTTACCTGGTAAAATAACAGTTAAATAATTAAATAATACAACGATTATACCATCTAATTTTCCCTGTCTGCATTCCTCTCACTCCTACAGGACAGAGCAATGACCAATCAATCATCAATCTCAACATTAGGAAATAATTGGGTGTTTGTAACCGGATTTATATGATCAACAGCCACTTTGAGGGGTGAAGTAGGAGAGTTAAGTAGAAGTATATTTAGGATAGTTATGTGGATCTGTTTGTCTCTTTCTCCTCACACCTTGGGGCAGTCTGTGTTTACCTTGTACCAAACTCTCTGTCCATGGGCAAATACACATGAACATTTACTTTATCATAGAATACCTCTAACAGACACTTTACCATAGAATACCTCTAACAGATACTTTATCATATAATACCTCTAACAGATACTTTATCATAGAATATCTCTAATAGATACTTTATCATAAGATACCTCTAACAGGCACTTTACCATAGAATACCTCTAACAGATACTTTATCATATAATACCTCTAACAGATACTTTATCATAGAATACCTCTAACAGATACTTTATCATAGCATACCCTTAACAGATACTTTATCATAGCATACTTTATCATATAATACCTCTAACAGATACTTTATCATAGCATACTTTATCATATAATACCTCTAACAGGCACTTTATCATAGAATACCTCTAACAGATACTTTATCATAGAATACCTCTAACAGATACTTTATCATAGAATACCTCTAACAGATACTTTATCATAGAATACCTCTAACAGATACTTTATCATAGCATACCCTTAACAGATACTTTATCATAGCATACTTTATCATATAATACCTCTAACAGATACTTTATCATAGCATACTTTATCATATAATACCTCTAACATATACTTTATCATAGAATAACTCTAACATATACTTTATCATAGAATACCTCTAACAGATACTTTATCATAGCATACCCTTAACAGATACTTTATCATAGCATATTTTATCATAGAATACCTCTAACATATACTTTATCATAGAATAACTCTAACATATACTTTATCATAGAATACCTCTAACAGATACTTTATCATAGCATACCCTTAACAGATACTTTATCATAGCATACTTTATCATATAATACCTCTAACAGATACTTTATCATAGCATATTTTATCATATAATACCTCTAACAGATACTTTATCATAGCATATTTTATCATAGAATACCTCTAACACATACTTTATCATAGCATACTTTATCATAGAATACCTCTAACAGATACTTTATCATAGAATAACTCTAACAGATACTTTATCATAGCTTACCTCTAACAGATACTGTATCATAGCATACCTCTAACAGGTACTTTACCATAGCATACCTCTAACAGAAGCTATTGATTTAGTACTAAACTTTTCACGTCTGATGTTTTATGCTCAGGATAGAAGTTGCCTGTAGGCACAGATATAGGATCAGTTTTTCCTCAACCCAATCCTTACCTAAGCCAGTATAGGGGAAACACAAAACTGACCTTAAATCAGTGTCTGGGGGCAACTTCATCCTACTCCTCTGATAGGCTGAGCCAGGGAAGGAGTAGTGAGGAGAACTGATGAACTACAGCAAGGAATTATGGGGGATTAGACCGTGGTGTGTTTTCAGATGAGCCTGAGGTGAGGCGTGTGTGTGTGCCCTCCTCCTACTGATGTCTAATACACAGTAAATGAGCAGTAATCTGGCCGCATCCCTCCAGATGTCGGAGTGAATTTCCTGTGGCTTAGGGCCGACTGGGAGCACTTTGAAAGTTTTGATAACTCCTGCAAATGTGATTGAAACCGTGCGCATGGAGGAATGTGGCATGTAGGAGTTTTTATTAAATAGATGCCTGGTTGGCTTCATTATAATTACGGTCATGGTGGATAACAGAGGAAAGATGAACTACTGTTTTGGGAAAGACATGTTTTCCAACTACAGACAAAAAAGTGGGCTTAAAATACGGAATTGCATTTATTTTGATGATCAGAACAGAACAGAGACGATTGAGATACTGTATATATTTTGGACTAGGCATATACTATATATTATCCTGGTCATAAGGGGAATGTTTTAATGACATGTACAGCCAACACATACTGTTCACACAGCGGTAGTGGTACGCAAGAGACAGAGTGAGCTGGAAAAGCCTAGCCTGTTATGCTGATAAATAATCACAATATAGTTGTGCATTTCAGCATCTCGGAATCTTCGGCTCCATGGGAAAATGATTTTCCGGTTTCCATGGAGACTGAGGCTGTGAAGGTTCCGCTGTATGTGAGTCTGAACTCCTCTCTCTTGGAGATCACTGAACCACATATGTCTGGCAGTATTAACCTGCCCAACACAAGGTACTGTGTGTGCAACTTACACACACACACACACACACACACACACATGCAGTACAGACATGTAACCTACATGTACAAATTACCTCAACTAACCTGTACCCCTGCACATTGACTCGGTACCGGTACGCCATGTATATAGTCTCGTTATTGTTATTTTATTGTGTTACTTTTTCTTTCTTTTTACTTTAGTTTATTTGGTAAATATTTTCTTAACTCTTTATTGAACTGCATTGTTGGTTAAGGGCTTGTAAGTAAGCATTTCACGTTAAGGTCTACGCATGCTGCATACGGCACATGTGACAAATAAAGTTTGATTTGATTTGAAATGACACGTAATACAAACACTCAAGCCAGGTCAAAAATGCATTTATTTACATATTGTCATGTTTCTGTTATGACGTGATGATGTAATAGAAAAACCTGGTCCCTAACCTAACCACAGATTTGGAATAATATAAAACCATCCCTTGTCCTGTACAACCACTAGTGGTATTATAAAATATCTGACCCTCTATCAGTGGTTGGATGCAGTTTCTTCCTTCTCCTATACATCATGCCAAGACAAGGAGGGAGACATTCTATGAAAATGTAACTGTAAGTCAACTCAAAAGCCTCTTTTCTTCCTACAGAACACAAACAGATCAATATGTTTTCACTATGTATGTCTTACGTAAAGGAATGAGCAGGTGTGTGTGCGTGACTAACTGTTAAGTACTGAGTTCTCCAGTGAATTGTGACTTTCAATGCCAAGCTGCAGGAGTCCATAGCCCCATCCACTAAGTTTAAAGAATTCACATTATGTATCCCTCCCTCACTCCCTGTCTCTCTCTATCTGTCCATGTGTTTGGCTTATTTCAGGCCCTTCAAAGTCAAATTTAAAAGGTATGCCAGAGCCAGAGTGTATCTGCAATTCACAACACATTTTTCTATCAGACAGGAGATGTATTGCCGTCTAAGTATTGTCAGATGCTGGCCAAATTCCGTGCAGTTTTCATATCCGGCCCGAGACTCTGAGACTCTCACAGGGATGCCTGGTACCATGACCCACACATCATCAGTACAACTGTATCTGACCATAATGACACAATCTGTAAGATTTCCTGCTGTTCCATGGTCATTTAGATTAACAATAAACAGCCTACACAGCCCATATTTATTGATTCGTGAAGTTTATCTCTCAGAAATGCCTTTAAGAGCTTAGTTTTACCATAACACAAAACCCTAGGTTTTCTTACCATCTATGTTTTTTTATTTTTTATTTTACCCCTTTTTTCTCCCCAATTTCATGGTATCCAATTGTTTTAGTAGCTACTATCTTGTCTCATCGCTACAACTCCCGTACGGGCTCGGGAGAGATGAAGGTTGAAAGTCATGCGTCCTCCGATACACAACTCAACCAAGCCGCACTGCTTCTTAACACAGCGCGCATCCAACCCGGAAGCCAGCCGCACCAATGTGTCGGAGGAAACACCGTGCACCTGGCAACCTTGGTTAGCGCGCACTGTGCCCGGCCCGCCACATGAGTTGCTGGTGCGCGATGAGACAAGGATTTCCCTACCGGCCAAGCCCTCCCTAACCCGGACGACGCTAGGCCAATTGTGCGTCGCCCCACGGAACTCCCGGTCGCGGCCGGTTACGACAGAGCCTGGGCGCGAACCCAGGGTCTCTGGTGGCACAGCTGGCGCTGCAGCACAGCACCCTTAACCACTTGCCCTCAGAACAGCATCAATTCGTTGAGGCATGGACTCTACAAGGTGTCGGAAGCGTTGCACAGGGATGCTGGCCCATGATGACTCCAATGCTTACCACAGTTGTGGGAAGTTGACTGGATGTGTTTTTGTTGTCAATTGACAAACAATGTATAGCTTCAAAATATGTTTAAAATATGTTGATACCTTGGACTGGCAGTCCTTATAGCTCACTGTTGACACCTTGGACTGGCAGTCCTTATAGCTCACTGTTGGCATCTTGGACATGCAGTCCTCATAGCTCAGTGTTGACACCTTGACTGGCAGTCCTCATAGCTCAGTGTTGACATCTTGGACTGGCAGTCCTTATAGCTCACTGTTGACACCTTGGACTGGCAGTCCTTATAGCTCACTGTTGGCATCTTGGACTGGCAGTCCTTATAGCTCACTGTTGACACCTTGGACTGGCAGTCCTTATAGCTCAGTGTTGATATCTTGGACTGGCAGTCCTCATAGCTCACTGTTGACATCTTGGACTGGCAGTCCTTATAGCTCACTGTTGACACCTTGGACTGGCAGTCCTTATAGCTCAGTGTTGACATCTTGGACTGGCAGTCCTCATAGCTCAGTGTTGGCATCTTGGACTGGCAGTCCTCATAGCTCAGTGTTGACATCTTGGACTGGCAGTCCTCATAGCTCAGTGTTGACATCTTGGACTGGCAGTCCTCATAGCTCAGTGTTGGCATCTTCGACTGGCAGTCCTCATAGCTCAGTGTTGACATCTTGGACTGGCAGTCCTCATAGCTCAGTGTTGACATCTTGGACTGGCAGTCCTCATAGCTCAGTGTTGACATCTTGGACTGGCAGTCCTCATAGCTCAGTGTTGACATCTTGGACTGGCAGTCCTCATAGCTCAGTGTTGACACCTTGACTGGCAGTCCTCATAGCTCAGTGTTGACATCTTGGACTGGCAGTCCTCATAGCTCAGTGTTGACACCTTGGACTGGCAGTCCTCATAGCTCAGTGTTGACACCTTGACTGGCAGTCCTCATAGCTCAGTGTTGACACCTTGACTGGCAGTCCTCATAGCTCAGTGTTGACACCTTGACTGGCAGTCCTCATAGCTCAGTGTTGACACCTTGACTGGCAGTCCTCATAGCTCAGTGTTGACACCTTGACTGGCAGTCCTCATAGCTCAGTGTTGACACCTTGACTGGCAGTCCTCATAGCTCAGTGTTGACACCTTGACTGGCAGTCCTCATAGCTCAGTGTTGACACCTTTCACTGGCAGTCCTTATAGCTCAGTGTTGACACCTTGACTGGCAGTCCTCATAGCTCAGTGTTGACACCTTGACTGGCAGTCCTTATAGCTCAGTGTTGACACCTTGACTGGCAGTCCTCATAGCTCAGTGTTGACACCTTTGACTGGCAGTCTTTATAGCTCAGTGTATGAATTTATGTGTGCCTGGTTACATTTCCCGAGGATGTAGCTTTTTCTGTTACAAACCAAGTGGCGGAACTACTGTTGAAACACAGATTCCGGATTGTGGCTTTACATTAAATGCACAAAAATAAATTATATTGAAACATCAATTTGGTCCCTTAAATATTTCTATCCTAATATTAATGCAATATGCCAGTCATAAATAATTTAGAAATACACATTTTGGGGGGGAGTCATCAATATACTGTATGGACCCTTTTAGGATAAGTTTTATTCATTTATTTATACATGCATTTATTCATGGATTCACTCATTCACAGGCGCAGTCAGTGGCTGTACAGTCCCTGGTGTGTGTGTGTGTGTGTGTGTGTGTGTGTGAGAGACCCGCGGCAGTGCCCACCACTCTGCTCCAGTGTTATTCCCTGGGGGCCTCTCATCTTTTACTGAGCTCTGACAGAGAATGGAAGCTGGGAGTAGAGAGCGCTGCATTAAAAACCCTTTACCTACCAACTGATTTATCACCACACACACACACACGCCCCATCCCGTCCCACCGCCCCACGCCATCTCCCCGCTCTGCAACGCACCTTCACACTCCATCAAAAACACTCTCTCTCACACACACCGCACATACTCATCATAAGATGGCGGCCTCCGAGCAAGCGAGTGATGCGCTGTGGTGGTGATTTTCCATTTTAATGGTTATTCCCTCCTTCTCCTCTGGTTGGTGATTCTAGGTGTGGGCCTGGCCACAGGAAGACAGAGTGATGGAAATTACGGAGCGCCACTTCCTGTTGATGTCACCTGCAAGTGGTGCATTTCAATGTGACAGTCAAGGCGATGGGTTAGGGTGGGGGGTTGTCAGACTGTTGGGAACAGAAGAGGGTCAGGTTGGAGGGGACGGTTCTACTGTGTCACTGCAGGTAGAGTGGTCTCCATCCGACAGACAGACACGACACTCTCTAGAGCACACACACACGTATGTGTAACAGTATAGACTTTACGTCCGTCCCCTCGCCCGGACCTGGGCGCGAACCAGGGACGCTCTGCACATGTCAACAGTCACCCTCGAAGAGTCGTTACCCATCGCTCCACAAAAGCAGCGGCCCTTGCAGAGCAAGGGGAACCACTACTTCAAGGTCTCAGAGCAAGTGACTTCACCGATTGAAACGCCACTAGCGCGCACCACCGCTAACTAGCTAGCCATTTCACATCGGCTACATATGCACACACACGTAACAAACATAGATACACATATACAAAAAGCATACACGCACATTCATGCAGACCTACATCATACACTGAGTTTACAAAACATTAGGAACACCTTCCTAATATTGAGTTGCACCCCCTTTTGCCCTCAGAACAGCATCAATTCGTTGAGGCATGGACTCTACAAGGTGTCGGAAGCGTTGCACAGGGATGCTGGCCCATGATGACTCCAATGCTTACCACAGTTGTGGGAAGTTGACTGGATGTCCTTTGAGTGGTGGACGATTCTTGACACACAGGAAACTGTTGAGCGTGAAAAACCATAGCAGAGATGCAGATTCTTGACACAAACCGATGTGCCTGGCACCTACTACCATACCCGGATCAAAAGCACTTAAATCACCCTCTGAATGGCTCACAAACCATGTCTCAATTATCTCAAGGCTTAACAATCCTTCTTTAACCTCTACACTGGTTGATGGTGTATTTACTGTAACAGGTGACATTAATAAGGAATCTTAGCTTTCACCTGGTCAGTCTGTCATGGAAGAGCAGGTTTTCCTAATGTTTTGTACACTCAGTGTACATACACAGATGAAGTCGGAAGTTTACATACACTTAGGTTGGAGCCATTAAAACTTATTTTTCAACCCCTCCACAAATGTCTTGTTAACAAACTAGAGTTTTGGCAAGTCGGTTAGGACATCTACTTTGTGCAAAGTCATTTTTCCAACAATTGTTTACAGACAGATTATTTCACTTATAGTTCGCTGTATCACAATTCCAATGGTTCAGAAGTTTACATACACTAAGTTTACTGTGCCTTTAAACAACTTGGAAAATTCCAGAAAATGACGTCATGCTTTAGAAGCTTCTGATAGGCTAATTGACATGATTTGAGTCAATTGGAGGTGTACCTGTGGATGTACTTCAAGGCCTACCTTCAAACTCAGTGCCTCTTTGCTTGACATCATGGGAAAATCAAAATAAATCAGCTAAGACCTCAGAAAAAAAATTGTAGACCTCCACAAGTCTGGTTCATTCTTGGGAGCAATTTCCAAATGCCTGAAGGTATCACGTTCATCTGTACAAAAAATAGTACGCAAGTATGAACACCATGGGACCACGCATCTGTCATACCGCTCAAGAAGGAGACGCGTTCTGTCTCCTAGAGATGAACGTACTTTGGTGCGAAAAGTGCTAATCAATCCCAGAACAACGGCAAAAGACCTTGTGAAGATGTTGGAGGAAACAGGTGCAAAAGTATCTATATCGACAGTAAAATGAGTTCTAAATCAACATAACCTGAAAGCCCGCTCAGCAAGGAAGAAGCCACTGGTCCAAAACCGCCATAAAAAAGCCAGACTACAATTTGCATCTGCACATGGGGACAAAGATCGTACTTTTTGGAGAAATGTCGTCTGGTCTGATGAAACAAAAATGGAACTGTTTGGCCATAATGACCATTGTTAAGTTTGGAGGAAAAAGGGGGATGCTTGCAAGCCAAAGAACACCATCCCAACAGTGAAGCACGGGGGTGGCAGCATCATGATGTGGGGGTGCTTTGCTGCAGGAGGGACTGGTGCACTTCACAAAATAGATGGCATCTTGAGGAAGGAAAATTATGTGGATATATTGAAGCAACATCTCAAGACATCAGTCAAGAAGTTAAAGCTTGGTCGCAAATGGGTCTTCCAAATGGACAATGACCCCAAGCATACATCCAAAGTTGTGGCAAAATGGCTTAAGGAGAGGAAAGTCAAGGTATTGGAGTGGCCATCACAAAGCCTTGACCTCAATCCTATAGAAAATGTGTGGGAAGAAGTGAAAAAGCTTGTGCGAGCAAGGAGGCCTACAAACCTGACTCATTTACACCAGCTCTGTCAGGAGGAATGGGCCAAAATTCACCCAACTTATTGTGGGAAGCTTGTGGAAGGCTACCTGAAACGTTTGACCCAAGTTAAACAATTTAAAGGCAATGCCTCCAAATACTAATTGAGTGTATGTTAACTTCTGACCCACTGGAAATAAATAAAAGCTGAAGTAAATAATTCTCTACTATTATTCTGACATTTCACATTCTTAAAATAAAGTGGTGATCCTAACTGACCTAAAACAGGGAATTTTAATAGGATTAAAAGTCAGGAATTGTGAAAAACTGAGTTTAAATGTATTTGGCTAAGGTGTATGTAAACTACCAACTTCAACTGTACATACGTGAATACACACACACACATCACTTTGTCATTGGAAGAGTCTCAGTCCTGAAAATCATATTCGTTCATAGGTTGGAATACATTTACTTCCTCTCCTTTCCTCACAGCTGTGATACATTGGGTTCAGGATCATGTGACTGGTAGTCGCCCTTTAATGTCATCTGCTGCTGTCCTGTGGTTTTATTTTAAAAACAGAGATGAGTGTGTGTACGTGTGTTTTGTCCACAACTTCCTGGGATACCACATCATCGTCTGAGACAGGCAGATTGTTTTTGTAGCTCCCGTCGTGAGCTACCAAAAATGTGTTTCTTTACAGTACAGCAAATAGCAGTGAAACAATGCAGAAGATAATTTCATTTCCAAAAACACTTTGAACCATTGAAAAACCTTTGTTGAAAAATCTATTAAAATGTAAATCTTTGATAATAACAGTCAGTGACCAATCAGACTAATCACAGTCAATGACCAATCAGTCTAGTCACAGTCAGTGA